>NC_092757.1:36775638-37388138 GCF_047496795.1 Chiloscyllium punctatum | reverse complement strand
GGGCAATAGTTAACATGTCTCTGGGACATTTCACTGAATTAACATTGCTGCTCTGCCATTTTCCCTTTCTGAAATTAATCACTTCAGTTTATCTCCATTTTGGAAACTTTTACGAAACATAGGGGAAGAATTTCCCATTTGTACTCCACAATGTTTCTGTGTTCTGGACCAGACCACAATTTCTCAAACAATATCATGAAATAACCGAGACTCTAATTTTTATCTCATTTAAAGGCAAGTATAAGGCATTGTATTCCAGATGTGACTTGATTGGTCAAACACTCTGCTTTAAGCAAAAGCTCAATTTATTCTTCCACCATAGTTAAAGGAGAAACCAAAAAAAGAATTGATATAACTTTAACTGTCGAAATTCTTAACAAATTGTTATATTATTTAATTATGACTCTTCAATTGTACCAACACAGCAGCATTCCCACAAACATAGTTGGTGAAGGCAAATTCATCAAAATAGATTTCCCTCATTTGCTATCTCCTCCAATCTCAGAAGCAATGCTGACGGAATGAATCTCGCAGAAGAGAGAGTGACTGCAAGCTTTTTGCAGCAGCAACAGAGTGAAAGCTGTGTCCAGCAGTTTCAATCCAAAGCTCAAACTTCAATAATTGTCAGCCCTGGGTTGTGAGAGTCCGATTCCACCCACTCATTCTTCTTTTGCCTCCTTGAAAAAAAACATTTATTTACTGTTTTCCATGGAGCGGTCACCTTGACACCAGATTTCTGAACACTTCTTCAAAAGAAACCGGACAGAACAAATATCTCTTAAAGGCAGATGTCATGACAATTGTCAGCTCCATCAGTGGACACAATAGAATTATCAGTTGGACAACATAAAAGGACAACAGCATCAAAGGGCAAAGTGAGCAACATTCTGTTTGTGAAAGTTATTTGATTCTCATTGGGACAGCTACTGACACGGTGCTCCAGATCTCAGCTTTTGTACTTTTAAAGTCTGCACCACAGTATTGTGCATCTTTTGACAAATGGCGCAGTTTACATGATTTTTTGACAATCAAATAATTTTTTTAAAAAATCACAGTTGGAACTCTGCACTCAGTACCCCTCTGAGTGAACTGTTCTTACAAATATCACACCTCCTCACATCGACTGACTGCTGCAAACAAACAAGATCATTGAAGCCATCCGTGCTGATCCACGCTTATCACTCCATAACTTGCTGAACCCTGTTGTATCTGGGCTCCTATTTGGAACAAGCTGCCTAAGCAAGATCCACTAACACAATCCCTTTCCATCAAGGAATGGGAAACACCAGGTGTCACTAGGAAGTGGGTTGTTACAAAACCCATCTGACCGATAACAGGCATTAAACTAACACAGAGAGAGCGTGGTCTTGCTAAACACTTTCTCGAGCAGTCAGGACTGAAGCTCAGCAAAACTCACACACAACACTGCACATTACTGAGGAGCCTCATAAACAGCAAAACATTCACTTTAAACTCAGTGAGCGAGGGAAATATCATCTGTCATTGAGATTTGCCTTGCTAAATGGAAATAAAATAATTAGCAATCATACAGTGGAAATCAGCATGGTTTAGTCCAGTGATTCATACAATTGAAGTTGTTACAGGACTTACCAGGAATGCCAACAATGGCAAGAATGGTATAGTATATTTTTTCAATTACTTGTCTTACATGATACATTTTGTACTTTGTAAAACAATCTTCCCTTCCTGCTGCTGGCAAACTGTTGGAATCAGAAAATTCTTGAGGAAATGGACTTTATATTACGTGGTATCTCCGAAGGGGAAACTTTGAGTACACCTGGTTATGAGAACAGGTTTATTTTAATGACATGATGTCATTGAGATTTATGTCTCTGATTAAATACTCCAAAGACTGGATCCTGTGAGGTCTAAAACATTAATTGCAATTTGTCTTCAAACGACCATACTCGCATCATTTCATGTGCTATCAGCCAATGAATATCTAATTTATTTGATATTCTTTTCATTGATGACTTTCATATTCGGCCACTCAATACCTCATCGTGTAGAGCTCCTTGAGAATTGTTGCACTGTTATAGCATTGCTTTCCTCGTTAATTCAGTTTTACATCTCATTTGGAAAATCCTATGTGTGAATGTACAGAGCCTGAAGCTGATACTGACCACACCAATAACTGGAGTGTACACCAGGTCACGTTTCCTCAAATCGAAGACAAAAAAGAATTCAGAACCTTAATCTCAGAATCATAGAATGATTGCATCATACAGAACAGAGGTGGCCCATAGATCCACTCAGTTTGTAAAATTACACAAAAAAGCTACAACAAATATCACTTCCCAACATTTTGTCTTGAATTTTCAGTGTTTATCCAAGTGTGTCTTAAAGGTTTTGAGTTTTCCCACCTTAGTTACTGTTATGATGCTGTCATTTTGTTTTGAGAAGAGAGGTCATAAAGACAGAGGTTCTGAAGAGGTTTAGTTGAACAATGGAAGGGGAGTGGCCAGTTTTCTCAGTTCAGTAATTTTCTGGTTTTAAATTAACTGTAACAGTCACAAGATGTGTGATTCCAGGAGAGTGGCATGTTTCAGTAAAACAATCCTCTGACTTACTCTGAAACCACTTTCTGGATGTTATTCCCTCCTTCCTGTTCGAATCCGTATTTGAATTAACCTGTATTTCCCCGGAGTGTATTTATGTGATGTTCCTGTATTGGAACAGGTAATTAGTAATAGTTACTGTATCAGGTCACGTAAGCTTTCCAATAGTTATGTTTTCGAAATTCTGCTTTCATTTGTTCGTGTTTCAGCTGCAGTGTTGAAATACATTCTGTTTTGCTAAAACCAAATAATTTGACCAATGACATCACACCTGGAAGACCCACTTCACATCTGCCTTTAAAATTAAAACAAACGTTAGGGTCTAGGCTACCTTCTCAAAATATTTTGAGGTCTGGCATGGTCCGTAACAGTTACCCTCCCAGGCAAAATAGTGCTGAGCCCTACCATCCTCTGGGTGTTACGTCCCCTCGAAACTTCCAGCCTTTGATATTACAATTTATACCTGATTGCTCTTGGCCCTTTGACTAAGGAAAATAACTGGTTTCTGTTCACCCTGTCCATGCCTCTCATAATTTGATATATCCTGTTGTCTGCTCTAAACAAAGTAACTCAAACTGATCCAGCCTCTTGTGCACAGCTAAATCACTGCAGCCCAAGCAACATTCTGGTGAATGTCCTTTACACTCCTTCCAATGCTATCACATCCTATGGCACAATGACCAAAACTGCTCACAGTACTCCAACTGTGGGCTAAACAATATCCTGATTGATTGAGTTTTTGAAGTAGCGAACAAGAGCGTAAATAAAGGCAGTGTGATATACGCCATCTACAGCAAAGCCTTTGACAATGTATCACGTGGTAAGTTGTTGAGTATGGTAGTATCTCATGAAATCCAGGAACAGCTAGCCAACTGGATATAACATTGGCCTGACGGTAGAACATAGAGGGTGCTGGTAGTGTGTTGTCTTTTAAACTGGAGGCCTGTAACGAGCTGTGTGCCACAGGGATCAGTGCTGGGTTCATGATTATTCGTTACTTGTATAAATGATTTGCATGAGAATTTAGGAAGGACGGTGAAGAAGTTTGCACATGACACCAAGATTTGTGACATGGTGAAGAAGGTTATCTGAGAATCCTGCAAGATCTTAACCAACTGGGAATGGATTTTAATTTGATAAAAGCAAAGTGTTGTATTTTGGTGGGTCAAACCAGCGTAGAACTTAGACAGTCAATTGTAGGGCCCTGGGGAGTGTTGCAGACTAGAGAGATCTGCACTTTCTTTCATTGGTCAGAACATTGAGTCTGGGATAACTCTCTGCAGCTGTTCAAGATGTTGGTGAAGCTACACGCAGTTCTGGTCACCATGCTATTAGGATATTAGAAAACTAGAAAAAATGCAGGAACGATTTACTAGGAGGCTACCTGGACTGGGAGGCTTGAGTTATGAGGAGAAGATGAACATGCTGGGACTTACTTCTGGAGCAAAGGAGACTGAGGGGTCGCCTTTATAAAGGTCCAAAAAAAATGAGAGTCCTAGACAAAGTAAATAGCCAACAGATATTCCCCCATAGTGGGTGAATCAAAAACAAGAGGGTATAGGTTCAAGGGAAGAGATACAAAAGGGTACAAAGCGGCTATTATTTTTCACACAAGAGGGTGGTGAATGTCTGGAATGGGAAGCCAGAGGTAGTGGTGGAAGCAAATAAAATTTTGACAGGTACATGGATGTGGTGGACGTCGAAGTATATGGACCAAACACTGGCAAGTGGGAATAGTTTAATTGTTAAAACTGGGTTGCATGTGCAAGTTGGACCAAAGGGCCTGTTTCCATGCCGTAGACCTTTCTGACTCGATGACTCCTGTACAGCTCCAATGGGACCTTCCTGCTCATATATAACATAACTCGACTGGTAAAGGCATGTATCCTGAATGTCTTCATAAAAGTCCGAAAAACCTGTCCTGCCTGTTGCCTTCAGGTATCTCTTAAAAATCACCTCGAGATCCAAGATGGCGGCAACTCAGCAAGTCTGAGTCTGTCATGCTCCTCCCAAGACCTATGCAAAGTGGGCCACCCTCCTCCAACACACTCACCGAGTCAATTAAAAATAGTTTTTACTTGATGCAATTAGTGGTTTAGTACTAAATTTATACAGTTCAGTCTCCTGTAAAAATGACTAGGGGGAAAGGAGCCCGCAGTTCTCAGCGGGCAGGAGCCCCTCCCACACCCTCCCCAGCTGCAGCAGAGGCGTCCGCAGCCACCCCGCGGGACTTACCTACGGTGGCGAGCCTTGCGGAAATAATCTCCAAACTCGATGGAAAATCGATGCATTCGTAGAAGAGTCCTGAAGTCGGTGGAATTCACTCTTGGCTGTGCAACAAAAGTACGGCCGAGACATCGAAGAAATTGAATGCCGAGTTGGAGGGCTGAGCTAAAGGCTGTGACCTCTCGAGCAGCGAATCCGGACCTTAGAGAATCACATTGATGACCTCAAGAATCGAGGTCGTCGAAAAAATATTCATTTGCTGGGCCTTCCCGAATGGGAAGAAGGTGGCCAGCTTAGAGGGTTCCTTGAACAGTGGCTTCTGCAGTTGTTGAATCTGGAGGCTGGATCAGGCCAGGTAAGGGTAGAATGGGCCTGCCGGGTTGCAATACATGGGCCTGGCTTGAACCAGCGCCCCCGCCCGGTCCTTTTCCGGCTGCAGAGCTATAAGATGAGGCAGATGCTCTTGGAAGCCTCCAGAAATCTTGGGAAAGATCCCCAAGCCATGACTTATAAAGGATCCAAGATTCTGTTATTTCAGGACTTTTCCCCAGCTTTGGTCTGAAAGAGGAAGGTGTTTGATGAAGCAAGGAAACATTCCAGGGATTTAAACATTCAATACTCCTTGTGATACCCAGCTCTCTACGCTTTAGCCATGAAGGGTCCGTGTATAACTTCGGATCACCGGAGAAGGCCAAGGAACTTTTGGACTCTCTTAGACAAATTATAAAAGTTAATTGATGTTGTTTTGCCCTAGCCCCACCCCGATTTACACCCCTTTGTTTCCTTTCATTATCTTACTGTTTAATATTATCTCTGGGGGGTGGGAAGAAGGATTTATTTATTCATCCTTTACTTAGCGATTTCCTTTCCCCCCCCCCCCCCTTTTTTATATATATGCCGGGGGTCTAGTTAATGTAGATGGGGAGGAGGGGGGGAAGGGGGGCGACCTTATCTTATTTTACCTTTGTCCTTGGGAGTGGGGTTGTTTTCCCCTGTTATTTTGTATTAATATATTTAATTATTATTTGCTGAGACTGTAATTTTAGTCATATGTTCATATATGGCATTAACATGACCTAATATATTGTGTTGGTGTTGGTGTGGGTGGTGGTGGTGTTGGTGTGGGTGGGGGGGGTGGTGGGGGTGGGGGGGGTGGTGGGGGTGGTGGTGGTGTGGTGGTGTGGGTGGGGGGGGTGGTGGTGTGGGTGGGGGGGGGTGTGGGTGGGTGGTGGTGTGGGTGGGGGGGGTGGTGGTGTGGGTGGGGGTGGGGGGTTGGGGAGAGGGTACTCACTGTTTGTTCTAGTTCAGTAGTATACTTGAATACGTGGGGTGTCTGGGTCAAGGGTGGGGCACTGGTTGGGAGAGGTTATGATGGGTTTTTTGGAAAGGAAGTGATGCCCCCTGGGAATAAGGGGGCGGGGGGGAAGATCTCAATTTAAATATATTTTATACTTTGTTTTACTATTTAGAAATAGTTTCTTTTATTATATTGATCTGAATGTACTAAAGAGCTTTTTTTTATTTTTGTGAATTTTATCTGCTCTATGCTCAGGATGTTTTGGATAAATACAGGTTTTGTTGTGATCTGATGTTAACACATTCCGAGCATGTATATCACTGCTCAATTTGTGTTATCCATTGGATTTTTTTTTCTCTCTTGAATAATGTAAGAATTTTAATGATACGCTCTGGTTAGTTGTAAGTTAGATGAGTAGTTAGTCGAGTTTGTCTTTTTTTTTCTCTTGGTATTTCTTTTTTCTTGTTTGATAGATTTTGGTTAAGATTTAACTGTATATCAATGTTTATACTTGGGTCTTTTTTTAAGTTTTCTTTTGTAAATTTGTTAAAACATGTTAAAATTTTCAATAAAAATAAAAATCACCCCAAGCTTTTTGTTCCTCGAAGCTTCCTAGTGTATTACCATTCATTGACCATTACCTTGTCTTGTAATTTCTTTCAAAGTGCATCACCTCACCTTCATCAGGGTTACATTTTATCTGCCATTGATCTGCCCTTCAGAGAAACCTGTCAATATCTATGTTTAACCTTCCTGAAGAAGGGCTTATGCCCGAAACGTCAATTCTCCTGTTCCTTGGATGCTGCCTGACCTGCTGCGCTTTTCCAGCAACACATTTTCAGCTCTGATCTCCAGCATCTGCAGTCCTCACTTTCTCCTATCTCAGCAAGAGGCCCAGCAATTACTTCCCTCGCTTCTCAGAGAGTTCTAGGGTATACTTGACCAGGTCCTGGAGATTTATCTATCTTTATGCGTTTTAAGACATCTAGCTTCTCCTCCTTTGTAATATGGACATTTTAAGATATCGAAGTCTATTTTCCCACGTTCTATATGTTCCTTGTCCTTCTGCACAGTAAACACTGATGCAACATAGTCCTTCAACATCTCCCCTCATCGCCTGCAGGTGCACACAAAGGTTGCTTTTGTGATCTTTGAGGGGCCCTATTCTCTCCTTGGTTACTCTTTTGTCCTTGATGCATTTATAGAATTCCTTTGGATTTTCCCAAACCCTATTTGCCAGAGCTCTCTCACGTCTCCTTTTTGCCCTCCTGATTTCCCTTTTAGGTATATTTGGGAATCTGAAACACAAGGATAGAACGTCAGAGAAAGGGGCAGATGATTTGGGACAGATGAGCAGACAGCACTTCATTCTAACGTCAGTGAGCCTTTAATATTGTCAATCCCTGAGGATACTCACCTGAATCCATTTCTCCGGTATCCTCACACAGTCCAAAGATGTGCAGATTAGGTACCTTGGTCGTACTAAATTGCCGATATTATTCAGGAATGTGTAGATAAAATGGATCATACATGGGAAATGCAGGATTACAGGGTTAGGGAGTGAGTCTAGGCGGGATGCTGTTCGAAGAATCAGTGTGGACTTGTTGGGCCGAATCAAGTTTCCACATCAATTCTATGCTGCTTCACCTCTGCCTCTGAGGTAGACTATCACCTGACCCAGTATCCCCTTCAATGGGTCATAGAGCCAGAGAGATGTACAGCATGGAAACAGACCTTCAATCCAACTCGTCCATGCATACCAGACATTCTAAGTTAATTTGCCAGCAGTTTGTCCAATATCCTTTTAAATCCTCCCAATCCATTGACCTATCCAGATGCCTTTTAAATGTTGTAATTGTACCAGCCTCCACCACTTCCTCTGGCAGCTCCTTTCATACACACACCACCCTCTGTATGAAAAGGTTGCCCCTAAGTTCCCTTTTAAACTTTTTCCCTCTCTTCTTAAACCTATAACCTCTAGTTCTGAATCCCCCAGTCCAAGAAAAAAATATTCACCCTATTAATGCCCTTCACGATATTATAAACTTCTGATGTCACCCCTCAGTCTCAACCTATTACGCCTCTCCATATGGCTCAAACCCTCCAACCCTGGCAACATCCTGGTAAATCTTTTCTGAAACTTTTCAAGTTTTACAGTATCCTTTTGACAGGGAGAGTGGAATTGCACACAATATTCAAAAAGTGGCCTAACCAATGTCCTGTACAGCTGCAACATGTCTTTTGCAACTCCGATACTCAATGCATCATCAGGTCTATTTGAAGGAAAGAACTGTCCATACTGGAGATTTCAAAACTATTACAGAAAATGTTGGTGAAATTCGGCAGGTCTGGCATCTGTGGGGAGAAAGCAGTCAAACCTTTCGGTGTAATGATTTTTTTTCAGAACTGAAGATTTCTGATGCTAATGATGGCTGGCCTGTTGAGTTTCGCCAGAAATTCGTGTTTTTATTTTCGTCACGTTCAATTACTTATGATCACGGCCTTGTTAAATGCGTTTGAGAATTGAGAGCCATTCAGTCTCACAGCGATGGTGGTATGGTGGGAAGGAAACCTCCCTTCCAAGCAGTTAACCCGCGTTTGATTCCCAGACATCACAGGGTTGTGATTTCAAAGCCATTTTGCACAGAAGAACTTGAAGATGAACTGACATTGTCATCTTACTTTCTCCGAAAGTACATGAATGTTTTATTCTGTGAGAAAACAAAACCATCCAGATTGCTCCTCGCTTGTCATGACGATGGTTTCTATGAATTGCAGCGTGGAAGTGGGCAACAAAACTCAGCAGCTCTGAAGTTTACCCCTCTGCAGCTTCCCAATTCTTATTTAAATGTTAATTGCAGCACAGCAATTTTTTTCGAAAAGTGAGACACTGCTCCTGTTAGGAACCTCAAATAATCACACAAGCTGCTGGAAACATTGAACAATTCCAACAGCATCTATTGAGAAGGGGAGGAAGGATTAATGTGTCAGATCTATTCAAGGTTAAAATAAACTCAAACCTCAAATCAGAGATCCTGAATTTTACCTTTTTACATAAATTAACACTTTCTTTATTCCAACCCTTTCACACTATTGCTCTTTCTTTGCGAAATTCTGCTCAATTTTGAACAAAACGTATCCAACAATATTCTTTATTTTGGACAATCGGTAGTTTTATTTCTCAGTGCAAAAGTGAGGACTGCAGATGCTGGAAACCAGAGTTTAGATCAGAGAGGTGCTGGAAAAGCCCAGCAGGTCAGGCAGCATCCAAGGAGCAGGAAAATCGACTTTTTGTCTGAAACGTCGATTTTCCTGTTTTATTTCTCAGTCGTGTGCATCAATCGGAGTGCTTTGTGGACAGAGAGAGTCCGTTTGCTCACATGAGCTGCTTCATGACCCCGACAGACCCTGAACATTTCCGTGGGTTGGTTGCAGTTCCCGCTTGCGGCCAGTGGCTGTCACGAACCTGTGGATAGTGAAGTTCCCAGATCAGAGAGATTAAAAACAACAGACAATAATTATTCCCACTTGTGTTGGACGGTGTGTAGGAGAAATAATAAGGGTGGGGACCACTGCTCTTACAGTTTTAGGGGTGGGAAAGGGATTGGAAACGACTGAAAGATAGTAGAAATGGCCATTTGGACAGCGTCTATGGTAAAAGTGAATATATAACTCCAAATTAATACATGTTGAGATGTTACATAAGTCCAAGGTCTGGATTACATGATCGAGTCAGTCTTACCCAACTGCTGCCTGTCAGGTGACAAAAGGTGAAAAGATGACCACAGCACGATGTGGGGGTCTGCAGCAATCCAGAAGACAATTGTGACAGAATCTGATTAGTTAATGTCGACTCAGTGCGATTGGTTATGTAAATATAACGGGGGGAGAGCCTGGCTTTTAGAACATAACTCACTGTGAGTACTCTCAGTGTTCGTGGGCTTTCAGGGTTGGTCGCTCTGATCGCCACAGCTTTTGTTTGCAAATAATGGCTTATTATCTTGAGGAATTCTCTGCGTCTCCTGGTCATTCCTAAAAGGAATTATCAACCATAACATGCCTAATTAATCCAGGAGAATCAACGCTTTCGTTAAGAATCCCGTCCAATTTAAATACAAACCTCTGGACTGCGTGAGAGAGGAAAATATAAAATAAAACCAGTAACGGCCGCCCGGCCCCACTTACCGGCAAGATGACATGTTCAGGGAAAGGAGTGGGGCCAAAGCGGAATCTCTTTCCATCTCCTATTGTTACTTTCCCTTTTATAATACTAGTCCAATAAAACCTCTGATTAAGATTTACCAAAATCCAAATTTCAAAACCAGGCAGCTGTCGAATCTTCCATTTGTATCTTCCTCTGTAGATTTTCTTCTTGTTAGAATTTCTCTTTCACAGGTCGTTGATAGATAAATGTACCTTTAAGAGACCTATTGTGTGGGCAGTCTGCATTTATTGGTGGCTTGGCAGTTCTCTCTCAACTCTTCACGTTTTCCTGGTTTTATATCCCCAAGCACCAGATTTTGCCATCGGCTTTTAATATTGTCGATATACTAGATTCAAACTTGATTGGAGTTTGGTTTTTTTTGGTGTATAATTAAACTGATTGGCCTAATTCACATTCGTTTTTTGTCTCCAACCGACTATTCTAGCTGCTGCACTAAAAGGTTTCATTGTATCTTGTTCAGAACATTTGGTGCTGTCAGATATTTTCCTAAAGGTACAGTACACTTTTACACCTTCATAACAAAGGCACAGCTCTTCATTTGAAATTATGCATACATTTCCAGTAAACTTTCACATTCCAAAAAATCTACTGATTTCTCATTTAGTTTTTGGAATGAGGAATTTTATTAGTGGCTTCACTTTTGCTGTCCTTGACAATATCTGAGTCTGAATGTGTACGCCTGTGTGTGTTTGTTTCTGTATGTACGTGTCTGTGTGTCTGCAAGTATGTGTGTGTTTCTGTATCAGTCTGTGTGGGTTTCTATCTCTGTGTCTGTGTCTGTGTGTGTGCCTGTGCATCTGTGTGAATGATGTGTGTGTCTGAAGGTATATGGGTGTGTGTTCGTGTATGTATTACAGTACTTTTTTGATTACGTGTATCTGTGTCTGTCTTTGTACCTATCTATGTGTTTTTGTCTAGTGTGTGTTTATGTAATTATGTTTATGTGTATCCATGTTTATGTGTATCTCTGCAATGGGGTCTCTGTTGTTTTCGGGATGAAGCCATTAAAATGGGATCAAACACCTCTCTCTCTCTGTCCCTTTGTATTTAAGATAATACAATGTTGATGATAATGTTGACATGCGTGTGTGTATGTGTCTGTCCGTGTCTGCCTGCAATGGTACTCACTTTGTCCTGATGGAATTTTGATGAATGAATTAAAATATGGTGAATTAAAATATGGTGAATCAAAGGCTCGAGTCTCTGTCTTTCTCTCTGTCTGCCCATCTTGTGTCTAAAGTGATACAATGCCACCCTCTAGTGAACTCTCCACAAGAATCAGATTTATTTTTGGAGAAAACATTTAAGCCTGTGAATCTCTCATATTGCGCGTTTGTTTTGTTCTTCAAAGAATATCTTTGGAGACACAGAACAGTTTTGCTGGATGACTTGTGATCCTGTCCTTGGAATATGAGGAGGAGATGAACATGCCCAGTGCTGGTCTCACTGCTACCATTTTTGAATCCTTTCTCGCTTAGAATTTGTGAGAGTACATCAGCAAACATTGTAAGCAGCAGAAAGTATAATAAAATGCACACTGTCTCCTCACAAATTGGTTCACATGGAGTTGCCTGGATATAATTGCACTAGAAACACTCTGCTTTTAATAATGTCAGGAATACTACTCAAAGATAAATCATTTCCACATTGCAGGGGGTGCACAACATTTCTCCACATGAGCATCTTCACCGAGGGACCTCTGTCCAATCGCAACAATTTCCTCACAGCAATGGTGTGCATTTGTATGTATGTGTGTGTGTATGTGTGTATATATGTGCATGTGTGTGTGTATCTGTGCATGTGTTTGTGTGTGCTGTCAGTTTGGATAGTGCTGTGAGCTGTTGCCCTCCCTCTCTAACCCTTGATTGAATCCTTGAGGTTTTTCAGCCTCCACACCTGTCTGATGCTGAAATGTCGGGAGCCAGATATTTTTTCGGTGGGCGGGAAATCATAATGTCATATAATACCTGCCACACTTTCTTGCATCGAAACAGCTCATGGCTGTTTTTGCCATTGGTATGTGGTCTGTTGAATGGTCAAACATTTTCTGAAGAATTATTCTATGAAATTGTATCAGAACCCTCTGAAGTATTTGAATTTGATGGAGATGAATAGATGATTCCAAGCTGATAGGATTTACCCAATAGGAAATTTAACTTTCCCAGACAATTCCTTTGGATTATGCAATGATGAGGAATCTGCAGGTTTGCAGCTCGACTCACTTCCTGCACTGGGATAAGGATTCTTATCAGGGTGTCATAGAATACTCCTCACTTGCCTGGATGGGTGTTGCTCCAACAAACACTCAAGAAGCTTGACACCATCCAGGACAAAACAATCCGCTTGATTGGTACCACATCCACAAATATTCACTCTTGCTTCCACCGACGCTCAGTTGGCCAGTGTGTAGCATCTACAAGATGCACTACAGAAATTCACAGCCCTGTACAATTCCTTCCAAACCCACAACCACTTCAACCTGGAAGGAGAAGGTCAGCAGATACATGGGAACACCAGCACCTCCAAGGTTACCTTGAAGCTACTCATCATCCTGACTTGGAAATATGTCACTGCTCCTTCAGTGTTGCTGCATCAAAATCCAAGAACTCCCTCCCTAACAACATTGTAGGTGAACCAAAGCACACAGACTGCAGCGATTCAAGAAGGAAGGAGACCACCACCTTTTCAAAGGACAACTAGGGACAGGGAGTAAATGCTGACCCAGCCAGTGATGTCCACGTTGCACAAATTAATGAAACAAACATCAGTCAAGCCCAGGAACAACAAGTTCCTCCTATGTGCTTCACTGAGGAGTTTTATTTATTTATAACACAAGGAATTTATGTAACCAGATATTTTGCTGTGTTACTGAACTTTGCTCTCAACCGAGACAAAGTTGCTGCATAAATAAATGTGTTTGAGACACAACTTAGATTCCACAGCATACAACCAACCTTATTGAGGTGAAGTTGAAAATATTCATTCCTTGAATGACAGAATACAAGAAATCCACAGCATTGATTAACCACAGGAGGATGAAGCTCCCCGATATAGAGAAGAGCAAAATCACAGACATCCTTCTGCTCTCCATCTCTGGGTCTCTGCAGTTCTCTCCTTTGCTCTCACCCTTCAGCCTCTTTCGGACTTGACTGGTCACTAAAATGTGTCTGACTGTCAGAACATTGATCAACAGAATTAAAGCAAATGGCAGTATAGGGGTTAAAACCATATCAAGCCAATCCAATGCCACCCACCAAGTCTCAGTATAGTAACTTGATTTTATTTTACGGTAGAATGGCACAATTTTGATCATCGTCCAAGATTCGTATTGAAAATAGAAAGGGATGTTTTTCAGACAGAACAGGATGCAGGTTGTTGCTAGAACCATTGTCGCAGTTTTCTCAGTGCAATATTTTGTTCTCAGCTTCTGACAACAAATCGGTCAAAGGAGAAAGTGACGGTGAACCAGACAGAGCAGTCCATGGCTGCACGAAACAGAGCCCCAATAACATTACACACAGGGGTGATGTCCAGAAAAGACTGTGGGTAATAAAAATAGGGAATTCTCCTCAGTATAACATCAGTGAAAATAACCATCAGATCGGCAGCTGCCATAACTACCAGGTAACGAGTCGTGCAAGAGGAAACACCACTCTTACCCTGGGAAAGAATGCAAATTGCCAGCAAATTAACTGAGGAAGGCAGATGGGAAAAGAAATAGCGAATTACTGAACAGAAGTTCCCCCTGCCTGTTCCAGAGAGCAACAATAAGATTTTACCACCAATGACCTGCCCATTGTGTCTGTAGAATTGTTTTGGATTGAGTGAGCTTGAATTTTAAGATTGTCCTCCAGCCCATTCACTGCAGAGATTATGGAGCTAGGATTGGGTCTGAGTTCACAGTCCTCCTCAGGGAGCAGAAAGAAAACTCAGAGTTTGTTTGGTTACAAGATAACTATATGAATAACTGTAAAAGATTCTTAAAGGTATCAGCTCCAATTCTGCTGGAGGCAGAACCCCATTGGAATCCTTGCTCCTAACCCAGTCATAGGACTGGAGATTGGACTGTCAATAAAACACGCTCTCCCCTTTCCCTTGGGTAAGGTTATCCCTAGCTCTTATCATTGGACAAAATCCTGATTGGAGCCACTACAGGACCAGAAAACAGGTCATCAGAACTTATGTAAAATTTCAACCAAGCTACTCCATGTGTCTTGCACTTACAGATAATGCAAGGCTCCCTTCGTGACAATATGTGAGTGTTGGAACTGCTGTGATATTCACACTGTAATTCGACACATCTGTGCATGACAAATGCCTCAACGAGCAGGGATCAGGAGGGCAATCTGTTAATATTTGAATTTCCTGACCAGAGGCAGTGGGGAGGAGAGAATTTCCAAAAAGGATGATAGATTAAGCTTTACAAATCAAAACAGCTGCATTATCCTCAAATTCTTTGCTTAACAAACCAAAGAACTGTCTCAGATTTAAAGTTAACAAATCATCCAGTATCCACTGCAGTGTGTGGAAGAGATTTCTAATCCTCTCCCACCCTTTTTATGTGGAAGTGCTTCCAAACATCTCTCCTGAACATCCTACAGGAGGAACATTCCACTGCCTGCGCTGCCATAATTCTACACTTAGTCTCCAAAACAAGAACACTATGAAGCTTACCTGTTCACCGGATCGAGAATCCTCAATCTAGAATCGCCAACCAATGTGAATAGTTTGTCTTTCTATGTTAATGTCTTTGCTCAGATCTGCCCCTAACTTTATAAATTTTAGTGCAAACAGGCCTCATTTATAAAACAAAAACAGAAATTTCTCAGCAGTACTGACAGAATATGTGGGAGAGAAAGTAGAATTAACAGTTCAGGTCTTCTCCTTCAGAACTAACTTACACGATCTCTCCTCCTACCTTCAAACTGTATGAAACCGGAACAGATGGCAGAACACAGAGATCAGAAAATGCTGCAG
This sequence comes from Chiloscyllium punctatum, assembly GCF_047496795.1. Taxonomy (NCBI): domain Eukaryota; kingdom Metazoa; phylum Chordata; class Chondrichthyes; order Orectolobiformes; family Hemiscylliidae; genus Chiloscyllium; species Chiloscyllium punctatum. The sequence goes on along the minus strand of NC_092757.1, from coordinate 37,372,834 downwards.
CTCCAGTGAAGTTGGGAGTCTCTGTCAGAGAGGAATTGTACTGAAAATTCAGCTCAGTGAATTATTATCACTGTTCTGTTTTTTGGGTAAGGCTTACCTATCAGTGACCTGGAGATATTGTTCGAAAGGTAAATCCAGAGAACAGATCAGCAGCAGATTAAAACAAGTTCAATTGTCATAATGCCATACCAGGGATGCCAGTAAAAGCAAGGATGGTGTAGAACACCTTTTGCACCTGATTATTTGGAAGATGCATTTTTCCCGGTGAGGTAATCTGTCCTTCAGTGAGCTGACAAGCTTCTTGTTTGAAACTGAGTTGATGCATTCCTGAGACCTTTCCTTATACTGTGTGGAAACTCCTTAGGGAGATCGAGATTACAGCATTGCTGAGCTTTGTTTTTTTTTCAAGAGCAGTCCGCTTTAAACAAGAACATTGCACTTACTGATTGAAATGTAATTCTCCTCACACACCGATGTGTGTCCATTGTTGCCGAGGTCAACAATTATTCCCCATCCCCCATTTCCCAGGACCAATTGAGCAGAATTAAACTGCATTTCCTGAGGGAAGGGGCTTAGTGAGCAAGATATGCTTCCACCAATGGATACATCTCTGACCTCACTGAGTCACAGGTTGATAGAATAGTGAAGAAGGTGTTTGGTGTGCTTTCCTTTATTGGTCAGAGTATTGAGTACAGGAGTTGGGAGGTCATGCTGCGGCTGTACAGGACATTGGTTAGGCCACTGTTGGAGTATTGTCTGCAATTCTGGTCTCCTTCCTGTTGGAAACATGTTGTGAAACTTGAAAGTGTTCAGAAAAGATTTACAAGGATGTTGCCAGAGTTGGAGGATTTGAGCTATAGGGAGAGGCTGAACAGGCTGGGGCTGTTTTCGCTGGAGCATTGGAGGCTGAGGGGTGACCTTATAGAGGTTTACAAAATTATGAGGGGCATGGATAGGGTAAATAGGCAAAGTCTTTTCCCTGGGATCTGGGAGTCCAGAACTAGAAGGCATAGTTTTAGGGTGAGAGGGAAAAGATATAAAAGAGACCTAAGGGGCAACTTTTTCATGCAGAGGGTGGTAATGGTATGGAATGAGCTGCCAGAGGAAGTGGTGGAGGCTGGTACAATTCCAACATTTAAGAGACATTTGAATGGTTATATGAATAGGAAGGGTTTGGAGGGATATTGGCCGGGTGCTGGCAGGAAGGACTAGACTAGATTGAGATATCTGGTCGGCATGGACAGGTTGGACCGAAGGGTCTGTTTCCATGCTGTACATCTCTATGACTGTAAGACAATATTTATCAATAATACGCTTAAGTATCGCAATACCAACAAAAAGACCAATTAAAACAATAGCACCATACAAAGACATATTAATCAGTTTTACCATGAGCCAAAACCCCAATCTTCCCATCCTGCACCTTCATTCATTTGGTTGACAAAAGTGTGAATATTATCAATATGTCTAGTAACATTTTCAAAAATGTTAGTGACCCTCATAATGCATTTTCTTTTAACTATAGTGCAAAATCCACATGCTTTCGCAACTATGCAATCGGTTTTGTTGGGCAAATTAGCGGAATTCTGAAAGCATGTCCCTAATTTCTATTAAGGCAGCAGTTGTCTCATTTCTCAAAATTGTGACTCCACAAATGAGATAATTATGGTTTTGATGACTAATAATACTTAAGGAATTTCATAATGAAAGCACACTAAGAGCTGCATATGCCAATGAGTGTGTTTTACTTCTTGATATGGTCTTTGGATTCTTCCATTCTGCACAGAAGTCAGGAGAAACTGTATGTTTAAAAGGGGAATTATGATTTCATTGGACAGGGAACAGGAGTTGGAAATAATGTTCCTACAGCTCCGGTATGTGGACTACTTGCTCTATTCAGGACAAGGCAGGTTGCTGCCTTATTATAACATGAAAAAAAATTCAGGTTTATCATAGGCAATATAGGGTCCTTCCCAGTAAGATGCAGGCCTATCTTTGTGACTTCCTGGGGTATGTGGATAATCCAGGATTACATAATTTGGCCCTGGGTGCTGAGTTTGAAAATCATCCAGTACTAATGAGGTGAGTTTCTTGATAAGAAACATGGTCAACATCCCAAAATGGTTCTTTCCTTCCAATAACTGGGAAAATATTAGTGCTGTTAGGGGCATCGTCATGAAGGTGGGTATTGTTACCCTCTCCACATAGAGTTTGAATTCCAGTGATAATAGGGATACATTTTTCGTTAAGGCATACACATGAGATGCATGGTCCTTCAGAAAAGCAGTGGCAACTAATACGTTTACTTATAGAAAAAAAAAGTGGGCACTCTTACATAAGCACACCTCCATTCCTTACCTTTGTAGTAACTTGGATAGGATATTGTGGATTTATTGGAGGAAGTCCATAAAGAAGTAGCAGGTGGGGATAGCTAATAACTAAAATGATACGACGTCCTGTAAATACTAAGTACTATTCCATACCCCCATGTTAGAATTTGGAAGGATAAAAAGGGGTCAGGGAGTCTCTTACTGAAGTAAGGGTGTAACAAATTACTTCATCCTCTCCAAAAATTTTATTATGGGTTTCTAGAAACACCCCCCTTTGTCTCTTTTACTACGTGATCTATCTGAAAGGGGATTAGGCTCATCGGAAATGCTCATAGCACAAGTGTAATCAAACTGGCACACAACACCTTTACATGGTAAAGACCATTTAGATACTTGTTCTGTAAATGAACTGTTAATTTTTTATGCAGCTGACCATTGCAAAAGTCATCCTTGGCAACATTCAGTCTTTTTGCACACAAGGACATCTTTCTGGCGTAGTTGGTACACAGTCTCTGTTTGCTCAGGATCGCTCAGGTAAACTGTCCCTTCTTGTGCACCAATGCTGGCAATGGCAAGTCCACACAGCAGGTCAAGTTTAATCTTTATCATTTCCCCCCTTGCAAGGTTGGGACCGTAAAGTGTCCATTGTAATAAAGTATAAACCATTTCTTCCTTGTATATAAGTATATACAGTATACATATATTCAATTAAAATAGGCAGCAGCAAAGAAGGAGCACAAACTAATCTGATGGAGGTCACCCATATTCTGGTCTGAGTATTGCGGGGTACCTTATTTGAGGCCATAATGTTTGCTCTTCAGCAGGCTAGAAGCCCTAAAAACAATTTTGAAATAAATAATTCTCAAATTAATCAAACTCAAATAGCCCACTGGAGTAAATATATTGCCCATATTGGCAAAAAGCTCGTTCATTTTAAATTATGCACAAGAGATTCCCTTCCCTCCCATTATTTTCTTATTTTATATGGAAAAGCCATATAACCATATGGGTGAATTAAGCAAATCTATTTTTATAAATCCAGCTTTGCTGGGATATAATACTCTTTGAAGTTTTGCTACTAAAAAAAATCTATTATCTAAAATTTAGATTAGTTCTGCAATATATTGTATTCTCTTTTTTGAAAAAAATCATGAACATTATGCCCAATTAAATGGCCCGATCTACAGCTTTGGTTAACAGCAATTAGAATTAAATGTAGAAATCTGATGATGATTTTGAGCAGAAAAGTTGGTAATAAATATTGGCTGGAGGGCAATGCTGTCCCCAAATTATGATAACATGACACAAAGTTTTCAAACCACACTGATTTTTTTCTAATATTGAGCTTACCCTAGAATTTAGATATTGGTACAATCTTAAAATTATAAACCATCACTGTTCAGTATAAATATCTACATGAAGATAATAGCTCAGCCAAACACTCCTTCTTAGATCTAACAGCCTAATCCAAAAATAAATCATATCAGCTAGTGTGTATTCTTACAAGCTCCATACACGCAGCAATGATATTTAGGCTTAGCGTCTATATATGAAATCAAATCATTTGAGAATTCAGTCAGCAGTATATTTTAGTATAAAGTGTCTGTAATTACTTCAGAAATGGAAATTTACAAATTACTTCCAAATTTCAAAACAATATTGAAAACAATCCAAACACTAAACCCGGATGACGACAGTCGATAAGCAATAGAGACATCAATCTCTACGTTATGAGTTGGCACTGAACAGACAGTATCATTCCCCCATTATTTTTGCACCTCACCCAGGTCTGGCATACCCATCCTTATACTGTGTCCAAATGAGTTTTGCTGGCGATCCAATGGGATCAGAAGGTTGGGGCGTATGGCTGCCTACTTGGCAGCTGCATATACTTCCGCATACTTTTAATAGGATGAACGCCTGTTGATTCCCAACGTCAATTCCGAGGTAGCTTTAAAGACACATTACTCCACATTGGCCACACTTCAACAGTTAAAGCAAGGGCCAGGCATTTGCCCCTGGGTTTTTTTTATGTTTTGTTGCCAGTCTCAAAGGTGAATTGCTGGGGTCTGCCTGTCCCCATTTTCAGGATCCCCTCGGGAAAAGGTTATCCAGCAGTAGTCATCGCGTAGGTACATGGGGTAGGTTTCACCCCCAGTGGGTATCCTGGTTCCAATCAATCCTATCAGTGATGGCATCCAGCATTTGGGATCGCGAGGACACTGAATATAATTTGTTTTACCTGTAGCTTGCATCATGGTTCAGTCTGGTTCTAGCCATTCCAATAGAAAACCACCGCTCATCTCATTTGTGACTGGAAATTCCTGGACTGGTTTGTACTGTTGGTCTGGATCATGGCAGTGACGCCAGCCAGAAATCATTTCAAAAGCATGAAGTTAAATAAAGGTAATTGAGCTTCTTGTTTACTGTTAAATTGTTTGTCACTTCCATCAGACAGAAAGGCGCGTCTTTCAGTCTTGGAACACAAGCCATTCATATTCAGGCTACTCCTAGACTTTTACTGCATTTGCATCCGTATCGCACTGGGACATACTGAGCAAATTTGGCTGTTTGGTATTGCAGTTAGAGCCATGCTTCATTAACATTACTCTAGTCTCTGGGATGGGACCTGGTTTAGGCTGGCGCAAGTCGCTCATACCCATGACATCGACTATGAAGACTGAACGCTTCATTTTCAAAAGAAGGAAATGTTTCAACAAGTGGATGCTTTAAATTAAGGCTGGAGACAATCAGAAGATGAGATTCCCTACAGTGTGGAAACAGGCCCAACAAGTCCACATCGATCCTACGAAGAATAAACCACCTAGACCCGTTTCCCTCTGACGAATGCACAGAAAACAAAGGGCAATTTAGCATGGCCACTTCACCTGACATGCACATCTTTGGACTGTGGGAAGAAACCGGAGCACCCGGAGAAAATCCTCACAGACACAGGGAGAATGTGCAAATTCCACACAGACAGCCATCGAAGGCTGGCATTAAACTCAGGACCCTGGCACCATGCGACAGCAATGCCAACCACATAGCCACAGGGCTCAGCATGTAAACAGTAACAAAATCCCAGTCCTCCAAAAGGATTGGTATGCCAGACATAGGCTCGGGATTCCGAGTAGAATTTCAGTTCTTTATTTTACAGTAATGTTGCCTTCACCTTTTTATATATTCCTCAACCATAGTGGCCTTACATTGTTTTCTCATGTCATTTTTTATATACATATACACAGCCGTTCACAGTCACCTCCCCAGCTTTTGGGAGTTTCACCTGCCATATATATACCTATCCCTATCCCCCAATCATATGCAAAACTTCTTTAACTGGCCAGTACTGTAACTTTCCATTCTTTAATTAACAATGAATTAATGCAGTCATGTGTTAAATTAGCCATGAATCAATATGACAGGTCACTGAGAATGTGTAAAGGAATCCTGCCTATTAATATTGATTCATGCTAATACAATCAATTTATTATAAATATTAATAATATAAATAATAATAATATATATAATTAATAATAAATATTATTATTTAGACTTAATCCATTTCAGAATCCATTATTTAGACCAGCTAACCTGACATCAGGGATGGGAAAGATGCTGGAGTCAATTATAAAAGATGAAATTATGACACATTTGGATAGCAGTAACCCCCAGGAGAGGTCAGAGTCATCATGGATTTACCAAGGGGAAATCATGCTTGACCAATCTTCTGGAATATTTGAGGATGTAACAATGAAGATGGACAAGGGAGATCCAGTGGATGTCGTGTACCTGGGCTTTCAGAAACCTTTGATAAAGTCCCACATAGGAGATTAGTGAGCAAAATTAGGGCACATGGTATTCGGGGCAAAATACTGACTTGGACTGAAAATTGGCTGGCTGACAGGAAGTAAAGATAAATGGGTCCCTTTTGGAATGGCAGGCGGTGAGGTGACCAGTGAGGTACCACACGGTTCGGTGCTGGGACCGCAGCTGTTTACAATATACATTAATGATATAGATGAGGGTATTAAACGTAATATTAGCAAATTTGCTTGGCAGATTCACTTTAATGTGGGTAAATGCGTGGTTATCCACTTTGGTGGCAAGAACAAGAAGACAGATTATCTAAATGGAGTCAAGTTCAGTAAAGGGGATGTACAGCGAGATCTAGGTGTACTTGTACATCGGTCAATGAAAGCAAGCATGCAAGTACAGCAGGCAGTGAAGAAAGCTAATGGCATGCTGACCTTCATAACAAGAGGAATTAAGTATAGGAGCAAAGAGGTCCTGCAGCTGTACAGGGCCTGGTGAGACAGCACCTGGAGTATTGTGTTCAGCTTTGGTCTCCAAGTTTGAGGAAGTACATTCTAACTATTGAGGGAGTGCAGTGTAGGTTCATGAGGTCAATTCTTGGAATGGCGGGACTGTCAGATGTTGAAAGATTGGAGCAACTGGGCTTGTATACACTTGAGCTTAGAAGGATGAGAGGGGATCTGATTGAGAAGTATAAGATTATAAAAGAGTTGGAAGCAGGAAGCAAGTTTCTGCTGATGGTGTGTCCAGAACTAGAGGACACAGTTTAAAAATAAGGGGTAGGCCATTTAGAACAGAGTTCAGGAGAAACTTCTTCACCCAGAGAGTTAGTGGATATATGAAATGTTCTGCCCCAGAAGGCAGTGGAAGCCAAGTCTCCAGATACTTTCAAGAAAGAGATGGATAGAGCTCTTAAAGACAGTGGAATCAAGGGTTATGGGGATAAGGCAGGAACAGGATACTGACTGTGGATGATCAGCCATGATCATAATGAATGGTGGTGCTGGCTCGAAGGACCGAATGGCCTACTCCTGCACCTATTGTCTACTGTCTACTGTCTATTGTCTTTTGCAAGTGCTGCTTCCATTCCTTTCCATTTCAGTAAACTGCAGTGCTCCCGTGTAATCATTACCCCCACCCAACACCACCCCACACCTTCCTGCCATGACAGTTGCTGTGTCATTTTATGGGATAAAATCTCAGCTCAGGGAAATCCCCTTTATCAGTGACACATGTTACATCCTCAAAGAAATTCAATGGATGCACACAACAATGGGCGGCACGGTGGCACAGTGGTTAGCACTGCTGCCTCACAGCGCCTGAGACCCGGGTTCATTTCCCGCCTCAGGCGACTGACTGTGTGGAGTTTGCACGTTCTCCCCGTGTCTGCGTGGGTTTCCTCCGGGTGCTCCGGTTTCCTCCCACAGTCCAAAGATGTGCAGGCCAGGTGAATTGGCCATGCTAAATTGCCCATAGTGTTAGGTAAGGGGTAAATGTAGATGTAGGGTATGGGTGGGTTACGCTTCGGCGGGGCGGTGTGGACTTGTTGGGCCGAAGGGCCTGTTTCCACACTGTAAGTAATCTAATCTAATGTCAACTCTGCCAGATGAACTTCAACTGATCAATGTGACCTGCTGTGTGTGGTTGAATAATACATTCCAGCAGTTTCCCTGTGATATGTTAAGCTAACCGGCCTGTGCTTCCTGTTTTCTGTCTCCCTTTTTTAATGCAGGGCTTCCACCCGCTATCTTCCAATACACTGGGGCTGAACCATGAATCACCAGGAACAGCAACAGTTTCAAGAATGGGATAGTAAAGCTGTTTCACTCGCTAAATAGCAGTTGCCCCATTCTCCATCAGAGTGGATAATTTCCTTCGGAGCTGACAGATTCTGACCGGTGTATGGCCAAGGTAATGACAGTGAATCTATCTTGTTGCAGATGGTGGTGGAGAATGTGCACTTTTCACTGTCCTCATGTATTCCTATACGTGAACACACGTGACAATAGAATTTAATTCTAGTTCAAAACTCAAACCCCAGGGAATCAATTCGGTTCACTAAATAGTTAGAACATCGACCAATACAGCGCAGAACAGGCCCTTCGGCCCTCGATGTTGCACAGACCTGTGAACTATTCTCAGCTCGTCCCCCTACACTATCCCATCATCATCCATGTGCTTATCCAAGGATTGTTTAAATCTCCCTAATATGGCTGAGTTAACTCCATTGGCAGGCAGGACATTCCACACCCTTACCACTCTCTGAATCAAGAACCTGCCTCTGACACCTGTCTTAAATCTATCACCCCTCAATTTGTAGTTATGCCCCTCATACAAGCTGACATCATCATCCAAGGAAAATGACTTTCACTGTCTACCCTATCTAATCCTCTGATCATCTTGAATGTCTCTATCAAATCCCCTCTTAGCCTTCTTCTTTCCAATGAGAGTAGACTCAAGTCTCTCTGCCTTTCCTCATAAGACCATCCCTCCAGACCAGGCAGCATCCTGGTAAATCTCCTCTGCACCTTTTCCAATGCTTCCACATCCTTCCCAAAATATGGCGACCAGAACTATATACAATATTCCAAGTGTGGCCACACTAACGTTTTGTATCGTTGCAGCATGATGTTGCAGCTCTGGAACTCAATCCCTCTACCAATGAAACCTAACACACCGTATGCCTTCTTAACAGCACTATCACCTGGGTGGCAACTTTCAGGGATCTCTGTACATGGATTCCAAGATCCCTCTGCACATCCACACTGCCAAGAATCTTTCCATTGAACCAGTACTCTGCCTTCCTGTTATTCTTCCCAATATGCATCACCTCACATTTCGCCTGCATTGAACTCCATTTGCCACCTCTCAGCCCAATTCTGCAGTTTATCCAAGTCCCCCTGCAACCTGCAACATTCGTCCAAACTGTCCACTACTCCACCGACTTTAGTGTCATAAGTTACATTACTTCCAGTCATTTAACAAATGTACTGACGTGTGATTTATATTGTGTCCATTCAGATTGAAAACAATGATAGGCAATGACATTAGATAATTCATTAAGACAACATTTCCACGTGGAAAGTGAGGGGTTGAATTGATGGCAGTGAGCCAATCCCCACAGGATAGGTGATGGGAACTCTTCTCTGACAGATCACCCTGAGCCTGCTCTTGACCCAGGTCTTGATCCCCACCTCCTTCAGATCAGTTCTTTTGATATTATACCCTTATACTAACAGGAATCAGTCATTGTCAGTTTGAATGTGAAACTGCTCACGCGAGAAGTTACTGTGCTCTTCTGATACTTGTGTTAACCCACAATTACATGAGAGATAACAATATTCTTCAAAGACAAGTACACCTTCAAAGCTGATAACAGAACACACTCTTGTTACAATGACAGTCACTGATTTGCTGTACTGTTGGCACAGGCAGTATGTTTTATTCCATTCAAACACAAACATTGACCACCCTGGGATCACAAGGGGGACAGGACCATCCTAGACACAGGAACAAATCAAATACCAGACGATAATTCAGGAACATATGAAGTTATTCCTGCTTTTAGCAGCAGGGATTTAATGACCTGCCCCAAGGATGAAACATTTCCTGACAGTGCTGTTGTAAAAATGCTGCACAGGTCAGAAACATTTCATAGACACACACACACAGACACAGACAGACGCACACACAATCTAAAATAAACTGTCTGAATTTTCTGGCAGCCAAAAGCTTGTCTGTCAACATGTTTTGTTCAGATGTGTTTCAGAATTAATCAAGGGGACTTTGACACCTATGGCTGGGTCAGAATTTACTGCCCTTGAGATTATGGCGGTAGCTGCTTTCTTGTGCCACTACAGTCCTGATGATGTGGGAACAATTGGTCAGTGGTGTGGAGGGAATGGGGGGAGAGGGATGTTCCAGGATTGTGACAGAGGGACACCGAAGGAATTGCCCTATTCAAATGGTTATTCTATCTTGGAGAGAGGTAGAGAGACAACAGATGGTGAATTTAACCAAAGTACCACGTCGCCTCTCTACAGCTGACACCAGCTGTCCAGCAAACTGTGCTAACTTACCACCTGCAACAGTGGGGACTGGACGGCTGGTTTGCAATGGAGAGTGACACCAACATCCTATTTTGGATTTGGTGCTGTGCAACAAACCAGGCCAGGTGTCAGATCTCTTGGTGGGAGAGCGTTCAGGTGATAGTGATCACAACTCCCCCAGCTTGACAATACTCATGGAGAAGGATGGGAGCATATGGTATAAGAGAGCATTTAATTGTAGTGTGGGGGGAGGAAATTACAATGCTATTAGACATGAACTGGGGCAACTAAATTGGGAACAGATTTTCTCAGGGAAATGCACGACAGAAATGTGGAGATTTTTTAGGGAGCACTTGCTGATGGTGCTGGACAGGTTTGTCCCACTGAGGCAAAGAAGGGATGGTAGGTTGAAAGACCCTTGGGTGACAAGGGATGTGGAACATCTAGTCAAGATGAAGAAGGAAGCTTACTTAAGGTTGAGGAGGGCAAGGATCAGACAGGGCTCAAGAGGGTTACAAGGTAGCTGGGAAGGAACTGAAGAATGGACTTAGGAGAGCTAGGAGGGTGCATGAAATATCTTTAGCAGGTAGGATTAAGGAAAACCCTAAGGTGTTCTACACTTATGTGAGGAACGGATGGCCAGAGTGAGGGTAGGGCTAATCAAGGACAGCAGAGGGAACTTGTGCCTTGAGTTGGAGGAGGGAGGGGAAGTCCTTTATCAATCATTATTCACGAGGGTGAGGGACCTTGACATTTGTGAGGACAGCGTGAAGTAGGCTGATCTACTCAAACAGGCTGATGTTAAGAAGGAGGATGTGCTGAAAATTTTGAAAAACATAAGGATGGATAAATCCCCAGGGTCAGATGGAAGAGACACTAGGATACTACAGGAAGTGAGGGAAGAGATTGCTGCACCCTTGATGATGATCTTTGTGTCCTCACTGTTCATTGGAGTAGTGCCAAATGATTGAAGCATGGCAAATGTTATTCCCTTGTTCAAGAAAGTGAATAGGGATAATCCTGGGAATTATAAACCAATCAGTCTTAAGTCTGTGGTGAGAAGGTTATTGGAGAGGATTCTGAGAGACAGGATTTTTGATTACTTGGAAAACTGAAGCTTGATTAGAGATAGTCAGCAAAGCTTTGTGAGGGGCAGATCATGCCTCACAAACTTTATTGAATTCTTTGAGGATGTGACAAAACACATTGCTGAAGTAAGAGCAGTGGATTAGATTAGATTACTTACAGTGTGGAAACAGGCCCTTCGGCCCAACAAGTCCACATGTCGTGTAATTAGATTTTTGCGAGGCATTTGATAAGGTACCCCATGGTAGGCTCATTCAGAAAGTAAGCAGGTATGGGATACAGGGAAACATGGCTGCCAGATGTAGGATTGACAGACCCATAGAAGACAGAGGGTGGGAGTAGATGTAAAATATTCAGCCTGGAGCTTAGTGACCAGTGGTGTTCCTTGGGGATCGGTTCTGGGACCTCTGCTGTTTGTGATTTTTATAAATGATGAGGAAGTGGAATAGTTAGTAAGTAAGTTTGCTGATTGCGTGAATGTTGGTGGAGTGGTGAATAGTGTGGAGGACTGCTGTAGGTTGCAACAAGACATTGACAGGATGCAGAACTGGGCTAATAAGTGTCAGATGTAGTTCAACCTGGAAAAGTGTGGAATGATTAATTTTGGAAGCTTGAATTTAAATGCAGAATATAGGGTTAAAGGCAAGATTCTTGGCAGTGTGGAGGAACAGGGGGATCTTGGGGTTCCATAGATCCCTCAAAGTTGCCACCCAAGTTGATAGGGCTGTTAAGAAGGTGTAGGGTATGTTGGCTTTCATGAGCATGGCAATTGAGTTTCAGAACCATGAGGTTATGCGGCAGCTCTATAGAGTCCTAGTTAGACCACGGTTGAAATATTGTGTTCAGTTCTGGTCACCTCATTATAGGAAGGATGTGGTAGCTTCAGAGCTGGGGCAGAGGAGATTTACCCAGATGCTGCCTGGACTGGAGCACATGTCTTATGAAGATAAGTTGAGGAAACTCAGGGTTTTCTCATTTGAGCCAAGATAGATGCGAGTTGACTTGATAGACGTGTCCATGATGACGAGGTACAGAGACAGTGTACAGCCAGAGACTTTTTTCCAAGGCTGGAAATGGCTATCACGAGAGGGCATATATTTTAAGGTGATTGGAGGAAGATTTGAGGGGATGTCAGAGGTTGGTTCTTTACACAGCCAGAGGTGGGTGTGTGGAATGCACTGCCAGCAGTAGGAGTTGAGTCAAATGCATGAGGGATATTAAAGTGACTCTTGGATAGACACATGGAAGGTGGAACAATTAAGGGCATGTAGATTCCTTTGATCTTGGAGGAGGATAAAAGGTCAGCAGAACTGTGAGGGCTGAAGGGCCTGTACTGTGCTTTCCTGTTCAATGTTCTACGTTAACAGCACAGGTTCAATTCCCACACTGGTTGAAGTTAAAAATCACAGAACATCAGGTTATAGTCCAACAGGTTTAGTTGGAAGAACGAACTTTTGAAGTGATGCTCCTTCATCAGTGCTTCGAAATCTAGTGCTTCCTTATAAACCTGTTGGACTATAACCTATTGTTGTGTGATTTTTAACCTTGTCCACCTCAGACCAACACCAGCTCCTCCAAATCACGCTGGTTGAGATCACCATGAAAATCCTCCCTTCTCAACCTCCCCGCTCCCTGAGGCATGGTGACACTCAGGTTAAACACACAACCAGTCATGTCTCTGAGAGATCAGCCCTATGGTCTAATGGGACTATAGCGACTTTACTGAAGGAATATATATCAAAATCAGGATGGTGAGAGGCTTGAAGGGAACATGCAGGTTGTGGTGTTCTCATGCATCTATTACCTGTTTCTTTAGGAAGGGAGTGGTCATAGATGTTGAAGATGCTGTCGACAGAGCACTGGTGGTGGATGGAATGAATGTTTGTAGATGTGGTGCCAAAAAAACTGGTTACTTTGTCGTAAACGGGAACATGTTGGAGAAACTCAGCAGGGTTGGTGTAACTGTCAAAAGGGAAATGAATGTTTCTAGTCCGACGTGACTCCTCGTCAGCACTGTTCTGAAGAAGAGTTATATTGGACTCAAAATATTAACTTCATGTTTCTCTTCACAGGTGTTGCCGGGTTTACGGAATTTCTCTCGCACTTTCTGATTTCATTTCGGATTTTGAATGTCTGCAACATTGTGCTTTTATATGGCTGCTTGGTCATGCTGGGATCCCATTTCATGAGGGATCTTGGAGATATTTCCAACCAGGCACGTGGGGAGTATTCCATCACACTCCTGACCTGTGCCTTGGAGATGGTGGAGAGGCTTTTGGAGTCATGAGGTACATCCCTCACTGCAGTGTTCCTGCCCCCTGAGCTGCTCTTATAGCCACAGTACTTACATTGTAAATCCATTTCATTTTCAGCTCAATGGGAACTCCCAGCTTGTTGATCTTAGGGGATTCAGCAACAGAAAAGCCATTGAATGTCAAAAGGCGTTATTTATGTGATTTATTATTGGAGGTAGTAATTGTTTCACATTTGTTTGGCACGGATGTTAATTGCCATTTGTCAGCCCAGGCCTGGAACATAGAACATGTCAGCGCAGTACAGACCCTTCAGCCCTCAATGTTGCGCTGAGCTGTGAATCCAATCTGAAGCTCATTGAACCTGCACTATTCCATTATCATCCATGTGTTTATCCAATGACCATTTAAATGTCCTTAAAGTTCACGTGTCTACTACTGTTGCAGGCAGGGCGTTCCATGGCCCTAATATCTCTGAGAAAATAAACTACCTCTGAAATCTGTCCTATATCTGTCACCCCTCAATTTAAACTATGTCCCCTCATGCTAGCCATCTCCATCCGGGGAAAAAGGGTCTCACTGTCCTCCCTCTCTAATCTTCTGATCATCTTGCATGTCTCTTTTAAGTCACCTCTTAACCTTTTTTCCAACAAAAAAAGCCTCAAGTCCCTGAACCTTTCCTCATAGGACCAGGTCCACACCAGGCAACATCCTGGGAAATCTCGTCTGCGTCCTTTCCAATGCTTTCATGTCCTTCCCATAATATAGCGACTAGAACTATACACAACATTTCAACTGCGGCCTCACGAGAGTTTTGTACAGCTGCAACATGGCCACATGGCTCTGAAACTCAGTCCATCTCCCAATAAAAGCTAAGGCACTGTACACCTTCTTAACGACCCTATTAGCCTAAGTGACAACTTTCAGGGATCTATGTACATGGACACAGAGATCTCTCTGCTCATCCACACTACCAAGAATCTTCCCATTAATCCAGTACTCTGTGTTCTTGTTGCACCTTTCAAAGTGAATCACCTCATACTTTTCTGTATTAAACTCCATTTGCCACCTCTCAGCTCAGTTCTGCAGCTTATCTATGTCCCTCTGTAACCTGCAGCATCTTTCCACACTGTCAAAAACTCCACCAATCTTAGTATTATCCGCAAATTTAATGAATCTATCGTTCTACACTCATCCAAGTCATTTATAAAAATGACAAACAGCAGTGGACCCAAAACAAATCCTTGCTGTATACCACTAGTAACTGAACTCCAGGATAAACATTTCCCAGCAACCACCACCCTCTGTCTTCTTAGAGAAAGTGAATTTCTGATCCAAACCACAAAAACACCCTGAAACCCATGCCTCCTTATTTTGTGCAATGGTCTACCATGGATACCCTTATCAAATGTTTGACTGAAATTCATATACACCACATCAACAGCTTTACCCTCATCCACCTGTTTGGTCATCTTCTCAATTAGGTTAGTCAGGCACGACCTCCCCTTCACAAAACCATGTTGACTATCCCTAATCAACTTGGTCCTTTCTAGATGATTATAAATTCTAACTCTTCTAGCCTTTGCCAACACTTTACCCACAATTGAATTAAGGCTCACTGGCCTATAATTACAGGGTTGTCTCTACTCCCCTTCTTGAACAAGGGAACAACATTTACTCTCCTCCAGTCTTCTGGCACTATTCCTGTCGACAATGACAAAATAAAGATCAAAGCCAAAGGCCCTGCAATCTCCTCCCTGGCTTTCCAGAGAGTCCTCGGATAAGTCCGATCTTGCCCAGGGGACATATCTATTTTCACACTTTCCAGAATTGCTAACAGTTTCTCCTTATGAACCTCAATCCCATCTAGTCTAATAGTTTGTACCTCAGTATTCTCCTTGACAAGATTGTCTTTTTCCAGTGTGAATACTGATGAGAAATATTCATTTTGTACCTCTCCGACTTCCTCGGACTCCATGCACAACTTCCCGTTACTGTCCTTGACTGGTCCTAATCTTATTCCAGTATTTTTTTGTTCCTGACATTCCTCCAAAAGCTTTCCAGTTGCCTCGTTCCCACCTGCCAAAGCCTTCTCATGTCCCCTCCTGGCTCTTCTTAGCTTTCTCTTTTGATATTTCTTGGCTAATTTGTAAATCTCGAGCACCCCAACTGAGCCTTCACATCTCATTTTAAGCGTTCTTCTTGTTCTGGACAAGAGACACAACTTCTTTAGTAAACCACGGTTCCCTTCCCTCCCTGCCTGACAGGTACATACTTATCAACGATATACAGTAGCTGTTCCTTGAACAAGCTCCACATTTCAATTGTGCCCCTTCCCTGCAGTTTCCTTCCCATCCTATGCATCTTAACTCTTGCTGAATTGCATCATAATTGCCTTTCCCCCACCTATATCTCTTGCCCTGCAGGATATACTTTTCCATTTCCATCACTGAAGTGAATGTAACCGAATTGTGGTCACTATCACCAAAGTGCTCACCTACCTCTAAATCTATCACCTTGCCCAGTTCATTAGTCAGTACCAAATGCAATTGTCCTTGCCTCTTGTTGACCTATTTGCATAATGTGTCAGGAAACCCTCCTGCAGACATTGGACAAAAACTGACTCATCTAAAGCACACAAACGATAGTGTTTCCAGCCAATATTTGGAAAGTGAAGACCTCATAACAATTACCCTGTTACTTTCTCTCCTATCCAGAATAATTCTTGCAATCCTTTACTCTACATCTCTGGAACTTTTTGGAAGCCTAGACAAAACTCCCGACAGGGTAACCTCTCCTTTCCTGTTTCTAAACTTTGCCTGTTCTACCTCAGGAGATGGGTCCTCATCAAACATCCTTTCTGCCACCTGTAATACTGTCCTTGACTAACAATGCTGAAAATGTGTTGCTGGAAAAGCGCAGCAGGTCAGGCAGCATCCAAGGAGCAGGAGATTCTTCTCCTGAAGAAGGGCTCATGTCCGAAATGTCGATTCTCCTGCTCCTTGGATGCTGCCTGGCCTGCTGTGCTTTTCCTGCAACACATTTTCAGCTCTGATCTCCAGCATCTGCATTCCTCACCCCTCCTTGACTAACAATGCCACACCTCCCCCTCGTTTACTCCCTTCTGTGTTCATATTGAAACGTCTAAACCCAGGAATCCACAACAATCATTCCTGTCCCTGCTCTCTGCATGTCTCTGAAATGGCCAGAACATTAAAGTCTTAGGTACCAACCCATGCTGTAAGTTCACCCACCTTATTCCGGAATCTCCTGGCATTGTAGACACACTTCAAACCACCTTCTTGCCTGCCGCTGCACTCCTGTGACCTTGAAAGCTTATTTATGACCTCACTACTCTCAACCTTCTGTACACTGGAGCTACAATTCAGGTTCCCATCTTTTGCTGAATTAGCTTCACCATTCCTGAAGAGCATAAACAAATTGCCCCCCAAGGATATTGGTACCCCTCTGGTTCAGTGTCGACCATCCTGTTTGTAGAGGACTCGTCTACCCCAGAATGAGCTCCAATTATCCAGGTATCTGAAACATTCCTGTAGCCACGTGTTCAACTGCTCTCTCTCCCTATTCCTCACCTCGCTAGCAAGTAACATGGGTAACAAACCAGAGATAACAACTCTGTTTGTACTATCACTAAGTTTTCACCCTAGCTCCCTAAATTTCTGCCTTAAATCCCCAGCCCTTTTCCTACCTATGTCGTTGGTGCCTATGTGGAACATGACTTGGGGCTACACCCCTCCCCCTTAAGGATACCGAAAAAAAAATCAGAAACATCATGAACCCTGGCACCTGGGAGGCAACACATCAACCGTGAGTCTCTCTCGTTCCCACAGAACCTTCTATCTGTCCCCTTAACTATGGAGTCCCCAATGACTAATGTTCTGCTCCACTTCCCCCTTCCCTTCTGAGCACCAGGGACATACTCTGTGCCAGAGACCTGTACCCGATGGCTTACCGCTGATATGACAACCTCCTCAATAGTATCCAAAACTGAGGGGAGCAGCTACAGGGGGTCCCTGCACTGTCTGCCGGTTCCCTTTCCATCTCCTGACTGTAATCCATCTACCTTTCCCCTGTACCTGAGGTGTGACTACCTCCCTGTAACTCCTCTCACTTACTCCCTCAGCCTCTCGAATGATCCGAAGTTCATCCACCTCCGACTCCAGTTCCCAAATGCCGTTTCTGAGGAACTGAAGTTGCCAGGATCTTGCTGCAGAGCCACATGGAGGGCTTCAGTATCTGAGGAGGGAAGAATGCTGCTGAACATTGTGTGAGTATTAGCGAACCCTCGGACTCATGACATTCTGACTGAGGGAAGGTCAGTTATACAGTCACTAAAGATAGTTAGGGCAAGGGCACAATCTTGAGGACCTCCTGCTGTGAGGGCCTGGAGCTTAGATGGCTGACCTCGACCAACCGCACCAATTGCTGTGGGTCTGGAGTCACATGTAGCCCAGACAAGACCAGGACAGCCCTAATCCCTTAAAAGGCATTAGAGCACCAGATGGGTTTTAACAACAATTGACAAGGATTTTGTGGTCAACACTAGAGTCGTAATTCCACATGTTTATTAAATTGAATTTCTGACATCTGTCATTGATAGGATTTGATCCAGGTTCAGGATAATAGTAGGGAAGTATCTGAATATGGCCTCCTGGCTGATTTAGAATCCAACTTGACATTTCTGTCCCAATTACAAAATAAAAGTTGACGTTTTATTATGTCTCATTGAGTGGAATATTATTTTGTCTTTATTTGGTCCCTTGAAAATGGGAACACAGATAGATTGAGTGTGGGCTGTCAACTCCATGAACTTGAATCCTATCTGAACAATTGTGAGATTACCCAAGTTGAAATCAGTTAAGGAATTCACTCAGTACAAAGTTGAAATGAACTATAGATGAGCAGAGTGAGTTGGTTTTCAATAGGATAGGAAGGTATTACTTGATTGTGTGTGGTGTATATCGTGTGTGTGTGAGTGAGAGAGAGAGAGACAGAGAGAGAGAGAGAGAGAGAGAGAGAAAGAGAGCAAGAGAGAGAGAGAGAGAGAGACAGAGAGAGAGAGAGAGAGAGAGAGAGAGAGAGAAAGAGCAAGAGAGAGAGAGAGAGAGAGATAGAATCATAGAGATGTACAACACAGGAACAACCCTTTGGCCCATTTCACCCAGATATCCTAAATTAATCTCGTCCCATTTGCCAGCACTTGGCCAATATCCCTCTAAACCCTCATTGTTCACATATCCCTCCAGATGCCTTTTAAATGTTGTAATTGTACCAGCCTCCACCACCTCCTCTGTTTATTCCACACACGCACCACCCTCTGCATGAAAATTTGCCCCTTAGGTCCCTTTTAAATTTCTTCCCCACCCAGGGAAAAGTCCTTGTCTCCTTATCCTATCCATGCCCCTCCATATAAACCTCTATAAGGTCACCCCTCAGCCTCCAAAGCTCCAGGAAAAACAACCTCAGACTTTTCAGCCTCTCTCTCCAACTCAAGTCCTCCAACCCTGGCAACATTCTTGTAAATCTTTTCTGAACACTTTCAAGTTTTACAACATCCTTCTGATAGGAGGAAGACCAGATTTGCACACACTATTCCAAAAGTGGCCTAAACAATGTCCTGTACAGATGTAACATGACCTCCCAACTTCTTTACTCAATTCATTGACCAATCAAGGAAAGTATACCAAATGCCTTCTTCACTATCCTATCTACCTGCGACTTGATTTTCAAGGAACTATGAACCTGCACGCCAAGGTCTCTTTGTCAGCAACACTCCCCAAGATTTACCATTCGTGTATAAGTCCTGCTCTGATTTGTTTTTCCAAAATGCAGCACCTCACATTTCTTTAAATTCAACTCCATCTGCCACTCTTCAGCCCATTGGCCCATCTGAGCATGATCCTGTGTATTCTGAGGTAACCTCCATTTTGATGTCATCTGAAAACCTCAGAACTATACCTCCTACGTTCACATCTAAATCATTTGTATAAATGACGAAAAGAAATGGACCCAGCACCAATTCTTGTGGCACACCACTGATCAAAGGCCTCCAGTCTGAAAAGCAACCCTCCATCACTACCCTCTGTCTTCTACCTTTTGAGCCAATACTGTATCCAAGTGGCTTCCCTGAATTCCATGAAATCTAACCTTGCTAACCATTCCACCATGAGGAACCTTGTTGAACGCCTTACTGAAGTTCATGCAGATCACACCCACTACTCAGCCCTCATCAATCTTCTTCATAAACACAAAGTCATGCTGACTATCCCTAAACAATCCTTGTCTTTTCAAATATATTCCCTCCAACAACCTGCCCACCATCGATGTCAGGCTCACCGGTCTATAGTTCCCTGGCTTTTCCTTACCGTCTTTCTTAAATAGTGCCACTACATTAGCCAACCCTCAGTCTGCCAGCACTTCACCTGTGACTATCAATGACACAAATATCTCAGCACGGGGCCCAGCATCACTTCCCAGGTTTCCCACAGAGTTCTAGGGTACACCTGATCACGTCCTGGGCATTTATCCACCTTTATGCATTTTAAGCCCAGCTCCTCCTCCTCTGTAATATGAATATTTTTAAGATGTCACCATTTCTTTCCCCACATTGTATTGTCTTTCATGTCCTTCTCAACAGTAAACATTGATGCGAAATATTCATTTAGTATCTCCCCAGTCTCCTGTGGTTTTAAACATAGGCTGCCTTGTTGATCTTTGAGGGGCCCTATTCTCTCCCCTATTACTCTTTTGTCCTTAATGTATTTATAAAATCCCTTTGGATTCTCCCTAATCTTATTTGTCAGTGTTACATCATGTCCCCTTTCAGCCCTCCTGATTTCCCTCTTAAGTCTACTCCTACTGGGCCTCTTAAGTATTCACTGGGGCGGTACGGTGGCTCAGTGGTTAGCACTGCTGCCTCACAGCACCAGGAACCCGGGTTTAATTTCCACCTCGGGCAACCGTCTGTGTGGAGTTTGCACATTCTCCCTGTGTCTGCGTGGGTTTTCTCCCGATGCCCCAGTTTTCTCCCACAGTCCAAAGATGTGCAGATCAGGTGAATTGGCCGTGCTAAATTGCCAGTAGTGTTCGGTGCATTAGTCAGGGGTAAATGTAAGGGAATGGGCCTGGGTGGGTTGCTCTTCGGAGAGTCGGTGTGGACTTGTTGGGGCAAAGGGCATGTTTCCACACTGTAGGAAATCTAATCTACTGCATTTATACTCTTCTCATGATTCACTCACTCTCTGTTGTCTGTACCTGGCATATGCTTCCTTCTTTTCCTCAACCAAAACCTCAATTTCTCCAGTCATCCAGCATTCTGGTAATCCAAGATGGAGGATGGGAAAAATTTCTGGCTGTAACAGCTGCTCCTTTTTTTGAGGTATTTTAGGTGCTGGAGGTGATTTCCTCGAATTCCAGGAGCAGCACTTACTGTTTTAGATGCTGTTGCATTGTTTTGGAACTTTAGAAAAAAAAGTCAAAACAACAGCAGTTTTGAAAGGGAGAAGAACAGACAAAGGAAGCACATTGTGAGGGCAGTGCAGGAGAGAGAGAGAGAGAGAGAACCTACACAGTTACTGCCTTTGCTGTTTTTGAATTGATGTGTCACTGGACATCGGAGTGCATCTGGGAAAATTAACAAACTGTGAATTTCACAACTAATCTTGGAGGAACTGGTTTGGGTGAAGTTCACAGCACAGAATCAGATAAGTGAATTGTTGTTTTAAGTCTGTCCAAGAGAAAGGCTGTATGAGTGAGTACAGTGGGTTCTTTCTTGATTGTATGTTTTTTGAAGATAAGTCTCTTGTTTAAACTTAAAATATAAGCCATAGCTATTCAACCTGGTGCAGTGTTTTGCAGAGGAATAAGACGGTGTTATTTTCTGGGTCTGTAGATTGCAATGGAGCAAATATGGCCTTTGCCATGATATGTACTTCTTGTCAGATGTGGGAGTTTAAAGAGAGTTTAAGGGTTACTGCGAATTATATCTGCCATAAATGCTGTTGGATGCGAATCTTACCAGATTGAGTGGATCGGTTGGAGAGACAGATAGAAGCGATGAGGAATTTGCAACAGCAACAGTATGTGATTGATGGCAGTTATAGGAAGGGAGGAAAGTCTCAGATACAGTCACATAGATGGGTTAACTCCAGGAAGGGTAACAGAGATAGGCACCTCGGGCAGGAATCTTTTGTGGATATACCCTTTTCAAACAGGTCTGCTGTTTTGGAAAATGTAGGGGTTATGGATTCTCAGGGGAACGTAGCACGAACAGCCAAGTTTCTGGTATTGAGACTGGCTCTAATGCAAGGAGGGGTATGTTGGCTTCCAAGAGGTCAATTGTATTAGGGGATTCTGTAGTCCGAGGTACAGACAGATGTTTCTGTGGCCAGCAAAGAAAAAAGCAGAATGGTGTGTTGTTTCCCTGGTGCCAGGATCAAGGATATCTCAGAGAAGGTGCAGAATATTCTCACAGAGGTGAGGGACCAGCAAGAGGTCTTTGTCCACATTGAAACCAATGATATAGGAATGGAAAAGGTTGAGATTCTGAAGGGAGATTACAGACAGTTAGGCAGAAATTTACAAAGGAGGTCCTCAGGGGTAGTAATATCTGGATTACTCCCAGTACTACTAGCTAGTGAGGGCAGGAATAGGAGGATAGAGCAGATGAATGCATGGCTGAGGAGCTGGTGTATGGGAGAAGGATTCACATTTTTGGATCATTAGAATTTCTTTTGGGGTAGAAGTGGCCTGTACAAGAAGGACGGATTGCACCTAAATTGGAAGGGGACAAATAAACTGGCAGGGAAATTTGCTAGAACTGCTTGTGAGGATTTAAACTAGTAAGGTGGGTTGGGGTGGGGGGTGGGGGACCTAGGGAGATAATGAGGAAACAGATCAATCTGAGACTGGTACAGTTCAGAACAGAAGTGAGTCAAACACTCAGGGCAGGCAGGGATAAGGTAGGACTCACAAATCAAACTGCATTTATTTCAATGCAAGGGGCCTAACAGGGAAGGCAGATGAACTCAGGGCATGGTTAGGAACAAGGGACTGGGATATCATAGCAATTACAGAAACATGGCTCAGCAATGGGCAGGACTGGCAGCTTAATGTTCCAGGATACAAATGCTACAGGAAGGGTAGAAAGGGAGGCAAGAGAAGAGGGGGAGAGGGATATTTGATAAGGGATAGCATTAGAGCTGTGCTGAGGGAGGATATTCCCAGAAATACATCCAGGGGAGTTATTTGGGTGGAACTGAGAAATGAGAAAGGGATGATCACCTTATTGGGATTGTATTATAGACCCCCTAATAGTCAGAGGGAAATTGAGAATCAAACTTGTAAAGAGTTCTCAGCTATCTGCAAGAATAATAGGATGGTTATGGTAGGGGATTTTAACTTTCCAAACATCAACTGGAACTGCCATAGTGTTAAAGGTTTAGATGGAGAGGAATTTCTTAAGTGCATACAAGACAATTTTCTGATTCAGTATGTAGATGCACCGACAAGAGAAGGTGCAAAACTTGACCTTCTCTTGGGAAATAAGAGAGGGCAGGTGACTGAGGTGTCAGTGGGGGAGCACTTTGGGGCCAGCGACCATAATTTTATTAGTTTTAAAATAGTGATGGAAAAGAATAGACCAGATCTAAAAGTTGAAGTTCTAAATTGGAGAAAGGCCAATTTTGACGGTACTAGGTAAGAACTTTCGAAAGCTGATTGGAGGCAAATGTTCACAGGTAAAGGGACGGCTGGAAAATGGGAAGCCTTCAGGAATGAGATAACAAGAATCCAGAGAAAATATATTCCTGTCAGGGTGAAAGGGAAGGCTGTTAGGTATAGGGAATGCTGGATGACTAAAGAAATTGAGGGTTTGGTTTCAGAAAAAGAAGGAAGCATATGTCAAGTATAGACAGGATAGATTGAGTGAATCCTTAGAAGAGTATAAAGGAAGTAGGAGTATACTTAAGAGGGAAATCAGGAGGGCAAAAAGGGGACATGAGATAGCTTTGGCAAATAGAATTAAGGAGAATCCAAAGGGTTTTTACAAATATATTAAGGACAAAAGGGTAACTAGGAAGAGAATAGGGCCCCTCAAAGATCAGCAAGGCACAGAAAATGGGGGAGATACTAAATGAATATTTTGCATCAGTATTTACTGTGGAAAAGGATATGGAAGATATAAACTGTAGGGAAATGGATGGTGACATATTGCGAAATGTCCAGATTACAGAGGAGGAATTGCTGGATGTCTTGAAATGGTTAAAAGTGGATAAATCCCAAGGACCTGATCAGGTGTACCCGAGAACTCTGTGGGAAGCTAGAGAAGTGATTACTTGGTCTCTTGCTGAGATATTTGTATCATCGATAGTCACAGATGAGGTGCCAGAAGACTGGAGGTTGTCAAACGTGGTGTCACTGTTTAAGAAGGGCAGTAAAGACAAGCCAGGGAACAATAGAGCAGTGAGCCTGACCTCAGTGGTGGGCAGGTTGTTGGAGGGAATCCTGAGGGACAGGATGTACATGTATTTGGAAAGGCAAGGACTGATTCGGGATAGTCAACATGGCTTTGTACGTGGAAAATCATGTCTCTCCAACTTGATTGAGTTTTTTGAAGAAGTAACAAAGAAGATTGATGAGGGCAGAGCAGTAGATGTGATCTATATGGACTTCAGTAAGGCGTTCGACAAGATTCCCCATGGGAGACTGATTAGCAAGGTTAGATCTCATGGAATACAGGGAAAACTAGCCATTTGGATACAGAACTGGCTCAAAGGTAGAAGACAGAGGGTAGTGGTGGAGGGTTGTTTTTCAGACTGGAGGCCTGTGACCAGTGGAGGGCCACAAGGATCGGTGCTGGATCCTCTACTTTTTGTCATTTCCACAAATGATTTGGATGTGAGCATTAGAGGTACAGTTTGCAGATGACACCAAAATTGGAGGTGTAGTGGACAGTAAAGAGGGTTACCTCAGATTACATCAGGATCTGGACCAGATGGGTCAATGGGCTGAGAAGTGGAAGGTGGAGTTTAATTCAGATAAATGCGAGGTGCTCCATTTTGGGAAAGCAAATTTCAGCAGGACATATACACTTAATGGTAAGGTCCTAGGGAGTGTTTCTGAACAAAGAGACCTTGGAGTGCAGGTTCATAGCTCCTTGAAAGTGGAGTCGCAGGTAGATAGTATCGTGAAGAAGGGGTTTGG
This sequence comes from Chiloscyllium punctatum, assembly GCF_047496795.1. Classification (NCBI taxonomy): domain Eukaryota; kingdom Metazoa; phylum Chordata; class Chondrichthyes; order Orectolobiformes; family Hemiscylliidae; genus Chiloscyllium; species Chiloscyllium punctatum. Next base: position 37,348,081 of record NC_092757.1, on the reverse strand, counting down.
TATGTTTTCCTTTATTGGTCAGAGGATTGAGTACAGGAGTTGGGAGGTCATGTTGCGGCTGCACAGGACATTGGTTAGGCCGTTGTTGGAATATTGCGTGCGATTCTGGTCTCCTTCCTATTGGAAAGATATTGTGAAACTTGAAAGGGTTCAGAATAGATTTACAAGGATGTTGCCAGGTTTGGAGGATCTGAGCTACAGGGAGAGGCTGAACAGGCTGGGGCTGTTTTCCCTGGAGCGTCGGAGGCTGAGGGGAGACCTTACAGAGATTTACAAAATTATGAGGGGCATGGATAGGGTAAATAGACAAAGTATTTTCCCTGTGGTCAAGGAGTCCAGAACTAGAGACCATACGTTTAGGGTGAGAGGGGAAAGATATAAAAGAGACCTAAGGGGCAATGTTTTCACACAGAGGGTGGTACATGTGTGGAATCAGCTGCCAGAGGATGTGGTGGAGGCTGGTAGAATTGCAACATTTCAGAGGCATTTGGATGGGTGTATGAACAGAAAGGGTTTGGAGAGATATGGGCCGGGTGCTGGCAGGTGGGACTAGATTGGATTGGGATATCTGGTCAGCATGGACGGGTTGGACTGAAGGGTCTGTTTCCATGCTGTACATCTCTCTGACTTTATGAGTACTTTGCATCAGTATTCACCAAGGAGAGGGACATGACAGATGTTGAGGTTAGGAAAAGTTGCTTGATTACTCCCGTCAGGTTGGCATAAGGAGGGAGCAAGTGTTGGATATTCTAAAAGGAATTAAGGTGGACAAGTCCCCAGGTCTGAATGGGATCTACCCCAGGTTACTGAGGGAAGTGAGAGAGGAAATAACTGGGGCCTTAACAAATGTCTTTGCAGCATCCTTGAACATGGGTGAGGTCCCAGAGAACTGGAGAATTGCAAATGTTCTCCCCTTGTTTAAGAAGGGTAGCAGGGATTATCCATGTAATTATAGACCAAAGAGCCTGACATCAGTAATTGGGAAGCTGCTGGAGAAGATACTGAGGGATAAGATATATACCCATTTGGAAGAAAATTGGTTTGACAGTGATAGGCAACATGTCTTTTTGCAGGGAAAGTCATGCCTTACCAACTTAATAGCATTCCTTGAGAAAGTCACAAAGTTGATTGATGAGGAAAGGGCTGTAGATATCATATACATGGACTTCAGTCAGACATTTGGTAAGGTTCCCAATGGTAGGTCACATGGAGTCCAGGGTGTGTAAGCTAGATGGATAGAGAATTGGCTGGGCAGCAGGAGATGGAGTAGTGGTGGAAGGAAGTTTCTCAAAATGGAGAACTGTGGTCAGTGGTGTTCCACAGGGATCGGTATTGGGACCACTATTGTTTGTGATATACATAAATGATCTGGAGAAAGGTATGAATTGTCTGATTAGCAAGTTTGCAGATGACACTAAGATTGGTGGAGTAGCAGATAGTGAAGGGGACTGTCAGAGAATGTAGCAGAATGTAGATAGATTGGACAGTTGGGCAGAGAAATGACAGATGGAGTTCAATCTGGGAAAATCCGAGGTGATCCATTTTAGAAAATCCTATTCTAGAGTGAACTATACAGTGAATGGAAAAGCCCTGGGGAAAATTGATGTGCAGAGAGATCAGGGTGTTCAGGTCCATTGTACACTGGAGATGGCAATGCAGGTCTATAGAGTGGTCAAGAAGGCATACGGCATGCTTTCCTTCATTGGACGGCGTATTGAGTACAAGAATTGGCAAGTCATGTTACAGTTATGTAAGACTTTGGTTCAGCCACATTTGGAATGTTGCGTACAGTTCTGGTTGCCACATTACCAAAAGCATGTAGATGGTTTGGAGAGTGTGATAAGGAGGTTCACCAGGGTGTTGTCTGGTATGGAAGGCACTCGCAATGAAGGAAGGTTGAGTAGATTAGGATTATTTTCATTAGAAAGATGGAGGTTGAGGGGTTACCTGATTGAGGTTTACAAAATCATGAATGGTATCGATAGGGTGAACAGCAAGAAGCTTTTTCCCAGAGTGGGGGTCTCAATTACTAGGGGTAATTTGTTCAAGGTAAGAGGGGAAATATTTAAGGGAGGTATGCGTGGAAAGTTATTTATGCAGAGGATGGTTGATGCCTGGAAAGAGTTGCCAGTGAAGGTGGGAGAGGTGGGCACAATAACATCATTTTAAGATGTATCTAGACAGATACATGAATGGGCAGGGAGCAGAGGGAGACAGATCCTTAGAAAATAGGCGACAGGTTTAGATAGAGGATCTGGATCGGCGCAGGCTTGGAGGGCCGAAGGGCCTGTTCCTGGGCTGTAATTTTATTTGTCTTTGTCCTTTGTAGTTTTAAAGTAGTGATGGAAAAGGATAAACCTGATCTCAAAGTTAAGGAAGGCAAATTTTGACAGTATTAGGCAAGATAGAATTTCCCAAATGAATTATAAAACTGAATGAACAAGGAAAGCTGGGGGATAACAGCGTGTAGTAGAACAGCTTTCAAGGAGCTCTCCAACATGAGGTATTGAATGTCTGAATAGCCTCAGCAGGGTGAAGGTCATCACTGAAAAGGATATCAAAAGGCATTGAGATATTGATGTGGCTAATAGTGCTTGAAATAATTTCAGTATTGTTGTTTGAAGACAAGTTGGAATTAACGGTTGAGACCAGGATCAGATTAGTGCAGTCTTTGGGATATTCAATTACAGATTAAATCTCAATGACATCACATCATTAAAATAAAGCTATTGTTCAAAATTATAAAAAAGCCTGAAGGTGTAATCACAGTTTCCCAGTGGAGATGCAACACAATATAAAATAAAGTCTCTGGAACTGTCTCATCTCCAATTCTGAGAGGATTCTCCAAATTGGACAGATTGCCAGCAGCAGGAAGGGGGAGGTTGTTTCACAAACAACAGAATGTATTTTCTAAGACTGAGGATCGCTACAGTATACTACACCACCCTTGCCATTGTTGGTGTTCCTGGTAGGCTTTGTTATAATTTTAAGTTGCATAAGTCGCTGCATTGAAACATAGTTATTTCTACTTACGACTGATAATTGTTATATTTCCATTTAGCAAAGCAAATCCTGATGTCAGACAGTAGTGTCCTTACTTATTGTGTTTAAAGTGAATAGTTTGTCAGTTTGGAGTTTCCTCAGTAATGTTCAGCATTGTGTGTTTCCCTATACTGTGCAGAATGGGTTTACACTGAGGCCATATTGATGGAGTTTGGCTGAGCACCAGCCCTGCCTGGTCTAGAAAGGGTTTCGGAAGACCACCCTCTCTCTGTGGTAGTTCACAGCCTGCTATCGGTCAGATGGGTTTTGTAACAACCCACCTCACAGTGACACCTGGTGTTTCCCATTCCTTGATGGAAAGGGATTGTGTTGGTGGATCTTGTTCAGGCAGCTCACTCCAAATGGGAGCCCAGATACAACAGGGCAATGGGTGGGTTCAGCAGGTTATTATGGAGTGAAAAGTGAGGGTCAGCAGAGACGGCTTTGACCATCTTGTGGGTATTTATCAGTCAGTGGATGTATGGGGTCATGATATTGGTGGGGACAGATCACTGGGTTAATGCGAGTTTCCATCGTGTGAGATCAACGTCTGCAGTTAACATTTCCAAACTTACTCTGTGGTGTAATTCCTCAGCTGAGGAAAGAAACTCTATCTGTAGCTCACAGAGACTCTGCATTATCCAGAGATTGATTGGAATGTTGTGTACTGTTGATCCAGATCTCCAGGAATCACTCTGAGTGAAGGTATTCCTGATCATGGAATTGTACTGAATGGGGATCACAAACCCCAGGCTGGACCCTCATGTTGCTGGGAGGATGTGTCATTGTAGAATTGTACAGAATGGGGTAACTGCACAGGTATGAACTTCTGAGCCAGTATTCTTGCTTTTCTATGGGTATCTGTAAATGCAGCATTGGAGTAAATGGGGAGCACTAATAGCAGAATACCAGTGACCTCAATTGCAAGTCTTACAGGGAACGTCTTTAACTGTGGAACTGTATTACATGTGGGTCAATAGGAATACCAGGTTCCAGTGGCAATGTGATTCAGTCAGCATCTTTCAGTTAGAATTTGACCGAGTGTGGGTTCCTAGCCAAAGGGGAACAACTAACCCCAGTGTCCAAGTGTTACTGGGAGAATCTCTCAGAGTAATATTACACTGAGTAGGGGTTACTGGCTGGAGGGGAACAACTTACCCCTGTAGTTTTGCGCAGGGAGGAGGAACCCAGACTACAAACTTTAATTGTTTGTGAGGAATTGAATGCAATGGAATATCTGACCGCAGTGGGAGATAGGATGATAACTTGATTGAAACCATGTGATGATTTATTTGTATTATATTTCTCATTTCTGATCTGTTCACAAATGGATCTGTGAATGTAGCTTGGAAATATGATGGATTGCATGTGGGAAAATCTTCTCAGTTGGGTGAATATGTTTGGTCCAAAGTTTCCAAAGTTAAAAGATCCGTTGGAGATAAACAAATATAAGTCAACAATGTGGAGCTGGAGAAGCACAGCAGATCAGTCTGCATTGGAGGAGCAGGGAAGTCGATGATGTTTGGGGCTGGGATCCTTCATCAGGGCAGGGGACGGCAGGGGAGCAAAGAAATAAATAGAGGGAGGGGGTAGGGCTGGAGAAGGGCAGGTAGGATGGTGATAGGTGGATGCAGATAGGAGGTAATCGTGATTGGTTCATGGGGAGGGGTAGAGTGGACAGGTGAATAGGAGAATGGACATACAGGAATAAAAAAAATTATTTGGAATAAAAGTGTTTGTTTCAACAAATAACCGACTTTGGTATCTGCAATATTATGACTCTGATTAATAATTGAGTTTAAGAGCATTACAGAGAATTAACAGTACAGAATGCAGTATCTAGGCCATTAAGTAGAGAAAATCATGAATGAGACATTTGACTTAAGACTTTACAACTCGATCCTGCCCACCACATTTAATGTCACTAACAGAGCTCACAAATCCAATTTCTCAAGTTGTGGGCATTTCTCTTCTTTTTGTATGGTAATGACAAATATTCTGACTCGACCGGGTCTCCAGACTGTCACACATTGCCCATTTTTTATTCCCAGCTGCTGATCTTCCAAAGAAGCAAGTGTTAACTCGAAAGTGTGACAAACTCAGGACTGTTTGACTTGTATTTACAGAATATCTGTTCCTTAATCAGATCTTAATCACATCATAGAACACCAAGATATAGTTCAACAGATTTATTTGGAAATACAGGCAGTCAATCCTTTATTCAAAATCCTGAAATCCGAAAAGTTCCCAAATCTGAAGTTCCTTTTGTGAAGTTTTTTCTCATTTACAAGGTTGTTTGGCATGCAAACAGTTAACCCAACTCCACACCCACTCAACCCACATCAGATGTGACGTGGGGGCCCGACCCAGCACCCAGCAATTCTGTCTCAGGGCCTGTAGTACTCACCAATGAGTCTGCTGTTTGGTACAATTTTTTAAAAAATCACCATTAAACTGTCACTTATTCTGAAATGCGAAAACTTCCGAATTCCAAAAACCAACTGGTCCCAAGGATTCGGATAAAGGATTGTGTACCTGTAGTAGCTTTCGGAGCACTACTCCTTCGTCAGGTAGCTCATGGGGCAGGTTCATAAGACACAGAATTGAGAGCACAAGATCATAGTGTCATGCAACTGATACAATATATTGAAGAAAGCTAGATTGCTGTTAAGTCTTTCTTTTAGAATAGGTTGCGGGTTTTAATTCATTAATATGTAAATCCCAGAATTTCTTTCAAGTCATATTCCCGAGATAACTTAAGGTTTTATTTTAAAAAGTGACATTCCTGCTCAGATAATGCATTAAATGTGTGAGGTGAGAGACTATGTATTCCATCCTTGAGTCAGACTGGTTCTAGTTCCAATGTAGGAATTTATAAAATGTTACATAGATTGACTGCCTGCATTCACTGCCTGCAGATTGTGTGCTTTCTGAGCAAAATAGATTGTATCTACAAATACAATTCTGCCAATGCAAATTCAGCCCATTGACTTAAATGTCTGTGTGTGTACATGTGAGGGAGAGGAGTGTGTGTGTGCGTGCGAGCGAGACTGTGTGCTTGGTAAAGTGTGAGTGTGATGGAGTATAAGCCTGTGAGAGGGTGTGCTTGTGGGGCTTGTGTATGTGTGTGGCTGAGAGAGAGAATATGTATGTGAAAGAGTCAATGTGAGTGTATGAGCATATATATGTGTGTGTGTATAGTGTAGTGGAGTCAACTGTAGTGTGACTTAAACCCCAGATCCCAGTTGAGGCCATCCTCTGGGTATCAAATGTGGCTATTGACCACTCCACCTATACACACTCCACTAAACATGCACACACTCACACTCTGTCCCTCTCCCCCACCGCCCCAACACATGCTCTCTCTCTCTCTCTCCTTCTCACATGCACACACACACACATGTCAATGAGGTGAATTTGCATTTGCAGCATTGTATTTGCAGATACATTTTATTCTATATTATTGACCAGAGACAAAGTAATTTGTATTTTAACCTCATCCATAAACACACCCTTGGCGAAAGCAAATTCAACAAAATAATGTGATTCTCATTGCGGTCTTCTCATTCTAAGGCGGCAGAATAAAATACTGAAAGAACCCTTTCAACAACTGAGAGAGCCCTCAAGATTTTCTGTAGCAGCAGAGAGAGAACTGTATTGACCAGTTTCAACTCCAAAACACAAAGTTCAACAACAGATAGCAGAAACTAAAACCCTGGGAGTTTGTGAGCCGAACTCCATCCACTCAGGTGTTTTTCATGTAAAATTAAAAAATAACAAAGCTATTTAACCTGCTTTCCATGGAGCAGACTCCTCACCAATAGTTGACAATAGCTCTCTTCAAGAGAACAGGACAAAATAAATCCCTCTTAAAGGCATATTTCCAACACACTGTTGTCCCATGTGGCCCAGACCATGTTAGAATGAAAGCTTACCTCCTCTGAAAGACATTTGTGAAGGAAATGGGATTCTTTTTCCTGACAACTGATAACAATTTAGTGGTCACCTGTTAAGTCTAGATTTGTATAGAATTCACCATCTGCCGTTGTGGATATTGAACCCAGCTCCCCTTGATCTCTGAAATCATTGTTTCACAAGACCAAAACCCCATCATCTCCCCTAATCTTTGACACTGGACTGGATCCACAGCAGCAGTCCCTGATACCAAGCTCCAAGAAGGCAGCAGAGTAGGATGTTCCAGCCAGAACTCATCCGCTCCACGTGTTCTTCTTTCTCTTTTCCTGCTCCTTTTCTTCCTGGCCGCTGGTGAGCAATGATTCCTTGCCTGCAGAGATGATTCCCGACCGCTGGTGATGACTCCTGGCCTCTGGGAAGTGACGATGTTTTGCCTGCAGAGATGATTCCTGGCCTTTGATGACAACTCCTGGCCTGGCACAGCAGCCTCCGCACACGGTCTCCTGGCCTGGCACAACAGATTCCTGGCACTTTGTGGCAGACTTCTAGCTTCCCATAGCAGCATTCTGGTGAGGCATGGTATCCTCCTGGCCTGTTGTAGGGGCCTCCCAGCCTAACACAGCAGCCTTCCGGTCTGGTGTGCCATCCTCTATTCTTGGCGCAGTGACCTCCCAGTGTGGCAACCTCCTGACCTGGTACAGTGGTCTTACAGCACAGTGACCTCCCTGCCTGGTGCAGCAGCCTCCCGGGGTGACATGGCAATGTCCTAGTCTGGTGTCGCAGCCTCCTTGCATAGCGGCTTCTTGGCATGGTGTGTCATTGGCGCGGACTGAAAACTAGCTGCCAGCGTGGTCTGCTGTCCTGAACTTTTACTTTTGTACCTCAGTTGGCACGGTAATTGGTGAGGTATAAACTCCTCACTGTACTCATTGAGTTTATGTGACAATAAAGACTATTCTGTGTTTGGTCTCCTCGAACAAGTTGTGGTGTAATTCTGGTGATCTCCACAGAGAGTGCTGGTTAAACTGTGAAGATTCCTAGCCCTAGTTTGTGCTCCAAATCTGGGAGGAGGATCTCCATTCACAAGGAGAGAGCCTAGGAGAGGAGTTTTGGAGCGTGAGCCTAGACATCAGGCAAGAAGCTTTGCTTAATCCCACATAAAGTGTCTGATTTCTAAAGATGCAATGAATGATGCTGCATGGATTCAGATTTTATTTATGTGAAGACTACAGTTTACAGGCTTGAACATGTGGTGGAATTCCATCACAAATATTGGAAGCTGGATGGCATGGTTGCTCAGTGGTTAGCACTGCTGTCTCGTAGCACCAGGAAGCCAGGTTCAATCCCAGCCTCTGGTGACTGTGTGCCATTTATATATTTTCTCTCAGTCTGTTCTGGGTGCTCTGGTCTCCATACACAGTCCAAAAATGTGCAGGGTCGGTGGATTGGCCATGGGAAACACACGGTTACTGGGATTGGGTAGGCACGTGTTTGAGTGGGATGCTCTTCAGAGAGTTGGTACAGACTTGTTGGGCTAAAGAGCTTGTTTCCACACTATACAGATTTAAAAAAAACTCTTGTATATGATGCTATCTAACCTGGGACATGATGGTTGGATTCACTGCTGAATACCTTCATAATTCAGATTGTCAGTATGTTCAGTCCTGTGCATGAGGGAGTGACTCAATGTCCAATCTTTTATCTGTCCATATTGTGGAGGGCATCCTTTCCTGGATACTGTGGAGTGATTCAATATCCTGCACTATCTGTCATATTGCGTGGACATCCAATTCTGGAGGCAATCTGAGCTGTGGAAACTCCAAAGCTGAATGCAAACATTTTGCAGTCAATGTCCATGTCAGGTGTCTCCTATTCTTTATTTTCTTGATCCCAGGTGTCTTCTTGGGGATGTTGTGGTCTTATGGGAAACTCCTGCCAGTCACAGTAACCTGTAAAGGAGAAGAAACAACTGCTGCCTTCCCCAAAAAATACTGATTACATTATTGTCTTTCTGGGAGTAATTTGCTAATCATGTGATTAATCATGTGATTGTGTCTCTAAAAGTGCAATTGATTCATTTGAGCGGTATTACTATCGTGGTTCTGATGATAAGACACAGAACAACAAATACGTTTGTGCTAAAATCCATCAGGCATAGAGAATATTTGATCAGTAACTTTGTCTTTTTTTCTCTCTCTCTCTTACAGTTAGTCTAACAGCAATTCTATTCTTGTCTGGGGGCAAGTGTGGTCTTTCGACATGCACCACCCGTTATCTGGTAACCATGGCAGTGTCTGATCTACTGTACGTTACTTTTGATATCATGCTTCATAAGTTTACCTACTATTATTATCCACGGTGTTTCCTGGACATCACTCCTATTTGTAGAGCCATCTATGCCCTGAGCCGCTTGACCATTGATTGTTCTGTCTGGTTCACTGTCGCTTTTTCTTTTGATCGATTTGTTGCCATTTGTATTCATCAGATGAAACCTCAGTATTGCACAGAGAAAACTGCAATGAGGGTTCTAGCAACAATCTGCATTTTCCTTTCTTTAAAGAATATTCCCAACTATTTTCGATTTGAAGCCGGAAGGATCATGAACAATGTTCCGTGGTACTGTTACACCACCTACAGATATTATAATGATGCTCATTGGCTGAGTTATCGATATATTGAAACATTTTTAACACCACTTCTCCCATTCACTTTTATTCTCTTTCTGAACATCATGACTGTCAAACACATTTTTGAAGCAGTTAAGACACGTAAGGGACTGAAGGGTCAAAGGAAAACAGAGAATGACCCCGAGATAGAGAGCAGAAAGAAATCTGTGACTTTACTCTTTGCTGTATCTGCCAGCTTCATACTTCTCTGGCTGGGGTACATTTTATATTTCTTCAATGTTGGTTATTATTTGGATGATTTTTATCTCTTCGAACTAATCACATTTATGCTGCGGGATTTAAGTTGCTGCACAAATGCATTTATTTATGTGGTGATGCAGAATAGTTTCAGAGACCGGTTAAAGTATGCATTGAAATATCCCCTGATAAAAATAATTCAATTGATGAATAGATCCACGTAGCTGAGAGTCAACATTGGATGCAGCAGATAATGGAACGAGGAGTCCACGTGAGGAATGGACTGAAAGGAGAAGGAGGAGCAGCAACATGATAACACTCCTTTCCTCATGGGCAAGGAATGACTCCATCTGAGGAGCAAAATGAAAGAGTCTGGAGGTGCAAAGCCAGGGTAAAGTGCTGTTCGTAATGAGCAACAATTCGTAGGAAGTGGAGGAACAAAAGCCGAAACAAAAAAGGAATTAAATATTCTTCCGCAGTGAAGTCTCTGATATATACATCTGGAAAAAGTGAAAGAAAAGTTCCTGTTATAAAGACTAAATAATGTGATGTGTAAACAGAAAAAAAGTCTGTCTTTTTATTGCAAATATATTTTTAGCGATAATTTACTTTGCCCATTTCCACACTGTCTGCCCTGCCCTGAGACTGATCTCACTCCATTTCATTATTCATTTCTTTACACAATCTTTGGGAAAGACGTTGGGAAACTCCAAGGCCCAATTAGAGGGCTTGGTGGCAGATGTGATCCGAAACTTGGGAATGGGGTCGGATATGGCAAATGAGGCAACATCTCATCATGAACACATTTGGTGGCTCTCACTGTCTCCATGGAGCTCACTGTGAACTGACTCTGGATGAACCCTGTTTGCTTGTGGCTTCATATTGAAGGGTGTGATAAATTCAAAATCATATTTACATCATCATGAAGAATTGAATTGTTTCCATCTGCAGAACAGCTCCTATATCCCTACCTCAGTTCATATTTGGTGAAACAGTAATATATTCTGTTGTTATATCTGGACCTTTGTAGCACGCACCATATCGGCTGGAGACCAGATTAGAAACTCCATACCTCTATTTTGTCCAAATGTCTTCCGCCATCCTGCCTTGGCAAATCCCAGCAAATCCCAATATTCCATGATCATCCAGTGACTGCAAAAACCAGCACAGGCATATTGTCCTCCAAATTCTCGATTTTAAACTCTCACTCGTGTATCCAAAATGTTCCATGTTCTTCCACTGATTTCATTTCTTTTTCGGATTGTGTGAGTCTTGTTGCATAAACTCAATATGAAAGTGTTCGATGTCCTACTATGCTGTAAATGTAACCAGCTGGTGTGATGGTCTAAAAACAATTACAGGTTTTGTTGCAGAAAGTCAAATGAAATGGTGGATAACAATTCCAGAAACAATAGTAAGCCTGATGATTGGGAGCAATTTAGGATCCAGCAGCACATGACCAAGAATCTGATCAGGGAGGGACAGAACATGAATGCAGCCTTCCCTTGAAGCCAAGATGCCACTTACATTCCCAAGCCATTTCTCATCTCAATTATCACCTCCCCAACAGCACTCACAAACCTATTTGGGGGAATTATATGGATGTTCATTCCAGTCCTACCAAGATGTAAACTGTCCATCTTGTTGAGTTCTAGCCTGCTCTAGGGCTGGTCCTAATGCCTTGAAACATGCTGCCTGACCTTCTGAACCCGTTTTCCAGACCCATGTTCAACCATCCAATTATTCTGCTCAAATTCTGATCAGCACATGGGACTGGCAGTGATTCTGAGAATACTGTGTTCCACATCCTGCTTTTCAATCTCATTCCTTGCTGCCCCAAATCTGTTTTATGGACCACATCCCCACATTCCCACCGAGGTCTTTGTCACCAACATGGAGCAATACCTCTGTCATTTGATCCTCCTGCAGCAGCAGAATTTCCTGCAGCTGTTCTGTGATATCCTTGACCCTGGTAGCAGGGAGGTTATCATCGCATGCTGAAGGTATGTTTATAACTGTAGAAACTCCACTCTGTTCCCCGAACTAAAGAGCCCATTATCAGTACGGTGTACCCACTGTTCCTACCTTCCTGACGTGACTCTGTCTGCATTCCTCTGATGAATCCTTTCCATGACAAGCTTCCAAAGCAGGGAACTGGTGTGTGAGCTCGATCATCTCAGGGGACCCCTGAGATACCTGGCTGTCACTCATTCCTTATTTCCCCATACACACTAAACTGTGGTGGAGCCAACTCCATAAATGTGGTATTCCCCTCATCCTCAGCCCCGCATGATGGCCCACAGTTATTCCCACTCTGGAAAACAGACCTCCAGTTTATGCACACTGTGACATTTCCAGGAGATATGTTTATCTCTGACATATCGAACCTCCTAGAATCCCACATTCCACAGGTTGACCATTTCCTTGCTCAGAGACAAAAAAAAACTGCAGATGTTGAATTCCAAGGGAGACAAGCAGGAGGCTGGAAGAACACAGCAAGCCAGGCAGCATCAGGAGGTGGAGAAGGCAATATTTTGGGGGTAACTCTTCTTCAGGACTGGGGGTGGGTTTGTGGGGAGCTGCAGATAAAGGGGGTGGAAGGGGCAGGGTGTTGGTGGGGATAGGTGAAGACAGGTAGAGGGTATGACCTGGTTGGTCAATGGGAGGAGTGAATCTGGTTGGTGGCTGGGAGGAAGGGTCGATGAGAGGAATGGAAGGGAGGGGGAGGGGCTAGGAAGGGAATCAGGGGATGGGAAAGGAGGTTATTTGAAATTGTCTCACCTGTCAGGACTGTTTGGGGCACTGGATGGAGGTGAAGGGGGTGGTGTGCTGGTAGGTTTTGCATCATTGGTGAGACAAAGGTTCACATGCCTCTCCTCCAACCTAGTTTACTGTACCCGGTGCTCCCGGTGTGGTCTTCTCTACAACAGGGAGACCAAACATAAACTTAGTGAACAGTTTGCCGAGCATCTCGGCCAGGCCCACAGAGGGCGAGCAGACCTCCCAGTCACAGCCCATTTTAATTCCCCTTCCCACTCCCTTTCTGACATGACCATCCTCGGCCTCCTCCATTGCCACTACAAATTGGAGGAACAACACTTCATCTTCCACCTGGGCAGCCTGCAGTCCTGAGTACTCAACATTGAGTTCTCCAATTTCAAACAACCTCCCTTCCCTTCCCCTGACTCCATTCCCAGCCTCTCCCCTCTCCCTTCTAGCCACCAACTGGATTCATTCCTCCCAGCGACCAAACAGTTTGACCTGTCTTCACCTATCCCCACCTCACCACCCTGCTCCCCCCCCCACCCTGTTTACCTGCAGCTCCCCTTACACCCACCCCCAGTCCTGAAGGAGGGTTACACCCGAAACATTGCCTTCTCCACCTCCTGATGCTGCCTGGTTTGCTGTGTTCTTCTCGCCTCCTGCTTGTCTACCATTTCCTTGCAGCAGTGCTATCTAATCTTATTTTGAAGTTACTGACCAGTTATAACATGTTGAATGGCTTACCAGTTAGTCCCAAAAATCTCCTTCCTCTTCACTGTATGAGGAACCAAGCACTTGGCATTGCTACTCAATGAAAGCAAATGAAAAGTGGAGAAGAGTATTCCGTTCCCTCTTTCACCCAATCCATCATTCACCAAGTTCACTCTCTGTGAGATCACAGCTTTGAGCTCTGTCAATCCCTTACTGTCCCTACATTGTAACTGCTTCAATGACACAGTGTACAGGCTTCATTTTGCTTCAGAAACACACACTGCTTGCCATTTGGAAAGTTGAATGCAGGTGCCTGCCTTGGGAAGGTTGGAGATTTCAAACCAGAAGAGTCTGACACTTTATGGAATTCTAGGCTGGACCTGTCCTGGGAATGTCTGATAGTGATATTGCAGGGGTTTTTATTCTGGAACCAGACTATACTCTACCCGATGTAGGATTGCTTTATTGGGAAGTGTTGTGGGATCGTGCTTTGTATCTAACCTCTATTTTACTTGGCCTGGGCATGTATGAGGGGACCTTAAAGAGAGAGTTTGTATCCGAAACCAACAATTGCATGAAATTTGGTAACGTCTAATTTCCCTGTTCTAAATAACATTAAATGTAACATTCAAGACAATTGCTAAGTTGTAGCATGCATTCACCTGTTACCTGTCTCTGTGGTAGTTACATGATCATTTCCGGATACATTGGCAGATGTACAATATGTGTCCCTGCTCAAACCTGTAACAAAGAACACTTAAAAACCTCTCCAATTTCATTGCCACCACCACCCCAACTTGTTTCTGAACACTCACTGCTGATTGATTGTTCACTACCTGCACTTCCAAATCACTTGGATGATCTTGAACCTCAATAAGGTAAAAATCACACAATACCAGATTTTGGTCCAACAGGTTTATTTGGAAACACTAGCTTTCAGACCGCTGCTCCTTCATCAGGTGGTTGTAGGAGTGTCACTCCAAAAGCTAGTGCTTCCAAATAAACCTATTGGACTATAACCTGGTGTTGTGTGATTTTTACCTTTGTACACCCCAGTCCAACACCGGCACCTACAAATCTAATTAATAACTTCTTGATTCTCAATTCTCGTCAAAACTTGAGACATTTTAATACAACATGATCTGATGGTCAATGTGATATATAACTGGGTATGCTCTTTGTGAATTTGTGCAGGATCTCCACCTTTGTAACTCAGCAACATTGCACAATTTATGCAAACTTGCAATTCAGGGAGTGGCACTGAGGGTGTTGGAGACAATCAGAGGATCAATAGTGACAGAGCTCTCTGATTATAGCAGAGTACCCAGGAATGTGCAGGCTCGATGGATTAGACATGGGAAATGCCGGGTGACAGGGATATTGCAGGAACGTGGGTCGGGCTTGATACTTTTTGGAAGGTCGGCCTGGACCCGATGGGCCGAATGCCCTGCTTCCACACTTTCGGGAGTCTATGCTTCTACAAATTGCTCAGTTGGGCAGAAAAGTGACAAATCGAACTCAAACTGGAGAAGGGTGAAGTCATTTGTTTGGGAAGGGAATGTTGAGCCTGTGCAAGAACAGCAAAGCACATCATTGTAGGGGCAGTGCAAGATGATTTTTGGGCAGGTACTGTGTACAATAGACAGAGACAAGCAGAGAAATACAGACAGCTGGAGAGAGAGAGAGAGAGAGAGAAAGAGAGAGACAGCTAGAGAAAGAGGGAGAAAGAGATAAAGCGTAAAGTCAAGCACAAGGATGAAGAGACAGATGAAGTCAAACGTTCTTACATCGAGGTCAAGAGAGAGGAAACAAAGATAAGGACAGGCAGAAACAGTGAGAGGAGGGCAGGCACAGAGAGAGAGAGAGACATAGAGACTTACTTGATAAGTCTGTGAGACCACACTCCTAATTTTGGCACAAGCCCCAGGGAGGTTTGCAGGGTCCACAAGGCTGATTCTAGCATTATCTTTTTTGGTACCAAGACCATGCCAGGTTATCCATGTGGTTTCATTTCTTCATTGAGACCTAGTTAGTCATTGATACAACTTGCTATTTCAGAGAGTAGCTAAGAGTCAATTGTGTTGCTGTGAGTGTGGAGCCACATGTTGGCCAGACTAGGTGAGAATGGTAGATTTCCTTTCTTAAAGGAGATCAGTGAGCCAGATGGATTTTTCTAACAATTAACAATGGTTTCATGGCCATTAGTACATTCTTAATTCCAAACCTTTATTAATGAATTCAGATTTCACCAGCTGCTGTGATGGGATTTGTACCTGAGTCCCAGAGCATTTGCTGAGGTTCTGGATTAATCTGCAATCCAGCCCCCTGAGCCCCCATGACCCCCCCACCCCTCCCCCAATTTGATAAACTCCAACAGCATGTAAACTCCTCCAGCCCCTATACCCCTCCTTGCCTCTAAATGACTCCAGGCCCTACACCCCTCAATATCTCTGTAACTTCCTCCAGCCCCTACACTACTATCTCTGTAATCTCCTCCAACTATCTCTATAATATCCTCCAGCATCTACTTGCCTCCCCAGATCTGTAATGAGCTCCAGCCCAACATACATCCCTATCTCTGTCAGCCCCGACTCTCCTCCTTGTCTGTAATATTCTCCATGGGCCGACAGAATGTCCCCACTCTCTAAACTCCTCCAGCACCTCCACTCGTCCCCAGCTCAGTAAACTTCTCCAACCCCTACAGACTTCCATATCTCTGTAAAACCAGTATCTTTCCATTTGTCTATCACTTCATCCAGCCCCAACTCACCATCCTGTCTCAGAGCCCTTTCAAGCACATACACTCGGCATATCTCTGTAACTTCCTCAAGCATCGACACCATTCCCGAGTACTATAAGCTCCTTCAGATCTACACCCTCCCTATCTCTGTAATCTACTCCAGCCCTGATATCCCTCCCTATTGCTGTAACATCCTCCATCCCCTACACTGTGCTCTATCTCCGTCAGCCCCTCCAGCCTCTACAGCCCTCCCTATCACTGTTGCCTCATCCAGCCCCAACACAACTCCCTGTCTCTGTTACCTCCTCCAACACTTACAAAGCTCCCTATCTCTGAAAACTCCTGCAGCTGCTACACAGCTCCCTATCTCTGTTATCTCCTCCTGACCACACAGCTCTCTCTATCTCTGTAACCTCCACTCAACCCTGCACTTCTCGATATCTCTGGAACTTGCTCCAGCCCCTATACTCTTTCCTATCATTGTTATTTCCTCCATTCCCTCCAACTCTTCCTAATGCTGTGTCATCCTCTAGCTCATGCACTGCTCACTGTCGCTGTAACCGCTCACAGCAACTGCATCCCTCCCTGTGATTTCCACCAGTGATGTCAGGATTGGCTCGGTCAGAGGAGAGGAATAATATTTGGAATTTAAGTTTCTGACCCATGTTAAGAATCAATTCTGGATATTTTAAACAGTTTAACTAAGTTCTAAAATTCCTCAGAATAAGTCTCTGAGAATTTATTCCCCATTCTCACCAAAACCTCAGTTAGTTCAAGAGAAAGATTTTTTTGAGAGAATTTTCAAATCTCACTACTTTCTGTCTGATCACCTCGTTAATGGGATTTACACAACACAATGTGGTGTCTGTGAAGCTGTTTTGATCTTCTTGCTGATCACATTCACTCTCAGACAGATCAGCCAGAGACACGGTCAGTGCAGTGACCTAGCCTTCCCTGTGTTTCCTGGAGCAGCCTGGTGTCTCCGATGAAGCCAGTTTATAAACCAATTGTGATGTCTGAGCTCTCTCTGTGATGTACACGGTGAGGTCACACTTTGAACTGTCCGGTTCAAGAGGCCTCACTGTGATCAAACAGGGAGTTACTGAAACCCTCACTATAACATCCCTCAGCCCCAGCACCCCTCCCTATCTCTGTAACCTCCTATTGCACCTAGAATCCTTCCATCTCTGTCACTTCCATTAATCTCTATAAACCTCCCTATCTCTGTAAATTCTGCCAGCCCCTAAACTCTTCCCTACCTAGCACCTCCCTAGGTCAGTCACCTCTCAGAGCACCTACAACCCTCCCATCTCTGTTATCTCCTTTAGCCACAACAAGCCTCCCTATATCTGTAAACCTGCTCCATCCATACACCCCTCATCTCTCTAATGTCCTTGAGAAACTACAAACTCCCTATCTCTGTCAATTCCGCCATCCATCAAAACTCATCCCTATCTTTGTAACATCTTCCAGACACTATATCTGTACCTATCCCTATCTGTTCCAGCCCCAACATCCCTTCCTCTTTCTGTGTCACCATCCAGCAGTTACAGCCCTCCCTGTATGAGAAGCCATCTTGACTATTGACATTATTCCATATCTCGCCAACAGCCTCCAACCTCTATTCCACTCCCTACCTCTGTAAACCCCTCCAGCTCCAACACCCCTTGCTGTCTCTGTAATCTCCTCCAGCACCTAAACCCTCCTTATCTCCTTATCCTCCTCCAGCCCCTTCACTATCCCTACAGGATATAGACACTTCAGACAGGACAGGGAAGGAAATAAAAGGGGGAGAGGAGTTACATTGCTGGTCAGGCATGATAGCATGGCTTTGCTGAAGGAGGGCACCATGGAAGGCTTGAATAGTGAGGCATTATGGGTGGAGCTGAGAAAGAAGAAGGGCACAGTTACGTTGTTGGGGCTGTATTACAGGCCTCCCAACAGTGAGCATGAGGTAGAAGAATGAATAGGTAAACAGATTATGGAATGATGTAGACGCAACAGGGTAGAGATGATAAAAGCAAATTACTGTGGATGCTGGAATCTGAAACCAAAAGAGAAAATGCTGGAAAATCTCAGCAGCTCTGGCAGCATCTGTAAGGAGAGAAAAGAGCTGATGTTTTGAGTCTAACTGACCCTTTATCAAAGGGTAGAGATGATGGGAGATTTTAATTTTCCCAACATTGACTGGGATACACCAATGGTCAGAGGTCTGGATGGGGCATAACTTGTAAAACGCATCCAGGAGAGTTTTCTAGAGCAGTACCTCAATAATCCGATGAGGGATGGGGCCGTATTGCACCTGGTGTTGGAGAATGAGCCAGGCCAGGTGGGGGGAGTTACAGTGGGGGATTTCTTTGGGAACAGTGACCACAATTCTGTAAGCTTTAGAATACTTATAGACAAAGATGAGAGTGATCCGAAGGGAAGAGTACTAAACTAGGCCAAAGCCAATTATATCAAAATTAGGCAGGAGCTGGGAATGTGGATTGGACACAGCTATTTGAAGGGAAGTCCGCTTTGACATGTAGTTAAAGATAGTGCAAGATAGGCATGTCCCATTGAAGGCAAAGGATAGGAAGGGCAAGATTCGTGAACCGTGGATGACAGGAGAAATTGTACGACTAGCCAAGAGGAAAAGGGAAGCGTACATAAGGTCCAGGCAGCTCAGAACAGAACAGGCCCTGGAGGAATATCGGGAGAGTAGGACCAGTCTTAAACAAGGAATCAAGCGGGCTAAAAGGGGTCATGAAATAGCTTTAACGAGCAGAATTAAGGAGAACCCCAAAGCATTTTATTCTTAAATAAGAAGCAAGCGAATAACTAGAGAAAGGATTGGTCCACTAAAGGATAATGAAGGAAGGCTGAGTGTCAAACCTGAGAGAATGAATGAGTCCTTTACATCAGTATTCACTGAGGAGAGGGACATGATGGATTTTGAGATTAGAGATATACGTTTGATTAGTCTGGATCACGTTGCCATCAGTTGGGAAGTTGTGTTGGGTAGGCTAGAGGTTATTAAAATCCCCAGAACTGGACGGGAGGTGAGAGAGGAAATAGCTGGCGCCCCTGGCAGATATCATTGTGGAATCCTTAAACACAGGTGAAGTGCCAGAGGACTGGAGGGTTGCTCATGTTGTCCCCCTGTGCAAGAGGGTTATTAGGGATATTCTGGGTAACTACAGACCAATGAGTCTGATGTCAGTGTTGGGAAATTTGTAGGAGAAGGTACTGAGGGATAGAATCTATTTATATTTAGAAAAGAATGCGCTTATCAGTGATAGACATCATGGTTTTGTGTGGGGGAGATCGTGCCTTACCAACTTAATAGAGTTCTTTGAGGAAGTGACAAAGTTGATAGACGAAGGAAGGGCTGTAGATGTCATACACATGAACTTTAGTAAGACATTTGATAAGGTTCCCCATGGCAAATCAATACAGAAAATGAAGTCATATGATGTGTGGGATGTTTTAGCTAGGTGGATAAAGAACTGGTTGAGCAACAGGAGACAGAGAGTAGTAGTTGAAGGGAGTTTCTTGGAATGAAGAAAGGTGACCAGTGGTGTTCCACAGGGATCAGTGTTGTTTGTGATATACATAAATGACATAGAAGAGGTCACTGTTGGTATGATCAGCAAGTTTGCAGATGACACGAAGATTGGTGGAGTAGCAGAAAGCATAGGGGATTGTCAAAGAATACATGAGAGTATAGATAGTCTGGAGAGTTGGGTAGAGAAGTCGCAGATAGAGTTCAATCCAGGTAAATGTGAAGTGATGCATTTTGGGAAGTCTGATTCTAGAGCGAATTATACAATGAATTGAAGAGCCTCGGGGAAAGTTAACAGCAGAGAGATCTGGGACTTCAGGTCCATTGTACCCTGAAGGTTGCTGCACAGGTGGATAGAGTGGTTAAGAAGGCCTTCATCAGACGGGGTATTGACTATAAGAGCTGGCAGATCATGTTACAGTTGCACAGGACTTACGTTTGGCCATATTTGGAATACTGCATATAGTTCTGGTCACCACACGACCAAAAGGATGTGGACACTTTGGAGAGGGTGCAGAGAAGGTTTACGAGGATGTTGTCTGGTACAGAAGGTGCGAGCTATGAAGAGAGGTTGAATAGGTTGGGTTTGTTTTCATTTGAAAAAAGGAGATTGAGGGGGAGAATCTGATTGAGGTTTACAAAATCATGAAGAGTATAGACAGGGTGGATAGAGATAAGCTTTTTCCCAGGGTGAAGGATTCATTAACGAGAGGTTATGCTTTCAAGATGAGAGGTGAAAAGTTTAAGGGGGATATACACGGCAAGTACTTTACACAGAGGGTGGTAGCTGCCTGGAACACGTTGCCAGCAGAGGTAGTAGAGGCAGGTATGGCAGATTAATTTGGGATGCATCTGGACAGATGCACGAGTAGATGGGAAGCAGAGGGATACTTAGGAATTGGGCGACAGGTTTAGACAGTTGATTTGGATCAGCTCAGGCTTGGAGGGCTGAAGGGCCTGTTCCTGGGCTGTAAATTTTCTTTGTTCTTTGTTCACAACCAGCTATATCGATATCGTCCAGTGCTCATGTAGGAGATTTGTCATGTCAACAAAGATTGCTCATCAGTGACAGACAGAGTGGGTTTTTTGGTTTATACAGAATTCTCGGGATGTAACATTGCCCTGAGAAGACGGGCCCATTGCATCAACAGCCAGAGGACATTTCCCTGTGTCCTCCCACTGAAACTGGGTTGGAACAGACTTTCTGTAAAACCAATGAATTGGTCACTTGACTCCAGGTCCGTTTCCTGAAAACTGAGAGTAAATGGCCATATTTGAGTTAACAATGAGAAACCGACAGAATTTATTCAGAATCTGACAGTAATCATGCATCCTGTAAACAGTGAAGGGGACATGACAGAGTATCACCCTTTGTTATCGCTGTCACAGTTTTCTTTTGTTTTGATTCCTTTCAGATGACAGTTGGTAAGAATCCTGTAATTTACATCCCCATCTTCTGCTTTTTCTC
The DNA here is from genome assembly GCF_047496795.1 of Chiloscyllium punctatum. NCBI lineage: Eukaryota > Metazoa > Chordata > Chondrichthyes > Orectolobiformes > Hemiscylliidae > Chiloscyllium > Chiloscyllium punctatum. The sequence continues at coordinate 37,327,031 of NC_092757.1, read as the reverse complement.
TTTTCCCACTGCACCCTCCACCCTGTTCCTTGCACCATTTTGGTCAATATTGTTACTCTGTCATTTCAGCCTCTCCTGCTCTCCAGCCCATCACAGCCTTTCCCTTCTGCTCTTCTTCCCACCTCCCAGCTGAGAGACAAGTAACAATGCGGGTAGTTCCCTCTCACACACACTCACATTATCACTGACAGAGATACAGAGACACAGAAGGGTCATCACTCCCAAAGGCTCAGACAGAGACAATGTTCAGTCTCATGCTGATCCCATGTTCTGGTGATATATTTTTATTCTAATACTCAAACAGAGTGAGAGAGAAAGAAATGATTTATATTTCTCTCCAAACTGGTCTGGAAACAAATCCCAGCCTCCAAATCACAGCATCTATAAGATCAATAAGAACTGTGTTAATCTCTCAATAGTAACCTACAACAACCAATTGAAGAGTATGTTTATGCAGATTTATAAACTGAAAACTATATACTCCAGATGCTGTGAACATTAAATAAGAACAACGACTATTGGAATGAATCGATAATTTTCTCTGATGAGAGGTCATTGACCAGAAACATTCATTATGTTTCTCTCTCCACAGATGCTGTCTGATCTGCTGAGTATTTACAGCACTTTCTGTTTACTTCATGTAAGTTTCCTCCATGTCCAGAAGGCACACAAGTTATTTAATTCAAACAGATATTCCCATAGAGTTCAGGTTATTTATAATTGATATACCACATAGAAAACGATTTGTACATTACAATATTAAAGATATAATTACAAACAAAAATATGGAGATAAACATTAAATATGTGATCATAATCTATCAGACATATAAAGAATAACAGATCTGAGTGCTGAGTGACCTTACTCCTTTGTACAATATCAAAGGTTGGGAAACAAACTCTACAAATCACCCTTACAGGCTGTAATATCCAGAAACTGAATTAATCCCACTGTCAGCTCCAAAGTTTTTAACCTTTGGATCAGGCAGATCCTTTTCCACAGCTATTTTAAAACTGATAGAATTGTGGTAAGTGTTTCCCCACTAATACCTCAGTGACTTGCCCTGCCTTATTTCCCAAGAGATGGTTGGGTTTTGACCCTTCTCTCAGAGGGCCATCTACATATTGATTGAGAAAGATTTATTGAATACACTTAACAAATTCCTCCCTGCCATTACCAATCTGTGTTTGGAAAGTTAAGAGCCCCTTATTATTCTAACAGCTATCAGTGACTTCCCTAAATATTTGCTCCTCAATATCCCACTGACTACTGGGAAATCTATAATACAATCCCATCAAAGTAATAACACCCTTTTTTCACAACTCAGATAGCTTCACTGGACGATTGATCAGGAATACCTTCTCTACGTACTGCCGTGATGTTTCCCTGATCAAAATAGTCACTCCCTCCTCCTTTGTTGCCTCCCCTTTCATCCTTCCTATGAACAGTTCATTTGAGCTCGATTTTGGAGCACCCGATCTTACTACTTCTAATGAAGGATCACTGATTTGAAATGTTAACTATTTTCTCTCCATAGGTGTTGCCAGACCTGCTGAATTTCTCCAGCAGTTGTGGTTTACCCAGCTTCAGCAGCAAGTCAAATTCCAAGTTATTTCTTCATTCCCCTTTCTCCTGTTGTGACTGTCATGCTCGGGGTGTCCTGGTATTGGCTCATTTAATTGGTTTCAATGACATCACTATCCTGTTTCAAGCCCATCCCCAGATGTCATCTCTCTGCTCCTCTCGTCAAGATTACGGTTGAAGAAATATGTGCAGCTGTCTGGGGTGTTATTTCCAAATGCCGTATCTTCATAGTCATTGTAACAATGGGACACAGTTCTCCAATATAGTGTTTATGTCTTGATTATCTTTGATGCAGTTCCTTGGTCAGGGAAACATTTCTACTTCAAAACCAATTCATGAGATGATGCCTCAGATAAATCTTTCCCACAGATCTTCACCACAACAGGTTTATATTCATTAACATGGAATACATCACAAACATAGTAACATGATTCATTGTGATTAAAGTAATAAAATACTAAGTGATACATTGGATTATCGTTTGTGTATGTGCATTAGTGTGTGAATGTGCAGTGGCAACATTAATCACCTTGCACTTGACCGCCCTATAATTTTCATAGTTATCTTTTTGCTCTTAATTTCATTTTAAACCACTTTTTCTTTTTGATCTTACCCACTAACATTGCCCTGTCCTTCCTTGGCCATTCCAAGTGTTTTTTTTAGTTTTCAGTTCACCCATTTAGATTCTCGGCTAAACTTCCCATAGTTTTTGAATTGTTTTGTCAGGATCAGTATCTTTCTTTGACTGTTTCCTGTCACCTTGTCTGCTTGGAGACACCTATGGGGCACTAGATCTGGAAGCATAATGATTTCTGTTGTTGGGTCATGTTTATACTGTGTCTCTAGAATCTCACTTTTGAAATCCTCCCACTGGTTTGTCATTATTTTATCTTCAAATATCTGCATCCAGTTGAACTTCATCAGATAATCTCTCAGATTCATAAGATTTGTTACCCCAGACATCAACATTTTAATCTTGTTGTCTTTGCCTTGTTCCATATTTATGCTAAATATATTATTGTCAGCAGCTCATAAAGAGTCCCTCTCTCTCAGTTCATCCAGAAGACCAGCTTCATTTCAGAAGATCAATTCCTGAATTGCTCTTCCTCTCACTGGGCTCTTGTGTGCTAAAGAGGTTAGTTAAATATGATTCAATGAATGTTTTGCTCTCAGTGCCTTTCACTCTGTTCATATTCCAATTTGTATTTCAGAGATGAAATCACCAACTACTCAAAGTTCTATTGTTGAATATTCAGAAATGTCTGACATACTACTCTTCTATTTTCCTCTAGGATTTGGTAGTCTACAGTAAACTACTAGCAGTGCAGCTGCCACCTTTTTAAAAGTTCTCAGCTGAACCCTTATCACCTCTTTTATTGATTCATTTAGTATATCAGTGAGGGCCCTGTTAACCAGAGTGGAAGAGGAGAAACCTCAGTTAAGGACAAAGTGACGCAAAGAGTCATAGATTAGGTCCTGGGGAATGTTGCTGAATAAAGAGACCTTGGAGTACAGGTTGATAGTTCCTTAAAAGTTGAGTTGCAAGTAGATAGGAAAGGTCAGAGCATTTAGTACAGGAGTTGGGAGTTGTGCCTGTACAGGACATTAGTTAGACCACTTTTGGAATATTGTGTGCAATTTTGGTCTCCCCCTTATCAGAAAGATGTTGTGAAAGTTGAAATGGTTCAAAAAAGATTTACAAGGATGTTGCCAGGTGGGAGGATTTGAGCTATAGGGAGAGGCTGAATAGGCTGGGGTTGTCTTCCCGGGAGTGTTGGAGGCTGAGGGGTGACCTGTTAGAGGTTTATGAAATCATGAGGGGCATGGACAGGATAAATAGACAATGTCTTTTCCCTGGAGTGAGGAAGTCCAGAACTAGAGGGCATTGGTTTATAGTTAGAGGGGAAAGATATAAAATGGACTTAAAGGGCAACTTTTTCGCACAGAGGGTGCTGTGTATATGGAATGAGCTGCCAGAGGAAGTGGTGGAGACTGGTACAATTACAGCATTGAATAGGCTTCTGGATGGGTATGTGAATAGGAAAGGTTTAGAGGGATATGTAGATTTAGTTAGGATACCTGGTCGGCATGGACAAGTTGGACCAAAGGGTATGTTTCTGTGCTGTACATCTCTATGACTATGCTGGGGAAACCGCTGGGATTAAAGGACAATAAATCCTCGATGATCATAAAATACAGTTCATATTCTATGATTAGCCAAGGTGGTTTACACAGATTTTTTCCGGCATTGACAGAACCCATAAAATCTTGGTCTTATGTGCCTTCCTCGATGTACACCATTCTCTTTGTGAAAAAGTTACCCCTCAGGTCTTTTTTGAATCTTTCCCTTCTCACCTTAAACTTTTACACTCTAATTTTGGACTCACCAACTCCAGGAAAACAAATCTTGGCTCTTCAACCTATGCATGCCCCTCATGATTTTATACACCTCTATACGGTCACTCCTTCGCATCTGATGCTCCAGGGAAAATAGCCCCAGCCTATTCGGCTTCTCCTGATAACTCAAACCCTCCATTCCAGGCAACATCCTTGTAAATATTTTCTGCAACGTCTCAACTTGAACAATATCTTTCCTACAGAAGGGGGACCAGAATTGCAAGCAGTAATTGAAAAGTGGCCTCAAAAATATCCTATACAGCTGCAAATTTACATCCCAACTCCGAATCTCAATATTCTCATCAATGAAGGTCAGCAGGCCAAAACCTTCTTCACCAGTCTGTCTACCTGCAACTCCAGTTTCAAGGAACTGTACACCCGCATCACTAGGTCTCACAAAGGCCTAACCTTTAACGTTAAGTCCTGCTCTGGTTTGCCTTTGCAAAATGCAATAGCTCACATTTATCTAAATTAAACTCCACCTCCCACTCCTCAGCCCATTGGCACACCTAAATAATGAAGAAACATTAACTAAATGGTAAAGTTGTAGAGTTCTGCGATGCAGAGAAATCTGAGTGTTTTATTTGCCAAATTGCAGAAGGTTAACTGATAGCTGCAGCAAGTAATCAGGAAGGCTCAGAGAGTATTATGAGTGAAAGAGAGGACTGCAGATCATAGTCAAAAAGCTCTGTTACGTCAGTAATAAACCCCATCACTCTACATGTTAACACAGTGATAAAAGCTGTGTTACACCAGTAATGAACCCTATCAGTCTGCACTCTAACACTGTAATATAGCTCCATTATACCAGAAATAAACCCAATCAATCAACTTACTAAGAAAGTGTAACAAAGCTCTGCTAAACCAGTAATAAAACCTATCAATCTAACTTTTGAAATGATTTGGAGATGCCGGTGTTCGATTGGGGTGTACAAAGTTGAAAATCATACAACACCAGGTTACAGTCCAACAGCTCGAATTGGAATCACTAGCTTTCGGAGCGCTGCTCTTTAATCAACCACCTGATAAAAGACCTGTCCTCCGAAAGCTAGTGTTTCCAATGAAACCTGCTGGACTATAACCTGGTGTCGTGTGATTGTTCACTTTTGACAGTTCTTGCCTAATACCATCAAAACTGGCCTTCCTCCAATATAAAAGTTTAACTTATAGATCCGGTATGTCCTTTTCCATCACTTTTTTCAAACTAATAGAATTATGGTTGCAGGCCCCGAGATGGTCCCCTACTCCCACCTCAGTCACCTGCTCTGCCTTATTTTCCAAGACAATAGATGCAGGAGTAGGCCATTCTGCCCTTCGAGCCAGCACCACCGTTCATTATGATCATGGCTGATCATCCCCAATCAGTATCCTGTTTCTGCCTTATCCCCATGACCCTTGATTCCACCATCCTTAAGAGCTCTATCCAACTCTTTCTTGAAAGTATCCAGAGACTTGGCCTCCACAGCCTTCTTGGGCAGAGCATTCCATACACCCACCACTCTCTGGGTGAAGACGTTTCTCCTCAACTCTGTTATAAATGGCCTACCCCTTATATCTAAACTGTGCCCTCTGGTTCGGCACTCACCCATCAGCAGAAACATGCTTCCTGCCTCCAGTGTGTCCAATCCTTTAATAATCTTATCCGTCTCAATCAGATCCCCTCTCAGCCTTCTACACTCAAGCGTATACAAGCCCAGTCGCTCCAATCTTTCAGCATAAGATAGTCCCGCCATTCCGGGAATTGACCTCATGAACCTATGCTGCACTCCCTCAATAGCCAGAATGTCTTTCCTCAAACTTGGAGACCAAAACTGTGCACAATCTTCCAGGTGCGGTCTCACTAGGGCCCTGTACAGCTGCACCAGGACCTCTTTGCTTCTATACTCAATTCCTCTTGTTATGAAGGCCAGCAAGCTATTAGCTTTCTTCACTGCCTGCTGTACCTGCATGCTTGCTTTCATTGCTTTCATTGAATGAACACCTAGATCTCGTTGTATTGCCCCTTTACCGAACTTGACTCCATTTAGATAGTAATCTGCCTTCTTGTTCTTGCCACCAAAGTGGATAACCACACATTTATCCACATTAAACTGCATCTGCCATGCATCCGTCCACTCACCTAGCCTATCCAGGTCACCCTGTATTCTCCTAACATTGTCCTCACATTTCACCCTGTCACCCAGCTTTGTGTCATCAGCAAATTTGCTAATATTACTTTTAATACCTTCATTTATATCATTAATGGTAGGTCAAGTTTTGCAGCTTCCCTCGTAGGTAGATCCACATACTGAATCAGAAAATGTTCTTGTACACCCTTAACAAATCCCTCTCCATCCAAGCCCTTAACACTATGTCAATCCCAGTCTATGTTTGGAAAGTTAAAATCACCTACCATAACCACCCTATTATTCTTACAGATAACTGAGATCTCCTTACAAACTTGGTTCTCAATTTTTCACTGACTATTGAAGGGCAATTGTAGTACAATTCCAATAAAGTGATCATCCCTTTCTTATTCCTCAGTTCGACCCGAATAACTTTCCTGTGTGCATTTGCAGGAAGATCCGCCCTAAGTACAGCTGTAATGTTATCACTAATCAGAAAAGCCCTTCTCCTTCCTCTCTTGCCCACCTTTTTATCCTTCTGGTAGCATCTATACCCTGGAACATTAAGCTGTCAGTCCTGTCCATCCTAAGCCACATCTCTATAATTGCCTTGCTATCCCAGTCCCATGCTGAGGTCATCTGCCTTACTTGCTCGGCCCTGTGCATTAAATAAATGCAGTTTAATTTACCAGTCTTATTTCGTTCTCTGCATGGTTCCTGCCTCCCCTGATAATTTGATTTGCTCCTTTTCCCAATTTTTATTGAGTCTAGGAATCCTGCAGCGAGTAACTCACCTCCTGAATCCCCAAAGCCTGTCCCACCATCGAGAAGCACAAGTCAGGAGTGTGTGATGGAATACTCCTCACTTGCCCTGGATGGGCAACTTTTCTCTCTTTCCTCACTGTCTCCTTGGGTCCCTCCCCACTAGCACCAACCCCCCCCCCCCCCCGCCCCCCCGCCCCCTGCCATCCTGGACCCTTTCCCATCCTGCACCAGTTTAAATCCTCCTGCACAGTTCTAGGATATCTCCCTGCCAATATATTCGACAAGTTTGAAAACCTTACAACTTTTAAAAAAATATTTGGATGAGCACTTGAAACATCACAACATTCAAGCCTATGGGATGCAGTATAATTTTGGGTGAATGTGAGGTTATTCACTTTGGAAGGAAACACAAGGAAGCAGATTCCTACCTGAATGGCTGTAAATTGGGAGAGGGGAGTGTGTAGTGGGACTTGGGGGTCCTTGTGTCCCAGTCACTGAAGGTGAGCATGCAGGTGCAGCAGGTGGGAAAGAAGGCAAATGGTATGTTGGCCTTCATTGTAATAGGTTTCAAGTACAGGAGCAGGGATGTGTTGTTGCAAATATACAGGGCCTTGCAGAGGCCACACCGAGAATATTCTGGGCACTTTTGGTCTCTTTTTCTGAGGAAGAAAGTTCTTGATCTCAAGGGAGTGCAGCGAAGATTTACCACTCTGATTCCGGGGATGGTGGGACTGACCCATGGGAAGAGATTGACTAGGGTTAGGATTGTTTTTGCTGGAGCTCTGAGGAATGAGAAGAGATCTCATGGATACTTATAAAATTCTAACCAAACTAGACGGGATAGATGCAGGGAGGATATTCCCAATGGTGGGAATGTCCAGAACCAGGGGTTACAGACTGAGGATTCAGGATGGATCATTTAGGAGGGAGATGAGGAGACATTTCTTCATCCAAAGAATGGTGAGCCTGTTGAATTCATTACCACAGGAAGTAGTTGATGACAAAACATTGAATGTATTCAAGAATGTATACAGCACTTAGAGTGAATAGGATCAAAGGTTATGGGGAGAAAACAAGATTAGCCGATTGAATTGGACAATCTACTGTGACTGATGCATGGCTGAGCAGGCTTGAGGGGCCAAATGGCCTCTTCCTGCTCCTGTCTTCTATGTTTCTCTGTCGCACTGAATGCCACATTGTTTGGAGAAGACATTTCTCTCATACTTCATTGGTCTTAATGATGTCCATCTTAGACTGATGTCATCTCACTTTTATTCTTCATCTGTGGAAATGACTTTTTGAGTCCACATCATCAAATGCTCTCAATTTTAAACATATACCTAAGCAGCTTCCCGTTCTTCCTTCCAATGTGAGTACACCGGCTCTTATAGTTATTTGCCACTGTCCTGCCCATTCTGCTAACCTTCCTGTACTCTGCTACTTTATTACAATCTTCCTCAGTATTAGCCATAAGCCCCAATTTCCTGTCATCCACATAACTGCTATACCTCTGATCTCCAGACACAATTATTTTAGATAATTATTTTCAGGACTAGTATCCTGTGGAACAACACATTCTTTCAGTCTGAGCAACTAGCTTTAAGATTTAGTGTTTATTTGTAGCTGAGCTTTTCCAGCAATTTTTGTTTTTGTTTCTGATTTACAGTATCTGCAGTTCGTTTGGTTTTTAAATGAGTATCCACCATATTGCTATCTATTCTGTTCCTTCTTTCCTGAATCGATGTTGCAACTTTAGTCATGCGTTTACTTGGAGGTACCTTTTAAAGGTCCAGATATAATACAGTCTCTGTCGTACCTTTACCCATCCTGTTATGTCAGCAAACAATTCAATAGGGTTTGACACCAGTGCTGACTTCTCTTCATTGTATTCTCAGTTTTGGATATTTTTCCATTCTGGCTTTAGTAAAGACTGCAATATATTTCCTCCAATCAGCTTTAAACAGGCTAATCTGCAGACTCATGGTGCATTATTACCATGATTGTGATTCAGTCGCTGAGGATGAAGTAATAAGGCCAAATATGCATTGAATATTATCAAACTTATACAAAATCTGTTTGATCAATGAGCTCATCTTGACATAATGATGTCCAAAAGCATTAAAAAAAGTGTTAAATGTCTGCCACCAAAACACTCACTGTTTTGATATCGTGGAAGTAATGGGCAGTATTATCTCTAGACCATTAACCCAGAGGCCCAAATAATTTTCTGGGGATCCGAGATCCAATCCCAGTACAGTAGGAGATGAAATCTGAATTTAACAAAAGATCTGTAATTAAGAGTCATAACAGTGACCATTATCAATTGTTGGAAAAACCCATCTGGTTCATGAATGTTGTTTAGAGAAAGAAACTGCCATCTTTACCTGGTCTGGACTACATGGAACTCCAGACCCCCAGCAATGTGGCTGATGCTTAACTGCCCTGTCCCTCCTTGATGTTGTCATTCCTGCTGGAATTATGGTCTTTATGGGGTTCTTGTCATCCTCAAGGAGGTGACCATTCCTCATCTGAGACTTGGAAGTGGAAAGTACTATGTTATAGAACATTACAGTGTAGTACAGGCCCTTTGGCCCTCGATGTTGCATCGACCTGTGGAACCAATCTGAAGCCTATCTATCCTACACTATTCAATTTTCATCCATATGTTTATCCAATGATCATTTAAATGTTTTTAAAATTGGCAAGTCTACTCCTGTTGCAGGCAATGCGTTCCACGCCTCTAAGACTCTCTGAGTAAAGAATCTACCTCTGACATTAGTCCTATCTCGATCAGCCCTCAAATTGGAGTTATGTCTCCTCGTGCTAGCCATCACCATCCAAGGAAAAAGGCTCTCACTGTCCACCCGTTCTCACCCTCTGATTATCTTATATGTCTCAAGTAAGGCACCTCTCAACCTTATTCTCTCAAGTCCCTCAGCCGTTCCTCATAAAACCTTCTCTCCGTACCAGGCAACATCCGAGTAAATCACTGGGCCCTTTCCAAAGTTTCCCTATCCTTCCTATAATGCTGTAACCAGAACTGTATAATACTCCAAATGCAGATTTCCCCAGAGTTTTGTACAGCTGCAGCATGACCTTGTGGTTCCGAAACTCAATCCCTCTACCAATAAAAGCTAACACACCATATGCTTTCTTAACAATCTATCTCAGCATTGATTAACCTTAATAAACCAGCCGAGACAGTCATCTGTGGCAAATAATTCCATTGATTCATTATTCTTAGAAAGGAAATTCCACCTTATGTGCCTTGAGTGGTGAGGGATTATTTGGGGATTATGCCCTATGGTTCCAGACTCTCCTGCAAGAGAAAATAATCTTTCTGCATCGACCCTATCAGGTCCTCTGGGAATCTCAGATGTTTCAAGAAGGTTGCATCTCATGTGGAAAGGTCCTGACCTGTACCAAATGGTTTCTCTCCACAGATACTGTCTGACCTGATGCAGTTTCCCAGCATTTTGTGTTTTTAATTTCAGATTTCCAGCATAGCCAGTATTTTGTGTTTGTCTCAGGACATCAGACATGAATACAGAACATAGAACATTGCAGTGCAGTCCAGGCCCTTTGGCCCTGAAACCAATCTGAAGCCCATCGAACCTACACCATTCCATTCTCGTCCATATGCCTATCTAATGACCATTTAAATGTCCTTAAAGTTGGTGAGTCTATAACTGTTGCAGGCGGTGCATTCCACACCCCCTACTACTCTCAGAGTAAAGAAACTACTTCTGACATCTGTCCTATATCTATCCCCCTCAATTTAAAGCTATGTCTCCTCGTGCTAGCCATCACCATCCGAGGAAAAAGGCTTTTACCGTCTACCCGATCTAACCCTCTGATGATCTTAGATGTCTTAATTTAGTCACCTCTTAACCTTCTCCTCTTTAATGAAAACAGCCTCAAGTCCCTCAATCTTTCCTCATTACACCTTCCCTCCAAACCATGCAGCATCTGAGTAAATCTCCTTTGAACCCTTTCCAAAGTTTCCACATCCTTCTGAGAATGCGGTGACCCGAACTCCACACAATACTCCAAGTGCGGCTTTCCCCAGAGTTTTGTACAGCTGCAGCCTGACTTCATGGTTCCGAAACTTGATCCCTCTACTACTAAAAGCTAACACACCATACGCCTTCTTAACAGCTCTGTCAACCTGAGTGGCAACTTTCAGGGATCTATGTACATGGACACTGAGATCTCTCTGCTCATCTACACTACCAAGAATCTTACCATTTGCCCAGTAATCTCCATTCCTGTTACTCCTTCCAAAGTGAATCACTTTTCTGCATTAAACCCCATTTGCCACCTCTCAGCCCAGCTCTGCAACTTATCTATGTCCCTCTGTAACCTATAACGTCCTTCGGCACTATCTACAATTGTACTGAGCTCAGTATCGTCCGCAAATTTACTAACCCATCCCTCTCCGCCCTCATCCAGGTTGTTTATAAAAATGACAAACAGCAGTGGATCGAAAACAAATCCTTGCAGTACACCACTAGTAACGGAACTCCATGACAAACATTTCCCATCAACCACGACTCTCTGTCTTCTTTCAGGTGGCCAATTCATCATCCAAACTGCTCAATCACTGTCAATCCCATGCCTCTGTACTTTGTACGGTAGCCTACCATGGGGGACCTTATCAAACCCTTTACTGAAATCCATATACATCACATCAATAGCTTTACCCTCATCCAGCTGTTTGGTCACCTTCTCAAAAAACTCAATAAAGCTTGTGAGGTATGACCTACACTTCACAAAACCCTTCATCCCTTTGGGTGGCAAGGTGGCTCAATGGTTAGCACTGTTGGCTCACAGCACCAGAGCCCTGGGTTCAATTCCAACCTCAGGCATCTGTCTGTTTGGACATTCTCCCTGTGTCTGTGTGGGTTTCCTTTGGGTGCTCCGGTTTCCTCCCATAGTCAAAAGATGTGCTGGTTAGGTGAATTGGCCATGTTAAATTGCCCATAGTGTTAGGTGAGTTAGTCAGGAGTAAATGGAGGGGAATGGGGTCTGGGTGGGTTCATTTTTGGAGGGTCAGCGTGGACTTGTTGGGCAAAGGGCCTGTTTCCACACTGTAGGGAATCTAATCTAATCTAAAAAAAACCTGTGTTGACTGTCCCTAATCAACTTATTCCTATCAAGATGATGATAAATCCTTTCTCTTGTAACCTTTTCCAATACTTTACCCACAGCCGAAGTAAGGCTCATGGGTCTATAATTACCAGGGTTGTCTCTACGCCACATCTTGAACAAGGGAACAACATTTGCTACCCTCCAGTATTGTGGTACTATTCCTGTAGACAATGACAACATAAAGATCAAAGCCAAAGGCTCTGCAATCTACTCCCAGGTTTCCCAGAGAATCCGAGGATAAATCCCATCTCTCCTAGGGTATTTATCTATTTTCACACTTTGCAGAATTTCTGACACCTCCTCCTTGTGAACATCAATCCCATCTGGTCAAATAACCTGTATCTCAGTATTCTCCTCAACAACATTGTGTCTTTTTCCAGTGTGATTACTGACGAAAAATATACATTTAGCGCTTCCCCTGTCTCTTCTGACTCCATGCACAACTTCACATTACTGTCCTTGATTGGCCTGAATCTTACTTTAGTCATTCCTTTATCCCTTCTATACCTGTAGAAAGCTTTAGTGTTTTCCCTGATCCTATCCACCAACAACTTCTCATGTCCCCTCCTTGCTTGTCTTAGCTCTCTCTTTAGATCTTTCCTGGAAAACTTGTAACTCTCAAGCTCCCTAACTGAGCCTTCACATCTCATCCTAATATAAGCCTTCTTCCTCCTCTTGACAAGAGATTCAACTTCTTTAGTAAACCACAGTTCCCTCGCTCAACCTCTTCCTCGCTGCCTGACAGGTACATACTTATCATGGACGCACAGTAGTCCTTCCTTGAATAAACTCTACATTTCCATTGTGCCCATGCCCTGCAGTTTCCTTCCCCAACCTATGCATCCTCCATCTTGTCTTATCGCGCTGTAATTGCCTTTCCTCCAGCTGTATCTCTTTCCTTCTGGTGTGTACCTATCCCTTTCCATAGCTAAAGCAAACATAACTGAATCGTGGCATGTTGGCTCAGAGGTTACCACGGCTGCCTCACAGTGGCTGGGGACCCGGTTCAGTTGAAGCCTTGGAGCTCATGTGTAGTTTTGCACATTCTCCCAGTGTCTGCATGGGTGTTTGTTGTGTGCTCCAGTTTCTTCCCACAGTCCAAAGATGTGTAGGTTAAATGGATTAACTACAGTAAATGTGTGATTACAGGATAGGACAGGGAGCTGGGTTTGAGTCAGTGCAGACTCAATGGGCCAAATGGTCTTTCTCCACATTGTAGAGATTCTGTGATCGGGAATTCTTCCAAATAGTGTCCTCATCTCACCCATTTTCAGCTGTTCCTTCAACAGTCCTCCATTTATCATACAAAGTCACAATGATATTAGCAATTTTACGTCATTCAGCTACATTCCCAATTCATTCCAGAGTAAGGCAGCTCACAAAGCACTTACAGCAGGACCTGGACAATATTGTGTGGCAGGTAGTACTTACTAATGAAGAAGTAACCATTTCCAACAAGAAAATATTCAACTGTCTGATTATTGAGAGTGTGGCAGAGACTAGATACTGAGTGACTGTCAAATTCTGTCCACCATTTACACATTAAAAGGTCGATGCAAGTGATGGAAGTTTGAAGTTTCCTTCCCCAAATAGAAATTGATATTTGATCAGTTGTTAACTCTCAAGTGAAACTAAGATTTCTGTTAAGCAGAAGTACTGAGAGATAGAGAACAAAGTTGGGTAAAAGGGACTGAGCTGCAGATCAGCCAGGATCAGAGTGGAGGAGGAACATGCTTGTAACATTAAACTGCCTCCTACTCTTTCCATGTTCCCAACCAGAAGGACACACAAGAAGCTCCAGAAGAGCAGCCTGCCTGATCGGGGCATCTCGGACACGTTATCATCCACTGCACCTGAACTCTAGCTGTAAGACTGATCCTCAGAATGCATTCCAGCAACTCATTCAAAACACACTCCAACAGTACCAACCAACCAACTCCACATCCGATACCAACAGGAAAAACAAAGACATGCCATCCCACCACGGACATGCTATTCAGTTCCTTCATTCTGTTGGATTAATATTCTGGAATTCCTGACACCTTCATCACTGCGACAGGTGAATATCAATGGGAAGGCCGATGAACACCATCTCAGGGAAACTGGGGCTGGACAATAAATGTGGCCTCACAGTACGGCTCACTCCAGGAGAATAAAGAGGAAGAGAATAAATCAGCGGTCGAATGGTTATACCGAAAACTATCAGAACTGGCTTCAGATTTTACAGGTTAATGCAAAACACAAACACTTACAGAGGTTTAAAACTTGCCGAGCACGGGCGTGTAAGAGATAATAGTTAAAAATGGACAGAACGAACACAAGACCAAAGGAGGAAAGATAAACTGGGTGTGGGAACAAACACAAACTTGGGGTTTTAGTGGAACATTTCCTCTTAAAATCTTAAGTTAAAAAAAGGAATCAATTCTTTTCTCATTGTGATCTTGTTTTGCACATTCAAATGGAGTCATACAGCATGGAAACAGACCCTTTGGTCCAATTTGTCCACGCCAACTAAATATCCTAAATTAATCTATTCCCATTTGCCAACACTTGACTCACATCCCTCTAAAATAATCCTGTTCATCTACAGGGTGCCTTTTAAATGTTGTAATTGGAGCAGCCTCCACCACTTCCTCTGGCAGCTCATTCCATATAAGCACCAATCGCTCCGAGAAAAAGTTGACCCTTAGGTCACTTTTACAGAGGAGCCTTGATTATCCGACATTCGATGAATCGAGTTTCAGATGATCCTGAAATCAGATCCCGAGGTGTGGCTAACGATGTTATCCGGCATTCAATTAACTGAACAAAATACTCCCCGCCTGTGTCCTGTGGATCATTGAGGTTCCTCTGTATATCTTTCCTCTCTCACCCTCAACCTATGCCCTCTAGTTCTGGACTCACCCAACCGAGAGAAAAGACCTTGTCTGTTTACCCTATCCATGTCCCTCAGGATTTTATAAACGTGTATCAGGTCACCCCTTAACCTCCCATGCACCAGGGGATTGAAAACCATCTCCCACTTTTCCGCCCAACTTTCCAGTCTATCTATACCCTCCTGTATTCTCTGACAGTCCCTTATGCGTTCTGCTACTCCACCAATCTTCGTGTCATCTGCAAACTTGCTGATCATACCAACAGTGCCCTCTTCCAGATCATTTATGTATATTACAAACAACAGTGGCCCCCGCACTGACCCCTGTGGAACATCACTGGTCACCTTTCTCTACTCTCTGTCTCCTGTTGCTCAACCAGTTCTTTATCCACCGAGCTAGAACATCCTGCACACCATGTGACTTCACTTTCTCCATTCGTCTACCATGGGGAACCTGATCAAATGCCTCACTTAAAGTCCATGTATATGACGTCAACAGCCCTTCCTTCATCTCTCAACTTGGTCACTTTCTCAACGAACTCTATTAAGTTGGTAAGGCCCAATATCCCCCTCACAAAACCATGTTGCCTATCACTGATAGGCAGTGATGTAAATAGATCCTATCCCTCAGTATCTTCTCCAGCAACTTTCTCACCACTGACGTCAGGCTCACTGGTCTGTAGTTACGTGGAATATCCCTACTACCTTTCTTGTACAGGGGGTCAACATGTGCAACCTTCCAGTCCTCCGGGACCTCATCTGTGTTTAAGGATGCCACAAAGATATCAATCAGCGCCCCAGCTATTTCCTCTCTTGCCTCCCTCAGCAACCTGGGATAGATCCCATCTGGATTTGTCCACCTTAATAACCTCTAGCCTACCCAACACATCTTCCCTACTTATGTTAGTGTGGTCCAGACTAATCAAACTTCTTTCGCTAATCTCAATATTCATCTTGTTCCTCTCCTCAGTGAACACTGATGCAAAGTAATCATTCAGAATCTCACCCATTGTCTCAGGTTTGACACACAGCCTTCCTTCATTATCCTTTAGTGGACCAAACCTTTCTCTAGTAACCGCTTGCTTCTTAAATAAAAATAAAATGATTTGAGATTCTCCTTAATTCTGCTCGCTAAAGCTATTTTATGACTCCTTTTAGACCGCTTGATTCCTCGTTTAAGACTTGCCCTAGTCTTCCAAAATTCCTCCAGGGCCTGTTCTATTCTTAGCTACCTAGACCTTATGTACGCTTCCCTTTTCCTCTTGGCTAGTTGTACAATTTCTCCTGTTATCCACGGTTCACGAATCTTGCCCTTCCTATCCTTTGCCTTCAACGGGACATGCCTATATTGCACTATCTTTAACCTCTCTTTGAAAGTCTCCCACATCTCAGATATGGGCTTCTCTTCAAATAGCTGTGTCCAATCCACATTTCCGAGCTCCTGCCTAATTTTGATATAATTGGCATTGGCCCAGTTTAGTACTCTCTCCTTAGGACAACTCTCTTTTTTATCTATACGTATTCTAAAACTGACAGAATTGTGGTCACCGTTCCCAAAGAAATCTCCCACCGCAACTTCTACCACCTATCCTGGCTCATTCCCCAGTCCCAGGTCCAATATGGCCCCCTGTATGAGGAAACCCGTGTCTTGTAAATGTAATTGAGCTTTTTGAAGAAGTTACCTAAAAGGTGGATGAGGGCAGAGCAGTAGATGTTGTTTACTTGGACTTTATTAAAGTCCTTGACCTGGTTCCACAAAGTAGACTAATTAGTGAAGTTAGATCACATGGGATTCAGAGTGATCTTGCCACTTGGATACAAAACTGGATTAACGTCAGGAGACAGAGTGACGGCAGAGGATTGTTCTCCCATAGACGTCAGTATGTCAGGAGTCTACACTCTGTTGCTGCTGTCCTTGGAAAATAGATGCTGAGTTGTTTCAACTGACAGTAGCTGGAGTAGGTTGAGGCCTAGAGCAGGGAGTCTCTGGTGCTGCAGCCTGCCTGCCTGGAAGCACTCAAACTTGGGATTCTCTGATGCTTTTACTGCCTTTGGAAGCCTGGTGGTCTGTATTTTTCCTCGGTGAGTTGAATACTGCTGTAATAGCACCTCCTATGCTGGGGAGAAAATGCTGAGGATTGGGGCCAACAGCCTGGGCCTTAGGTACTATAGCCTGTGGGGGGGTGGGGGGGACAAAACTTGGGACTTGCTGTCACTGCTGCCGCTGCCCTGAGAAGCCTGAGGGTCTGCAATTCTATTCACCGGTGGCTGGGAGATTTGTTTCTGGAGCCTGGATGTCTTCTTCAGTTTGGGGATTCTGGCCTGGACACTAACTTCTTGGGGGAGGCTGAACACTTACAATGAGTGGCTGTATGTTGGAGGTAAAAACAATGACTGCAGATGCTGGAAACCAGATTCTGGATTAGTGGTGCTGGAAGAGCACAGCAGTTCAGGCAGCATCCAACGAGCAGCGAAATCAACGTTTCGGGCAAATGCCCTTCAACAGGAATAAAGGCAGTGAGCCTGAAGCATGGAGAGATAAGCTAGAGGAGGGTGGGGGTGGGGAGAGAGTCGCATAGAGTACAATGGGTGAGTGGGGGAGGAGATGAAGGTGATAGGTCAAGGAGGAGAGGGTGGAGTGGTAGGTGGAAAAGAAGATAGGCAGCTCGGACACGTCTGGACAAGTCAAGGAGACAGTGCTGAGCTGGAAGTTTGAAACTAGGATGAGGTGGGGGAAGGGGAAATGAGGAAGCTGTTGAAGTCCACATTGATGCCCTGGGGTTGAAGTGTTCCAAGGCGGAAGATGAGGCGTTCTTCCTACAGGCGTCTGGTGGTGAGGGAGCGGTGGTGAAGGAGGCTCAGGACCTCCATGTCCTCAGCAGAGTGGGAGGGGGAGTTGAAATGTTGGGCCACGGGGCGGTTTGGTTGATTGGTGCGGGTGTCTCGGAGAGGTTCCCTAAAGCGCTCTGCTAGGAGGCACCCAGTCTCCCCAATGTAGATGAGATCACATCGGGAGCAACGGATACAATAAATGAGATTAGTGGATGTGCAGGTAAAACTTTGATGGATGTGGAAGGCTCCTTTAGGGCCTTGGATAGAGGTGAGGGAGGAGGTGTGGGCACAGGTTTTACAGTTCCTGCGGTGGCAGGGGAAAGTGCCAGAATGGGAGGGTAGGTCGTAGGGGGGGTATGGACCTGACCAGGTAGTTGCGGAGGGAACGTTCTTTGTGGAAGGCGGAAAGGGGTGGGGAGGGAAATATATCCCTGGTGGTGGGGTCTTTTTGGAGGTGGTGGAAATGTCGGCGGATGATTTGGTTTATGCGAAGGTTTGTAGGGTGGAAGGTGAGCACCAGGGGCATTCAGTCCTTGTTACGGTTGGAGGGGTGGGGTTTGAGGGCAGAGGTGCGGGATGTGGACGAGATGCGTTGGAGGGCATCTTTAACCACGTGGGAAGGGAAATTACGGTCTCTAAAGAAGGAGGCCATCTGGTGTGTTCTATGGTGGAACTGGTCCTCCTGGGAGCAGATACGGCGGGGGCGGAGAAATTGGGAATACGGGATGGCATTTTTGCAAGAGATAGGGTGGGAAGAGGTGTAATCCAGGTAATCCAGGTAGCTGTGGGAGTCGGTGGGTTTGTAAAAAATGTCAGTGTCAAGTCGGTCGTCACTAATGGAGATGGAGAGGTCCAGGAAGGGGAGCAAGGTGTCAGAGATGGTCCAGGTAAATTTAAGGTCAGGGTGGAATGTGTTGGTGAAGTTGATGAATTGCTCAACCTCCTCGCAGGAGCAGGAGGTGGCGCCAATGCAGTCATCAATGTAGCGGAGGAAGAGGTGGGGAGTGGTGCCGGTGTAATTACGGAAGATCAACTGTTCTACATAGCCAACAAAGAGACAGGCATAGCTGGGGCCCATACATGTGCCCATGGCTACGCCTTTGGTCTGGAGGAAGTGGGAGGATTCAAAGGAGAAATTGTTAAGGGTGAGGACCAGTTCGGCCAAACGAATGAGAGTGTCAGTGGAAGGGTACTATTGGGGACGTCTGGAGAGGGAAAAACAGAGGGCTTGGAGGCCCTGGTCATGGCGGATGGAGGTGTAGAGAGATTGGTTATCCATGGTGAAGATGAGGCGTTGGGGGTCGGGGAAACGGAAGTCTTGGAGGAGGTGGAGGGCGTGGGTGGTGTCTCGAACGTATGTGGGGAGTTCCTGGACTAGGGGGGATAGGACAGTGTCGAGGTAGGTAGAGATGAGTTCAGTGGGGCAGGAGCATGCTGAGACAATGGGTCGGCCAGGGTGGTCAGGCTTGTGGATCTTGGGAAGGAGGTAGAACCGGGCAGTGCGGGGTTCCCGGACTATGAGGTTGGAAGCTGTGGGTGGGAGATTTCCTGAGGTGATGAGGTTCTGTATGGTCTGGGAGATGATGGTTTGGTGATGGGGGGTGGGGTCATGATCGAGGGGGCAGTAGGAAGAGGTGTCCTCGAGTTGGCGTTTGGCTTCATCGGTGTAGAGGTCAGTGCGCCAGACGACCACTGCGCCCCCTTTATCTGCTGGCTTGATGGTGAGGTTGGGATTGTAGCATAGGGATTGGAGGGCTGCCTGTTGTGAGGGTGAGAGGTTGGAGTGGGGGAGGGAGGTAGACAGGTTGAGGCGGTTAATGTCTCGATGCCAGTCGGAAACGAAGAGGTCGAGGGCAGTTAATAGGCCAGCGCGGGGTGTCCAGGTGGATGCAGTGTGTTGGAGGTGGGCGAAGGGGTCGTCGGAAGGTGGGCGGGAGTCCAGATTGTGAAAGTAAGCTCGGAGGTGGAGGCGACGGAAGAATTGTTCGATGTCACAGCGTGTATTAAATTCATTGATGCGTGGACGGAGGGGGATGAAGGTGAGTCCATTGCTGAGGACTGACCATGGGATGGAGGTGATTGCACTGGAGGGAGGGGAAAGGACATTCACCAGAACATGGTTTGGGCTGCAGCAGTTTCGCTGTGAAGGGGGAGGCTGGATAAGCTCAGGCTGCTTTCTTTAGAGCAGAGATCGGGGTATATAAGACCAAGGGGGATGTGGACAGGGTGAATGTTAAGCAGTTTTCCCCCTTAACCAGAGGGCAATTAACAAAGTGGTGTAATTTTAAGCTGAAAAGCGAAGGGTTTAGAAGGGACATGCCATCCAGAGGATGGTAGGGGCCTGTGCTGCATTGTCCAGGAGGGGAATTGTGGGAGAAATCCTCAAAACTGTCACAAAGTACTTGGACAAGCACTGAAAGGTCATAACATTCAAGACCATGGACTAAGTGCTGGGGACTGAGACTTGTGTTGCTTTTATAGTAATTTTGGACCAAAGGGGACATTTACCCCGTATGATGCCATCACTTTATTAATTTGAATGTAAGGTTCCGATTTTTGTTTTGTCTTGGTTTTGAGAAAATGTGACCGAGTGGAAGTTCCAGCTGTTGGTGTGGTCGGTATCAGCTTCAGGTTCTGTGTTAGAGTGCTCATTCACAGAGAGAATTTCCCAAATCAGTCGTGAAACTGGATTAACAAGGAAAGCTGTGGGATAACAGTGTGCAGTGGAACAGCTCTCAAGGAGCTTGACAACATGAGATATTAAATGTCTGAATAACCTCAGCAGAATGAAGGTCATCACTGAAAAGAATATCGAAACATATTTCGATGCTGATGGGACTGATAGTGAGTGAAATATTGTAAGTATTATTGTTGAAGACAAATTGGAATGAACATTTGAGACCTAACAGGATCAAATTCGGGCGGCACGGTGGCACAGTGGTTAGCACTGCTGCCTCACAGCGCCAGAGACCTGGGTTCAATTCCTGCCTCATGCGACTGACTGTGTGGAGTTTGCGTGGGTTTCCTCCGGGTGCTCCGGTTTCCTCCCACAGTCCAAAGATGTGCAAGTCAGGTGAATTGGCTATGCTAAATTGCCCGTAGTGTTAGGTAAGGGGTAAATGTAGGGATATGGGTGGGTTGCGCTTCGGCGGGGCGGTGTGGACTTGTTGGGCCGAAGGGCCTATTTCCACACTGTAAGTAATCTAATCTAATCTATGATTAATCCAGTCTTTGGGGTATTCAAATACAGACTTAAATCTTAATGCTATCACTTCATTAAAATAAACCTGTTGTCATTAATTGTTTGATCAAAATGATATGAAAACATATGATCACAGTTTCCCAGTGGAGATACCACACAATATAAAACAAAGTCTCTGGAACTGTGTCAGCTCCATCTCCGAGAGAATTCTCCCATTCCGACAGATTGCCAGCAGCAGGAAGGGAAAGGTTGTGTCACAAACAATGAAATGGATCTTCTCAGGGGAAGGGTGGGTCAGGTGTTTGACACCATCCTCGCTGTCGTTGGGGTTCCTGGTAAGTCTTGTAACAACTTAACTCATATAAAACTCAGCACTGAATCATCCTTATTTCTATCAACAACTGATAATAATATATTTCCATTTATCAAGGCAAACCCACTGTCAGACGTTAGTGTCCTCACTAACTGAGTTTAAAGTGAATAGTTTGTCAGTTCGGAGGCTCCTCAGTAATGTACAGCATTGTGTGTTTCCCTATACTGTGCAGAATGGGTTTACACTGAGGCCACATTGATGGAGTTTGGCTGAGCACTGGCCCTGGCTGGTTTAGAAAGGGTTTCGGAAGACCACCCTCTCTTTGTGGTAGTTCACAGCTTGCTATCGGTCAGATGGGTTTTGTAACAACCCACCTCACAGTGACACCTGGTGTTTCCCATTCCTTGATGGAAAGGGATTGTGTTGGTGGATCTTGTTCAGGCAGCTCGCTCCAAATGGGAGCCCAGATACAACAGGACAATGGGTGGGTTCAGCAGGTCATTAGGAATGAGGAGATAATGGGGACTACAGATAGAGCGTGGTGCTGGAAAAGACACAGCAGGTCAGGGAGCATCTCAGGAGGAAGAGAGTCAAGGTTTCAAGCAGGACTCTTCTTCAGGACAGTTACAGTGACCAATGTTGCATTTTTCAGGTTTTATTTGCTGAAGGCTGTGCTGCACCATCGTGAACAGGTGGGCGGAGAGGGGGGGAGTTCGGTCAAATGTTGAAGTTTTTCTGATTGTGGTAAGTATTCAACCTGGTACAATGTGAATGGATTCACTGCTGAACACCTTCATGGTTCAGATCATCAGGATGTTCAATCCGGTGCAAGAAGGATCACTCCTGTTTGTACTGTTATCTTTGTTGTCAGCTGCTTGACCATTGATTGTTCTGCGTGGTTCACTGTTGCTTTTTCCTTTGATCGATTTGTTGCCATTTGTTTCCACGAGATGAAAACTAAGTATTGCACAGGGAAAACTGCAACCAGGGTTCTAGCAATGCCTTATCATTTATTCATCCTATCATTGTGAAGGCCATCCATTCCGGGACACTGTGGGGTGGTTCAATGCCCTGAGCTGTAGATCATACAGTGGGGATATAGAATTCTGGAGGCAAACTGAACTGTGGAGACTCCAAAACCGAATACAATAATTTTGCGATCAATGTCCATGTTCGGTGTCTCCTATTCTTTGTTTCCCTGATCCCAGGTGTCTTTGTGTGGATGCTGTGGGCTTATGGGTAATGCCAGCCAGTCAGAGTAACCTGGAAAACAGGTGAAATCAACTGCTGCTGAACCAAAAAACCCCTTGAATATATGACTGTGTTTCTGTGAGTAATCTGCTGCTCATGTTTAAAATGCAAATGTTCGTTTAGAGAGAGTTTGCTGCTGTGGTTCAGATTCTTTAAACTTTATATAACATGGAACAACAATTATCTTTGTGTCATTACTTATAGTCTGGGCTCAGGCACAGAGAATGTTTGATCAATAACCTCAAGTCTCTTTTTCCATTCTCTTACAGTTAGTCTTGTGGTAATTGTAATCTTAGCTCGGGGAAAATGTGGCCTTTCAACATGCAGCACTCGCTATCTAGTGGCCATGTCAATGTCAGATCTACTGTTCATTGTTTTTTATATCATTCTTCGTCGATTTAAACATTATTATTATCCACTGTGTTTCCTGCACATCACTCCTGTTTGTACTGTTATCTTTGTTGTCAGCTGCTTGACCATTGATTGTTCTGCGTGGTTCACTGTTGCTTTTTCCTTTGATCGATTTGTTGCCATTTGTTTCCATGAGATGAAAACTAAGTATTGCACAGGGAAAACTGCAACCAGGGTTCTAGCAACAATCTGCATCTTCTTTTTGTTAAAGAACATTCCCAACTCCTTTGTACATAAACCTGGAAAGATCATCAACAATGTTCCATGGTACTGTTATGGCACTTACAGTTATCTTTATGACCCTCAGTGGAGAAGTTTTAAATATTTTGAGACTTTTTTAACACCATTGTTCCCAATCACTTTTATTCTCTTTATCAACATTCTGACTGTCAGACATATCTTCGAGGCCATTAAGGTGCGGAAGGAACTGAGAGGTCAGAGTAAAACAGAGAATGATCCAGAGGTAGAGAGCAGGAAGAATTCTGTGATTTTACTCTTTGCCATAGCTGCCAGCTTCATACTTCTCTGGTTGTTGCATATTTTATATTTCTTTAATGTTGGTTATTCCTTGGATTCTGTTTCTTTTGGTCTCTTTGTTCTGATTGGATACATGCTGAGGAACTTCAGTTGCTGCACAAATGCCCTTATTTATGTGGTGACACAGAAACATTTCAGAGACCAGTTAAAGTACACCATGACATATCCAGTGAGAACAATAATTCAATTGGTGAATCAATCCAAGTAACTGAGAGTCAACATTAGGTGCAGCAGAGAACGGAACGAGGAGTCCACGTGAGGAATGGACTGAAAGGAGAAGGAGGAGCAGCAACATGATAACACTCCTTTCCTCATGGGCAAGGAATGACTCCATCTGAGGAGCAAAATGAAAGAGCCTGGAGGTGGAAAGTCAGTGTAAAGTGCTGTTAGTAATCAGCAACAATTAGTAGGAAGTGGAGGAACAAAAGCAAACCCAAAAGATGAATTAGATATGCACAAAATCGACATTCATCTCAAGGGATCTGTTCTCAGTGAGTGAAGTGGGTAGAAAAATAAATAATATGGAGAAAGGTGAGTGTTAGATGAAATGAGATTAGATTGCTCAGAGTATGGAAGCAGGCCATTTGGCCCAACAAGTCCACACTGACCCTCTGAAGAGTAACCCACCCAGACCCATTCCCCTATATTTCCCGCTGACTAATGCACCTAACACTGTGGGCAATTTAGCATTACCAATTCACCTGACCCACACATCTTTGGATTGAGGGAGGAAACTGAAGCACCCTGATGAAACCCACGCAGACACGGGGAGAATGTGCAAACCCCACACAGACAGTCAGCTGAGGCGGGAATGTAATCTTTCACTGCAGGTCAGAGAGGGAAATGCAACGACAGGCTCCTGTCCACTCTTCCACACTGAATTCTCTGAGCCACACGTCTGGGCAAATTAACAAAATACATGAGAAGTTTAAAAGGGGAAATAACATAGTGTCAGGACTCTGTGTCATTTAGTTGCACATTTATTTTCAACAGTAACATACTTTGTTTCCATTCAATTCCTCACACTAAACATAGAACACAGAATATTACAGCGCAGGACAGGTCCTTCAGCCCTCGATGTTGGTGAGTGCACTACTGTTGCAGGCAGGGTTTTCCATGGCCCTACTCCTCTGAGTAAATAAACTACATTGGACATCTGTCCTATATCCATCACCCCTCAATTTAATGCTATGTCCCCTCGTATGAGCCATTGTCATCTGAAGAAAAAGGCTCTCACTGTCTTACATTAACTAACTCTTTGATTATCTTATATGTCTTAATTAGGTCACCTCTCAAACTTCTTGTTTCTAATAAAAACAGCCTCAAGTCCCTCAGCCTTTCCTCCTAAGACCTTCCCTCCATAGCAGGCAATCCTAGTAAATCTTCTCTGAAACCTTTCCAAAGGTTTCACATCCTTCCCACAATGCAGTGACCAGAACTGTAAACAATACTCTAATTGCAGTCGCACCAGAGTTTTGTACAGCTGCAACATGAGCTTGTGGCTCCAAAACCCAATCCCTCCACCAATAAAACCTTACACAGTGTATGCCTTCTTTCCTCAACATCTTTCCTTTCCTTGACATCTCTGGAACGATTCAGAGGCCCACAGACAACACCCAACAGGGTGACCTCTCCTTTCCTGTTTCTAACCTCAGCCCATTCTGCCTCAGTAGATGAGTCCTCAAATGTCCTTTCTGCCACCATAATACTGTCCTTGACTAACATTGCCACGTCTCCCCCTCTTTTACCATCTTCCCTGTTGTTACTGAAACATCTGAACCCCAGAACCTGGGAACAACCGTTCCTGTTCCTGTTCTATCCATGTCTCCGAAACGGCCACAACATCGAAGTCCCAGGTACCAACCCATCCTGTAAGTTCATCCACCTTATTCCGGATGCTCCTGACATTAAAACCATTTTCCTGCTGGCTGGTGCACTCTTGTGACCATGAAACCATATTTCTGACCTCACTCCCCTCATCCTCCTGGACACTGTAACTACAATTTCGGTTCCTATCCCCGGCTGAATTAGTTTCAACCCTCCCGAAGAGCAATATCAAAGTTCCCCACCAAGGGTACTGGAGCCCCTCTGGTTCAGGTGTAGACCATCCTGTTTATAGAGGTCCCACCTACCCCAGAAAGAGCCCCAATTATCTAGGTATCCAAACCCCTGCCTCCTGTATCATCCCTGTAGCCACATGTTCAACTCCTCTCTCTCTCTCTCCCTATACCTTGCCTCGCCAGCACTTGGCACGGGCAACAAACCAGAGATAACAACTCTGTTAGTTCGAGATCCAAACTTCCACCCTAGCTCCCTGAATTTCTGCCTTAAGTCCCCACCCCTTTCCCTACCCATGTCATTAGTGCCTATGTGGACCACACCCTGGGGCTGCTCCCCGTCACCCTCAAGGGGGTCCTTATGGGTGGCACAGTGACTTCGTGGTTAGCACTCAGGGCCCGGGTTCGATTCCAGCCTTGGGCGATAATCTGTGTGGAGTTTGTACATTCTCTCTGTGTCTTCATGGGATTCCTCCAGGTGCTCCAGTTTCCTCCAAAAATCAAAGCATGGGCAGTTTAGGTGAGTTGGCCATGCTAATTTGGCCATAGTTTTCCGGGATGTGTAGGTTAGGTGCATTAGTCAGGGGTAAATATAGGATAATAGGGTAAGGGAATGGGTCTGGGTGGGTTACTCTTCGGAGGATCGATGTGGACTTGTTGGACAGAAGGGCCTGATTCCACACTGTCGGAATTCTATGATTCGGTGATTCTGAAAATATGATCCGAGCTATCACGAGCCCTGGCACCTGGGAGGTAACACTCCAACCATGAGCCTCTCTCGTTCCCACAGAACCTCCTGCCTTTCTCCCTAACAATGGAGTCCCCAATGACTAATGCTCTGCTCATCTTCCCCCTCCCTTCTGAGCAACAGGGACAGACTCGGTGTCAGAGACCTGTACCCCTTGACTTACCCCTGGTCAGTTGTTCCCCCCCAACTGTATCCAAAATGGTCTGCTTGTTATTGAGGGGAACGGCCCCAGGGGATCCCTGCACTGCCTGCTGGTTCCCTTTCCATCCCCGAACTGCAACCCATCTGCCCTTTTGTTGTACCTGAGGTGCAACTACCTCCCTGTAATTCCTCTCATTAACTCCCCCGCCTCCGGAATGATCCAAAGTTCATCCAGCTCCAGCTCCAGTTCCCTAGAGCGTTTTTCAAGGAGCTGCTTTTGATTGCACTTCCCGCAGATGGAGTCAGCAGGGTGTTATGACATGGGATAAACCCCTCTGTTAATTTAAACCCAACACACAGAGATGTTCACCTCTTGTAACCTGTTAAATTTCAAGAGGCAAAGACCATCTCAGTTTTCACTACATCAAATAAAAATTCACAATTTTATTCTTTAAGTTCAACAGAGAACGTTAGACAACTGTTTACAACTCCTTTTTCTTAAACCTGTCATTTACTGCCCACTCCACAATACTGAGCTGATTAAAAAAAACTCGAAATTTTTTTAAAAAGTTACATTTCAAATCCAGTCAGCTTTGTTGATTCTCCTTTTGTAGACTTTCCTCTGTTAAGGTCGGTTTTTCTTCAGTCTTCTCCTGCACAGCGTACCTTACGGACAGGTACCTTTCAGAGAACGATTCGATTAGCAGTCTATTCTTGTTGGGGTTTATGGCAGTGCTCCCCCAAACTGTTCAAAATGTCTGGTTTTATCCCCCAAAAGATCGGATCATTTCATTGGTGTGATGTTATCAAAACACTAAATTCAAATTCGATTGGATTTTGGTATCTGGGGCAGAATTTAAACTGATTGGCTGAATTTGAATTTGTTTTTGTTCCATGGCAATGCAACTGCAGCTATTTGTTTCAACCAAGTGTTCGATTTTTAAATTGTTCAGGACACACTGTGCTTTCAGTCAGGACTTGCGAGCTTCCTCTCTCTCTTAAAGGTACAGGACACACCTACATTTTCATAACACCTCCCCCCTGAAGAAAAAAATGAAACATCATAATGAAAAGTTGGCTTCATTTTTTTCTCTATTTCCGAACCACATTACCATGACGTACATATGACTTTAACTAAAGTTCATATTAACTTCTTCCCATATATATATATAAAACATTGAATAGACACCAATACATTATTAGTTAAATCCGTGATACCGCATCTGTGATTACATTCTTGTGACCTGCAACATGTACGATTTCTTAATTAAAAGCCTGTCACTTAACACCCCAATGAAATAGTCTCTTATTCTTGTCTTTAAAGCTTTCCAAGAATGAAAAAGGATTGTGATCCGTGTGCACAACCATCTCTGACACATTATTTGTGATGTCCACATTAAAATGTCATAAGGCCAGTACCAAACTCAATAGTTCTTTTTCGAACATAGAGTTTTTTATCTGGTGGGTGTTGAGTTTCTTTGAAAAGTAACCACCTGGCAGTTCAATCCCATCCTTATCTTCCTGTAGCAGTACAGCTCCAACTCCTGTGTCACGAGCATCCATGGCAACTTTGAAAGGTTTTGAAAGGTTTGGTGACACTAAAACTGGTGTGATGGTTAATAATGCTTTG
Source organism: Chiloscyllium punctatum (assembly GCF_047496795.1). NCBI lineage: Eukaryota > Metazoa > Chordata > Chondrichthyes > Orectolobiformes > Hemiscylliidae > Chiloscyllium > Chiloscyllium punctatum. The sequence continues at coordinate 37,299,032 of NC_092757.1, read as the reverse complement.
ACATGGCCGAATGCCTCCTGGCATTGTTCTGCCCACCAAAACGCTGTGTTATTATTCAGCAAATTGGTAAACACTGCCACTACACTGCTGAAGTTTGGAACAAACTTCTGATAGAATCTGCTTAGTCCCAAGAATTGTTGCACCTCTTTGTTCGAGGTTGGTTGTGGAAATTCCTTGATGGCCTTCATCTTTGCTTTCCATGGGGGTCAACCTTCCATGACTGATGTTACATCCCAAGAATGTCACCTCTGCTTTCACAAATTCAGTTTTGTTTTAGTTTGTTACCAGTTTTTGCTTCCAGTCGTCATTCAGAGTTCTGCCAACCGTATCATGTGACTTTTCCAGGACTTACTAAAGATCACTACATCGTCCCCATAGACCGCACAGTCTGTTAACCCAGCCACAACTTTGTTCAAGAGTCTTTGGAATGTGGTGGGTGCATTGTTCATTCCAGAAGGCATTGCATTGAATTGATGTAGCCCATTTGGGGTTACAAACACAGAAATCTCTATCACCATCTCTGACAAAGGGAACCACGCAGTAAGTCTAACTTTGTGATGTAACTGGCTTGTCTGATATGAGTCCGATTTTTTAACGTTGTTCACCTTCTGATAATCCACAAAAAAATCATTGAGTCCCATTTGGTCTGGGAACTGAGACGATTGGCAAATTCCACTCACTCTGGTTCGGTTCAATGCTGTTCTTGTCAAGCATGGCCTCTACCTCCATCTGGACCTGTCTGGCTTTGAAAACATTAAGCCAATAGGGGTGTTGTTTTATCAGAACAGTATTCCCTATGTCCACTTCATGTCCAACAGTATTAGTGCTCCCCATCTGATTCCTACATATGTCTTCAAACTGCAGGAACAAACCTTTCAACTGCGTTCTATGCTCCTGAGACCGACAGCTCACTAACCTGTCCAAGTCCTCGAGGATTTCTTCATTTTTTAACATATTTTGAGACACATCAAAGTTCACAGTATCTGGATTTGATTCCTCGCTCTGTGGGGCAGTAACTAACCCACTTCTCCAGTTTTTTCTCTCCAGCATAATGAGGTTTCAGCATGTTCACATGACATCCCCAGGACAGTCTTTCTTCCATCTGACATCTTTCCTAGATAGATCACCTGACTCAACTTTTTCTCAATCTGATAGGTCCCCTAAACCTGGTTTTGAAGGGATCGCCTATTGCTTGTGACAATACTAACACATCATCCCCTCGGGAAAACGCCTGAGTCTCAGAGGTTTTAATCTGCCACCTGCTTCATTCAACACTGTGCCCTCTTTATGTGCTGTTTAGCTAAATCATCGACTCGATTTAGTGTCTCCATCACCTTTGATACGTAATCTAAATGTGAGATCTCTGACTTTGATCCTGTTAATTTCTCTTTGATTAATTTCAAACAGCCTCTCACTTCATGTTGAATATTAACTCAAAGGGAGTAAAATGAGTAGATTTATTTGGGGCAAACAATATGAATGGGATACCTTTACCCCAGTCATTCGGGTAATCCTGACAGTATGTTGTCAACATGGTCTTCAAGGTCTGATGCCACCTTTCTGAAGCTCCCTGGGATTCAGGATGATATTCACTGGATTTAAAATGCTGTATGCCGAAGCTATCTCTAATCTCCTTAAACAGCCTCGCAGTAAAATGTGACCCTTGATCCAACTGAACCTCTCTGGGTAGACCATACCGTGTGAACAAAGCTACTAACTCTTCTCCCATCTTTTTTGCCTTGATACTCCGTAATGGAATTGCCTCCGGAAATCTGGTTGACACATCCATTATGGTTAACATGCACTGGGTCCCACTTTTATTTTTCGGGAGAGGACCTACACAATCAATTACGACCCACGCGAAAGGGAATTGACAACAGAGGGGCTGGTTTTGTTACTGCCTGGGGCTTACCTACCATTTGGCATGTATGACACGTACAGCAAACATTAACCACATTGTTGTGCATTCCAGGCCAATAAAAATGTGTTTGTACCTTAGCCTGAATCTTTCATACCCCTCGGTGACCTCCCACAGGAAGTTCATGTGCTCACCGTAACACTTCCTGTCTGTATGCTACCGGCAACATAACCTGGTGCACTTTGGCCCATTTCTCCTCTGCACTAACCTGCCGTGGTCTCCATTTCTATTTGAGGATTCTATCTTTCAGATAATAACTCTCAGGAATACACTCTGCCTCCTTTTCAGAGTACACATCCACACATATCTCTTTTATTGCCTTGTCTTGCTGTTGCAAGTCCCTTAGCCTTTCAGGACTAAACGCTTCTGTCTGACCCTCTGCCTGTTCAGGTTTTTCTGCACCATGACATCAAACAGGGAATCCACCAACTGAACCTCAACTCCTTCATCTTTCTCTTCAGTTTTTGCTTCTTGCTGTGACTTATGTTAGTGGGATCTTGTTACGACACAATCTGGGAAAATATCAGGATATTTTTCTTTTAACTCCTCAGTTTCTTGATCTTCCTTGGGCCTCAACACAAGGAGGGATGTCACTCCCACCTTGGATCCTGCCAAATCATTCCGAAGAACTAACTGAATTCCTGGAACCAACACTCTGTCAAACTCTGACTGTTACTCTCCCAGGTCAAACCAAGAACTGTAGATGCTGGAAACCAGAGTCGAGATTAGATAGTGGTGCTGGAAAAGCACAGCAGATCAGGCAGCGTCCGAGAAGCAGGACTGTTAATCTCCCAGCCTTGAGTTGGCACTGCAACCTGATCTTACATCAGGGAATGTTATATTTCTGTCTGTCTATCCCACAGATTACCAAACTCTCGGTTAACAGATCAGGAAGTGTACAAATTCGCTCATCTCTTACACAATCTCACCAGTCTCTAATTGTATTTCTCAAAATTATAACTTAATGTCCTTCTCCTCCTGTTCTTGCTCAGTAAACTTTATCCACAAAGGTGAATTCTTTGTAGAGATCAGATACTAACCCTATACCCAGCCCCTGCCTCGGCTGTGCACTCTCCTGCAGCTCCTCGGCTCTTCTTGGGGTCTCCTTTACTACCTTCACTAAGGTCACTGACGCTCCAGGAAAAACATCTCGAGCCTGTTCAGCCTCTCCCTGTAGCTCAGATCCTCCAACCCTGGCAACATCCTTGTAAATCTTTTCTGAACCCTTTCAAGTTTCACAACATCCTTCCGATACGAATGAACCAGAATTGCACGCATTATTCCAACAGTGGCCTAACCAATGTCCTGTACAGCCGCAACATGACCTCCCAACTCCTGTACTCAATACTCTGACCAATAAAGGAAAGCATACCAAACGTTATCTTCACTATTCTATTTACCTGCGACTCCACTTTCAAGGAGCTATGAACCTGCACTCGAAGGTCTTTGTTCAGTAACACTCCCTAGGACCTTACCATTAAGTGTATAAGTCCTGCTAAGATTTGCTTTTCCAAAATGCAGGACCTCGCATTTATCTGAATTAAACTGCATCTGCCATCTCTCAGCCCATTGACCCATCTGGTCCAGATCCTGTTGTAATCTGAGGTAACCCTCTTCGCTGTCCACTATACTTCCAATTTTGGTGTCATCTGCAAACTTACTAACTGTACCTCTTATGCTCACATCCAAAACATTTATGTAAATGACAAAAAGTGGAGCACCCAGCACTGATCCTTGTGGCATTCCACTGGTCACAGGCCTCCAGTCTGAAAAACAACCCTCCACCACCACCCTCTGCCTTCTACCTTTGAGCCAGGTCTGTATCCAAATGGCTAGTTCTCCCTGTATTCCATGAGATCGAACCTTGCTAATCATTCTCCCATGGGGAACCTTGTCGAATGCCTTACTGAAGTCCATATAGATCACATCTACTGCTCTGCCCTCATCAATCTTCTTTGTTACTTCTTCAAAAAACTCAATCAAGTTTGTGAGACATGATTTCCCACGCACAAAGCCATGTTGACTATCCCGAATCAGTCCTTGCCTTTCCAAATACATGTACATCCTGTCCCTCAGGATTCTCTCCAACAACTTGCCCACCACCGAGGTCAGGCTCACCGGTGTATAGTTCCTTGACTTGTCTTTACCACCCTTCTTAAACAGTGGCACCACGTTTGCCAACCTCCAGTCTTCCAACACCTCACCTGTGACTATCAATGATACAAATATCTCAGCAAGAGGCCCAGCAATCACTTCTCTAGCTTTCCACAGAGTTCTTGGGTACACCTGATCAGATCCTGGGGATTTATCCACTTTTAACCATTTCAAGACATCCAGCAATTCCTCCTCTGTAATCTGGACATTTTGCAAGATGTCACCATCTATTTCACTACAGTCGATATCTTCCATATAATTTTCCACAGTAAATACTGATGCAAAATATTCATTTAGTATCTCCCCCATTTGCTGTGGCTCCACACAAAGGCCGCCTTGCTGATCTTTGAGGGGCCCTATTCTCTCCCTAGTTACCCTTTTGTCCTTAATATATTTGTAAAAACCCTTTGGATTCTCCTTAATTCTGTTTGCCAAAGCTATCTCATGTCCCCGTTTTGCCCTCCTGATTTTCCTCTTAAGTATACTCCAACTTTCTTTATACTCTTCTAAGGATTCACTCGATCTATCCTGTCTATACCTGACATATGCTTCCTTCTTTTTCTGAAACCAAACCCTCAATTTCTTTAGTCATCCAGCATTCCCTATACTGACCAGACTTCCCTTTTACCCTGACAGGAATACACTTTCTCTGGATTCTTGTTATCTCATTTCTGAAAGCTTCCCATTTTCCAGCCGTCCCTTTACCTGCGAACATCTGCCTCCAATCAGCTTTTGAAAGTTCTTGCCTGAAACCATCAAAATTGGCCTTTCTCCAATTTAGAACTTCAACTTTTAGATCTGGTCTATCCTTTTCCATCATTATTTTAAAATGAATAGAATTATGGTCGCTGACCCCAAAGTTCTCCCCCACTGACACCTCAGTCACCTGCCCTGCCTTATTTCCCAAGAGGAGGTCAAGTTTTGCACCTTCTCGAGTAGGTACATCCACATACTGAATCAGAAAATTGTCTTGTACACACTTAAGAAATTCCTCTCCATCTGAACCTTTAACACTATGGCAGTCCCAGTCGATGTTTGGAAAGTTAAAATCCCCTACCATAACTACCCTATTATTCTTACAGATAGCTGAGATCTCCTTACAAGTTTGTATCTCAATTTCCCTCTGACTATTGGGGGGGTCTATAACACAAATCCAATAAGGTGATCATCCCTTTCTTATTTCTCAGTTCCACCCAAATAACTTCTCTGGATGTATTTCCGGGAATATCCTCCCTCAGCATAGCTGTAATGCTATCCCTTATCAAAAATGCCACTCCCCCTCCTCTCTTGCCTCCCTTTCTATCCTTCCTGTAGCATTTGTATCTGGAACATTAAGCTTCCAGTCCTGCCCATCCCTGAGCCATGTTTCCGTTATTGCTATGATATCCCAGTCCCATGTTCCTAACCATGCCCTGAGTTCATCTGTCTTCCCTGTTAGGCCCCTTGCATTGAAATAAATGCAGTTTAACTTGTTATATCTACCTTGTCCCTGCCTGCCCTGTCTGTTTGACTCACTTCTGTTCTCAGCTGGACCCGTCTCAGATCGATCTCTTTCCTCACTATCTCCTTGGGTCCCACACCCCCCCACCCCCACACCCCCACCTTACTAGGTTTCAATTAGACGTCACTTTCGCTTTCAGTCATTTTCTACAAAGGTGCCGTTGATGGCAAATCATATTTTTCCCCATCTTTAGTGGACATTGCCTTTTCTGGTTGGGCTAAGTTAGGAATAAAAACTGTGAAAGATTATATGTTAATGGTGTTTCTGCATCTTTTCAACATCTTAGTCGATACGTTTTTACTTCTTCAAAGCCACTTCCTTAAATATCTCCAAGTTCGCAGTTTTGGCCGTAGTTCATCATGATTCCTGATGATTCTGATTTTGACATCTTTCTAGAACCACTTTCTTCATTAAAGGAGGTTATTTCAGCTAGTTATTCAAACATTCATAAAGTATTGTTATGACACGGGGTAAACTCTCCTGCTTTATTTAAAACCAGCAATACAGAAAAGATTTATCCCATACAGTAATCTGTGAAACTTCCAGTGGCCAAGAACTATTCAAAGTAAAAGTTAACAGCTTTATTTCTTAAAATATAACACAGAATAATTAACTAACAACTATGTATAAGTCCTTACTCTAACCTATCTTTACCTTCCCTTCTATACTAGTCCAATAAAACTCCCAATTAAGATTTACAAAATAACACCTCTTAGCTCAAAACCAGGCAGCTTTTTGTTCATCGATTTGGATCTTCCTGTGTCTTTTCTTCTTCTTAGGAATTTCTGCTTCACAGGTTACTGATTGATAAGGTTCCTTTTTTAAGAGAGCTGTTTTTCTGGGCAATGTGCAGATTTCGTTGGCTTGGCAGTTGTCCTATCAACTGTTCAATTGTTCCCAGTCTTATATCCCAAAGCATCAGATTGTGTCATTGGCTTTTAAGATTGTCAATATACTCAATTCAAACTGGATTGGAGTTTGATATTTTTCGGGATATAATTGACACTGATTGGCCAAATTCAAATTTGTGTTTTTGCCTCCAGGCATCGAGCCAATTGAGTTGTTCGACCGAGTGTTACGTTGTTACCTTACTGAGAGCACTTGGTGCTGTGTCCGGTAGTTCTGCTGCTTTTAACTCTCTTAAATTACACCCACATCTTCATAACATCTCCCCCCTTAAGAAAAAATGAACCATCATAATGAAAAGATGGCTTCATTTCTTTTTCTAGCTTTTAACCACATTACCCGAACATACAGATAACTTTTATATCAGTTCACCTTAATTTATTCCCATATACTGATATATATAAAACATTAAATAAAGACAAATCACATCTAAAAGCTATCAGTTAAATCCACGATAACGCATCTGTGATTACATTCTTCCAACCGCAACATGTCTGATTTTTAAATTGAAAGTCTGTAACATAAGACTCCAATGAAATAGTCTCAGACTCCTATCTTTAAAACATCCCAAGAATGTAAGTGGATTGTGGTCAGTGAATACAACGGTCTCCGACACATTGTTCATGACATCCACATTAACATGTTGGAAGGCCAGTACCAAACTCAATAGTTCCTTTTCAATTGTGGAATGTTTTCTCTGGTGGATGTTGATCTTCTTCAAAAAGTAACCAACTGGCAGTTCAATCCCATCCTCACCTTCCTGGAGGAGTACAGCTCCAACTCCACTGTCACTAGCATCGATAGTGACTTTAAAAGATTTTGAAACACTTGTTGAAGCTAAAGCTGGTTTGGTGGTTAATATCGATTTTAAATGAACGAATACCTCCTGGCATGGTTCTGTCCACTGAAACTTTGTGTTCTTCGTCAGTAAATCGGTTAACAGTGCCACTACACTGCTAAAGTTTCGAACAAACTTCCGATAGAATCCGTTGAGTCCAAAGAATCGAAACATCTCTTTCTTCAAGGTTGGTTGTAGAAATTCCTTGATGGCCTTTGTCTTTGTGTTCTATGGGGTCAACCTTCCATGACCGATGTTACATCCAAAGAATGTCACCTCAGCTTTCGCAAGTTTCATTTTATTTCAGTCTGTCACTAGTTTTGCCTCTCGTAGACATAGAATCACAGAGTCATAGAGACGTACACCATGGAAACAGGCCCTTTGGTCCAACCCGTCCATGCTGACCAGATATCCCAACCCAATCTAGTCCCACCTGCCAGCACCTGTCCCATATCCCTCCAAACCCTTCCTATTCTTGTACCTATCCAGATGCCTTTTAAATGTTGCAATTGTACCAGCCTCCACCACTTCCTCTGGCAGCTCATTCCATACACTTGCCACCCTCTGTGTGAAAAAGTTGTCCCTTAGGTGTCTTCTTTATCTTTCCCTTCTCACCCTAAACCTGTGCCCTCTAGTTCTGGACACCCCAATCCCAAAGAAAAGACTTTGTCTACTGATCCTATCCATGCCCCTCCTGATTTTATAAACTTCTATAAGGTTACCCCTCAGCCTCTGACGCTCCTGGGAAAACAGCCCCAGCATATTCAACCTCTCCCTACAGCTCAAATGCTCCAACCCTGGCAACATCCTTATAAATCTTCACTGAACCCTTTCAAGTTTCACAAAGAGCTCTGCCAACTGTATCCTGTGATCTTTTCAGGAATTACTAAAGATCACTACATTGTCCAAATAGACTGCACAGTTTGTGAACGTAGCCACAACTCTGTTCATGAGTCTTTGGAATGTGGTGAGCACATTCTTCATTCCAAAGGGCATCACTTTAAACTACTATAGCCCATCTGGGTTACAAACACAGAAATTTCTTTCACCAACTCTGATAAAGGTACCTGCCAGTGACCACGCATTAATTGGTGATGTAACTGGCTTGTCCGACTTTCTCGATGCAGTCCTCCAATCTGGGAATTGGATATGAGTTGGCGTTGACCTTGGGTAACAATATTAACATGTCATCCCCTTGGGAAAATGTCCGAGTCTCAGAGCTTTTATCTGCCACCTGCTTCATTCTATACTGTGCCCTTTTTAACGTGCTGTTTAGCTACCTCACCTACTCTATTTCATCTCTTCTCTCGTCTCTGATACATAATCTAAGTGTGAGATCTTCGACTTTGGTCCTGTCAAATTTTCTTCAATTAATTTCAAAGGGCCTCTCATTTCACGACTGAATATTAACTCAAAGGGAGTAAACTGAATAGATTCATTTGGGGCAGTTCTAATGGCAAACAACACGAATGGGATACCTTTATCCAAATCATGCAGGTAATCCTGACATTACACTCTCAACATGGTCTTCAAGGTCTGATACCACCTTTCTAAAGCTCCTTGGGATTCAGGATGATATTCACTGGGATTAAAGTGCTGTATACCCAAAGCTATCCATAACCTCCTTAAACAGCCTAGCAGTAAAATGTGACCCTTGGTCGGACTGAATCTCTCTGGGTAGCCCATACCGTGCGAAGAAAGATACTAACACCCCTACTACCCTTTTAGCTTTAATACTCTGTAATGGAATTGCCCCTGGAAATCTGGTAGACAAATCCATTATGGTTAACATCTACTGGTTCCCACTTTTAGTTCTCGGGAGGGGACCTACACAATCGATTCTAACCTGCGTGAAAGGTTCTTCAAATGCGGGAATTGACAACAAAGGTGTTGGTTTTATTACTGCCTGTGGCTTACCTACCATTTGGCATGTATGACAGGTATGGCCAAAGTTAACCATATCCTTGTGCATTCCAGGCCTTAGCCTGAGTCTACCCCTACATGACCCCCTGAAGGTAGTTCATGTGCTACCCGTAACGTCTCCTGTCTGTATGCTACAGGCTACACAATCTGGTGTACTTTGGCCTATTTCTCCTCTGCACTAAGCTGCCGTTTCTGTCTGAGGATTCTATCTTTTAATCATAACCCTCCGGAATATTCTCTGCCTCCTTTTCAGAGTATGCATCCACATATATATGTTTTATCATCTTGTCTTGCTATTGTAAGTCTCTTCATCTTTCAGGAGTAATCCCGTCTGTCTATCCCTCTCCCTGGTCAGGTTTTTCTTGCACCATTACATCAAGCAGGGGATCCGTAAACTGAACCTCAACTCCTTCATCTTTCTCTTTACTTTTTGCTTTGTGCTGTGTTTTATGAGAGTGGGATCTGGTTACCACACAGACTGGGAAAATACCAGGATATTTCTGCTTTAACTCCTCAGTTTCTTGGTCTTCCTTGGGCTTCTCCACAACAAAGGGTGTCACTCCCACCTTGGATCCTGCCAAATCATTCCCAAGAACAAACTGAATTCCTGGAACAGACACTCTGTCAATCCCTCCCACTGTAACTTCCCCAACCTTGGGTTGGCACTCCAACCTGATCTTACTCAGGGAAACACTGAATTTCTGTCCATCTATCCCACAAATTACCACACTCTCGTGTAACAAATCAGAAAGAATGCATATTCGCTCATCCCTATTATCAGGGACTGGTTAGATCGTGTATCTCACAAATTTCTTGTCCTTCTCCCCCTGGTCTTTCTGAGTAACCTTTACCCACAGAGGTGAATTCTTTGTAGAGATCAGATACTAACCCCATACCCAGCCCCTGCCTCGGCTGTGCATTCTCCTGCAGCTCCTCGGCTCTTATTGGGGTCTCCTTTACTACCTTCACTAAGGCCACTGGCTCAGCTCCTTTTCCCACATCTTTTCCCATAGTGGCTTTCTTTAATGAGCAGCACTGTGTCAGTACGTGTCCCACCTTCTGGCAGTGTAAACACCTATTCCCAGTGCCCTTCTGAAACCACTGGCACTGTCATTTTCTGTGTCCCACTCCACTATAGTGAGGCCTTTCATCTCCTGTCCACCTCTTGGGATTCTTTATCCTGTGGGGAGATCATACCAGTGTGCTCTCTACTCTGGGTTCGTAGTGTGGGATCTTCTGTTCTCCCAACTTCTATCCCTGACTGGATGAAATTCTGGCCAGAAGCTTGTCTTATGCACCATCACGTACTCATCGGCTAATCCTGCTGCCCTTCTCACTTCCTGAACTTTCTCTACTTCCACGTGAATTCTTACCATCTCTGGAAGCAGGAGAAGACAAAGTCAGTCTGTACTAAACTATTTCTCTGATATCATTCTGTTTCTTTATTTGTTCCTTTCCATGAACCAGCTGATGCATTGCCGGGGAATCCAAGCCCAACCAGAGGGATTTCTGGACTCCCTCTCTGCACCCACCCAATGACCCAGCTCCCTCTCCGATTTCAATGCTCCTTCAAATCTACCTCTTCATATAAGTTATTGTCACCTGACCCAATATCTCATTCAGTGAATCAACATTATCATGACAAACTAAATAGGGTTAAAGGTCTTTTTAAATATCTTTGGGGACTGTGTTGTGGTAAAATGCACGGTGATGGTGCTATCATGGTCAGTGACCTGGGTTAGATTCCTGGCAATCTCAAGTTGAGATTTTTTTACAATAATCAATAGGAAACCCCAAAGAACAAAAGGAATTGGATCATTTTGAAAAAATATTTGGCTTTCATTCCAAGACAATAAAATGCAAAGCAGGAGTAGACAAAGACAGACTGGATGAAACTGTTTACCTGCTGCATTCTCTCACACCTCCTCCCTCCCTCCCCCGTCTAATCCCACTGAGATGGCACTGGCTGTGCTCCATCCCTGGGGGAGGTATGCCCTGGGTAGAGAAACCTGGGACTTGGGCAGAGAGGGTGCTCTGAGTGAGAGACCTGCAGATATTTCAAACAGGTTCTGGCAGCCATTGTCCCTTTCACCGTGTGCACTGAGCAGGGGGTGAGTATCGGTGTGTTTCTGTCTGTCTGTGTGTGAGAGAATGTGGGAAGTGTTTGAATCTCAATCCCAGTTTTGATCCGTTAACCTCACCCCCTCCCAGAACCAGCCCCTCCTGACGCAAGCCCCTGGAGCAGAGTCTGTCCCAAATGGGAGAGAGGAAGTGTGAGAGACCATCAAGAGAACTCAGACCAACCGGAATGGTGAATATCACCTCTTTAATCTCGCTACATCTTTCCTTATCTCCTGGCTGGACCTGTCTGATTTTTCCTCTCCCCCTCTCTCTGTGTCTCACTTTGCCTCTGATTCTCACTCACTGTCTATATCATTCCATCTCTCTCTCTCTCTCCCTCTCAACCTTTCTCTCTCACATTATCTTTCTCTCTCTCTCCTGACAGACTCTCCTTTTTTTCTTTTTCTCTCTTCCTTCTTCCTTTGTCTCTGTTCTTTCCCACTCTCTTGCTTTCTTTCTTCTTCTCTCATTCTCTCTGTCTTTTCCTCTCTTCTTGATTTCTGTCTTTCAATCCTGAATCTACACCCCACACCCCCTTCAATTTTGGACAACCCCCCCACCCCCAATGCAAATTTGGCCCCTGTCCCCCTCCATGGCCCCTGTCTAATTACCCTCCCCTGAGTAGCTCCATCTATCCTGAACTGTCCCTCTGTAGTTCCTCCATTACACACCCATTGCATATAAAAACCCCTCGGTATCTCCGTCCATCAACAATAACCTTGCCCCGTGCTGTGACCCAGCCTCTGGACTGGAGGACAAAGTGAGCGTGTGAAGAGACTAACGTGTCTTTTGACTGCGTACCATAATGTCATGGAGTCAGAGAGTCATACAGCACGGAGACAGACCCTTCGGACCAACCAGGCCACACCGAACATGTTCCAAAACTAAACTATTCCCACCTGGCCGTGCTTGGCCCATATCCCTCCAAACCGTTCCTATTCATGAACTTATCCAAATGTATTTTAAACGTTGTAACTGTACCTGCATCCATCACTTCCTCTGGTAGTTCATTCTAAACGGAAACTACTAAAAACTTTGCCCCTCATGTCATTTTTCAATCTTTGTCCTCTCACCTTAGAAATATCCCCCTTTGGTTTGAACTCCCCACCCGAGGGAAAAGACCCTTGTCATTCTCCTTATCTATGCACCTCAAGGTTTTTTAAACATCAGTAATGTCACTCCTCAACCTCCAACACAACAGTGAAAAAAGTCCTCACCTTTCCAGTCCATGTTTATATCTGAAACCCTCCATTCCTGACAACATCTTGGTAAATCTTTACTGAACCCTCTCCAGTTTAATAATATCCTTCCTATCACAAGGTGATGAGAATTGCATACATTAAACCAGAAGAGGCCTCACCAATGCTCTGTAGAACTTCAATATAGTGTCAGTTCTGACATTACTCCTGTACTCAAAGGTCTGTGCAATGAAGGCAAGTGTGCTAAATACCTCCTTAATTACCCTGTCTACCTGTGATGCAAACTTCAAAGAAATATGTCCCTGAACCCCAAGGTCTTTCTGCTCTGCAACACTACTCAGGACCTACCAATAAGTCCTGTCCTTGGTTGTATTACCACAATGCAATACCTCACCTGTATCCAAATTAAATTCCATCTGCCATCCCTCAGCCCTTTAGCCCAATTGATCAAGATCTCTTTGTAACCTCGGGTAACATTCTTCACTGTCTGTTTCACCAATTTTGGTGTTGTCCACAAACTTATTAACCATGCTCGCATATTCTCATCTAAATCATTCATTTCAATGACTAACAGAAGTGGAGCCAGTCCCGCTCCCTGTGGGACACCGCTGGTCACAGGCCTCCAGTCTGAAAAACAATGATCCACCATCACCTGCTGTCTTCTACCACCAAGCCAATTACATCCAATTGGCAAGCCCACCCTGAATCCCATGTGATCGAACTTTACTAACCTGTCTCCCATGCAGAATCTTGTCAAAGGCTTTACTAAAGGCCAAGCAAACACCATCTTCCACTCTGTCCTCATTGGTTTTTGTTACTTCCAAAAAACAAACCTAACTAAGTGCGTCAGACATGATTTTCCTCACACAAAACCATACTGACCATCTCTAATCAATCCTTTCCTCTCCACCCTGTGTAAATCCTATCTTTCAGAATCATCTCCAAAAATGTGCCCACCACTGAAGTGAGACTCACGGGTTGATTGTTCCCAGGCTTCTCCTCACATCCCTTCTTAAACAATGGCATATTAGCCACACCCCAGTCCTCCAATTCTTCACCTGTGTTTATTGATGATACAAATATTTCTGCTAGGGGCCCTGTAATTTTCTCCCTAACTTCCCACAGTGTCCTGGGACACACTTGATCAGGTCCTGGAGGTTTACCTACTGTTGTGTTTTTTAAGATCTCCAGCACCTCCTCTTCTGTACTGTAAACTTTTCCCAAAATATCAGTATTTATTTCCCTGCTTTCTCTCGCATCCAATTCCTTCCCAACAGTAAAACAGAATTATTCATTTATATCCCTCCCATTTCTTGAGGTTCAACACAAAGACAACCTCGTTGATCTTTAAGGGGTCCTATCTCTCTCCAGTTGCTCCCTCATTCTTAATGTATTTATAGAATCTCTTTGGAGTATCTTTACCTTCTCTGTCAAGGCTCCCCTCATTGCCTTCCTCATTTCCTTCTCAAGGATGTCCCTTCACTCTTTATACTCTTCAAGACATTCAGTTCATCCCAATTGGCTCTCTGATGGATTTTTTTATTCTTGATTTGAACCTCAACATCTTTATTCATCCATTGTTCCCTAATCTTACCAGCCTTGCCTTTCACTCTAACAGGAACAGAATATTTCTGGACTCTTGTTATCACACTTTTGAAGGCCTCCCACTTGTCAATCATCCTTTTACCTGCGAACAGAGTTGAGAGTGTGGTGCTGGAAAAGCGCAGCAAGTCAGGCAGCATCCCACGAATAGGAAACCCTGCTGTGCTTTTCCAACACCACACTCGTGACTCTGATCTCCAGCATTTGCTTCCTCACTTCCTCCTCGTTCCTTTTACCTGTGACCAGTCTACTCCAATTAACTTTTGAAAGTTCTTGTTTCATACTTGTAAAATTTGCCTTCCTCTAATTAAGAACTTTACCTTTCATGGAAGACCTGTGCCTTTCCATAACTATTTTAAAACTGATAGTTTTATGATCACTGCTCCCAAAGTGTTCCCTGACTAACACTCAGTCACTTGGTCTGTCTTATTTCCCAAGAGAAGATCGGTTTTGATCCTTCTCTAGTAGGAACATTTACATCTTGACAAAGGAAATTTTCTTGCAATTTAACAAATCCTTCACCATCAAAACTTTTTAACACTCTGGCAATCTGAATCAATGTTTAGAAAATTTTAATCCCTTATTATTTCATAGTTATCATTCTTATATATATTTAAGATCTCTCTACATATTTGCTTCACAATTGCCCTCTGACTGTTGGGGAGCCGATAGTACAATCCCATCAAGGTGATCATCCCTTTCTTATTTCTAACTTCAACTCATATATTTTCATGAACTGGTCCCTCAGAAATATTTTCTCAAATTACAGTCATAATATTTTCCTTAATCAAAAATGCAACACTCCTCCTCTCTTGCCTCTCTTTATATCCTTCTGAGAAAACCCTAAAACAGAACATTGAACTGCCAGTCTTTTCCATTCCTCAAGAGAAAGTGAGGACTGCAGATGCTGGAGATCAGAGTCAAAACGTGTGGTGCTGGAAAAGCACAGCCAGTTAGGCAGAGCCAACATTTCGAATATAAGCTCTTCACCAGGAATGGGAGGATGGCCCAAGGGGGGCTGAGACTTAAATGGGAGGGGTCTGGGAATGTGATAGGTAGATGGAGTAGGGTGGAGCAGATAGGTGGGAAGGAAGATGGACCTTTTGGACAGTTCAAGAGGGTGGTGCCTGATTGGACATTTGGCTCTATGATAAGGAGGGGGGAGGTGAAATGAAGAAGCTGGTGGAATCTACATTGATTCCATGTGGTTGGATGGTCCCAAGGCAGAAGATAATGTATTCTTCCTCCAGATGTCGGGTGGAACTCTAACCATCTTGAGGTAGAAAGCCTTATCTTCTACCTTGGGCCTCTCCAACCACACGGGATCAATGTAGATTTCCTCGGTTTCTTCATTTCTGCAACACCATCCTTATCCCAGATCTGACATTCCAACTTGTCACACCCCTCTTGAACTGTCCTACCTGTCCATCTTCCTTCCCACCTATCCCGGTCCACCCTCCTTTCTGACCTATCACCATTACCCCTCTCCTCCATCGACCTATCACATTCCCAGCTCCCTTCCCCCCAGTCCGAGATCCCTCCCATTTATCTCTCCCTTGGGCCATCCCCTCATTTCTGGTGAAGAGCTACTCTCCTGCTCCTTGGATGCTGCCTGACCGGCAGGACTTTTCCAGCACCACACTTGTCGACTCTTCTCCATTCCTCAGCCAAGTTCTGTAATAGCGATGACATCCCAGTCCCAAGTTCCCTTACATGCCTTGAGTCCATCAGCCTTATCAATAAGGCCTCTTGCATTGAAATAAATGCAGTTTAAGTGTTCAGGGTTTCTCTGTTCTGACTTGTTCTTGTCTGTCTTTTCTAAATATCTTGCTGTTTTCTGATTGAGAACCATTGTCGTCTTTCTTTCCATTTTCAATGTTACTTAGGAAGCCCCCACCCACCTCTCTAAATGTTCACAAGCTCCTAATATAGAACTGGCAAATCTCCCCACCAGGATATTGCTCCCCTTCTCGTTCAGGCGAACCCCATCCTTTTTAAATCCCTTCTGTCTGAGAAGAGATCCTAACGATCCAAGAAACTAAATCCCCGTACATTGCAGCACCTCTTCAATCATTGATTTATCTGCCCTATCCTCTTATTCTTTCCCTCATTAGAATTTGGCACCAGAAGTAAACTAGAGATTACTACTTTTCATATTCTGTTTATTAACCTTCTACCTAACCTCTTACACTCACTCTGTAATGCTTCAACCCTTTCTTGAACAATGTCATTCCTATCAATGTGTCCAACAACTTTCAGCTTCTCACTCTCCCCTTTGACAATCTGCTTCAAACATTTTGAGATGTCCTTCACCCTGGCACCAGAAAAGCAACGTACTCTCCTCGATTCACACTCACTAACACAGAATCTCCTGTCTGTGCCCCTCGCATGTGAGTTCCCAAAAAATATTAATCTTTTAAATCTTGACAAACCTATTTAACATAAAATTCATTTTTAGTGCCCAAGATCTGACAACCACTCCTATTTTTCCCATTCAATGATACCCAAAACGGAATATCTGTTTGAGAGAGGAATATCCATAGGAGATTTCGAAACCACCTTCATACCCTTCCTGACGGGCAGTTATCGATCTGAATGATCGTGCTGTGATTATCACACCTCAATGTCATCACACCTTAATGTCTCTTGCAGGCTGTCAGTAACATTAATCCTAAAAAGAAGAAGCTCTCAGTCGCATCTTATATATAAAATTAAATACCTTTCCTTACCCAGAGATTTAAAATGAAGCATGCATAAAAAAGTAAAAACATTAAAGAGAAATCAAGCACTTAACTGAACAAATGAAAAAAGCAATTCCTTCTCAAATAATCCACCATTCAGTTTTCACTGTCCGCATCGAAAATAAACTCTCCAGAGCCCTCCATATGCAGGCCTCTCCATAAGCTCCATGTATAAACAACCTGTCCCTCTTCATCAACCTTTTTAACTTTTTTATCTCAAAACTTACCCACCACTGACAGCAGACTCACAGATCTATAGTTCCCCAGTTTTTCCCTACTACCTTTCTTAAATAATAGCACGATGGTAGCCACTGTCCAGTCTTCTGGCACCTCAGCCTTGGCTGCCAATTATACGAATATCTCAGCGAAAGGCCCAGCAATCTGTTCCCCAACTCCCTCACAGTCTGACATTTTACAAAATCACAGCATCATTTTATTCCAGAATGTGTGATGTGAAGTCAACAAACAGTCTGCCTTCCATCCACCTCTAACCTACACCATGGAGACAGCAGAAAATGGTATGTGGGAGGGTTTGGTCAAACCACTAACCCTGAAGAATAAACCTTCCAGAAACAATGACCCAATAGGTTACATTGGTCTCTATGGGACTCGACCAGCCATGACTCTCCAGTGGTACATAATAGCATGAAACTACCTAACAGCATGGAGAAAGTGAGGACTGGAGATCAGTGTCGAGAGTGGGGTGCTGGAAAAGCACAGCAGGTTGGACAGCATCTGAGGAGCAGGAGAATCAACATTTCGGGCATAAGCCCTTCATCAGGGCTTCATCAGGAATGAGGCTTGAGGCCAGGAAAGATAGATGGGAGGGGGCTGGGGGGTGGTGCTGGGGTGAAGGTAGCTGGGAAAGCGATAGGCAGATGAAGGTGAGGGAGAAGGTGATAGGTCAGGGGGCTGTGGGGTGGAGCAGACAGATGGGAAAGGTGATGGACAAGTCAGGAGGGCGGTGCTGAGTTGGAGGCTTGGGACTGGGATAATGTCAGGGGGAAGGTAAATGAGGAAACTGTTGAAATCCACATTTAACCCAAGTGGCTGCAGGCTCCCAAGGCAGAATATAAGGCATTCATCCTCCAGGGAACACTTCCCCAATTATAGCACTTGGAAAGCATCTGGATGGATATTTGAATAAGAGGGGTTTTGAGTGATAAGGGCCAAATGCTGACAAATGGTACCAGATCTATTCAGGACGGATGGCTTTAATGGAAGGGTCTGTTTCTGTGTTGTACACGTCTATGACTCTAAGCCATCAGTATCGAGAAAACCATGAGGCATGGTTATTGGCAGGTCATTTGGCTAAATATTGAAAAATGTTTAGGTCAGCCCTGTGCCAGTACTTAGTCAGTCTGCCCCATGCACTTCCCAGTTGTTATCGAATCATAGAGATGTACAGCATGGAAAAAGACCCTTCAGTTCAACCCATTCAAGCTGAACAAATATCCGAAATTAATCTCGTCCCATTCACCAGCACTTGGCCCAAATCCCTCTAAACCCTTCCTATTAATATACCCATCCAGGTGCCTATTAAATGTTGTAATTGTGCCCGTTTTCACCACTTCCTCTGGCAGCTCATTCCATACACACATCACTCTCTGCAAGATAAAAACTGCACCTTAGGTCCCTTTGAAATCTTTCCCCTCTAACCTGGAACCTATGACCTCTAGTCTTGGACTCCTATCACCTGGGAAATAGACATTGTCTATTTACTCTATCCTGGCCACTCCTGATTTTATAAATCCCTACAAGATCACCCCTCAGCCTCTGACGTTCCAGGGAAAATAGCCTCAGCCTATTCGGCCTCTCCCTATAGCTCAAACCCGCCAACCCTGTCAACATCCTTGTAAATGTTTTCTGAACCATTTTACGTTTCACAACATCCTTCCTATAGGAGGAAGACCAGATTCGAAAGCAGCATTCCAATAGTGGGCTGACCAATGTCCTTCACAGCCACAACATGACACCCCAACTCCTATACTCAATGCACTGACCAATAAAAGAAACACAGGAATGCTTTCCTTCTCAGTTTTTGTGTTTCTCCGTGCACCTACGTCTTGTACTTAGGTACCTTCGTACCTGAGATGGCACCGTGCTTGATGACATTGTCACACATTTCACTGTACTCCTGCACTTGAGCACATGTGACAATAAAGCTTAAGTCTATATCTAAATACCTTCTTCACTCCCCTGTCTACCTGTGACTCCATTTTCAAACATCTATGAACTAGCACTCCAAGGTCTCTTTGTTTAGTAACACTCCCCAATACTTTACCATTAACTGCATATGTCCCACCCTGACTTGCCTTTCCAAAATGCAACACCACACATTTATCTAAATTAAACTTTATCTGCCACTCCCCAGCCCAGTAACCCATCTGATGAAGGTCCTGTTGTACTCTGAGGTAATCTTCTCCACTGTCCACTACACCTCCAATTTTGGTGTCATCGCAAATTTACTAATTATCCCTCCCATGTTCACATCCAAATCATGTTTATAAATGACAAAAAGTGGTGGACCCAGCATCAATCACTATATCACACTGGTGGTCATAGGTCTCCAGTCTAAGAAGCAACCTTCTATCACCAACCTCTGTCTCCAACCTCCTGTATCCAATTGGCTAGTTCCCCTTGTATTCCATGTGACCTAATCTTGCTCACCAATCAACCATGCAGAACTTTGTTGAACACCTTACCGAAGTACTTATAGATCATGTTCACCATTCTGTCTTCATCAATCCTCTTTGTTATCTCTTACAAAAACTCAATTAAGTTAGTTGGAAAGGCAAGTCAGGGTGGGACATATGCAGTTAATGGTAAAGTACTGGGGAGTGTTGCTAAACAAAGAGACCTTTGATTTCCGACACACAATACCCCATGTTGACTATCCCTAATCTGCGCTTGGCTTTCCAAATATATGTAAATCCAGTCCCTCAGGATCCCCTCTCAACATGTTACCCACCACCAATGTCAGACTCACCGGTCTATAGTTCCCTTGTCTCTCCTTACCACGTTTCTTAAATAATGGCACCACATTAGCCAACCTCCAGTCTTCTGGAACCTCACCTGTGACTACAGATGATACAAATATTTCAGCAAGGGGCAGAGCAATCACTTCTCTAGATTCCTGCAGAGTTCAAGGTACACCTGAACAGTTCCTGTGGATTTACCAACCTTTATATATTTTATGATGTCCTGCACCACCTCCTCTGTAATGTGGACATTTATCAAAATGTCACTATTTATTTCCCCAAGTTCTCTCGATTCCATCATCATCTTCACAATAAACACCTACGTAAAACATTTGTTTAGCATCACCCATATCTCCTGTAGTACCACAGCTAGTCTTGCTGATCCTTAAAGGGCCCTATTCTCTCCTGAATTACCTTTTTCTCCTTAATGTAATCCCTCTGGATTCTCCTTAACCCTGCTTGCCAACACTATCTCATGTCCCATTTTTGGTCCTTCTGATTTCCCTCTTATGTACACTTCTACTGCCTTTATACTCTTCTTGGGATTCTCTCGACCCCTGCTGTCTACATCTGACATATGCTTCTTGCTTATTCTTGAGCAAAACCTCATTTTCTCTCATCATTCAGCATTCCTTAAAGCTACCAGCCTTGCCTTTCACCCATATGGGAACATACCGTCCCTGGACTCTCGTTGTCTCATTTTTTAAAGCTTCCCATTTCCCAGCTGTCCCTTTACCTGTGAACATTTGTCCCCAGTCAACTTTTGAAAGTTCTTGCCTAATATCATGCAAATTGACCTTCCTATAAATTTAGAACTTTAGCTTTTAGATCCGTTCTACCTATCCAATCATTATTTTAAAACAAATAGAATTATGGTTCCTGGCCCCAAAGTGCTCCCCCACTGACACCTCAGTCACCTGCCCTGCCTTATCTCCAAAGTGTAGATCAAGTTTTGTTCCTTTAGAAAGTACATCCACATACTGAATCAGAACATTTTCTTGTGCACACTTAACAAATTCCTCTCCAACCAAGTCATTAAGACTATGGCAGTCTCCGTCTATGCTTTGGAAAGTTAAAATTCCCTAACATTACCAGCCTATTATTCTTACAGATAATTGAGATCACCTTACAAATTTGCTTTTCAATTTCCCCTGACTGTTTGGAATCCATAGTACAATTCAAATAAGGTGACTTTCCTTTTCTTATTTCTCTCTCCACTCTTGCTACCCCCTCCCCCCACCCACCCAACCGCCCCCTCCCACCCCCCCCCCCGACCCCCGCCACCCCCGCCACCCCCGCCAGCTGCAAGTCCTGTCCATCCCTGAGCCTGGTTCTGTAATTGCTATGATATCCCAGCCCCATGTTCCCAACCATGCCCTAAGTTCATCTGCCTTACCTGTTAGACCACTTGCATTGAAATAAATATTTTAATTTATCACTCTTATATCGCTGTCTGTTTTTTTTCCTGCCTGCCCAAGTGTAATTGACTTGTCCCTTTTCCCAACTATACCAGTCTCAGACTGATCCCTTTCCCCACTATCTCCCTTGGTGTCAATTCCATCCCTATCACTCCCAACCCAAGCAGCTCTAGAAACTCTCCCCACCAGTACATCAATCCCCTTGCAATTCAGGTGCAAACTTTCCTTCTGATACAGGTCTCTTCTATCCCAGAAGACATTCCTCTAGCCCCCTATTCCTACTCCCACTGGGACACGGCACTGGGAGTAATCCAGATATTACTGCTGTAGGAGTAACGGCTGTTTCTGAGGCAAGAAGACTCTGAAGGCCGAGGCAATTCAGTAGGAACAGCAGTTTATTCCAGCGGGAATCGATTACAGCCAGGAGAGGAACTCAAGACCGTCACACAGGACAATCGAGCTCTCTCTGTCAAACACCCGCACAATACCAATCTTACACTTTCTGACATCAAAGTTATGTCAGGCTACAAATTAACTGTTCGTGTGCAGTTGGTCATATCAAGTCCACAAGTCAATCAACTGGGCGATGATTACATCAGGTCTTTAAATCAGTTGGGGAGGAAGTTAATTCCATCAGGTCTGTAAATCATTTGGGGAGGAAGGTAATTCCATCAGGTCTGTAAATCAGTTGGCCAGGAAGTTAATTCCAACAGGTCTGTAAATCATTTGGGGAGGAAGTTAATTCCATCAGGTCTGTAAATCAGTTGGGGAGGAAGGTAATTCCAACAGGTCTGTAAATCAGTTGGCCAGGAAGTTAACTCCATCAGGTCTGTAAATCAGTTGGGGAGGAAGTTAATTCCATCAGGTCTGTAAATCAGTTGGGGAGGAAGTTAATTCCATCAGGTCTGTAAATCAGTTGGCCAGGAATTTAACTCCATCAGGGCTGTAAATCAGTTGGGGAGGAAGTTAATTCCATCAGGTCTGTAAATCAGTTGGCCAGGAAGTTAATTCCATCAGGTCTGTAAATCACTTGGGGAGGAAGTTAATTCCATCAGGTCTGCAAATCAGTTGGGGAGGAAGGTAATTCCATCAGGTCTGTAAATCAGTTGGCCAGGAAGTTAACTCCATCAGGTCTGTAAATCAGTTGGGGAGGAAGTTAATTCCATCAGGTCTGTAAATCAGTTGGGGAGGAAGTTAATTCCATCAGGTCTGTAAATCAGTTGGCCAGGAATTTAACTCCATCAGGGCTGTAAATCAGTTGGGGAGGAAGTTAATTCCATCAGGTCTGTAAATCAGTTGGGGAGGAAGTTAATTCCATCAGGTCTGAAAATCAGTTGGGGAGGAAGTAAATTCCATCAGGTCTGTAAATTCATTACATCAAATTTACAATCCAATTAACTCGGCATTTTGAGTACATCAGGTCATTGTGAGTTACATATCTCCCAGTCAGATTCAAACACACGGGGCCTGTTCGCTGATGTGGTTACTTGTTTATCTTGTAACCTTTGTCCCTGAATACCCTGTGATCTGCTGAGGTTCTGCCCTGCTCACCCATATCAGTTAATCATTCCCAATGTCTCCCTGGGCTAGCTGGCGTGTCTTTACTGATGCAGAGAGTCAATCACCTTCAAACATCTGATTCTATGGGTTTGTGAGATATTGTACGATATGTTTCTTTATTTTTATATTAAGGCCCTTTATTTGCCAACCCACTCACAATCGCTCGGTATTTACTCCTTCCGCATTTCATCAAACTGTGGTCTCCCCACTCCCCAGCGCACTATCTCACCCGAAATTATGAAAAGATGAGAATACTAATCCCCCTCAGAACCATCTACCGGGACTTGAACAGCTTGCAGGACATCAAACAAGTTGTCTCCATCAGCACGGACCTGTTAGATACAGATTGAATGGGGTCCCTGTCCCCTTTAAGAAAGTTACTGTCAAATCGCGCTTCCGTGAAATGGAATGAATGAGGGAATAAACCAGCAATAGGGAGTGAAATCTCAAAACCCAGCCGCGGGAATCCGTTTACTAAACCCTCTGCTTTTATTAAGTACCTATATAATTTCTGATTTGGTTAAATCATATAACCCTGATATTCTTTCCCGTACTCTCTACCCTAAAAGGACTCACACCCTCACCCCCCTCCTACAACTACCCTCCGGGATCGACTTTTTCAGTTCCTGCCTAAATTCCTATTTTCTCCCCTCAGAACCTCGTCCTTTTCCCATCCTGGATCATGGGTTCCAATGTGTACAGCAACATCCTGCTGGTCCCTCTCCCCTTTGGGAATATTCTGCACCCTCTCTGAGATAGTTCTGAATTGTCTGTAGTGAGGGGGTATTTGAATAATTGCCTGGATCCAGTTTGGAAGCTCTCTGGACAGATTTCAGATCCCATCATTGACTCACTCTTTATTGGAGGGACAGTGAGGTGCAGCAGCACTATATTTGAATTCAGGCCTTTCCGAAGCTGTTTTCAATGTATTTGGTCGGGCAGTGTGTTGGGAGATGACTCAGTTGGTTACTTTCATGACTGAATTGAGAAATAATCGGGTGTGTACTCTGATTATTGAGGCAAACGAGAACTAAATTTAGTTCCGCATGATTTTAAAATTGAAAGAAATCAAGAGGTGTTAACTCTTTCTTGTATAACACTTAAAACTGCCCTGCAGTATATTCCTCACAGACTAATCCAGCAACAATTGAACATGGTCACACTCACAGAATCCCACTTTACAGACAATGTCCCAGACAACACAATGACCATCTCAGGGCAGGTCCTGTCCCACTGGCAGGACAGAGCCAGCAGAGGGAACAGCTCCGTGGGATACAGTCAAGAGGGCTGTGCTCTGGAAGGGCTCAGCATTAATGCCAGACCCCATGAAGCCTCATGACATCAGGTTAAACATGGACACGGAAACATTCTGTGTGTTTTAAAAAGTATTAAGGTAAATAAGTCCCTGGGTCCTGATGGGATCGGTCCCAGAATATTGAGGGAGACAAGAGAACAAATTGCTGCAGCATTGACAGACATCTCTGTATTCTCTCTGGTCACAGGTGAGGTCCCAGAGAACTGGAGAATAGCTGATGTTGTCCCATTGTTTAAGAAGGGTAGCAGGGATAATCCTGGGAATTACAGACCTGTGAGCCTTATGTCAGTGTTAGGGAAATGATTGGAAAAGATTCAGACGGACAAGATCTATATGCATTTCGAAGAAAGTGGATTTATTAGTGACAGACAGCATGGTTTTGTGTGGGAGAGGTCGTGCCTTCCTAACTTGACCATGTTTTTTAAGGAGATGATGAAGATGATTGATGAGGGAAAACCAGTTGATGTTGTCTACATGGACTTCAGTAAAACCTTTGACAAGGCCCCTCATGGCAGACTGGTACAAAAGGTGAAGTCACATGGTATTGGGGTGAGCTGGCAAGATGGATTTTCCTATTTAGAACGGACTCAATCATAGGAGACAGAGGGGAGTGGTGGAGGATGCTTTTCAGAATGGAGGGCTGTAACTAATGGTGTTCCACAGGGATCAGAGCTGGGACCTCTACTGTTCATGGTCTTTATCAATAATTTGGAGGAAAATGTGGCTGGTCTAAATTTGCAGACGATAAAAAGATTGGGATGATACAAAGATTGGTGGAGTTGTAGATATTGAGGAGGATTGTCAGAGGATACAACAGTATATAGATCAGTTGGAGGCATGGGTAGAAAAATGGCAGATGGAGCTTAATCCAGACAAACGTGAGGTGATGCATTTGGAAAGACAAGTACAGTTGGAAATTATACAGTGAATGGCAGAACCCTTCGGAGCATTAACATGCAGAGGGATCTGGGTGTGCAGGTCCACAGATCACTGAAGTAGCAGTGCAGGTAGATAAGGGGGTAAAAAAAGCCTATGACAAGTTTACCTTCATTGGAAGGGGCATTGAGTATATGGATAGTACAAAGATGTGCAGGTTAGGTGACATGGCCAAGCTAAATTGCCCATGGTGTTCAGGGATATGTAGGTTAGGTGCATTAGTCAGGGGAAATATAGAGTAATAGGGGAGGGGAGTGGGTCAGCGTGGGATACTCTTCACAGGATCGGTGTGGACTTGTTGGGCCAAATGGCCTGTTTCCACATTGTAGGCATTCTGTGATTTCTATGTCAGGAAAGTTATGCTACGGATTTATAGAACTTCAGTTTGGCTGCACTTGGAATATTGTGTCCGGTTCTGATCACCACACTACTAGAAGGATATAGATGCTTTGGAGGGGGTACAGAACAGGTTTCCCAGGGTATCGCCTTGGTATGGGGGATTTTGAAAAAAGGTTAGATAGACTGGATTTGTTTTCACTGGAATGCAGGACATTGAGGGCTGACCCAGTAGAAGTTTATAAGATTGTGAATGACATTGGATGAAGTGGAAATATGAGGCTTTTTCCCAGGGTGGAGGGGTCAATTACGAGGGACACAGGTTCAAACCACATGGAGGGAAGTTTAAAAGAGATGTTCAAGGCACATTTTTCACACAAAGGGTGGTGAGTGCCTGGAATGTCCTGCCAAAGGAAGTGATAGAAGCAGACACATTAGCAGCATTCAAGGGAATACCTGGACAAATACACAAATAGGAAGGGAATAGAGGGATACGGATCCTGGAAATGAAGACAGTTTTAGTATGGAAAGGTAAAATGTGTCAGCACTGGCTTGGAGGGCCGAAGGGTCTGTTCCTGTGCTCTATTGTCCTTTGTTCTTCTCTGTTCAGTGAGCTCTTCCTGCATTTAAAACACTGCAACAGGGATGCTTTGAAAAGGCAGTAACCAGGAAACAACTCCAGGTCACTGAGATACAGACCCAGATGTGGCTTTCCCAGACTAGTGCACATGAAAGTTTGATTATTAAGTTTATTTTTAAAAAGACCCCTCCCCGGATACTATTGAGATAAAAATATCTATACAATCATATTTTCAGAACTCCAGTGTCTTTCCAGTCAGATCAGTACTCCGAACCCCTTGATTAGATTTCAGTCTGTTACTCACTCCGGGATATTTACTATTCGATATAGAAACGTGTTGGAAAACACAAGAAAGAAACTACTGGAGAAACGCAGCAGGTCAGGCAGCATCTGTGGGGGGATAAGAGAATTAACGTTTCTAATCCAGTGTCACTGGGTATTTGAAACAAGGATCCCTTCCTCCGAGGAAGTGAGACTTCTCTGAACAGCTTCCAATACAAGTATATCCTTTTAGTAAAGGAAACCAAAACTGAACTCAATACTCAATGTGTGGTCTGAACAGTGACTGTGCGGTTGGAAGACCTCCCTCCTTTTATACATTACTCCCTTACATTAAAAGTCAATATTCCATCTGACTACCGAATTCTTTGATGTACCTGTATCCTACTCTTTTAGATTCCTGTACACGAACAGGCTGATCCCCCCCCTCCTACAGAATTCTGTAGTCTGTCTCCTTTTAAATAATGTTCTGCTCTCTGTTATTCCTGTCAATCAAACAACCCCATGCCGCAGCCACATTATACTCCAGGTTCCTTTTCCTTCCCATTTACTCAACCCAGTAGTTTAATGGGATTATAAATAGTTGAGGTCTCAGCACTGATCCCTGTGACCCTCCATTAGTTACCAGTGTGAAACTGAAACATTTATTCTGATTCTCTGTTTCCTGGTAATCAGCCTTTCATCTTCTACCCTGCTTATATATCATCACTGGCAAAATGCAACAATATCTTATGCAGCATCTTTTACACAGCTTCTTGTACAGAGCTTTATAAAATCACGAGGGGCCAGAGACAAGATAAATAGCCAAGGTCTTTTTCCCAGGGCAGGGGAGTCCAAAACCAGATGGCACAGGTTTAAGGTGAGAGGGGAAAGATTTAAAAGGGACCTGAGGGGTAACATTTTCATGAAGAGGGGGTGTGTATATGGAATGGGCTGCCAGAGAAAGTGGTCCAGGCAGGTACAATTACAACATTTCGAAGACATTTGGACAGGGACATGAATAGGAAAGATTTAAAGGGATAAATAAATATTGTCCTGTTTCCAGAACACTGAAAGTAAATGTAATCTTGAACAACTCTATTACAATCCTTGTCCAGAATTGCATGTGAGACAATCTATTTTATTGAATTTGCCTGTACAAGGGATGTGTTTATGGGATGTTACACTATTGGAACAGTTGCTGTTTGAGTTAAATAACCCATTATCCTGCTAAGTTTTCCAATAGTTATTCCAACTCTTCTTTCTTTTGTCTGTAATTTGATTTTGATTTTATTGTCAGATGTACTCAGTACAAAGGGACAGGAACACAGTGAGAATTGTATAATGTCACCACACAATGCACCATCTTAGGGACAAATACTTCGTATAGAATCATAAGAAGAAGGTAGAAAGAAAGAACAAACATAAAAAGTATTTTTTTTTATTTTACAGTAATAATAGTACTGCATAAAATATATGATGTCAGGAGTGTGATGGAATCCTTCCCACTTGCCTGGATGGGTTCAGCTCTAACAACACTCAAGAAGCTTGACACCATCCAGGACCAAGCAACCCGCTTGATTGGCACCACATCTACAAATATTCAATCCCTCCACCACCGGTGCTCAGGAGCAGCAGTGTATCTATCTACAAGATGCTCCGCAGCAATTCACCGAAGATCTTTCGACAGCACCTTCCAAACCCATGACTGCTTCCATCTGGAAGGACAAGGGCAGCAAGTACCTGGGAACATCACCAGCAAGTTGCCCTCCAAGCCTCTCACCACCCTGACTTGGAAATATATCGCCATTCCTTCAGAGTCGTTGGGTCAGAATCCTGGAATTCCCTCCCTCCCAGCATTGTGGGTCAACCCACAGCAAGTGGACTGCAGCGATTCAAGAAGATAGCTCACCACCACCTTCTCAAGGGACAAATAGGGATGGGCTATCAATGCTGGACAGCCAGTGATGCTCAAGTCCCACAAAATGAATTTTTAAAAAATGAAGTGAGGTCAAAAGCTACATGTTGCAGACTTTCCCAGTTTTCAATAGAAAATAAATAAATAAAGTGCAAGTTCAAACATTACAGCCTTTCTTAAGTGCTTAGCCTCGGTGAGATCAGAGGCCTATGCTAAGGCTACAGCTGGCCGAATGACTGCACATGCTGGGCCGAGAGATCATCGTGTCAGGCTGAGAGATCACCACGCCTGGCCAAGAGACAGTCACACTGGGCCGAGAGATAGTCACACTGGGCCAAGAGATCATCGTGTCAGGCCGAGAGATAGTCACACTGGGCCGAGAGATCCGTGGGCTGGGCTGAGCGATCAGGCTGAGAGATCACCACACCAGACTGAGAGATGGCTATGCCAGACCGAGAGATCACTGTGCCAAGCTAAGAGATCCCCAGGCCAGGCTAACAGATCACCACACCGGACTGAGAGATCACCGCACCGGACTGAGAGATTTCCACGCAAGCCTGAAAAATCACCATGCCTCCAAGAGATCACCGTGCCAGGCCGAGTGATGCCACGCCAGGACGACAGATCACCATGCTGGGCCGAGAGATCGCCATGCCAGTCTGAGAGATCCCCATGCTGGGCTGACAGATTACCACACTGGGCTGAGAGATCACCGTTCTGGGCTGAGAGATCATCATGCCAGTCTGAGAGATGTCCATGCTGGGTTGAGAGATTACCATGCCAGGTTGTGAGATCACCGTGCTGGTCCGAGAGATTACCACACTGAGCTAAGAGATCTCCATGTCGGACTGAGAGGTTGCCATACTTGAATAGTTAACAATTTGCAGCATGTTGCTGTGCAGAGAGACCTGGGTGTCCTTGTGCATGAATCACAGAAGATTGGTCTGCAGGTGGAACAGGTTATTAATAAGGCAAATTGAATTTTGTCCTTCATTGCTAAAGGGATTGAGTTTAAAAGCAGTGAGATTCTGTTGCAGCTGTATAGGATGCTGGTGAGGGCACAGTTAATAGACACCTCCACTTCTCACCTTTAAACAACCACCAAAACTTCCAAAGAGATTCTTTCAGTAAAAAGGAGAAAGAATAACGAGAGACATGTGTGTGTAGAACCACAGGAGATGGGTGAGGTTCTCAATAAATATTTCTCCTCTGTGTTTACCGTGGAGAAAACCATGAAGATTGGGAAGTTGGGAATGTTAGTGGTGAAGATGAGCTATAACCGACAGGGTACCCTTCATTGTCCAGTACTTCCCGGGAGTTGAAAGACTACACCATGTTCTTCACAGCCTGCAACACATTATCAATGGGGATGAGCACCTCATCAAGACCTTCCCTTCACCTCCACTTCTCACCTTTAAACAACCATCAAACCTCAAACAAATCATTGTTCGCAGCAAACTGCCCGACTTTCAGGACAACACCATACAATCTTGTCACAGTGAACGCTGTAAGACATATCAGAGTGTTGAAACGGATACCACCATTACCTGTGGGACACCACCCACCAGGTAATCATGTGACTCGGCCAGCGTGGTCTATCTCCTCCGCTGCAGGCAAAGATGCCCCGAGGCATGGTACATTGGCAAGACCGAGCAGAGATGAATAGACACCACACAACAATCAACAGACAGGAGTGTTCCTTCCTTCCCAGTCGGAGAACACTTCAGCGGTCCAAGACATTCGACCTCAGACCTTTGGCTGACCATCCTCCAAGATGGACGTCGGGTCAGGCTACAACACAAAGTGGGTGAGCAGAGGCTGGTAGCCAAGTTTGGTACTCATGGGGATGGCCTCAGCTGAGACTTTGGGGTCATGTCACACTCCAGGTGACTCCACTGCACTACACACACTCTCTCACAAACACATACTCCAGCAGACCCATACACTGACACCGATCCTCTCTCACACACAAGCTCTCTCTCATACACTCATACATACACACCCACACTCACATACACACACCCTCTCATCGACTTATACAGCTTTAACACTCACACTCAGACACATGCGCACACTCTCTCACAGACACTCAAACACCCCCTCCCCCCACCCCACACACACACACACACACACACACACATACAAGTTTGTGGGGTGAACTTGTACTTGCAGAATTACATTTTATTTTGCTCAAAAACCATGTGAGATTCTGAAAATCCTTTTTTTTTCAGAAAAAGAATCAGTCTGAGCATCGGGGCACAGACACCCTCCCACAGGGTACCTCACACCTTCAATGCATTACTTGAGCTGACATGGCATCTACTGGTAAAGTTCACTTGAGAATGCAACTTTAAAAGAAAAGATCTGGGATTTACATATGAAACAAGTGAAAACAACATGGTCATTCTAAAAGATGAGAAACATAACAAACAATCCAGGTCTTTTTCAAAATATAATTTCAGTTGCGTCACACTGTAAACTTTTGTAATAAATTCTGTGTCTTATGATCTTATATTCCACAACCACCTGATGAAGGAGCAGCGCTCCAAAAGCTAGTGCTTCCAAATAAACCTGTTGGACTATCACCTGGTGCTGTGTGATTTTTAACGTTGTTCACCCCAGTCCAACACCGGCATCTCCAAATCAGGATTGATGAAGGCAGTGTGGTGAAAGTGATCGATATGGACTTCAGTAAGGCATTCAACAAAGTTCGACATGATAGATTGGTGAGCAAGATGAGGTCACATGGACCACAAGGAGAATGAGCCATTTGGAGATAGAAGGAAGGAGGCAGAGGGTGGAGATGGAGGTTGCTTTCCAGACTGGAGACCTGTAATCAACGGTGATCAATGCTGGGTTCTCGCTTATTGTCATTTATATAAACAATTTGAATGTGAACATTGGAGGTAGAGTCAGTAATTTTGCAGATGACACCAAAATTGGATATGTAGTGGACAGCAAAAATTCCCACAGAGTACCATGAGACCTTGATCAGATGGGTTACTGGGCTGAGGAGTGGTAGATGGAGTTTAATTTCGATAAACGTGAGGTGCTGCATTTTGGAAAGGCAACTTAGGGTGGGACATATGCACTTAATGGTAAGGTCTTGGGGAGTGTTACTAAACAAAGAGACCTTGGAGTGCTGGTTCATAAATGTTTGAAAATGGGTGGACAGGGGAGTGAAGAAGATGGTTGGTATTTAGATTCAGATGTAAACTTTATTGTTACATGTTCTCAAGTACAGGGATACAGGAGTACAGTGAAATGTGCACAATGTCATCAAACACGGTACGTGTAGTAATACAACAACTAAGTTAGAGGGAAAGCATTACTGTTTTTCTTAGTATAAGTAGAAAAATCAAGAATTAAAGTTAAATGTTAACATTACCATCCTTCATAGTGTTAAGTGGAACAATAAAGTAATAACAGTAAAAGTTGCCCAGGGTTTCTGAAGTGCACTCCCTGTGAAGGCTCGATCCCCTTTGCTTGGGCCCGCTGTTTGGGAAACCTCCATCTCTCTGCTCTCGATGCTGCAGATGTTGGGGGTAGGGGTGGGGGTATCTCCCCCATAGACACTTCGGGCTTGCTCAGGTTTAGGACCATTCGGTGCAGCCATTTTGGTGCCGAGCGATTTGGCGCGGCCTGTTTGGTGCAGCCCATTTGCCGCAGACCCATTTAGGCTCAGAACTATATCAGTGCAGCTCATATTTATTCATTTTCAGGCTTAGTTAAAGCATTACTGAAAACAATAAAAATAAAAATAATGTTATTCTCTTTCCTAAAAACGTTAAAAAGAAAAAATATGAAAGAAACAAGTTAATTCCGAAAAATCTAAAATCTGACGTTTATTCAAAATTATGGGCAATCCCTCGTAAATATTCAACATCATTTCTCTCACTCAATCTTCTGACGAGGGTGTTTGTATTCTAGCGTCTGCTTCCCTGAATTTCTTTAATTTTAACGGACTATCATGCCCTGCTACAAGATGCTCATAGTAAATGTCCCTTCCACTCTGAACTTTTCGTAAACTGTCAATAAATTTCCTCATAACTGGATGTTTCACTCCAAGTTCACATTGTCATCTCCTGTGGGCAGCTTCTGCATGATTGTTTGTTCTGTTCACATTGTTTAAAGTTCTTTCATATAAATTCCACATTCCAACTGGAAAAAGCGGTGGACACCTACCATTTCCTCTGCGTAATCTTCTACCTACATAGTTATCCTCGAACCAGCCCAGCAGCGGCTGCAGTTCATCTGGAAGAGCATCAGCCAAGTGTTCAATGTTTTCAATCGGAATAAATGCAAGACCAATTATCATTTTAGCTCTCAAAGAAAACTCCAAGTCAATCTTATACTTACTCAAGTGTCCCAAACTGGCAAGATGTTTGCTCATATTTTGAGCCAGGTGAAAAAAAATCCCCTGATTTCTGCAGGAGGAAAATGCTGCTGTAAATGTTTGAAATTTGCATGTTCAAAGTCACAGTTGATAATGTCAGGGTGGCATTCAGGCTGTATTTCCAGAACCATTTCAAATAATTTATCATCTGTTGTTTGTAACTTATTTGGGAGTAAAGCACAGTGGGAACACACCTTTATGTATTTCCCCTAAAATAACATAAACTTGTGAAAATAGAGCTGGGGAAGTTTTGAATGTTCCATCAACATGTAACATTTTTGATTGTTTCAGAAACACGACATTCCTTTTTCTTCCAAATATAAGAATTCTGCAGGTGGTGCTACTGCTGTAAAGATAGTATAAATTGTCCTTCAATATATTCCTTAACAGAATATGTTTTAAAGCTATCTGGAATTACAAGTTCTTCTAAATTTCTTGGAATTACTGGGTAAGCAGCAATTTCTTTCCTTGTCTTCAGTGCTCTGTTATTAGGCATCGTTCCTTGGCAAGCTTCCGACA
The DNA here is from genome assembly GCF_047496795.1 of Chiloscyllium punctatum. Classification (NCBI taxonomy): domain Eukaryota; kingdom Metazoa; phylum Chordata; class Chondrichthyes; order Orectolobiformes; family Hemiscylliidae; genus Chiloscyllium; species Chiloscyllium punctatum. The sequence continues at coordinate 37,265,912 of NC_092757.1, read as the reverse complement.
TATATTCTAGGCACTTGTTACTCACTTGTAAACTTCCCTCTACAGTTTCAGCAGCTCATACTTTTATCTTTGAAATAACGGTATCTCTTTCTGCATTCTTTAATGGGTTATATTTTATTTTAATAATAACTACAAGCTGCTGGAAACCGTATATCTGCACCAAAACAGTTCTTTGCCTGAATGGGTCTGCAGCAAAATTGGCTGCGCCAAACAGGCCGCACCAAATCGCTCGCGCCAAAATGGCTGCACCGAATGGTCCCACTCCGGGCTTGCTCTGACCATGTTAGGCTCAGGCCCACAGCCACATCCACACCCCAGATGGTCATCCGACAGCACTCAGGACCCACGGCCACTGGCACACTTCCCACAATGCATCATCACTGTTGTCTCTCGACAGAACTCCAGAAATGAAGGAAGTTATAAACGACAAGGAGAGAGAGAGAGAAAGGAATATGGCCAGCCTGGAGCAAAAGGAGCCGAAGGTGCCTGTTCCACTATCTTGGATAACTGGCACACTCACTCCCTCACACTGCCTGCTCCCACTCTCTCTCCCCTTCACACTGCCTGCTCCCACTCTGTCCCCCTCACTCTGCCCGCTTTCACTCTCCCTCCCTCACACTGGCCGCTCCCACTCTCTCTCCCTCACACTGCCGGCTTCCACTCTCTCCCTCCCTCACACTGCCCGCTCCCACTCTCTGTCCCTCCCTCACACTGCCCGCTCCCACTTTCTCTCTCCCTCACACTGTTTGCACCCACTCTGTCTCTCCGTCACATTGCCGCCTCCCACTGTCCCTCCCACACATTCCCGGTGCCCACCCCCTCTCTCCCTCTCACTGCCCGCTCCCTGTCTCTCTCCCTCTCACTGCCCGCTCCCACTCTCTCTCCCTCACACTGCCCGCTCCCACTCTCTCTCCCTCTCACTGCCCGCTCCCACTCTCTCTCTCCCTCACACTGCCGCTCCCACTCTCTCCCTCCCTCACACTGCCCACTCCCACTCTCTCTCTCTCCCTCACACTACTGGCGCCCACTCTCACTCTCCCTCACACTGCCCGCTCCCACTCTCTCTCTCCCTCACACTGCCCGCTCCCAATCGCTCTCTCCTTCACAATGCCCGCTCCCACTCTCCCTCTCCGATACACTGCCCGCTCCCACTCTCTCTCTCTCTCCCTCACACGGCCCGCACCCACTCTCTCTCCCTCATGCTCCCGGTTCCCTACCTCTCTCCCTCACACTGCTGCTTCCCAATCTCTCTCTCCCTCACACTGCCCACTCCCATTCTCTCTCTCCCTCACACTGACGGCTCCCACTCTCTCTCTCCCTTCCACTGCCCACTCCCACTCTCTCTCTCCCTCACACTGCCCACTACCACTCTCTCTCTCCCTCACACTGTCTGCTCCCACTCTCTCTCTCCCTCACACTGCCCACTCCCACTCTCTCTCTCCCTCACACTGTCTGCTCCCACTCTCTCTCTCCCTCACACTGACGGCTCCCACTCTCTCTCCCTCACACTGCCCGCTCCCTCTCTCTCCCTCCCTCACACTGCCCTCTCCCACTCTCTCCCTCCCTCACACTGCCCACTCCCACTCTCTCCCTCCCTCACACTGCCCGCTCCCTCTCTCTCCCTCCCTCACACTGCCCTCTCCCACTCTCTCTCCCTCACACTGTCGGGGCCCACTCTCTCTCTCTCCCTCACACTACCGGCGCCCACTGTCACTCTCCCTCAAACTGCCCGCTCCCAATCTCTCTCTCCTTCACCAATGCCCGCTCCCACTCTCCCTCTCCGATACACTGCCCGCTCCCACTCTCTCTCCCTCATGCTCCCGGTTCCCTACCTCTCTCCCTCACACTGCTGCTTCTCAATCTCTCTCTCCCTCACACTGCCCGCTCCCACTCTCTCTCTCCCTCACACTGCCCGCTCCCACTCTCTCTGCCTCACACTGCTGCTTCTCAATCTCTCTCTCCCTCACACTGCCCGCTCCCACTCTCTCTCTCCCTCACACTGCCCGCTCCCACTCTCTCTGCCTCACCCTGCCCGCTTCCACTCTCTCTCTCCCTCACCCTGCCCGCTTCCACTCTCTCTCTCCCTCACACTGCCCGCTCCCACTCTCACTCTCCCTCACACTGCCCGCTCCCTCTCTCTCCCTCACTCAAACTGCCCGCTCCCAATCTCTCTCTCCTTCACAATGCCTGCTCCCACTCTCCCTCTCCGATACACTGCCCGCTCCCACTCTCTCTCTCTCTCCCTCACACGGCCCACACTCACTCTCTCTCCCTCATACTCCCGGTTCCTTACCTATCTCCCTCACACTGCTGCCTCCCAATCTCTCCCTCCCTCACACTGCCCTCTCCCACTCTCTCTCTACCTCACACTGTCTGCTCCCACTCTCTCTCGCTCACACTGACGGCTCCCACTCTCTCTCTCCCACACACCACTGCCCGCTCCCACTCTCTCTCTCCCTCACACTGTCTGCTCCCGCTCTCTCTCTCCCTCACACTGTCTGCTCCCACTCTCTCTCGCTCACACTGACGGCTCCCACTCTCTCTCTCCCACACACCACTGCCCGCTTCCACTCTCTCTCTCCCTCACACTGCCGGCTCCCTCTCTCTCTCTCCCTCACACTGCCGGCTCCCACTCTCTCTCCCTCACACTGCCCGCTCCCACTCTCTCTCTCTCACACTGCCCGCTCCCTCTATCTCTCCCTCACACTGCCCGCTCCCAATCCCTCTCTCTCACACTGCCCGCTCCCTCTATCTCTCCCTCACACTGCCCGTTCCCAGTCTCTCTCTCTCCCTCACACTGCCCGTTCCCAGTTTCTCTCTCTCCCTCACACTGCCCGTTCCCACTCTCTCTCTCCCTCACACTGCCTGCTCATACTCTCTCACTCTCTCCCTCACACTGCCCACTCCCACTCTCTCTCCCTCACACTGCCGGCTCCCTCTCTCTCTCTCCCGTACACTGCCCACTCCCACTCTCTCTCCTTCACACTGTCGGCGACCGCACTCTCTCTCTCCCCCTCACAATGCCGGCGTCCACTCTCTCTCTCCCTCACACTGCCCGCTCCCTCTCTCTCTCACACTGCCTGCTCGTACTCTCTCTCTCTCACACTGCCCGCTCCCTCTCTCTCTGTCCCTCACACTGCCCGCTCCCATTCTTTCTCTCCTTCACACTACCGGCTCACACTCTCTCTCTCAATCTTCCCGTTCCCACTCTCTCTCTCCCTCACACTGCCCACTCCCACTCTCTCTCCCTCACACTGCCCGCTCCCACTCTCTCACTCCATCACACTACCGGCTCCAACTCTACCCCTCACTCTTCCCCATCCCAAACTCTCTTTCCCTCACACTGCCCACTCCCACTCTCTCTCCTTCACAATGCCGGCGTCCACTCTCTCTCTCCCTCACACTGCCAGCTCCCACTCTCTCTCCCCCTCACACTGCCCACTCCCACTCTCTCACTCCATCACACTACCGGCTCCAACTCTACCCCTACCCCTCACTCTTCCTAATCCCACACCCTCTCTCCCTCACACTGCTGGTTCCCACTCTCTCTCTCACTTTGCCCAAACTTTCTCTCTCCCTCACGCTGCCTGCTCCCTCTTTCTCTCTCCCTCACACTGCCGGCTCCCACTCTCTCTCCCTCACACTGCCGGCTCCCACTCTCTCTCCCTCACAATGCCCGCTCCCACTCTCTCACTCCATCACACTACCGGCTCCAACTCTACCCCTACCCCTCACTCTTCCTAATCCCACACCCTCTCTCCCTCACACTGCCGGTTCCCACTCTCTCTCTCACTTTGCCCAAACTTTCTCTCTCCTTCACGCTGCCTGCTCCCTCTTTCTCACTCACTCACACTGCCCGCTCCCACTCTCTCACTCACACTGACGGCTCCCACTCTCTCTCTCCCACACACACTGCCCGCTCCCACTCTCTCTGCCTCACCCTGCCCGCTTCCACTCTCTCTCTCCCTCACACTGCCCGCTCCCACTCTCTCTCTCCCTCACACTGCCTGCTCCCTTTCTCACTCTCCCTCACACTGCTGGCTCCCTCTCTCTCTCCCTCACACTGCCGGCTCCCTCTCTCTCCCTCACTCAAACTGCCCGCTCCCAATCTCTCTCTCCTTCACAATGCCTGCTCGCACTCTTCCTCTCCGATACACTGCCCGCTCCCACTCTCTCTCTCTCTCCCTCACACGGCCCACACTCACTCTCTCTCCCTCATACTCCCGAATCCCTACCTATCTCCCTCACACTGCTGCCTCCCAATCTCTCCCTCCCTCACACTGCCCGCTCCCACACTCTCTCTCCGTCACACTGTCTGCTCCCACTCTCTCTCTCCCTCACACTGCCGGCTCCCTCTCTCTCTCTCCCGTACACTGCCCACTCCCACTCTCTCTCCTTCACACTGTCGGCGCCCGCACTCTCTCTCTCCCCCTCACAATGCCGGCGTCCACTCTCTCTCTCCCTCACACTGCCCGCTCCCTCTCTCTCTCTCCCTCACACTGCCTGCTCGTACTCTCTCTCTCTCACACTGCCCGCTCCCTCTGTCTCTCCCTCACACTGCCCGCTCCCATTCTCTCTCTCCTTCACACTACCGGCTCACACTCTCTCTCTCAATCTTCCCGTTCCCACTCTCTCTCTCCCTCACACTGCCCGCTCCCACTCTCTCACTCCATCACACTACCGGCTCCAACTCTACCCCTCACTCTTCCCCATCCCAAATTCTCTTTCCCTCACACTGCCCACTCCCACTCTCTCTCTCCTTCACAATGCCGGCGTCCACTCTCTCTCTCCCTCACACTGCCGGCTCCCACTCTCTCTCCCCCTCACACTGCCCACTCCCACTCTCTCACTCCATCACACTACCGGCTCCAACTCTACCCCTACCCCTCACTCTTCCTGATCCCACACCCTGTCTCCCTCACACTGCCGGTTCCCACTCTCTCTCTCACTTTGCCCAAACTTTCTCTCTTCCTCACACTGCCCGCTCCCAATCCCTCTCTCTCACACTGCCCGCTCCCTCTCTCTCTCCCTCACACTGCCTGCTCCCACTCCCTCTCTCCCTCACACAGCATACTCCCACTTTGTGTCCCTCACACTGCCCGCTCCCACTTTCTCTCTCCCTCACACTGCCGGCTCCCACTCTCTCTCCCTCACACGGCCCGCTCCCACTCTCTCTTCCTCACACTGCCCGCTCCCAATCCCTCTCTCTCACACTGCCCGCTCCCACTTTCTCTCTCCCTCACACTGCCCGCTCCCACTTTCTCTCTCCCTCACACTGCCTGCTCCCACTCTCTCTCTCCCTCACACTGCCTGCTCCCTTTCTCACTCTCCCTCACACTGCCGGCTCCCTCTCTCTCTCCCTCACACTGCCGGCTCCCTCTCTCTCTCTCCCTCACACTACCGGTGCTCACTCTCACTCACACTGCCCGCTCCCTCTCTCTCCCTCACTCAAACTGCCCGCTCCCAATCTCTCTCTCCTTCACCAATGCCTGCTCCCACTCTCCCTCTCCGATACACTGCCCGCTCCCACTCTCTCTCTCTCTCCCTCACACGGCCCACACTCACTCTCTCTCCCTCATACTCCCGGTTCCCTACCTATCTCCCTCACACTGCTGCCTCCCAATCTCTCCCTCCCTCACACTGCCCTCTCCCACTCTCTCTCTACCTCACACTGTCTGCTCCCTCTCTCTCTCCCTCACACTGCCCTCTCCCACTCTCTCTCTACCTCACACTGTCTGCTCCCTCTCTCTCTCTCTCACACTGTCTGCTCCCTCTCTCTCTCCCTCACACTGCCCTCTCCCACTCTCTCTCTCTCTCTCTCTCACACTGCCTGCTCCCACTCCCTCTCTCCTTCACACAGCACTCTCCCACTTTGTGTCCCTCACACTGCCGGCTTCCACTCTCTCCCCTCCCTCACACTGTTTGCACCCACTCTGTCTCTCCCTCACATTGCCGCCTCCCACTGTCCCTCCCACACATTCCCGGCACCCACCCCCTCTCTCCCTCTCACTGCCTGCTCCCTGTCTCTCTCCCTCTCACTGCCCGCTCCCACTCTCTCTCTCCCTCACACTGCCCGCTCCCACTCTCTCTCCCTCTCACTGCCCGCTCCCACTCTCTCTCCCTCTCACTGCCCGCTCCCACTCTCTCTCTCCCTCACACTGCCGCTCCCACTCTCTCCCTCCCTCACACTGCCCGCTCCCACTCTCTCTCTCTCCCTCACACTACCGGCGCCCACTCTCACTCTCCCTCAAACTGCCCGCTCCCTGTCTCTCTCCCTCTCACTGCCCGCTCCCACTCTCTCTCCCTCACACTGCCCGCTCCCTCTCTCTCTCTCACACACTGCCCGCTCCCACTCTCTCCCTCACTCACACTGCCCGCTCCCAATCGCTCTCTCCTTCACAATGCCCGCTCCCACTCTCCCTCTCCGATACACTGCCCGCACCCACTCTCTCTCCCTCTCACTGCCCGCTCCCACTCTCTCTCTCCCTCACACTGCCGCTCCCACTCTCTCCCTCCCTCACACTGCCCGCTCCCACTCTCTCTCTCTCCCTCACACTGCCGGCTCCCTCTCTCTCTCTCTCTCCCTCACACTGCCCGCTCCCACTCTCTCTCGCTCGCACTGATGGCTCCCACTCTCTCTCTCCCACACACACTGCCCGCTTCCACTCTTTTTCTCCCACACACACTGCTCGCTTCCACTCTCTCTCTCTCTCTCACACTGTCTGCTCCCACTCTCTCTCGCTCGCACTGATGGCTCCCTCTCTCTCTCCCACACACACTGCTCGCTTCCACTCTCTCTCTCTCTCTCACACTGCCCGCTCCCACTCCCTCTCTCCTTCACACAGCACTCTCCCACTTTGTGTCCCTCACACTGCCTGCTCCCACTCTCTCTCTCCCTCACACTGCCCGCTCCCACTCTCTCTCTCCCTCACACTGCCCACTCCCACTCTCTCTCTCCCTCACACTGTCTGCTCCCACTCTCTCTCTCCCTCACACTGCCCACTCCCACTCTCTCTGTCCCTCACACTACCGGCTCCCACTCTCTCTCCTCACACTGCCCACTCCCACTCTCTCTCCCTCACACTGTCTGCTCCCACTCTCTCTCTCCCACACACACTGCCCGCTTCCACTCTCTCTCTCTCTCTCTCACACTGCCTGCTCCCACTCTCTCTCTCCTTCACACAGCACTCTCCCACTTTGTGTCCCTCACACTGCCGGCTTCCACTCTCTCCCTCCCTCACACTGTTTGCACCCACTCTCTCTCTCCCTCACACTGCCCACTCCCACTCTCTCTCTCCCTCACACTGCCCGATCCCACTCTCTCCCTCCCTCACACTGCCCGCTCCCACTCTCTCCCTCCCTCACACTGCCCGCTCCCACTCTCTCTCTCCTTCACCAATGCCCGCTCCCACTCTCCCTCTCCGATACACTGCCCGCTCCCACTCTCTCTCTCCCTCCCTCACACTGCCCGCTCCCACTCTCTCCCTCCCTCACACTGCCCGCTCCCACTCTCTCTCACACTGCCCACTCCCACTCTCACTCTCCCTCACACTGCCCGCTCCCAATCTCTCTCTCCTTCACCAATGCCCGCTCGCACTCTCCCTCTCCGATACACTGCCTGCTCCCACTCTCTCTCTCTCTCCCTCACACTGCCCGCTCCCACTCTCCCTCTCCGATACACTGCCCACTCCCACTCTCCCTCCCTCACACTGCCCGCTCCCACTCTCTCTCACACTGCCCACTCCCACTCTCTCTCTCTCCCTCACACTACCGGCACCCACTCTCACTCTCCCTCACACTGCCCGCTCCCAATCTCTCTCTCCTTCAGCAATGCCCGCTCCCACTCTCCCTCTCCGATACACTGCCCGCACCCACTCTCTCTCCCTCATGCTCCCGGTTCCCTACCTCTCTCCCTCACACTGCTGCTTCCCAATCTCTCTCTCCCTCACACTGCCCGCTTCCAGTCTCTCTCTCCCTCACACTGCCGGCTCCCACTCTCTCTCGCCCTCACACTGCCCGCTCCCTCTCTCACTCTCCCTCACACTGCCGGCTCCCTCTCTCTCTCTCCCTCACACTGCCCGCTCCCACTCTCTCTCTCTCCCTCACACTGCCGGCTCCCACTCTCTCTCGCCCTCACATTGCCCGCTCCCTCTCTCACTCTCCCTCACACTGCCGGCTCCCTCTCTCACTCTCCCTCACACTGCCCGCTTCCACTCTCTCTCTCTCTCTCACACTGCCCGCTCCCACTCTCTCTTCCTCACACTGCCCGCTCTCACTCCCTCTCTCCTTCACACAGCAGTCTCCCACTTTGTGTCCCTCACACTGCCTGCTCCCACTCTCTCTCTCCCTCACACTGCCCGCTCCCACTCTCTCTCTCCCTCACACTGCCCACTCCCACTCTCTCTCTCCCTCACACTGTCTGCTCCCACTCTCTCTCTCCCTCACACTGCCCACTCCCACTCTCTCTCTCCCTCACACTACCGGCTCCCACTCTCTCTCCTCACACTGCCCACTCCCACTCTCTCTCTCCCTCACACTGTCTGCTCCCACTCTCTCTCGCTCGCACTGACGGCTCCCACTCTCTCTCTCCCACACACACTGCCCGCTTCCACTCTCTCTCTCTCTCTCTCACACTGCCCGCTCCCACTCTCTCTTCCTCACACTGCCGGCTCCCACTCTCTCTCCTAACACTGCCCGCTCCCACTCCCTCTCTCCTTCACACAGCACTCTCCCACTTTCTGTCCCTCACACTGCCCGCTCCCACTCTCTCTCCTAACACTGCCCGCTTCCACTCTCTCTCTCCCTCACACTGCCCGCTCCCACTCTCTCTTCCTCACACTGCCCGCTCCCACTCCCTCTCTCCTTCACACAGCACTCTCCCACTTTGTGTCCCTCACACTGCCCGCTCCCACTCTCTCTCTCCCTCACACTGCCCGTTCCCAGTCTCTCTCTCTCCCTCACACTTCCGGCTCCCACTCTCTCTCACCCTCACACTGCCTGCTCGTACTCTCTTTCGCTCTCTCACACTGCCCACTCCCTCTCTCCCTCCCCCACACTGCCCGCTCCCACTCTCTCTCTCCTTCACACTAACGTCTCCCACTTTCTCTGCCTCACCCTGCCCGCTTCCACTCTCTCTCCCTCACCCTGCCCGCTTCCACTCTCTCTCTCCCTCACACTGCCCGCTCCCACTCTCTCTCTCTCCCTCACACTGCACCCTCCCACTCTCTCTCTCCTTCACACACCACTCTCCCACTCTATCTCCCTCACACTACCTGCTCCCTATCTCTCTCTCTCCCACACACTGCCCGCTGCCTCTCTCTCCCTCTCCCTCACACTGCCCGCTCCCACTCTCTCCCTCTCCCTCACACTGCACGCTCCCACTCTCTCTCCTTCACAATGCCCGCTCCCACTTCCTATCTCCTTCACACACCACTCTCCCAGTCTATCTCCCTCACACTGCCCGCTCCCTATCTCTCTCTCCCTCACACAGACGGCTCCCACTTTCTCCCTCCCTCACACTGCCACCGCCCACTCTCTCTCTCCCTCACACTGCCCGCTTCCTCTATCTCTCCCTCTCACTGCCCGCTTCCTCTCTCGCTCCCTCACACTGCCTGATCCCACTCTCTCTCTCCCTCACACTGCCCGCTCCCACTCTTTCCCTCCCTCACACTGGCCACTCCCACTCTCTCTCTCCCTCACACTGCCCGCTCCCACTCTTTCCCTCCCTCACACTGCCAGCTCCCACTCTCTCTCTCCCTCACACTGCCGTCTCCCAATCTCTCTCCCCCTCACACTCTCTCTCCCTCACACTGCCCGCTGCCTCTCTCTCTCTCCCTCACACTGCCCGCCCCCTCTCTCTCTCTCTCACTGCCCGGTCCCTCTCTCGCTACCTCACACTGCCCGCTCCCACTCTCTCTCCCTCACACTGCCCGCTGCCTCTCTCTCTCTCCCTCACACTGCCCGCTCCCACTCTCCCTCCCTCACACTGGCCGCTCCCACTCTCTCTCTCCCTCACACTGCCCGCTCCCACTCTCTCTCCTTCACACTGCCTGCTCCCACTCTCTCTCTCCCTCACACTGCCCGCTCCCACTCTCTCTTCCTCACACTGCCTGCTCCCACTCTCTCTCTCCCTCACACTGCCCGCTCCCACTCTCTCTCTCTCACACTGCCCGCTCCCACTCTCTCTCCCACACACTGCCCACTCTCTCTATCTCTCCCTCCCACTGCCCGCTCCCACTCTCTCTCTCCCTCACACTGCTCGCTCCCTCTCTCTCTCCCTCACACTGCCCGGTCCCACTCTCTCTCCCACACACTGCCCGGTCCCACTCTCTACCTCACACTGCCCACACTCTCTCTCTCTCCCTCACACTGCCCACTCCCACTCTCTCTCCTTCACACTGCCTGCTCCCACTCTCTCTCCTTCACACTGCCTGCTCCCACTATCTCTCTCCCTCACACTGCCAGCTCCCACTCTCTCTCTCCCTCACACTGCCCGCTCCCACTCTCTCTCTCTCACACTGCCCGCTCCCACTCTCTCTCCCACACACTGCCCACTCTCTCTATCTCTCCCTCCCACTGCCCGCTCCCACTCTCTCTCTCCCTCACACTGCTCGCTCCCTCTCTCTCTCCCTCACACTGCCCGGTCCCACTCTCTCTCCCTCACACTGCCCACTCCCACTCTCTCTCCTTCACACTGCCTGCTCCCACTCTCTCTCCTTCACACTGCCTGCTCCCACTCTCTCTCCCTCACACTGCCGGCTCCCTCTCTCTCTCTCCCTCACACTACCGGTGCTCACTCTCACTCACACTGCCCGCTCCCTCTCTCTCCCTCACTCAAACTGCCCGCTCCCAATCTCTCTCTCCTTCACCAATGCCTGCTCCCACTCTCCCTCTCCGATACACTGCCCGCTCCCACTCTCTCTCTCTCTCCCTCACACGGCCCACACTCACTCTCTCTCCCTCATACTCCCGGTTCCCTACCTATCTCCCTCACACTGCTGCCTCCCAATCTCTCCCTCCCTCACACTGCCCTCTCCCACTCTCTCTCTACCTCACACTGTCTGCTCCCTCTCTCTCTCCCTCACACTGCCCTCTCCCACTCTCTCTCTACCTCACACTGTCTGCTCCCTCTCTCTCTCTCTCACACTGTCTGCTCCCTCTCTCTCTCCCTCACACTGCCCTCTCCCACTCTCTCTCTCTCTCTCTCTCACACTGCCTGCTCCCACTCCCTCTCTCCTTCACACAGCACTCTCCCACTTTGTGTCCCTCACACTGCCGGCTTCCACTCTCTCCCTCCCTCACACTGTTTGCACCCACTCTGTCTCTCCCTCACATTGCCGCCTCCCACTGTCCCTCCCACACATTCCCGGCACCCACCCCCTCTCTCCCTCTCACTGCCTGCTCCCTGTCTCTCTCCCTCTCACTGCCCGCTCCCACTCTCTCTCTCCCTCACACTGCCCGCTCCCACTCTCTCTCCCTCTCACTGCCCGCTCCCACTCTCTCTCCCTCTCACTGCCCGCTCCCACTCTCTCTCTCCCTCACACTGCCGCTCCCACTCTCTCCCTCCCTCACACTGCCCGCTCCCACTCTCTCTCTCTCCCTCACACTACCGGCGCCCACTCTCACTCTCCCTCAAACTGCCCGCTCCCTGTCTCTCTCCCTCTCACTGCCCGCTCCCACTCTCTCTCCCTCACACTGCCCGCTCCCTCTCTCTCTCTCACACACTGCCCGCTCCCACTCTCTCCCTCACTCACACTGCCCGCTCCCAATCGCTCTCTCCTTCACAATGCCCGCTCCCACTCTCCCTCTCCGATACACTGCCCGCACCCACTCTCTCTCCCTCTCACTGCCCGCTCCCACTCTCTCTCTCCCTCACACTGCCGCTCCCACTCTCTCCCTCCCTCACACTGCCCGCTCCCACTCTCTCTCTCTCCCTCACACTGCCGGCTCCCTCTCTCTCTCTCTCTCCCTCACACTGCCCGCTCCCACTCTCTCTCGCTCGCACTGATGGCTCCCACTCTCTCTCTCCCACACACACTGCCCGCTTCCACTCTTTTTCTCCCACACACACTGCTCGCTTCCACTCTCTCTCTCTCTCTCACACTGTCTGCTCCCACTCTCTCTCGCTCGCACTGATGGCTCCCTCTCTCTCTCCCACACACACTGCTCGCTTCCACTCTCTCTCTCTCTCTCACACTGCCCGCTCCCACTCCCTCTCTCCTTCACACAGCACTCTCCCACTTTGTGTCCCTCACACTGCCTGCTCCCACTCTCTCTCTCCCTCACACTGCCCGCTCCCACTCTCTCTCTCCCTCACACTGCCCACTCCCACTCTCTCTCTCCCTCACACTGTCTGCTCCCACTCTCTCTCTCCCTCACACTGCCCACTCCCACTCTCTCTGTCCCTCACACTACCGGCTCCCACTCTCTCTCCTCACACTGCCCACTCCCACTCTCTCTCCCTCACACTGTCTGCTCCCACTCTCTCTCTCCCACACACACTGCCCGCTTCCACTCTCTCTCTCTCTCTCTCACACTGCCTGCTCCCACTCTCTCTCTCCTTCACACAGCACTCTCCCACTTTGTGTCCCTCACACTGCCGGCTTCCACTCTCTCCCTCCCTCACACTGTTTGCACCCACTCTCTCTCTCCCTCACACTGCCCACTCCCACTCTCTCTCTCCCTCACACTGCCCGATCCCACTCTCTCCCTCCCTCACACTGCCCGCTCCCACTCTCTCCCTCCCTCACACTGCCCGCTCCCACTCTCTCTCTCCTTCACCAATGCCCGCTCCCACTCTCCCTCTCCGATACACTGCCCGCTCCCACTCTCTCTCTCCCTCCCTCACACTGCCCGCTCCCACTCTCTCCCTCCCTCACACTGCCCGCTCCCACTCTCTCTCACACTGCCCACTCCCACTCTCACTCTCCCTCACACTGCCCGCTCCCAATCTCTCTCTCCTTCACCAATGCCCGCTCGCACTCTCCCTCTCCGATACACTGCCTGCTCCCACTCTCTCTCTCTCTCCCTCACACTGCCCGCTCCCACTCTCCCTCTCCGATACACTGCCCACTCCCACTCTCCCTCCCTCACACTGCCCGCTCCCACTCTCTCTCACACTGCCCACTCCCACTCTCTCTCTCTCCCTCACACTACCGGCACCCACTCTCACTCTCCCTCACACTGCCCGCTCCCAATCTCTCTCTCCTTCAGCAATGCCCGCTCCCACTCTCCCTCTCCGATACACTGCCCGCACCCACTCTCTCTCCCTCATGCTCCCGGTTCCCTACCTCTCTCCCTCACACTGCTGCTTCCCAATCTCTCTCTCCCTCACACTGCCCGCTTCCAGTCTCTCTCTCCCTCACACTGCCGGCTCCCACTCTCTCTCGCCCTCACACTGCCCGCTCCCTCTCTCACTCTCCCTCACACTGCCGGCTCCCTCTCTCTCTCTCCCTCACACTGCCCGCTCCCACTCTCTCTCTCTCCCTCACACTGCCGGCTCCCACTCTCTCTCGCCCTCACATTGCCCGCTCCCTCTCTCACTCTCCCTCACACTGCCGGCTCCCTCTCTCACTCTCCCTCACACTGCCCGCTTCCACTCTCTCTCTCTCTCTCACACTGCCCGCTCCCACTCTCTCTTCCTCACACTGCCCGCTCTCACTCCCTCTCTCCTTCACACAGCAGTCTCCCACTTTGTGTCCCTCACACTGCCTGCTCCCACTCTCTCTCTCCCTCACACTGCCCGCTCCCACTCTCTCTCTCCCTCACACTGCCCACTCCCACTCTCTCTCTCCCTCACACTGTCTGCTCCCACTCTCTCTCTCCCTCACACTGCCCACTCCCACTCTCTCTCTCCCTCACACTACCGGCTCCCACTCTCTCTCCTCACACTGCCCACTCCCACTCTCTCTCTCCCTCACACTGTCTGCTCCCACTCTCTCTCGCTCGCACTGACGGCTCCCACTCTCTCTCTCCCACACACACTGCCCGCTTCCACTCTCTCTCTCTCTCTCTCACACTGCCCGCTCCCACTCTCTCTTCCTCACACTGCCGGCTCCCACTCTCTCTCCTAACACTGCCCGCTCCCACTCCCTCTCTCCTTCACACAGCACTCTCCCACTTTCTGTCCCTCACACTGCCCGCTCCCACTCTCTCTCCTAACACTGCCCGCTTCCACTCTCTCTCTCCCTCACACTGCCCGCTCCCACTCTCTCTTCCTCACACTGCCCGCTCCCACTCCCTCTCTCCTTCACACAGCACTCTCCCACTTTGTGTCCCTCACACTGCCCGCTCCCACTCTCTCTCTCCCTCACACTGCCCGTTCCCAGTCTCTCTCTCTCCCTCACACTTCCGGCTCCCACTCTCTCTCACCCTCACACTGCCTGCTCGTACTCTCTTTCGCTCTCTCACACTGCCCACTCCCTCTCTCCCTCCCCCACACTGCCCGCTCCCACTCTCTCTCTCCTTCACACTAACGTCTCCCACTTTCTCTGCCTCACCCTGCCCGCTTCCACTCTCTCTCCCTCACCCTGCCCGCTTCCACTCTCTCTCTCCCTCACACTGCCCGCTCCCACTCTCTCTCTCTCCCTCACACTGCACCCTCCCACTCTCTCTCTCCTTCACACACCACTCTCCCACTCTATCTCCCTCACACTACCTGCTCCCTATCTCTCTCTCTCCCACACACTGCCCGCTGCCTCTCTCTCCCTCTCCCTCACACTGCCCGCTCCCACTCTCTCCCTCTCCCTCACACTGCACGCTCCCACTCTCTCTCCTTCACAATGCCCGCTCCCACTTCCTATCTCCTTCACACACCACTCTCCCAGTCTATCTCCCTCACACTGCCCGCTCCCTATCTCTCTCTCCCTCACACAGACGGCTCCCACTTTCTCCCTCCCTCACACTGCCACCGCCCACTCTCTCTCTCCCTCACACTGCCCGCTTCCTCTATCTCTCCCTCTCACTGCCCGCTTCCTCTCTCGCTCCCTCACACTGCCTGATCCCACTCTCTCTCTCCCTCACACTGCCCGCTCCCACTCTTTCCCTCCCTCACACTGGCCACTCCCACTCTCTCTCTCCCTCACACTGCCCGCTCCCACTCTTTCCCTCCCTCACACTGCCAGCTCCCACTCTCTCTCTCCCTCACACTGCCGTCTCCCAATCTCTCTCCCCCTCACACTCTCTCTCCCTCACACTGCCCGCTGCCTCTCTCTCTCTCCCTCACACTGCCCGCCCCCTCTCTCTCTCTCTCACTGCCCGGTCCCTCTCTCGCTACCTCACACTGCCCGCTCCCACTCTCTCTCCCTCACACTGCCCGCTGCCTCTCTCTCTCTCCCTCACACTGCCCGCTCCCACTCTCCCTCCCTCACACTGGCCGCTCCCACTCTCTCTCTCCCTCACACTGCCCGCTCCCACTCTCTCTCCTTCACACTGCCTGCTCCCACTCTCTCTCTCCCTCACACTGCCCGCTCCCACTCTCTCTTCCTCACACTGCCTGCTCCCACTCTCTCTCTCCCTCACACTGCCCGCTCCCACTCTCTCTCTCTCACACTGCCCGCTCCCACTCTCTCTCCCACACACTGCCCACTCTCTCTATCTCTCCCTCCCACTGCCCGCTCCCACTCTCTCTCTCCCTCACACTGCTCGCTCCCTCTCTCTCTCCCTCACACTGCCCGGTCCCACTCTCTCTCCCACACACTGCCCGGTCCCACTCTCTACCTCACACTGCCCACACTCTCTCTCTCTCCCTCACACTGCCCACTCCCACTCTCTCTCCTTCACACTGCCTGCTCCCACTCTCTCTCCTTCACACTGCCTGCTCCCACTATCTCTCTCCCTCACACTGCCAGCTCCCACTCTCTCTCTCCCTCACACTGCCCGCTCCCACTCTCTCTCTCTCACACTGCCCGCTCCCACTCTCTCTCCCACACACTGCCCACTCTCTCTATCTCTCCCTCCCACTGCCCGCTCCCACTCTCTCTCTCCCTCACACTGCTCGCTCCCTCTCTCTCTCCCTCACACTGCCCGGTCCCACTCTCTCTCCCTCACACTGCCCACTCCCACTCTCTCTCCTTCACACTGCCTGCTCCCACTCTCTCTCCTTCACACTGCCTGCTCCCACTCTCTCTCCTTCACACTGCCTGCTCCCACTATCTCTCTCCCTCACACTGCCAGCTCCCACTCTCTCTCTCCCTCACACTGCCAGCTCCCACTCTCTCTCTCCCTCACACTGCCCGCTCCCACTCTCTCTCTCCCTCACACTGCCAGCTCCCACTCTCTCTCCCTCAAACTGTGATTCCCACTCTCATTACTTTGCAATGCTGGGGTTGCTTGATTTTATTGTCAATGCATTGAATATAGGAGTTGGGAGATCACATTGTGGCTGAAAAGGTGATTGGTTAGTTCACTCGCGCCATACTGCATTCAATTCCTGCTATAAGATGAAGGTTATAAAACTTGAAAGAGTTCAGAAAAGCTTTACAAGAATGTTGTAGGTTTGACGTGTTTGAGCTCTAGGGAGAGGCTGAATAGACTGGGGCTATTTTCCCTGGTCCATTGAAGGTTGAGGGGTTACCTTGAAGAGATTTATAAAATCATGAGGGACATGGTTAGGTGAAATAGCCAATATCTATTTCCAAGACGAGAAGTTGTCGGTACGATGTGAGAGGGGAAAGACTTAAAAGGGACTTAAGGTGCAGTTTTATTCTTGCAGTGATGTGTGTATGGAATGAGCTGCCAGAGGAAGTGGTAGAGGCTGGTACAATTGCAACATATAAAAGACATTTGGATGGCTATATTAATAGGAAGAGTTCAGAGGGATGTGGGGCAAGTGCTGGTGAATGGGATTAGATTAATTTTGGGTATCTGGCCAACATGGAAGGGTTGAACCAATGGTCTGTTTCTGTGTTGTCCATCTCTATGATGCTATGACTCTATTAAAGGTAGGATGTGCATGGTGCAGACTGTCCAAGCATTAGCACAGGGTTGATCTAAACACTTTTCAACATTTAGACAAATGATCTACCAACAACCATGTCTCACAGTTTTCTCTATGCTGGTGACTGAGAGTTAAATTGTCATAGCACGGACACAAACCACTCCGTTAGACCCATTCACCCTGAACAGATCCATTCCCATTTGCCAGCACATGGCCCCAATCCCTCTGAACCCTTCCTATTCATATAACCATCCGGATGCCTTTCAAATGCTGTCATTGTACCAGCTTCCACCACTTCCTCTGGCAGCTCACTCCATGCACGCACTGACTTCTATTTGAGAACAGTTGCCCCTTGGGTTCATCTTAAATTTTCCCATCTCAACTTAACCCTATGTGCACCAGTATGAACACCTCTTCCCCGTAGAAAAGATCTTGGCTATTCACCCTATCCATGCTCTTCATGATTTAGCAAACCTCTCTGAGGTCATACAGTCAGAGAGTCATAAAGATGTACAGCACAGAAACAGACCCTTCGGTCCAACTTGTCCATGCCGACCAGATATCCCAACCCAATCTAGTCCCACCTGCCAGCACCCAGCCCATATCCTTCAAAACCCTTCACTTACATGTACCCATCCAGATGCCTCTTAAATGTTGCAATTGTACCAGCCTCCACCATTTTCCCTGGCAGCTCAATCCAGCTCTGTGTGAAAATTTTGCCCCTTCGATCTCATTTATATCTTTCCCCTCTCACCCTAAACCTATGCCCTCTAGTTCTGGACTCCCCCACCTCAGGGAAAAGACTTTGTCTATTTATCCTATCCATGCCTCTCATAATTTTAGAAATCTCTAGAAGGTCACACCTCCGCCTCCAATGCTCCAGGGAAATCAGCCCCAGCCTGTTCAGCCTCTCCCTATAGCTCAAATCTTCCAAACCTGGCAACATCCTTGTAAATTTTTTCTGAACCCTTTCAAGTTTCACAACATCTTTCCGATAGGAAGGAGACCAGAATTGTACGCAGTATTCCAACACTCACCAATGTCCTGTACAGCTGCAACATGACCTCCCAAACCATGTACTCAATATTCTGACCAATAAATGAAAGCACACTAAAATTTTTCCTCACTATCCTATCTACCTGCGACTCCACTTTCAGAGGGCGATGAACCTGCACTCCAAGGTCTCTTTGTTCAGCAACAGGTCACTTCTCAACCTCCAATAGCTCAAAACCTCGAGCCTCAGTGACATTCTTATACATTTCATCCGCAACATTTCAAGTTTAACAACACCTTTCCTATAGCAGGGAGACCAGAATTGAATATAGTATTCCCAAAGTGGCCTCACCAATGTCATGTACAGCCACACTCCTACACTCAATGTACTGACCAATAAAGGCTCCTTACTTCTGCCCCCTGGACCAGCTCCTTAATGAAGGTGTTACAAAGGTGATGGAATCCTGCAGCACATCAGGCTTACACTGAATCCCTCATCAACCATATCCAGTGTATGTCAGCTCCACAACTTCAATGTCCATCAGAACTGTGCATTTACATTGATGTCCAGCATAATCCCAGCCAACATGTTTGTGTGTGACTTGAGCCAGAATGTCACTGATTTCAAGATTGTCCTGACCTTCAACAGCAAAGTCTAATTATTGAAAGTCATAAATCTTTTGACCATATCCAAAAAAACCTGCAGGTGCTTTAAATCAGAAAAAAACACAAAACTTGCTGGAAAAGCTCAGCAGCATCTGTGCAGAGAAATCAGAGTTAACCTTTCGTGTCCAATGATTGTTCTTCAATACTAACGGTGTCCACTTTAATTGTCCAATAAACACAGGTCCACCCATTTGTTTGGTTTAACTTTCAGACTGAAATCTGTTGAACACAAAGTGCACAAATGTGCCTGGTTATCACACCCAGATCAAATTATCATGAAGTTCAAGCACTTTGAAAATATCCAACTTGGAAATACCTTCCTTACCAAATTGTTTTCATGACAATATTTTTAACTGTGTTTCCAAATATTCTTCAGTCCAGATACAAATATATTTTAAATTGCTTTCACCTCTCTCCCGTGTGAGTAATCTGGTATATGAATGTCAGTGTCTGTGTGGTACTATGTATGTAGGCCATGCCTCTGAAAGACTGACATATTGTTCCAAACAGCATTTCTCTTCAGGTCTTCATAACAAACAGGTTACTGCCTGGAGCCAACCAGCTTACACTCACAAAACCTAAAACCCAGTGCCCACCATTGGTTGTGATTGGGTAACATTTTAAATGAACTCTAATCCATTCCTGGGCATTGCTGGTTGGGCCGGCAATTATTGCTCATCCCTAGTGGTTGTTGAGAATGTACTGTGGGTTTGGAAAGTGCTGTCTAAGGAGCTTCTGTGAATTTCTGCAGGGCACCTTGTCGCTGGTGCACATTGCTGCTCCTGTGGGTCAGTGGGGAAAATAACATGGATGTTTGTGGATGTCGTGGCAATCAAGTGGGGTCTTTTATCACGGCTGGTGCCAAGCTTCTGAAATACTGTTGGAGCTGCCCCCGTCCAGGCCTGTGGGGAGTATTCCATCATAATCCTGACTGGTGTATTGTAGATGGTGGACGGTCTGTGGGGAATCAGGAGGTGAGTCATTCACTGCAGTATTCCGAGCCTCTGACCTGCTCTGTTGTCACTGTATTTATATCACTGGTACAATTCAGTTTCTGGTCAATGGTAACCCCAAGATGTTGATAGTTGAGGATTCAGCAATGGTAACCCCATTGAATATCAAAGGATGGTGGTTTGATTCTCTGTTGTTTTAGATGATCAGTGTATGGTATTTATGTGGCATGAATATTCTTTGTCACTTTTCTTCCTAGTCCTGGATATTATCCAGGTTTTACTGCACTTGCCAAGGGCTGCTTCAGTATCTGAGTAGTCACACATGCTGTTGAACATTGTGTAAACATTGGCTAACATCCTTAAGATGGAGGGATGTACATTTATAAACGATTGAAGATTATTGGGCCGAGGACATTCTCCTGAGGAACTCCAACAGAAATGTTCTTTCGTTGTGATGATTGACCGCCAACAATCACAACCTTCTTCCTTTGTGCCAGGTCCAACTCCAACCAGCAGAGAGTTTTCCTCAATTTCCATTGGCTCCAGATTTGCTCAGGCTCCTTGATGTCACACTCAGTCAAACACAACTTTAACATTAAGCCCAGTCATACTCACACCACTCTCTGGTATCATCTCTTTTTCTCCAAGGCCATGGTCACACACCACTCCCTCATCGGAGAGGGGCAACTGGTGCTGAGTGTAACCTTGGTGTCACCATAGCTCAGGCCAGGGTAAGAAGAAGAGTCCTTCATGGTAACATCAGCTAATGTGGGAATAGGGCCAATGCAGTTGGTGTGCCTCTCCATTGTAAACCAGCTAGCCAGCTCACTGAGGGAACGAGTTACTGAGTGGGCATTCTTGAGAGAAGGATACCTTTGGAACACAATGAGATTTAGAGATGGGAGTGTTTGATTGGAAAACAATATTGCTCACAGAATGAAAATTCTCATTTTATTAATTAATCTGATCAGAATTGTCCAGTCTTTAAAACTTAATTTTAGAAATACATGTAGATTTATGTGAGCACTTAATGCGTCTTGTCATGATCTGTTTGTTCACATTTGAATGAAACACTAATGTGAAGCGTGGGGGCACCTCACAATCCCCTGGGGACCCTCCATGGTATCGGTTAAAGGGCTGGGAAATGGGGGACATCAGTGTTTGATGGAGAGAGATTGACTGCAGCATGAAAACACAGATTACCTCAATGCTGAAAACATTTGGAATTATCAATAAATTATTCAAAATGATTCTTGCCATGTTAGTATTCCTGATAAGTGATTCAAACTATTGAAGCTTTGTAAATCTGGGTGAGAGTTGCTCCCTGCACTTTGTGATGGAAGATGTTACATTCTGGTCCAGTGATCGCCATTATACAGACACTCGAACATTGATGTCAGGTGGTATGAAGGTTCTCTGTAGTTTAATTCTGATTTGTGAGGGCTTTTGTGGTGCAGTGGCAGTGTCCCTACCTCTGAACCACAAGGTCTGTGTTCAAATGCAAACCTGCACTGAAGATGTGTTTATAGTAAGGAGAGGCAAGAGAGAAGGGAAGTGGTGTTTTTGATAAGGGAAAATGTCGTGGCAGCACTTAGAGAGGATATTCCTGATGGATCATCCAGTGAAGTTGCATGGATGGAACTGAGAAAAATGAAGGGTGTGATCACATTGTTGGGATTATACTCCCGCCACGCTCTGCATCCCCCAATAATCAGCTGGAAATTGGGGAGAAAATATGCAGGGAGCTCGCCAAAGGCAGTAAGAATGATAGGGTTACAAGAAAAGGGGATTTTAACCTTCCAAATATAGACTGGGAATGGATTGGAGAACTTACTAGGTGTATTCAGGAAAACTTTCTCAATTAATATGAAGATGGCCCTCCATGACAAGGGGCAAAACCCAATCTTCTCTCAGAAAATAAGGCAGGGCAAGTGACGGAGGTATTAGTGGGGGAGCACTAACTGTTATTCGATTAGTTTTAAAATAGCTATGGAAAAGGATAGACTGGTCAACAATTTAAAGTGTATGGAGTTGACAGTGGGGTCTTTGGACATTACAATCTGTAAGTGTGATGTGTAGAATCTTTTTCTGAGTCTTTGATATTGTAAATGAGAGTGAGATTCACTCTGCATTCAGGTCTCTGTTATTCTTTACAAGCCTGATGGATTATGTTCATATATTTAATGCTTATCCCTATTTGTGATTGTAATTGTATCTCTAATATTGCAGTGTACAAATAATTTTCGATGTGGTATATCAATTATAAAGAACCTGAACTCTAACGGGAGTATCCATTTGAGTTAAATAACTTGTGTGCCTTCTGAACATGGAGTGAACCTACATGATGTAAAACAGAAAGTGCTACAAATACTCTGTAGGTCAGAGAGCATTTGTAGAGAGAGAAACAGAATGAGCGTTTCTGGTCAATGACCTTTCATCAGAGAAAGTGACTGAATATTTCCAGCAGTCTCTGTTTTTATTTAATGTTCACAGTATCTGGAGTATACAGATTTTCAAATTATAAATCTCCATAACGTACTATTCAGTTGGTTGCTGTGGGTTACTATTGAGAGATTAACACAGTGTTTTGCAATCTGATAGTCAATGTCATTTGGAGACTGGGATTTGTTTATAGACGAGTTTGGAGAGAAATATAAATCATTTCTTTCTCTCTTGTTCTGTTTGAGTGTTCGAATAAAAATGTCACTGGAAGGTGGGATCAGAGTGGGACTGAACAGTGTCTCTGTCTGAGCCTGTGGGAGTGATGACCCTTCTGTGTCTCTGTATCTCTGTCAGTGATAATGTGAGTGTGTGTGAGAGGGAACTACCTGTATTGTTACTTCAGCAGCATTCTTCCCTCCTCAGATACTGAAGCACTCCATGTGGCTCTGCAGCAAGATCCTGGCAACTTCAGCTCCTCGGAAACGGTGTTAGGGAACTGGGGCCAGAGCTGGATGAACTTCGGATCATTCGGGAGGCTGAGGGAGTAATTGAGAGGAGTTACAGGGAGGGCGTCACATCTCAGGTACCGGGGAAAGGTAGATGGATTACAGTCAGGGGGCGGAAAGGAACAGGCAGACAGTGTAGAGTTCCCCTGTGGCCGATCCCCTCAATAACAAGCGTACTGTTTTGGTTACTGCTGGGGAGGGGACAACTTACCAGGGGTAAGCAATGGGGCACAGGTCTCCGGCACAGAATCTGTCCATGTTGCTCAGAAAGGTAGGATTAGAAAAAAAGAGATTGAGGGGGGACCTGATTGAGGGTATGAAGGGTATAGACAGGGTAGACAGAGATAACCTTTTTCCCAGGGTGAAGGATTCAGTAATGAGAGGTCACACTTTCAAGGTGAAAGGTGAAAAGTTTAAGGGGGATACACACGGCAAGTACTTTACACGGAAGATGGTAGGTGTCTGGAATGCATTGCCAGCAGAGGTAGTACAGGCGGGTATGTTAGATTCATTTAAGATGCGACTGGACAGATGCATGAGTAGGTGGGGAGCAGAGGGATACAGATGCTTAGGAATTGGGCGACAGGTTTAGACAGTAGGTTTGAATTGGCTCAGGCTTGGAGGGGTAAAGGGCCTGTTCTTGGGCTGTAAATTTTCTTGGCTCTTTGTTGTTTGAAGTGAAAGAGGAGCAGAGCATTAGTCATTAGGGACTTCACAGTGAGGGGACAGATAGGAGATTCTGTAGGAATGAGAGAGAATCAGGGTTGATGTGCTGCCTCCCAAGTGCCAGGGTTCATGACATCTCAGATCGTGTTTTCGGGATTCTTGAGGTGGAGGGAGAACAGCCCCAACTCATGGTCCACATTGGCACCAATGACATGGGTAGGACAAGGGATGGGGTTTTAAAGCAGATATTCAGGGAGTTAGAGTGGAAGTTTAGAGCTGGAACAAACAGAGATGTCAACTCTGGTTTGTTACCTGTGCCACATGCTAGCAAGGAATAGGGGGAGAGAAGAGTTGAACATGTGGCTACAAGGATGATGCAGAAGGGAGGGATTTAGATATCTGGATAATTGGGGCTTATTCTGGAGTAGGTGGGTCTTCTACAAACAGGATGGTCTACACCTGAACCAGAGAGGTACTCTAACCTGGGGGCAGGTTTGCTAATGCTCTTTGGGAGGGTTTAAACTAATTCAGCAGGAGATGGGAACCTGAATTGTAGCATCAGTGCACAGGAGGTTGAGAGCAATGAGGTCCTGAATAGGGTTTCAATGTTGCAGGCATACAGTGGCAGGCAGCAAGTTGGTTTCAAGTGTGTCTACTTCAACGCCAGGAACATCCAGAATAAGGTGGGTGACCTTGCAGCATGGGTTAGGACTTTGATGTTGTGGCCATTTCAGAGACCTGGATTGAGCAGGGACAGGAATGGTTGTTGCAAGTTCCGGGGTTTAGATGTTTCAGTAAGAACAGGGAAGGTGGTAAAAGAGGAGGAGGTGTGGCTATGTTCGTTAAGGACAGTGTTATAGTGGCAGAAAGGACATTTGATGAGGACTGGTCCACTGAGGTAGAATGGGCTGAGGTGAGAAACAGGAAAGCAGAGGTCATGCTGTTGGGAGTTTTCTGTAGGCTTCCAGAGATGTAGAGGAAAGGATTGCAAAGATGATTCTGGATAGGAGAGAAAGTAACAGGGTCGTTGTTCTGGGGGCCTTTAACTTTCCAAATATTGACTGGAAACACTGTAGTTCGAGTACTTAAGATGGGTCAGTTTTTGTCCAATGTGTGCAGGACCGTTTCCTGACACAGTATATAGACAGGCCAACAAGGGGCGAGGCCACATTGGATTTAGTATTGGGTCATGAACCCAGGCAGGTGTTTGATTCGCAGGAAGGTGAGCACTTTGGTGATAGTGACCACAATTAGGTTACGTTTACTTTAGTGATGGAAAGGGACAGGGATATATCGCAGGGAAAGTGATATAGTTGGGGGAAAGGCAATTATGCTGTGATTTGGCAAGAATTAGGATGCATAGGATGAGAAGGAAACTGCAGAGGATGGGCACAATTGAAATGTGGAGTTTTTTCAAGGATCAGCTACTGCATGTCCTTGATAAGTATGTACGTGTCAGGCAGCGAGGAGATGGTGGAACAAGGGAACCATGGTTTAGTAAAGAAGTTGTATCTGTTGTTAAGAGGAAGAAGGAGGCTTATGTAAAGATGAGACATGAAGATTCAGTTAGGCACTTGAGAGTTACAAATTAGCCAGGAAGGACCAAAAGAGAAAGCAAAGAAGGGCCAGGAGGGGACATGAGAAGTCATTGGCAGGTCGCATCAAGGAAAACCTTAAAGCTTTCTATCAGTATATCAGGAATTAAAAAATGACTAAAGTAAGATTCGGACCAGTCAAGGACAATAATGGGAAGTTGTGTGTGAAGTCTGAGGAGATGGGAGAGGAGCTAAATGAATATTTTGCATTCGTATTCACACTGGAAAAAGACAATGTTGTCGAGGAGAATACTGAGATCCAGATTATTAGACAAAACGGGATTGAGGTTCATAACGAGGAAGTGTTAGCAATTCTGGAAAGTGTGAAAACAGAGAAGTCCTCTGGGTTGAAGGGGATTTATCCTAGGATTCTCTGGGAAGCCAGGGAGGAGATTGCAGAGACTTTGATCTTTATGTCATCATTGTCTACAGGAATGGTGCCAGAAGACTGGAGGACAGTAAAAGTTGTCCCCTTGTTCAAGAAGAGGAGTAGAAACAACCCTGGTAATTATAGACCAGTGAACCTGACTTTAATTGTGGATAAAGTGTTGGAAAAAGTTATAAGAGTTCAGATTTATAATCATCCTTCAATCATCCAGAAAGGATGAAGTTGATTAGGGCTAGTCAACATGGTTTTGTGAAGGGTAGATTGTGCCTCACAAACTTTATTCAGTTCTTTGAGAAGATGACCAAGCAGCAGATTAGGTGGTCAATGTGGTCGATATTGGTTTCAGTCAGGCTTTTGATAAGGGTCTCCATGATAGGCTATTGCACAAAATACGGAGGCACGGAGACTTGGGATTGAGGGCGATTTAGCTTTTTGCATCAGAAATTGGCAAGCTGTAAGGGTGGTGGTTGATAGGAAATGTTTATCCTGGAGTTCAGTTACTAGTGGTGTACCACAAGGATCTGTTTTTCGTTCACTGGTGTTTGTCATTTTTATAAATGACTTGGATGAGGATGTAGTAGGATGGGTTCATTAAATTTGTGGATGACACCAGGTCAATGGAGTTGTGGACAGTGCAGAAAGATGCTGCAGGTTACAAAGGGACAAAGATAAGCTGCAGAGCTGGGCTGAGAGGTGGCAAATGGAGTTTAATGCAGAAAAGTGTGAGGTGATTCACTTTGGAAGGAGGAACACAAATACGGAACACTGGGTTAAAGGCAAGATCTTTGGTGGTGTGGTGAGCATAGAGATCTTGGTGTCCATGAACATAGATCCCTGAAAGCTGCCACCCAGGTTGATAGGGCTGTTAAGAAAGCGCACAGCTTTTATTAGTAGAGGGATTAAGTTTCAGAGCCATGAGGTCATGTTGCAGCTGTACAAAACTCTGGTGCGGCCGCACTTGGCATATTGCGTACAGTTCTGGTATTAAAAGTAGGATGTGGAAACATTGGAAAGGATGCAGAGAAGATTTATCAGGATGTTGCCTGGTATGGAGAGATGGTCTAATGAGGGAAGGCTGAGGGACTTGAGGCTGTTTTTGTTAGAGAGAAGATGTTGAGAGGTGACTTCATAGAGACATACAAGATGATCAGAGGATTAGATAGGGTGGACAGTGAGAGCCCTTTTCCTTGGGTGGAGATGGCTGGTACAAAGGGACAGAGGTTTAATGTCAGAGGTAGTTTCCTTACTCAGAGAGTAGTTGGGGCATGGAACGCCCTGCCTGCATCAGTAGTAGACTTGCCAACTTTAAGAACATTTAAATGGTCATTGGATAAACATATGGATGATACTGGAATATTGTAGGTTACATGGGCTTGAGATTGGTTTCACAGGTCGGCACAACATCGAGGGTCGAAGGGCCTGTACTGTGCCGTAATAGTCAATGTTCTATGTTCCATGCCTGGGCTGACAAATGGCAATTAACATCTGTGTCACACAAATGCAAAACAATTATCACCTCCAAGAAGAGATCACATCGATAACGCCGTGTGACATTCAATGCTTTACTATTGCTGAATCCCCCACAATCACCAAGCTGGGAGTTCCCATTGAGCTGAAAATGAAATGGACTTTCAATGTAAGTACTGTGGGTACAAGAGCAGCTCAGGGGGCAGGAACACTCATGGCTCCAAAAGCCTCTCTACCATCTCCAAGGCACAGGTCAGGAGTGTGATGGAATACTCCCCACTTGCCTGGATGGAAATAACTCCAAGATCCCTCAAGAAATGGGATCCCAGCATGACCCAGCAGCCATATAAAAGCACAATGTTGCAGATACTCAAATTCTGACATGAAATCAGAAAGTGCTGGAGAAATTCAGCAAATCTGGCAACACCTTTGAAGAGATACATAAAGTTAAACTTTTGAGTCCAATATCACCCTCCTTCAGAACAGTGCTGACAAGGAGTCATGTTGGACTACAAACATTCATTCTCTTTCTCTCTTCATAGTTCAACTAGGCCTGCTGAGTTTCTCCAACATTTTCTCATTTACGAAGAAGTAACCAGTTTGATCGGCACCACATCTACAAACATTGTCATTCCACCACCGGTGCTCATTGGCAGCACTGAGTATCATTGACAATACACATTGCAGACACTCACCTTCAATATCTATGACCACTAACTTCCTTAAGACAAAGGCAGTAGATGTATGAGAACACCATGACCTGCATGTTCCCTTCCAAGCCATTCACCATCCTGACTTGGGTATATATTCCTTCAGTAAAATCACCATAGTCCCAGTGGACCATAGGGCTGCTCTCTCATTAGTAAGAAACAACTGGCCGTGAGGTTAACCTGAGGGTCACTGTGCCTCAGGAGAACGGTGAGGTTGGGAAGGTAGGACCTTCATGATGATCTCAGCCAGTGTGGGGATTGAACCTGTGATGTTAACATAGAACATACTATAATACAGCATTGTACAGGCCCTTCAACCTTCGATGTTGTGCCGACCATTTACCTGACTCTATTGTTCTCTCCTCTATGTGCCTATCCAAGAGTCACTTAAATTGCACAAAATACAGAGGCATGGATTGAGGGTGTTTCAGCAGTTTGGATCAGAAGGTGGCTAGTTGAAAGAAGACAGAGGGTGGTGGCTGGTGGGAAATATTCACCCTGGAATTCATTACTAGTGGGGAATCACAAGGATTTGTTTTGGGTCCACTACTGTTTGTCATTTTTATAAATGACCTAGATGAGAGTGTAGAAGGATGCGTTAGTACATTTGTGGATGACAATAAGGTCGGTGAAGTTGTGGGTAGTGTTGAAGGATGTTGCAGTCTACAGAGGGACATAGATAAGCTGCAGAGCTAGGCTGAGAGGTGGCAAATGGAACTTAATGTGGAAAAGTGTGAGGTGATTCACTTTGGAAGGAGGAACAAGAATACAGAGTACTGGGCTAATGGTAAGATTCTTGGTAGTGTAGATAAGCAGAGAGATCTCAGCGTCCAGGTACATAGATCCCTGAAAGTTGCCACCCAGTTTGATAATGTTGAGGCTCTTTTCGTTCGAAAGAAGAAGGCGGAGAGATGACGTAATTGTGAGATACAGATAATCACAGAGTTAGATAGGGTGGACAGTGAGAGCTTTTTCCTCGGATGGTGATGGCTAGCATGAGGGGACATAGCTTTAAATTGAGGGATGATAGATATAGGACAGATGTCGGAGGTAGTTTCTTTACACAGTGTGTAGTAGGGGCATGGAACGCACTGCCTGCAACTGTAGTAGACACCGACTTTCAGGGCATTTAAATGGTCATTGGATAATCATATGGACAAAAATGGAATTGTGTAGGATAAATGAGCTTCAGATTAATTACACAGGTCGGCACAACATCAAGGGCCGAAGGCTGTAGTGCGCTGTCATGTTTATGTTCTATATTCTAATTGTTCCTAATCTATCTGACTCTGCTACCACTGCTGGTAGTGTATTCCACACACCCACCACTGTCTGTGTTAAGAACCTACATCTGACATCTCCCCTAAAAGTTCCTCTAATCACTTTAAAATGATACCTCCCTCATGATGACCATTTCCGCCCAGTGAAAAAATCTCTGTCTGTTCCCTCTATCTGTGTCTCTCATCACCTTGTACACCTCCATCATCTCAGCTCTCATCCTTCTTCACTCCAGTGAGAAATACCCTCACTCCCTCAACCTTTCTTCATAAGACATGCCCTCCAGTCCAGGCAGCGCCCTCTCTAAAGCTCCCACATCCTTCCTATAATAAGGCAACCAGAACTGAACACAATATTCCAAGTGTGGTCTAAGCAGGGCTCTTTCGAGCTGCAGCATAACCTCACGGCTCTTAGCCTCCATCCCTCTGCTAATGAAAGCAAACACGCAATAAGTTGCCTCAACAAATTTGGGGGGGGCACTGGGTGACTTTGAGGGATCAATAGGCATGAACCCCAAGATCCCTCTGTTCCTCCACACTGCCAAGAATGCTGCCTTCAACCCTGCATTCTGCATTTCAATTTGACATTCCAAAATGAATCACTTCATGCTTTTCCAGGTTGACGTCCATCTGACACTTATCAGCCCAGTTCTGCATCCTGTCAATGTCCTGTTGAAACCTAGGGCAGTCCTCCACACTATCCACCACTCCACCAACCTTCATGTCATTGGCAAACTTACTAACCCAACCTTCCACTTCCTCATACAGGTCATTTATAAAAAATACACAGAGAGCAGAGGTCCCAGAACCGATCTCTGTGCAAATCACTGGTCACCAAGCTCCAGGCTGAATACTTCCCATCTACTACCAGCCTCTGTCTTCTATGGACCAGCCTGTTCTTTATTCAGACAGCCAAATTTCCCAGTATCCCTTGCCTCCTTACTTTCTGAATGAGCCTCCCATGGGCAACCTTATCAAATGCCTTGCTAAAATCCATGTGCTTGACCTGCCCTCACAAAGCCATGCTGACGATCTCTAACCAAGTTATGGTTTTCCAACTAAGCATAAATCCTGTGTCTCTGCAATAATTTGCCCAACGCATATGTAAAATTGACTGGTCTGTAATTCCTAAGATTTCCCTATTCCCTATCATGAATAAGGGATTAATAACATTTGCCACCCTCGAATTATTTGGCACCACTCCAGTGGACAATGAGGACCCAAAGATCATCATCAAAGGCACAGCAATCTCTTCCCTTGCTTCCTGTCATAACCTTGCGTATATTCCTTCCTGCCCAGGGGAGTTAGCTATCCTTAAAACTTTCAGCTCATCCTCCTTTTTAACACCAACCTGTTTGAGCATGTCAGCCGGTTTTATTCTGTCCTCACAAACATCAAGTTCCCTCTCAGTAGTGAATAATGAAGCTAAGTATTCATTGAGGACCAACACTACCTCCTACTCCGACTCCAGGCACAAGTTCCCTCCACTGTCCCTGATTGGCCCTACCCTCACTCTGACCATCCTCTTGTTCCTCACATCAGTATAGAACGCCTTGGGGTTTTCCTTCATCCTGCCTCCCAAAGCCTTTACATGCCCCCTCCTAGATGTCCTAAACCCATTCTTCAGTTCCTTCCCGGCGATCTTGTAACCCTCTAGAGCCCTGTCTGATGCTTGCCCCCTCAACATTCAGTAAGCTTCCTTCTTCCTCTTGACTAGGTGTTCCACATCCCTTGTCACCCAAGGTTCTTTCACCCCACCATCCCTTCCTTGCCTCAGTTTGACAAACCTGTCCTCCTAAACAACCTCCACATTTCTGTTGAGCAGTTCCCTGAGAACATCTGTTCCCAATTTAGATACCCCAGTTTCTGCCTAATAGTGTTATAATTCACCCTCCCCCAATTAAATACTTTCCCAGACCATCTGCTCCTATCCCTCTCCATGAGTATAGTGAAGGTCATGGAGTTATGATCATTATCACCGAAATGCTCTCCTACAGAAAGATCTGACACCCGGCCTGGTTCATTGCCAAGCACCAAATCCAACATTGGATGATGGTATCACTCTACATCACAAACCAGCCATCCAGCCACAAGTGCTGCAGGGGCTCAGTTCGCACAGTTGGCTGGATGGTTGATGTGAGATGTAGAGAAGTGAGGTGGTACTTTGGTTAAACTCACCATCAATTGTTTCTCTACCTCTCTCCAAGACAGAACAGCCTTTTGAATTGTGCAATTCCTTCAGTACCCCTCTGACACAATCCTAGAGAGAAGGCTGAGAGGCAACTTAATTGAGACATACAAGATAATCAGGGGTTCAATAGGGTGGACAGTGAGAGCCTTTTTCCTCGGATGGTGATGGCTTGCACGAGGGGACATAGCTTTAAATTGAGGGGTGATAGATACAGGACAGATGTCAGAGTAGTTGGGGTATGGAACACCTTGCCTACAACAGTTAGAGACTCACCAACTTTAAGGGCATTTGATGGTGGTTGGATAAACATATGGATGAAAATGGAATAGTGTCGGATCAATGAGCTTCAGATTGGTTCCACAGGTCAGCGCAACATCGAGGGCCGAATGTGCTGTACTGTGCTGTAATGTGCGATGTTCCAGTTTAGTGACCAGTTGATCTCTAAAACTCTGAAGGGTGAGAGCAAAGGAGAGACCCGCAGAGACCCAGAAATGGAGAGCAGAAGGAAGGCTGTGCTTCTGCTCTTCACCATCTCTGGGAGCTTCACCCTCCCGTGGTTCATCAATGTTGTAGATTTCTGATATTATGTCAATCGAGGCATCAATCCTGATGATTACCCACCGTTTCTGTTAGTGTTCAGTGTTGTTGGTTACATGCTGCAGAGGTTACGTTGTTGTACAAACAGATTTATTTATGCAGCAACATTGTCTATCTTCAGAGGGAAGATCAGTAACACAGTAAAACCTCTGGCTGCACAAATTCATTACGTTCTGAATAAATAAAACTCTTCATTGAAGCCAAAGGGACAGTCCCATTGTTCCCAGACTGTGGAATGATATTTTTCATTGACCCGTGGGATATGGGCAGAACTGGCTGGGCCAGTGTTTTCTGCCTGTCCCTAGTTGCCCCTTGAGAAGCTCCTCAAGAAGAAGGAGCTGTCTTCTTGAACTTGCTGCACTCCATGTGATGTAGATAGACACACAATGTGCCCTTTAGGGAGGGAGTTCCAGGACTTTGACTCAATGACACTGAAGGAACAGCGATATGTTTCCAAGACAGAATTGAGAGTGTTCTGGAGGGGAACTTGTTGGAGATGGTGTTCGGATATAGCTGCTGCCCTTTTCCTTCCAGATGAAAGTGATCCAGTGGAGAGCAGACTGACCCCACTGTGTCTGGGTCACTGACCCAGGGGAGAGCAGACTGACCCCACTGTGTCTGGGTCACTGATGTAGGGGGAGCAGACTGACCCCACTGTGTTTGGGTCACTGACCCAGGGGAGAGCAGACTGACCCCACTGTCTCTGGGTCACTGATGAAGGGGAGCAGACTGACCCCACTGTGTTTCACTGACCCAGGGGGAGTAGACTGACCCCACTGTGTCTGTGTCACTGACCCCAGGGAGGGAAGGCTGACCCCACTGTGTCTGTGTCACTGACCCCAGGGAGGGAAGGCTGACCCCACTGTGTCTGTGTCACTGACCCCAGGGAGGGAAGGCTGACCCCACTGTGTCTGTGTCACTGACCCCAGGGAGGGAAGGCTGACCCCACTGTGTCTGTGTCACTGACCCCAGGGAGGGAAGGCTGACCCCACTGTGTCTGTGTCACTGACCCCAGGGAGGGAAGGCTGACCCCACTGTGTCTGTGTCACTGACCCCAGGGAGGGAAGGCTGACCCCACTGTGTCTGTGTCACTGACCCCAGGGAGGGAAGACTGACCCCACTGTGTCTGTGTCACTGACCCCAGGGAGGGAAGGCTGACCCCACTGTGTCTGTGTCACTGACCCCAGGGAGGGAAGGCTGACCCCATTGTGTCTGTGTCACTGACCCCACTGTGTCTGTGTCACTGACCCCAGGGAGGGAAGGCTGACCCCACTGTGTCGGTATCATTGACGCCAGGGAGGGAAGGCTGACCCCACTGTGTCGGTATCATTGACCCCAGGGAGGGAAGGCTGACCCCACTGTGTCTGTATCACTGACCCCAGGGAGGGAAGGCTGACCCCATTGTGTCTGTGTCACTGACCCCAGGGAGGGAAGACTGACCCCACTGTGTCGGTATCATTGACCCCAGGGAGGGAAGGCTGACCCCACTGTGTCTGTATCACTGACCCCAGGGAGGGAAGGCTGACCCCATTGTGTCTGTGTCACTGACCCCAGGGAGGGAAGGCTGACCCCACTGTGTCTGTATCACTGACCCCAGGGAGGGAAGGCTGACCCCACTGTGGAGGTATCACTGACCCCGCTGTGTCGGTATCATTGACCCCAGGGAGGGAAGGCTGACCCCACTGTGTCTGTATCACTGACTCCAAGGTGGGCAGACTGAACCTTGTCCCTTTAAGAAGGATGTGTTCTGTTTCTCTTGATGAGGGATGTTATCAACCTGGTGCCAAGGTGTTCCATGGAAAGCAGAGTAAATAACTTTGGGTTTTCTTAAATTACGACCAAAGCAGCATGAGGAAGTGGAGTCTTGCTCTCACCGATCCAGGGGCTCAGTGCTGCTCTCAGTTATTGAAGTTGCATTATTTGGTGTTGAAGCTATTAGTCACAGCTGTCACCTCTCTCTGCTGTAGGATAAAAGCTTGAACTCTCTCTCTCTGCTGTGAGATTGTTTGTTTTGGTGTTCCCATCTTTTGGATTGGAGGAGATAGGAAGTGAGGGAAATCTGTTTTGCTGATTTTGCCTTTTCTATGGGTCTGTTTATAGGATGTGGCTGTAATGGAACAGTTGATGGGTAGAATTAAATAATATATTATTTTGTTCTGTATTCCGACAGGTTCAAGTTGGTTTTTTTTCATTGTTTGCATTTTAATTGTGGTATAAGAATTAAGTGTGTTTTGTGTAAAGCTCAACATTCTGACCCATCGAATTCCATCCAGTAGAGAACACTCTAGAACTGTCCATGATGCTACCAGCGATGTCTAAGGTTCAACATGACCATTCTCAAACTCACTTGAAATATTGGCCAACAGAGTTCTGTACATTCTAGAAGGGATGTGAGTGCTTGGAGAGGGTGCAGAGGAGATTGACCAGGACATTCCCTGGGCTGGAGAGTTTTAGTTCTGAAGAGAGTTTGGACAGACTGGGATTGTTTTCATTAAAGCAGAGGTGATGGAGAGAAGACATGACTGAGATGTATAAAACTATGATGGGCGTAGGGTATACAGGAAGAGAACATTTCCCATGGATGGGGGGATTAAGGACCGGGGCGTAGATTTAAGTGAAGGAAACTGAACCCTTTAGTTGAGGGTGTAGCGTGTCAACAACTAAATGGCTGGAGGATAAGAGAAAGAGCTGGAAAGTGCAGCCTAAATGGTGTGAGAGGTGTGAACCCTAAAGACAATTCGGAATTATATGAATGATATTTTGAAATGCCACAGTGGACAAGGCTGCAGACTGATGTAGACAGTGAAGCAAGAGGATATGACAGATAAGGAGTGAAACCCACACCTCTCTGTATAGTGGGCCCAGACCCATACCCTCCCTGGCCTCACCCCTTCATCTCCCTTCAAACTGCTCCATCATCAGTCAGCTGTTTTGGGTTTCTTCACTGAGCATGCCCAGAACACTGCAGGGAACAAAGAATGTGATTCACCCCGATTTGCTGCTGTACAGATCGTGTGTGTCTCAGAGTCAGCTCTGAGACATCTCCTGGGCAGCCTCAATCTGTATCTGTGTGTCTCTGACTCCGTGACATTGAGCATCACCCGTACACCCTAATGTCTATGTCTAGAACTGCTTTGTATGTTCTGGAATATGAACACATTGTAACCTGAGAAAGGTGAGGACTTACTCCCTGTTTGATCGCAGTGAGGCCACTTGAACTGGACAGGTCAAAGTGTGACCTCACAGAACAAATGTGACCTCACCATGTACATCACAGAGAGAGCTCAGACATCACAATTGGTTTATAAACTGGCTTCATCGGAGACACGAGGCTGCTCCAGGAAACACAGGGAAGGCTAGATCACTGCACTGACCGTGTCTCTGGCTGATCTGTCTGGGAGTGAATGTGATCAGAGAGATCATCAAAACAGCTGGACTTTACAAAGAGAAAACAAAGCTTTGAAAACACCGTCAGCAATCTGATCAGGCAGAAGATGGGGAACTTTGAAAGGTTTTTTTTAGATATTAGATTAGATTCCCTACAGTGTGGAAATAGGCCCTTCGGCCCAACAAGTCCACACCGACCCTCCGGAGAGTAACTCACCCAGTCTCATTTCCCTCTGACTAATGCACCTAACACTATAGGCAATTTAGCAAGGCCAATTCACCTGACCCGCACATCTTTGGACTGTGGGAGGAAACGGAGCACCCGAAGGAAACCCACGCAGACACAGGGAGAATGTGTAAACTTCACACAGACAGTTGCCCAAGGCTGGAATTGAACCTGGGACTTGTACTGTGAGGCAGCAGTGCTAACCACTGAGTCACCGTGCCGACCTAAAAAAGGTTAGTGTAAAATTCTTCCCCTTGCACTGACTGAGGATTTGGGAGTAATTGCAGAATAATGCTCTAGAGATTTATTCTGAGAAAGTTTAGGGCTTATTGAAACCGGCGAGATACACAGAACTGATTCTTAACAAGGGACAGAAGCTGTCCTGAATGGACCTCGGCCGATCCCTATGTTCAGCCTTTTGAAAAGCATTAAGGGTGATAAAAATTGTTCAGTAGAGAACTGATGTGCCAACAATTTGAGGAGACCCCAGAGACAATGCATGTGACTGGGAGGAAGACGGGTCAGAAATTGAGTTGGAGAGAGATTGATTGAAGGGGAGCTCCCTGTGAGAGAGTAGGGTGGGAGAGGTGTCTGATCGTGAGGATTAGAGGGGAGGGCATTGTGGAGAGATGATGCCCTGCTTCACATCATCATTGCCCTCAATTCCACCAAAATTACCAAGGGTGCCAACCTCAAGAGTTTGCAGAGATGCAAACCATTCTCAGCATGTGGCCATAATGCCCAATAATCCTCATTAGCTTTAAAAAAGATGTTTGATCTTAATCTTGAGATTTGTTATTTAATTGGATGGAAGTTGCCATGGATTTGAAAATCTGCACTTTCTCTTGTTTCTCATCCTGCAGACTTGATTTGGAGGTGCCGGTGTTGGACTGGGGTGAGTGGACAAAATTATAAATCGCATAACACCAGTTTATAGTCCAACAGGTTTATTTTGAAGCACTAGCTTTCGAAGCACTGTTCCTCATCAGGTGGTTGTGATAAAGGAGCAGCACTTCAAAAGCTAGTGCTTCCAAACAATTCTGTTGGACTATAACCTGGTGTAGTGTGATTTTTAACTTCTTGCAGACACATTTCATAGTCAAAGAACAAAGAAAATTTACAGCCCAGGAACAGGCCCTTCGGCCCTCCAAGCCTGAGCCGATACAAATCTACGTCTAAACCTGTCGCCTAATTGATAAGCATCTGTATCCCTCTGCTCCCCACCTACTCATGCATCTGTCCAGATGCATCTTAAATGAATCTACCGTGCCTGTCTCTACCACCTCTGCTGGCAACACATTCCAGACACCCACCACCCTCTGTGTGAGGTACTTGCCGTGTGTATCCCCCTTAAACTTTTCACCTCTCACCTTCAAAGCATGACCTCTTGTTATTGAATCCTTCACCCCGGGTAAAACCTTATCTCTATCCACCCTGTCTATATCCTTTATGATTTTGTAAACCTCAATCAGGATCCCCCTCAATCTCCTTTATTCTAATGAAAACAAACCTAACCTACTCAACCTCCCTTCATAACGAGCACCTTCCAGACCAGACAACATCCTCGTAAACCTTCTCTGCAACCTCTCTAAAGCGTCCACATCCTTTTGGTAATTTTAACATGACTTGCCAGCTCTTATACTGAATACCCCATCCAATGAAGGCAGGAATACTGTATGCCTTCTTGACCACTCTATCCACCTGTGCAGCAAACTTCAGGGCACTCCCAGATCTCTCTGCCCATCAACTTTTCCTCAGGATCTTCCATTCATTGTCCAATTCGCTCAAGAATTAGTCTTGCCTAAATGCATCACCTCACATTTGTCTAGATTGAACTCCATCTGCCACTTTCCCGTCCAACTCTCCAGTCTATCTATATTCTCCTGTATTCTTTGACAGTCTCTTATGCTTTCTGCTACTCCACCAATCTTTGTGTCATCTGCAAACTTGCTGGTCAGACCAACAGTGCCCTCTTCCAGATCATTTATGTATATTACAAACAACAGTGGCCCCAACACTGACCCCTGTGGACCACTGGTCACCTTTCTTCATTTTGAGAAACTCTCTTCAACTACTACTCTCTGTCTCCTGTTGCTCAACCAGTTATTTATCCACCGAGCTAGAACACCCTGCACACCATGTGACTTCACTTTCTCTATTAATTTTTCCATGGGGAACCTTATCAAACACCTTACTAAAGTCCATGTATATGACATCAACAGCCCTTCCTTCATCTATCAACTTGGTCACTTCCTCAAAGAACTCTATTATGTTGGTAAGGCACGACATCCCCTGCACAAAACCATGTTGTCTATCACTGATAAGCCCATTCTTTTCTAAATATAAATAGATCCGATCCCTCAGCACCTTCTCCAGCAACGTTCCCACCATTGATGTCAGGCTCACTGTTCTGTAGTTACCTGGAATATCCCTACTACCCTTCTTGCACAGGAGGACAACATGAGCAACCCTCCAGTCCTCGGGCACCACACCTGTATTTAAGGATGCCAAAAAGATACCTGTCAGGGCCCCAGCTATTTCCTGTCTCACCTCCCTCAGCAACGTGGGATAGATCCTATCTGGTCCTGGGGATTTGTCCACCTTACTAACCTCTAGCCTGCCCAACACATCTTCCCTACTTATGTCAATGTGATCCAGACTAATCAAACTTCTGTCTCTAATCTCAACATTCATCATGTCCCTCTCCTCAGTGAACACTGATATAAAGTAATCATTCAGAATCTAACCCATTCTCTCAGGTTCGACACACAGCCTTCCTTCATTATCCTTTCTCTAGTTACCTGCTTGCTTCTTATATAAGAATAAAATGCTTTGGGATTCTCCTTAATTCTGCTCGCTAAAGCTATTTCATGACCCCTTTTAGCCTGCTTGATTCCTCATTTAAGACTGGTCTTACTCTTCCGATATTCCTCCAGGGCCCATTCTGTTCTTAGCTGCCTAGACCTTATGTACACTTCCCTTTTCCTAGTTGTACAATTTCTCCTGTCATCCATGGTTCACCAATCTTGCCCTTCCTATCCTTTGCCTTCAACAGGACATGCCTACCCTGCACTATCTTTAACCGCTCTTTGAAAGCCTCCCACACCTCAAATATGAATTTCTCTTCAAAGAGCTGTGTCAAATCCACATTTCCCAGCTCCTGTCTAATTTTGATCTACTTGGCCTTGGCCCAGTTTAGTTCTCATTCCTTAGGACCACTCTCCTCTTTATCTACAAGTATTCTAAAACTTACAGAATTGTGGTCACTGTCCCCAAAGAAATCCCCCACCACAACTTCTACCACCTGTCCTGGCTTGTTGCCCAGTACCAGGTCCAATATGGCCTCTTCTATCGTCGGACTATTGAGATACTGCTCTAGAAAACTTTCCTGGATGCTTTGTACAAATTCTACTCCATCTAGACCTCTGACGCTAAGTGTATCCTAGTCAATGTTGGGGAAATTAAAATCTCCCATTACTACTACCCTATTGCCTCTACATCTTTCCATAATCTGTTTACCTAGTTGTTTTCTACCTCACGCTCACTGTTGGGAGGCCTGGAATACAGCCCCAACAATGTAACTGCACCCTTCTTATTTCTTAGCTCCACCCATCTTGCCTCACTACTCAAACCCTCAATAGTGTCCTCCTTTAGCATAACCGTGGTATCATCCCTGACCAACAATGCAACTCCGCCCCACCCCCACTTTGACTTCCCTCGCTGTCTTGTCTGAAGCAACTATATCCTGGAACATGCCAATCATGCCCTTCCTTCAACCAAGTCTCTGTGATTGCAATAACGTCATACTCCCAGGCTCCAATCCAAGCCCTTAAGTTCACCTGCCTTATACACTATACACCTTGCATTAAAGTAGATGCATTTCAGGCCACCAGTTCTTTTGCATTCATCTGGTCTCTGCCTATTCTTCCCTTTATTAATGCTATCTTCATTATTCTTACCATCTCCAGTCTCCACCTCACTGCCTACTTGTTTTCTCTTCTGGTTCCCAGTCCCCTGCCACAATAGTTTAAAATCTCCCCAACAGCGGTAGCAAAACCTCCCCCAAGGACATTGGTTCCAGTCTGGTTCAGATGTAGACCGTCCATTTTGTAATAGTCCCACCTTCCCCAGAACCGGTCCCAATGTCCAACAAATCTGAACCCCTCCCTCCTACACCATCCCTCTAGCCACGTGTTGATCCTGCCTATTTTTTCATTTCTACGCTGGCTAGCACGTGGCACTGGTAGTAATGCCGAGATCACTACCTTTGAGGTCCTTCTCTTGAACTTCTCTCCTAGCTCCCTGAATTCTGCTTTCAGGACCTCATTGTGTTTTTTACTTATATCATTGGTGCTTGTATGCACCAAGACAACTGGCTATTCACCCTCCCCTTTTAGAATGCTCGGCAGCCAATCGGTAACTTCCCTGACCCGAGCACCTGGGAGGCAACATACCATCCGGGAGTCCTGTTTTCGGCCACAGAACCGCCAATCTACTCCCCTCACAATAGAATCCCCAAAGACTATGGCCCTATGAGTCTTTTTCCCGCCATTCTGAACAGCAGTGCCCACCACGGTGCCATGATCTTGGCAACTGCTGCCTTACCCTGGTCGGCCATCTCCCCCAACACTATCCAAAATGGTATACCTGTTTTGGAGGGAGATGAGCTCAGGGGACACCTGCACTGCCTTCCTACTCTTTCTCTGCCTTTTGGTCACCCATTCACTGTCTCCCTCAGCAATCCTAACCTGCGTGTGACCAGTTCACTGAATGTGCTATCCACGACCTCCCCAACATTGCGGATGCTCCACAGTGAGTCTATCCACAGCTCCAGAGCCATTATATGGTCAAACAAGAGCTGCAGCTGGACATACTTCTTGTAAGTGTAAGGGTCAAGACACATCCCTGAGCTCCAACGTCAAGCAAGAGGCACAGGGCATTGGTCTGAGGTCCCCTGCCATTGTAGGCTTAGCTTTATATCAACTAACGAAAACCTAACAATGCCCTTAAATATATGAAAAAGAAAGATAAAGAAAAAATAAAAGCTTTATCTTACAGAATCTTTTGCTTCCGGTTTGAGGTGGGGGGTGGGGGGGTGTGCAGGAGGGAGATATTACCTGTGTAGTATCTCGGGTTTAGCCACTGCCCAAATATAAATTAAGCCTTGACCTTCCCAGCAGCCCTTGCTTCACTCCACCTTCTCTCCTCGCCGCTCTGTCAAAATGGAGGCACAGCCAACTCCATTTTCATCTGTCGCCCCGTGATCAGCTTTTCCTTTCTCCCTGCCTCACAATTATCGGTCCCCTTTATCTGTCTGACTGCTCTTCTGTCTCTTTCTGGGCTCCATCTCCACCTATTGCAGCAGTGAGATGCCTCAACCCCCATCTGCACCTTTTCCTCGCTCCTATCAGTTATGATGAAGGATTACTGGATCTGAAACGTTAACTCTGCTTTAAGTCCACAGAATCTGCCAAACCTGCTGGGTTTCTCAAGCGATTTCTCTTTTCATTCACATTCGCATCTAGACGACGTTCCCAAGGTGGGACCACACTTCCTATTGACTATAAGCTCGAGATGGACAGACTTTCTAACCAATCAGAGCAGAATGGAGAACCAAGGCCCGCCCTGAGGACTCTCACGGTGTCAAGATTAGAGTGGTGTTGGAAAAGCACAGCAGGTCAGGCAGCATCCAAGGAGCAGGAAAATCGACATTTCGAGCAGGAGTTCCTTCGTCAGGAATGAGGCTGGGAGCCTTGGGGGTGGAGAGGTAAATGGAAGAGGGGTGGGTAGCTGAGAGTGCAATAGGTGGATGGAGGTGAGGATAAAGGTGATAGGTCAGAAAGAAGGGTGGAGCGGGTAGGTGGGAAGGAAGATTGACAGGTGGGACAGGTCATGGGGACAGTGCTGACTGGAAGGTTGGAACTGGGGTAAAGTGGGGGGAGGGGAAATAGAAACCAGTTCCACCAGAGAACACACCAGATGTCCTCCTTCTTTAAAGACTGTAATGTTAACTCCCATGTGGTTGAAAATGCCCTCCAATGCATCTCAGCCATGTCCTGCACCTCTGCCCTCAACATTAGACATCCATGGCTGATGAAGGAACTCAGAAAAAGAGAGAGCCTATAAAGTGGCCGAGAGCACGGGGACATCAGAAGATTGGGAAGACTACAAAAACAAACAGGATAACAAAGAGAAAAATAAGGAAGGAGGGGATCAAATATGAAGATAAGCTAGCCAGTAATATTAGAAATGTGAATGAAAGTTTCTTTCAATACATAAGAAACAAATGAGAAGCAAAATTAGAGATCGGGCTGCTCCAAATTGAAGCAGGAAGGTGAGTGCTGGGAGATAAGGAAATAGCTGAAGAACCTAATAAAGACTTTGTGTCAGTCTTCACAGTGGAAGACATGAGTAATATCCCAACAATAGTCAAGGGGCAGAGTTGAGTATGGTAGCCATTACAAAAGAGAAAATACTTGAAAAGCTAAAAGGTCTAAAAACTGATAAATCTCCTGGCCCGGATGGGCTACATTCTTGAGTTCTGAGGGAGGTGGCTGAAGAAATAGTGGAGGCATTGGTTATAATCTTTCAAAAATCACTGGAGTCAGAGAAAGTCCCAGGTGAATGGAAAATCGCTGTTGTAACCCCCTTGTTCAAGAAAGGATCAAGACAAAGATGGAAAATTATAGATGATTAGCCTAACCATGGTTGTAGGTAAAATTCTAGAATCCATCGTTAAGGATGAGATTTCTAAATTCTTGGAAGTGTAGTATCGATTAGAACAAGTCAGCATGGATTTAGTAAGGGGAGGTCATGCCTGACAAACCTGTTAGAATTCTTTGAAGAGGTAACAAGCAGGTTAGACCAGGGAAACCCAATGGATGTTATCTGCCTAGACTTCCAAAAGACCTTTGATCAGGTACCTCACAGGAGGCTGCTGAGTAAGGTGAAGGGCCATGGTGTTCGAGGTGAGCTACTGGCATGGATTGAGGATTGGCTGTCTGACAGAGAGTTGGGATAAAAGGTTCTTTTTCAGAATGGCAACTGGTGACAAGTGGTGTCCCGCAGGGTTCAGTACTGGGGCTGCAGCTGTTCACTTTCTACATAAATGATCCAGACAAAGAGATTTGGGGCATTCTGGTGAAGGTTGCCGATGATATGAAGTTAGGTGGACAGGCAGGTAGTTCTGAGGAGGCGGGGAGGCTATAGAAAGATTTAGACAGTTTAGGTGAATGGTCCAAGAAATGGCTGATGAAATTCAATCTGAGCAAATGTGAGGTCTTGCACTTTGGGAAAAAGAACAACAGGCATGGACTATTTTCTAAACAGTGAGAAAATTTAAAAAGCCAAAGTACAAAGGTATCTGAGAGTGCTAGTGCAGGATTCTCTAAAAGTTGACTTGCAGGTTGAGTCCGTGGTTAGGAAAGCATATGTAATGTTGTCATTTATCTCAAGAGGGTTGGAATGTAAAAGCAGTGATGTGCTACTGAGACTTTATAAAGCTCTGGTTAGGCCCGATTTATAATACTGTGTCCAAGTTTGGGCCCCACACCTCAGGAAGGAGATACTGGCACTGCAGCGTGCCCAATGGAGATTCACACAGATAATCCCTGGAATGGTAGACCTAATGTACGATGAATGGGTGAGGATTCTGGGATTGTATTCATTAGCGTTTCGAAGGTCGAAGGGAGATCTAATAGAAACTTACAAAATAATGCATGGCTTAGAAAGAGTGGATGCTGGGAAATTGTTT
Organism: Chiloscyllium punctatum; assembly: GCF_047496795.1. Lineage (NCBI taxonomy): Eukaryota > Metazoa > Chordata > Chondrichthyes > Orectolobiformes > Hemiscylliidae > Chiloscyllium > Chiloscyllium punctatum. The sequence goes on along the minus strand of NC_092757.1, from coordinate 37,223,159 downwards.
CTGTCAGGCGGGGATACTAGGACTCATGGGCACCGCCTTAAAATTAGAGAGGGTCAATTTAGAACAGAAATGAGGAGACATTTCTTCAGCCAGAGAGTGATGGGCCTGTGGAATTCATTGCCACAGAGTGCAGTGGAGGCCAGGATGTTAAATGTCTTCAAGACAGAGACTGATAAATTGTTAATTTCGCAGGGAATTGGGGATACAGGGAATGTGCGGGTAAGTGGCGTTGAAATGCCCATCAGCCATGATTGAATGGTGGAGTGGCCTCGATGGGTCGAATGGCCTTACTTCCACTCCTACCTCTTATGGTTAGATTAGATTACTTACAGTGTGGAAACAGGCCCTTCGGCCCAACAAGTCCACACTGACCCACCGAAGCGCAATCCACCCAGACCCATTCCCCTACATTTACCCCTGCCCCTAACACTACAGGCAATTTAGCATGGCCAATTCACCTAACCTGCACATTTTTGGACTGTGGGAGGAAACCGGATACCCGGAGGAAACCCACGCAGACACGGGGAGAATGTGCAAACTCCACACAGTCAGTCGCCTGAGGCGGGAATTGACACTGGCACTGTGAGGCGGCAGTGCTAACCACTGTGCCACCATGCCGCCCATAAACATTATAACATTACAGTCTCCCCTGAACTGGGAGGAAGTGTCAGGAGACTGGAGGGTTGCCAGCATTACAGCTTTGTTTTAAAAAGGGTTGAAAACCTAAGGCTAACCCTGGCGATTACAACCTTGTCAGTTTAACTCTGGGGAACAATTATTTGGGATAAAGTCATTTGGAAAAAATATGGGAGGTTAGGAAAAGTCATGAGGAAATTGTGCACATCTGCCATTCCTAGTTACTGAGTTTTACAGCATAGAAACAGGCCGTTTAGTCCATATCCCTCCATACCTATCCCATTCACGTACCTGCCCAAATGTTTCTCAAATAATGAAATTGTTCTCACTTCCACCACGACCTCTGACAGCTCCTTCCTGACACCATCTCGGTGTGAAAAAAAATTGCTCCGCTGGATCCTTTAGTATCTCTTCCCTCTCACCTTATACTTATGCTGTCTAGTTTTAGACTCCCCAACCGTGAGGAAAAGCATTTGGCTATCTACCTTATCCGTGCCTCTCATTTTATAGACCTCTACAAGGAGACCCCTCCTTCTCCGATGCCCCAAAGGAAATGTTTGAGCTTATCCAGTCTTTCTGTATAACTCAAACTTTCCAGTCCAGGTCACATCCTCATAAATCTTTTCTGCACTCTTTCTAGTTTAATAATATCCTTTCTATAGCAGGGTGACCAGAAGTGCATGGAGTACTCCAAATGTGGTCTCACCAATGTCTTGTACAGCTGCAACAAAACGCCCCAATCCCTGTATTCAGTGTTCTGACCAATGAAAGCTAGCATGTCGAAAGCCTTCTTTACCACCCTGTCTATCTGTGACTCCACTTTCAAGGAACTATGAACCTTATCCCCAGATCCCGTTATTGTATAACGCTCCCCCGAGGCCTATGACTGTAATTCCTGCCCCGGTTTGCCCGACCAAGATGCAATATCTTGCACCTGTCTAAATTAAACTCCATCTGCCATTCCTCGGCTCAGTGGACCAGTTCATCAAGATCTCGCTGACTTCCCAGATAACATTCTTTACCATTCACTATACCATCAATATTGGTCTTATTCACAAATTGGTTAACCATTCCTACTAAATTCACATCCAAATCATTTAAATAAATGATGAATAACAGTGGACACACAACCTCCACCACCATCTGTCAAACCAATTTTGGATCCAGTTGGCTAGCTCTCCCTGAATCACATGAGCTTTAACCTTACTCAACAATCTACCAGGTGGTACCTTGTGAAAAGCCTCACTAAAGTCCATATAGACAACACCTCCTACATTGCCCTCATCTACTTTCTTGATCACCTCTTCGAAAACTCAGTCAAATTCATGAGACACGATTTCCTATGCAAAAAGCTATGCTGACTATCCCAGACTATCGTTGCCTTTCCAAATACCTTCAATCCTGTCTCTCAGAATCCCCGGTAGCAACTTACCTACCAGAGATGGTAGGCTCAATGGTGGAAAGTTCCCACGCATTTCCCTGCAGCCTTTCTTAAATAATGGCACAACATTAGTCACTCTTCAATCTTCGGGCATTCCATCCCTGGCAGTCAATGATACAAATATCTCCACCAGGGACCTCTCAGTATCCTCCCTAGCCTCTCACAGTCCAGGAAGACATTTCATCAGGTCCTGGGGATTGAAACTTAATTCACGTTAAGACTTCAAGCACTTACTCTTCTGTACTTTAAACTGTCTTTAAGACATCACAATTTATTTCCCCAAATTCCCTCACATCCATGCCTTTCTCAACAGTAGATCCTGACAAGACATATTCATTAGGATCTCATTCATCTCTTGTGACTCTAGCAGGTCTCCCAACCTCCAGTTCCGATCATCTCTATGCCAGGAGAGATCCCAATGATCCATGTACCTGAATACCTGCCCCATCTCTCAAGCCACGCACTCATCAGCCAAATTCTCCTATTCCTACTCTCGCTTCCACATGGCACCGGAAGTAGTCCAGAAATTACTGCCCTTGAGGTCCCACATTTTAACCTTCTGTCTAACTCCCTATTATCACTGGTCAGGACCTAATCCCTTTTCCTACCCATGCAGTTGGTACCAATATGTACAATGACTGCTCACCCTCCCCTTAAGAATTTCATGCAACCACTCAGGGATGTCCCTGACCCTGGCACCAGGAAGGCAACACACCATTTTGGTGTCTCGATTGCTGCCACAGAAACATTTGGTTTTAACTGTCCGTAACCGTTACAGGCATCTAGAAATAATTCTTGACTGCAGAAAAATAGTTGTCACCACAACCTTCTCACGTGGACCTGATCAATCATTATTCTTTTTCCTTTGCATGTAACCTGCCCTCAAAGTTGAAAGATTGAAGTCTGTTTGTGTAACCTTTGTTCGGGACTTGCAATGATGGATCATAAACTGATGGCTTCCTATCAACAAGTATAATTACAAATCAATAAAAACTAGTGCTTATCAGATTGAGTCACCCTTCGTAATTGTAATCAGAGTCTCAACTTTGACCAGGGAGTGGGACAAATTCACTGTAAGGACAGAAAGAAGACTCTCAACCAGTGGAGTTTGGTTAGGCTGTGTGGTTAACATGATACTGTCTACATCCAATTGTGTCACTTTGCACAGTGCTCATTCTAAGGTAGGAACAAAATCAATCAATGAAGCTTGGCTCTAAACACCATGATTCCAGTGAAATTCGACTTGTCTCACTAATTTGAGTAAAAAACAACAATCTGATTACTGCGTCACTTTGTTTCTAATTAAGAATAAATGTGAATGTTATCTATTTCGGGTATTTTCACAGACGTTCAGACTTGTCCTCTGCTCTTTGCAGCCTCCTTCCTAAGCAAGTTGTCAGAAAAAGCTCAGCAGAGAAGATGGAAAAATGATCACATTAATTTCCCAAGCCAGATATTGATGTGGTTGAATCTGCAGCTATTACCGGAGTCTCAGTGTTAAATGGAAGGATATTTGATAGTGACTGAAACAAACAGAAATTGCTGGAAAAGCTCAGCAGTTCTGGCAACAACTGTGCAGAGAAATCAGAGTTAACTGTTCGGGTCTAGTGATCCTCCCTCAGAATGTTTTACACTGTATAAGGGATCCTTTTGAAATTATTGTAACAAAGAGAAGTAGAGAATAGTTCTGAGGACAGGTCACTGAATCCCAAACATTAAGTCTGATTTCGCTCCACAGATGTGACCAGGCCTGCTGAGCTTTTCCAGCAATTCCTGCTTTTGTTTCTGATTTCCAGCATCCCTAGTTCTTTCAATTTTTATTTGATAGTGACTACTTCAAACAACTATAAACATGGCTGCACTTGGAGCATACATTGCCACGGCACTTCTGTTTGTCGATAAGCCAAACAAAACCCAATTCCTAAACTGCTATACCTAATCTTTTGTCATCTCTATACACGACACTGGCTACTAAGGATAGCGGATCATTAGCTGTCTATGTAGTGTACAAAATCCCATGCAAGGACTGCACAAAACACTACATAGGACAAACCGGAAGACAGCTAACGATCCACATCCATGAACACCAACTAGCCACGAAACGACACGACCAGCTATCCTTAGTAGCCACACGAATTCAACTGGGACAACACTACTATTATAGGACAAGCCAAACAGAGAACAGCCAGGGAATTCCTAGAGGCATGGCACTCAGCCACAGATTCAATCAATAAGCACATTGACCTGGATCCAATATACCGACCACTGCAGCGGACAGCTGGAACTGACAACCGGAAGCGGCAGATTCAAATCACTACAAATGCTGGAGGAAAGATCACAGAAGCGCTTCACAGGAGGCTCCCAAGCACTGAGGATGTCACCTAGACAGGGGACGAAATGTCTGCAACGCAAATTCCCAGCTCGGCGAACAGAACCACAACAACGAGCACACAAGCTACAAATCTCCTCACAGACTTTGAAATCCTTTCACATTATTGTAACAAATAGAAGTAAAGAACATTTATTTTGCACAGACGCAGTATTGTTGTATTGTAGTTCTTGAACTAATAGGATGAAAGCTCTAGACAGTGTACCAATTCTGCTGTGTTGGCTGATTGAATTGTTTCAGAGAATATCTCTGGGACACCAGCGCCGACCAACCCCATCCCCCCGAACACTTTAACTCCCCCTCTCACTCCACCAAGGACAAGCAGGTCCTGGTCCTCCTCCATCACCAAACCCAAACCCAAACCACCCGACACCTGGAGGAAGAACACCTCATCTTCCACTTTGGGACCCTGCAAACACACAGGATCAATATGGATTTCACCAGTTTCCTCATTTCCTCTCCCTCTACCTTATCCCAGTCCCTTGCCTCCAACTCAGCACCACCCTCTTGACCTGTCCATTTTCCTTCCCATCTATCCACTCCACCCTATTACCTTTCCCTGCCACTTTCACCTACCTAATACATTTCTAGTTACATTTCCCCCCAGCCCCAGCCTTCTCCCATTTATCTCTCAAACCACTGGCCCACAAGCCCCATTCCTGATAAAGAGCTTATGACTGAAACGTTGACTCTCTTACTCCTCAGATGCTACCTGACCTGCTGTGCTTTTCCAGCACCACAGTCGACTCTGATCTCCAGCATCTGCAGTCCTCCCTTTCTCCCACCCTGCTTTAAACACCTACCGAGTGAAACCAGTAAACCTCCCTGCCAGGATATTGGTGCCTCTCCAATTTGTGTTAAATCCTTCCTTCTTGTTGAGGTCCCAATCGCCCTGGAGGACATTCCAATGATCCACATATTGGAAGTCCTCCATCCGACAGCCTTTTAGTGATGTTTTTCACTGCACTGTCTTCTTATTCCTCGCCTCACTAGCACATGGAATAGTCCCGAGATGTGAACCCAGAGGGATTGCCTATGTTATTCATACCAACCTGTGCCACACTCTTTGGCTACTCAGAGTCATAGAAATGTACAGCATGGAAACTGACCCTTTGGTCCAACTCATCTATGCTAACCAGATTTCCTAACCTCATCTAGTCCCACTTGCCAGCACCTTGGTCCATATCCTTCTGAACCCTTTTTATTCATGTACCCATTCCAGATGCATTTTAAATGCTGTAGTACCAGACTCCACCACTTCCTCTGGTAGCTCATTCCATGCAGGCACCACCCTCTGTGTGAAAACGCTGCCCCTTAGGTCCCTTTTTTTATCTTTCCCCTCTCACCTCACCCCTTCCCCCTCTAGTTCTGGACTCCCCCACCCCAGGGAAAATACTTTGCCGATTGATCCCAACCATGCCCCTTCATGATTTTATAAACTTCTATAAGATCACCCCTCAGCCTGTTCAGCCTTTCCCTATAGCTCAAATCCTCCAACCCTCGCAACATTCCTGCAAATCTTTTCTGAAATGTTTCAAGTTTCACAAATCCTTCCTTCAGGAGGGAGACCAGAATTGCACACAATATTCCAAAAGTGACCTAACCAATGTCCTGTACAGCTTCAACTCATTGCTCCTTTTGACAATGTTCTATGTCCATTCACAGACATCCTTGACCCTGGAACAAGGGAGGCCATGCACCATCCTGGTCCCTTTTGCAGCCACAGAATAGCCTGTGGAGACCCCTATTAGTACTGGTTTTCTGCACTTTGATCCTGCCTGTTGAACAACAGTGCCAGCTGTGGTAGCACTGTTCTGGCAGCTGCTGTTGTTATCCCCTGATCAGGCCCTACCGAACACTCCACTCCTCTCCTCTCAATATACAAAATGGTATTCTTGTTGGAGATGGTTTAGCCACAGGGGTGTCCCAGTCTCCAACTGCCTGTCCCTTCCAGCTACCTGCCTGAACCTTGGTAGTGTCCACGACTCTAAAACTCCTGTCTATGATGTGGGATATAGGTAAATTAATGTTACTTCTGCAATTCCATTTCACAAAGTAAAATAAACTCACATCAGTGTGTAATTGTTTTTGCCACGAGCTGAGTCAACAAGAATGGAAACGATGTGGAGGAAATATATAATTGTTTTTGTATTAGCTAAAATTGTATGTCAGAATGAAATGTGACTGCAAAACAATGGTAGACATTATGGGCAAGTAGATAAGATGTTGTGAGGGGATGAAGTTAAACTAGATATGCCTGTACAAACAGTAGGTATAAACATCTGTTTCCCACTTTTACAGAGACAGAGGAACAAACCCCAATTAAAAGGGTCATAGGGACCAGAACAGCCTCAGGAAAGGCACAGATGAAGGGTGTAGATAATGATGAAGAAAGAATATGCCTAACAATGACCTACAGCAGGATGACGTCAAACAGCCTTGTGAGACCAGAAATAAGCATTTTGTCATAGACAAGGCCGGATAAGGCAAGAGATAAACAGGGGTAATGGGGGCCGGTCTTAGGGAAGTGGAAGATGTAAACAGGGGAGGCGCAATGTAAAACAAAAGAAATCAAATCATATCAATGTTGTGTATGAATTGAATTTGGTGTGTATGTCCTCTGCCTTATAGACACTGGACAACCCACCCACTTGCAAGTGTAAAATAAGTGATACTACTGATTCAGATCTTGTCTCGGACTGAAATTATTGAAGTGAGTGGGCTTTGTTTCTCACAACTGGGGGCTGTCCGGGATGTTCTTCCATCGCTGGGGGGAGTGGCTGGCCTTGGACACTGGGAAGACGCGTCCCGTTCCCCATTGAGGAGCGGTCTTGTGTCCCGGTTTAGTCCGCTCCCTTGGGCGACTGGTACGAATCCCACAAGAGAGACATCTGAATCAGACAGTGAAAGGAGGTCGATAGAAAATATGGCACAAAGGGGCCAGGCAACTCTGTGCACAGACCAAGGTAAGAAACCTGACTTTTAAGTATTGCCTTGGTGGCTGGGATTGAGTTTTAGTAGTTAATAAGGGACTAACGAAGGAACTCAATATGGGTTGTGCCGTGGGTAAGGAAAAACCTCCGGGAAAACAAAAGAAGGAAAAAGCAATGGAATTGGAGGCGGGGTCCCTTACAACATACCTCCAGAAAATCCTTTGGGGAGGATGTTGTGGAATTGGCAAAATAATACTTGTACAAGGGAAAAAGATGATTAAATATTGTTGCTTCGTATGGACCATGGAATCCATTCTTTGTCCCGCCTCTTCTGGCCAAAATACAGGTCGGACAAAGACTGGGTTTGTAAATATCTGGATTTATTTGTCAATAAGTGAGAGAGAGAGAGAGAGAGAGAGAGAGAGAGAGAGAGAATGAAAAGAGCTGTACAGCTGGTAGAAAGTTTAACCCTTTGTGATTTGGTTTGAATGCACATTTGTTTGTTGGTGATTGAATGTTTGCGTTTTATTCCCTGGAGCTTGAGTTCCGGGACTGTTTTGAATCTGATTTTTATTATGGAAACTTAACATGATTTCTTTTAAGGTTAAGGATTCTATAGAGATTATGAAAAAAAAGAATGATACCTCCTGTTCTTCTTACAGGTCATGACTGCCTTACGATCAGTATCTAACTAATCTCTTTTATCTTTACATAAAAGCGATTTAAGGAGGACAGTTGAAGTTTCAGTTCAACATTAGATTGTAGTAAAAACAAAATTCTATGGTTAATATTTGTGACCTTGGATTCGCCCATTGTTCATGCATTAGAAGTTTTTCTTTTAACTTGAATAGACAAATTCTTTTAAGGCAGCTCTGATTATTTCACGACCTATAGTATTGTAATTGAGCAATGATTGGTCAGCACTACTTAAGAAAACTAATTTTGGATTTAAATTAAGGGACTAAAACTGGGTGATTACAGTGGATTTCAAAATTGAGAAGTGTATGCATTTTACATTTTGAATATTAAATACTGAATAAATGAACGTAAATATATAAATATATTTACAAGTTTGGAACAGGCTTTAAAGTTAGTCAAGCATGAATTGATGAATTGGTGTTTGAAGTTATGGGGAGCTAGAAATATTGCAATATTTCTTTAAAAAAAGAAAAAGGGGAAGAACGTAAAGACTTATCCCCCTCGGGAGGTACCAATAGGGGACAAAGAGATTGGGTTTGTAAGTGTCCCCCTTAGCAGTGGGGAGGTCAGAACATTTAAAAAAGAAATGAAGGTCCTGGTTGAGGATTCGGTAGGGTTGTCTGAACAAATTGATCAATTTTTGGGGCCCAGTCTGTATACCTGGGCTGAGTTAATGTCTATTTTGAATATACTATTTACTGGGGAAGAAAGAGGACTTATACGGGGAGCAGCCATTAAAATATGGGACAGGGAAGACCCCATTGGAGATGGGGATGCTGGACAGGGAGAGATGAAGTTTCCCCTCAGAGACCCCCAGTGGGAAGATCAAAACCCAGAGTACTAAGAAGGAATGAGGGAATTGAAAGACCTGGTTCTAAAAGGAATAAGAGAGGCAGTTCCGAAGTCACAGAATTTGACTAAAGTCTTTGAAGTTAGACAGGAGAAAGATGAGACTCCTTCAGCTTGTTTTGCAGAGATTAAGAGACTCAATGTGGAAATATTCTGGAATGAACCCTGAGGACCCAGTGGCACAGGGTCTTTTGAAAGTACATTTTGTGACAAAGGCATGGCCAGACATACAGAGAAAGATACAGAAGATAGAAGGGTGGAGTGAAAAGCCATTAGATGAATTGTTAAGAGAGGCACAGAAAGTGTTTGTAAAGAGAGAGGATTAGAGATAAAAACAGAAGGTGAAAATGATGGTAGCTACGGTTGATGAGGTAGTTAAGAAAAGAATGGAACAAATATTGAGCAACCAGAGCGGTGGGTGGCAGCATGTCGGACAGAGAGGACAAGAGGGAGCATTTGATAGAGGGTTCGAGCGACAGGGGCAGAGCTGGAGGTCTCCACAGGCAGGATGCTATTATTGCGGAAAGATAGGGCACTTTAAGCGGGAGTGTCCTGCTCTGAAAAGGGAAGAGAGGGCAATTCCGCTTATGAATGTTAGATGAAGAATAGGGGTGTCAGGGGTTCCTGCCCTTGGGGGCCCACCAGGAACCCTTGATAAACCTGAAGGTGGGACCCTGTAGGGAAGAGGTAGTCTTCCTAGTAGATACGGGGGCAGCACGGTCATCGCTGAATTTTAAACCAAAGAAAGTAGGAATGTCAACACGGTCAATTACTGTTTCGGGGGTAAAAGGGCAAGGCTTTACTGTTCCAGTATTTGAACCTATGATGATAGAAGGTCCTAAGGATAGGGTCACAGGGGAACTGTTGTATATCCCTGATATAGGAAGTAACTTATTAGGGAGAGACTTAATTATCCTCTTAGAACGAGAGATTGGAATTCAGGAAAAAGAATTAGTTGTACAAATGGCAAAGTTGGCAGAGGATATGGAGAGAGAGATAGACCCTATTGTATGGGCTAGGGAAGGGAATCGTGGAAAACTACAGATCCCCCCCTTGAAGTAAATTTAAAAAAAATGGAAAGGGGACGTTGTCTGTGAGCGACAATATCCCATTTCCATAGAAGGTAAACGAGGACTGCAGCCAGTAATTGAAGGATTCATTAGAGATGGACTGTTGGAGCCATGTATGTCTCCTTATAATACCCCAATACTACCAGTGCAGAAATCCGATAGAACTTATCGATTGGTGCAGGATTTGAGAACATTAAGTCGAATAGTACAGATCAGGCACCCAGTGGTGCCAAACCCCTATACCTTATTAAGTGAGATCCCTCATGACCACACATGGTTTAGTGTGACAGAGTTAAAGGATGCCTTTTGGGCTTGTCCCTTGGCAGAGGAAGGTAGGAATTTGTTTGCCTTTGAGTGGGAAGACCCTAAGACAGGACAGAAACAGCAATACCCGTGTACTGTGCTCCCCCAGGGGTTTACGGAATCCCCAGATTTATTTGGACAGATGTTAGAACAAATATTGGAGAAATTTAGCAGCCCCAAGGGGACTACCCTGTTGCAGTATGTAGACGACCTCTTAGTAACAGGAAAAAGAAGAGAAAGAATAGTAGAAGCCACTAACAAATTATTGAATTTCCTGGGCCAGCAGGGACTGAGGGTATCTAAAAACAAAGCACAATATGTGGAGCAAGAAGTGAAATACTTGGGACATTTAGTTAGTGAGGGAAAGCGAAAGATAAGCCTGGAACGGATAGAGGGAATAGTGGGAATGCCGCTGCCCATGACTAAAAGGGAGTTACACAAATTTTTGGGTCTCACGGGTTATTGCAGATTGTGGATTGATTCCTATACACAGAAGACTAAGAAATTATATCTCAAACTATTAGAGGGGGAACCAAAATGTCTAAGTTGGGATGATGAGGAAAAAGAGATCTGATCCATGCCCCCGTGTTAGCCTTACCTTCTCTAGATAAACCTTTCCACCTCTTTGCTACCGTGGATAAGGGAGCGGCTTTGGGAGTATTAACCCAGAGGTGGGGGAAGGAATTAGTACATGAAGAATTGATTAAACGGGTCTCGGAATCCCTATTACTCCCCCGAGAAATAGCAGTAGTGCATGTAAATGGTCATCAGAAAGGAAATGAACCAGAGGTTAGGGGAAATAGATTAGCCGATGAAGTGGCAAGGGAAGCCGCCCTGAACCCACAAGAAGTGGTGATTCATTCCCTAATACCTACTGTCCCAGGTCCTCGGGAAGCTCCTATATTTACTGAAAGTGAAGAAAATGAATTGAGAGATTTAGGGGCTGTAAAAACAGCAGTTGGGAATTGGAGGTTACCTGATGGAAGGAGAATGTTAAACAAAATGATGATGTGAGAGATTATGGCTGTCCTACACCAAGGTAGCCATTGGGGAGTACAAGCAATGTGTGATTTAGTTCTTAGGGAATATGGATGTAAAGGAATATATACAATTGCTAAACAAATATGTGAGGGATGTATCATATGCAGAAAGGTAAATAAGAAAGTCTTGAGAAAACAGACCTCAGGAGGAAGAGACCCAGGATTGAGACCTTTCCAGAGTATACAAGTAGATTATACTGAACTCCCCAGGGTAGGGAGACTAAAATATATGCTAGTCATAGTAGATCATTTATCTAGTTGGGTTGATGCATACCCCCTAGCTACTGCCACTGTGAGTGGAGTGTCTAAAACAATATTGGAGCACATAATTCCCCGATATGGGCTAGTGAATCGTATAGATTCCGACCAAGGAACTCACTTTACCTCTAAAGTGTTACAGGGGGTAATGAAAGGGTTGGGAATTTCCTGGGAGTTCCATACTCCATGGCACCCGCCATCATCGGGAAGGGTTGAGAGAATGAACCAAACACTCAAACGACAGCTCTCTAAATTGATAATAGAAACCAGACTCCCTTGGACCAAATGTTTACCTATAGCTCTCTTGTGAGTACGAACAGCCCCAAGGAAAGATTTGGGACTATCCCCCTATGAAATCTTATTTGGATTACCTTACTTGGGAACGAATGGAGAATTGTCAATTCCCGAAACTAAAGATTTGTTTTTAAAGAAGTATATACTGGGCTTGTCCTCCTCTTTGTTTTTCCTCAGGAAACAGGGTTTATTGGCACAGACTCCACCCATTGAATTCACCGTTCATCCCATCCAGCCGGGCGATTGAATCTTAGTAAAATCATGGGCAGAGACTAAATTGCAGCCGGACTGGGAAGGGCCGTACCAGGCTCTTTTGACTACCGAAACGGCAATAAGGATGGTGGGGAAAGGGTGGACTCACTACACTCGGATCAAAGGGCCAGTGGAATCTCCAGTTGAGGAAGAAGTCTGGACAGCCGAATCAACGCAAGATCCGCTAAAACTCAGACTAAAGAGACTTTGAGTAACTAATTATACAGTGGCGACGCGAGCGTGGGATTATTTCTGTAAGATTGTATACTAAGTCTTTTTGTGCTTCAGCATGATGTTTAGAATACTGGGAATGCTGCTAGAATGATGATGCTAGCCCTTTTAGTGTTGGGATTTCGTCAAATATCATTTTCATATGTATTATTAACGGTTCCTGAATCTGATAATCCACAAGTAATAGACGCTGATGTATGCAGCTTAGTAAATTGTGGAGATGTAGATAATCAGAGACAGTATCGCAGCTCTGAGATACATCTTAAGTCCTATGGGGATGGCCTTGGGGATGGTACTTAGTATAATGGTCTCGTCACAGTACACCGGGCCCCCTTCCGGCCCCCCTCGCGATTGTCCTGATAAAAAGTGTAACCCAATATACCTAACGATAAGGAAAACCACATGGCACGAAACAATCCTGGGGGGGGGGGGGCACCTATGAGATACAATGAAATGAAACGTTTGGGATAGAAATGAAAGCAAATGGGAAGGATTTCTTGGGCTATTGTTTTCGAATTAGCAACGACAGGGAAAACGGGTAGAACTACTGGGTAATAAGATACAATCTTTCACCTCTCCCACTGATCCTAAAGTAGTAAAATTTATAGACGTAAAGGACTTGAAACAGACCATTGAAATAGAAACTGGGTACGGGGATGCAAATGCCTGGGTTGAATGGGTAAAGTATACTGTAAAAAGTCTGAACAAAAGCAATTGCTATGCATGTGCCTCCTGTAGGCCAGTGGCCCAGGTGATTTCCTTTCCGCTCGGGTGGAAGCGAGGCAGGAAGGGCATGAAATGTATGAGAGCCCTGTACCAGGATGAGACTGCATGGAATGATACGAATTGTACCTCCCTATCTCTGATGTTCCCTCCCTTGGAGAAGAAAGATGCAAAAGCTCCCCCCCTATTTTCTGCCACAGTTGGAAATCACACATCGTGTGTGCGTAGTCGAGGTACAAGTCGGTCGAAAGATTTGGGGGAGCTGAAATTATGTACAGAGATTAAGAATGTTACTGAAATGGAGAAGGGAGGGAACTACTCAGCACTGAAGGTTCCCCGAGTGGATCAGTGGTGGTACTGTGGAGACAAAATATTGAGACCCACGCTACCTCCAGATTGGAGAGGGATATGTGCAATTGTACAATTGGCAATTCCATTTACCCTGGCATTTGAGAAGGAAAAGATAGGAGGGAAAAAGGGAAGGGGTAAGAGGTTACTGTTAGACACTTCTTTCGATGACAGGATTTATCTCGATTTGGTAGGAGTCCCAAGGGGGGTATTTCAAGGCTCGTAACCAGATTGCAGCAGGCTTTGAGTCAGCTCTCTTTTGGTGGGTAATAGTTAATAAAAATGTAGATTGGATAAATTACATTTTCTATAATCAACAGCAATTTATAAATTATACAAGAAATGCGGTTAAAGGAATATCAGACCAGCTTGATGCGACAAGTAGGATGGCATGGGAAAAAAAGAATGGCCCTTGATATGATTTTAGCAGAAAAAGGGTGTGTGTGTGTGATGTTAGGAGGAAGCTGTTGTACCTTTATTCCTAATAACACTGCACCTGATGTTTCAATTACTCGGGCCTTAGGGGGATTGACTACCTTAGCAATCCAGGAGTAGACACATCTCTCACAGGATGGCTTGAGTCCTGGATTGGAAGGTAGAAGGGGTTGGTGGTTTCTATCCTTACTTCCCTGATAGTAGTAGTCGGGGTATTGGTGGCCATTGGTTGTTGTATCATACCCTGTATACGAGGGCTCACCCAAAGACTGAATGAAACAGCCTTAAGGAAACAGGTGCCCCTCAAAGAAAAATGCAGAAGATAACAAATGGTAATTAAAGGGGGAAATTGTGGGATATAGGTAAATTAATGTTACTTCTGCAATTCCATTTTACAAAGTAAAATAAACTCACACCAGTGTGTAATTGTTTTAGCCAAGAGCTGAGTCAACAAGAATGGAAACGATGTGGAGGAAATATATAATTGTTTTTGTATTAGCTAAAATTGTATGTCAGAATGAAATGTGACTGCAAAACAATGGTAGACATTATGAGCAAGTAGATAAGATGTTGTGAGGGGATGAAGTTCAGCTGGATACGCCTGTACAAACAGTGGGAAAGATCTGTTTCCCACTTTTACATAGACAGAGGAATAAACCCCAATTAAAAGGGTCATAGGGATCAGAACGGCCTCGGGAAAGGCACAGATGAAGGGGGTAGATAATGATGAAGAAAGAATATGCCTAACAATGACCTACAGCAGGATGAGGTCAAACAGCCTTGTGAGGCCAGAAATAAGCATTTTGTCACAGACAAGGCCGGATAAGGCAAGAGATAAACAGGGGTAATGGGGGCCGGTCTTAGGGAAGTGGAAGATGTAAACAGGGGAGGAGCAATGTAAAACAAAAGAAATCAAATCATATAAATGTTGTGTATGAATTGAATTTGGTGTGTATGTCCTCTGCCTTATAGACACTAGACATCACACCCACTTGCAAGTGTAAAATAAATGACACTACTGATTCAGATCTTGTCTCGGACTGAAATTATTGAAGTGAGTGGGCTTTGTTTCTCACAATGACGCTTTCCACTCACTTTCCTGAATGCCACCAAGTGTGTCTGCAAACTGACCCATGTAATCTTACAGAAGCTACAATTGGACAGTTCCCACAGGTTTGGTTGGCATGACTATTCGAACTGTCTCTTACTTCCCACATTCGACATGATAAGCAAACTACCCATTTTAATCTTCTCACAACTATTTCATTGAAAATTAATGTCTATTAAAATTAACTTACAGCAAACTAGAGGGCCCTGGAGTTAGAATCTCATTAAAGAACATTAAATATGCAATTAATTCTAGAAATAGCAGTCTAGATCCCACTCTAAATCCCAGGACTGTACTGCTCCCCCACCAGCCTGACTCCCATTGCCCTTAAACCTGATGGGGAGGGCAAGGTGAATGGAGGTTTCAGGTAAGAATAGTGAGTCATCTGACTGTTACTGACCAATCAGCAGCCCTTCTGTCCAAAACGTTACTTTGGCATTGTGACGTCACTCCCCTCCAGGTTTGGCCCCGGAAGCTCCTTCCGCTGCCTCAGTCCCTCGAGGTGTGTCTTCAAACCCGACCCTGCTCCTTCGGGATTGATCTGGAAGCTCCCACTGAGTGAGACCGTTTCATTGCCGGGTCACAGGAAGCCTTGACTGTGCTGGGTGTTGACAGTGTCGATTAAATATTAATCAACCTGTCACTGAGAGGTGTAAAAAAGGGGATAAATCGGAATCTTCTTCTGTGCTGTCGATATCTACGACAATCATATAATCAGAAGATAACACACTGAGATCTTAATCAAGGTGCAGGAACAAATGACTGCAGATGCTGGAATCGGAACTGAAAACAACAAATGCTGGAGATCACAGCGGGTCAGATAGCATTCACAGAGGGAGAACAAGCTAACGTTTCGAGTCTAGATGACTTTTCATCTTAATCAATACAGTTAAATATTTTTAGTGTCATTGCATTTTGATATCAACATGATCATTTTGCTGTTATTAGAATGTAGTTTGCTTCCATTTGTTCAATAGCAGCAGCAACAAAATTCCGCCAAATTTTGATCAGTCTAACAATGGTACATATTCTTTTGTTTAGCTTGTGAACAAATGCAAAATGACGACGGAGTAAATGTGGGACAAATACAATGTACTTCAATGAAAGGAAGAAATGGAAAAGGTAAAGTTCAAAGATCAGCTGTGTTACTGGCACTATTCCCTGACGAGTATCAGACACTCCAGGATAGAATGTTACAATTTCAGGAAAGGCTGAGAAGTAACTGTGGCTATCAGAATGGTAAACAGCATGGCAAGCATCTCAGGAGACTGCATAGCCTGAGCACAACTTGCAGGTGAATGGTATTTGGTGCTTGGCCACTGGGCAGACCACCTATGAACAAAAACAGTTGTTTTATCCCCTCATACATGATCTGTGGCAGCAGGAGAGATCATCTAGGCTCACAATCCTGCTACATGGAAACACAGAATTCAGTTTACTGAACCAGCTCATAACATCAATTGGATGGTCAGGCTGTTTGTAAGCAGGTCTTGGCAGTGTGGCTGTGGAGGGAGGTAACTATCTGCCCTTCTGTGGTTACATTCAAGCCCGGGTGTCCTTGGAGATGGGGCGCAGAATGTCCATCTCAATGCCTTTAGAGGGATGGAACACCACAGAGGCATACAGTGCTTTATTTCCCGTTCAACTCCATTTCGATTTTATCCCTTCCCTCTCTTCCTACTACGTCCCCTGCCATGTTTATATTTGGTATTGCATTGCCCAGAAAAGGCTGCGCTTGTAAATCATCAATTGGATACACATGTGGCTGCTCGTTATACAAAAAAAACCAAAAGAAATTGCAGTGGGAAAGAACTCATTTTTGTGTGATAACACTTCTGGGTAGAAACATATACTAATAAAACACAGCAATGAAGGACTCCTATGGTGCAGGGTTAGAATTCTTAAGTGTGTTCAAGTTCAGCCTGCTACCCTAAATGTGTAATATCTATGGGCAGAGTGATTAGAAATAACTAATGAGAACTGAAACAATTTAGGTTTTTGACTCTGTCATGTAGGTGGAGAAAGAGACCATTAATGCTTGTGAAATTGCTACATAGAGACAGGAAGAGTCTGCAGGTAAAATCGCACAATTATTTATTGCAAATTAATATTTTGTATCAATGGTTGAAAGTAGAAGGTTTTCGGTGTGATATTTATTTAACTTTTTACATCAGATTTTTTAATTGCATGTTTGGTTCACTTTCTTCTGACAGACAATGATGGAAAAGGAATTAGTCAATTGCTGAATAGTTACAGCGACAGGGAGTTAAACCTGATCACCCAATTCTACTGTGAGAGATTGGAGGATGCAATATTAGACTTGGTGGAGAGCATTGCCCTGACATTAACAGCAACTGATTCATTGAGCAATGGAAATTACGCTGTAAGTTTAACAATAGAATAATGGAAAAATTCTATAATATATCAGTAAAATGATTGAAGTGGGCATGTAATTGAAGGAACCTTTGGAAATTTAAGGAAAAGTAACAAGGTTGTGCATCTCATTAATGATATGAAAAACAATAAAAGTAAGGGTCAGGGGTACAAAACTAAAAATGCACCAGAAAATAGAAAATACTGAAACAATATTTTTTTCAAATAAAAAAAAATGAAGTTGTTTGCTTGAAGGACCGATAACGAACTGAGAGCAAAATAGAAATTAGGGAGGTGGGACCCCATGGCTTAGTGGTTAGTGGATGAAACCATGTGATAATGAAAACCACATGTTAGAGAATGTCAGGATACCAGATTAGTTTTAGTGAAATGGAAGAAATGCCATGATGAATATTTCACTGGGAAGAATAGCTTTTGTGTGCTCTGCAAGCAACAAGATCCTAGCAGAGAGCACAAATAAAAATACCATGGTGGGGAGGGATTGGTGTCAGCAGTTTTAAGGGAGACGCTGGAATACCCAGTGAGTTCAGTTTCCAAATCGATTATGATGGAATTCTTCAGTTTATGTTGTATGCAGCTTTTGGTTTAAGCTCTAACACTATGGTCATTGTGTCATTCAGAACTGAGAGAGCTAAGTTTGGCTCGACCTAGAAATAAGTGAAACATTATCACAGGGCGGCACAATGGTTCAGTGGTTGGCATTGCTGCCTCACAGCACCAAGGTCCCAGGTTCGATTCCAGCCTCAGGCAACTATCTGTGTGGAGTTTGCACATTTCTCTCCGTGTCTGCGTTAGTTTCCTCCGGGTGCTTCGGTTTCCTCCCACAGTCCAAAGATGTGCAGGTCATGTGAATTGGCCATGTTAAATTGCCCATTGGTTAGGTGCGTTAGTCAGAGGGAAATGGGTCTGGGTAGGTTACTCTTCGAAGGGCCTGTTTCCTCACTGTAGGGAATCTAAGAAATATGTTGTCAAGTTTTAAACAGGTCACCTTATGAAGTTCAAGTTCAAGTACCAGTAAGGTGCCACTCATGTCACTGAGGCAGGTAATATTGAGGGACTCTTGAAGAAGTGTCCTGTCCAGATCATTGAAAGTGAGGAATTACAACTCCTTGTGAAGTTTTCTTGACTTGGTAGTGTTCCATGTTATTCATGTCCGGTGAGTTTAGCTGAGAAATCTCTGGTCACTGATCTAATTACTTTTGCTAATCGATGTGCTCCATAGTGTGCTCTATCAAAGTCTGTTCCCATATTTGCCTCTTGTTAATTCTGGATGTTGAATATAAACAGTGCATAAATTCTGGCCCACTGTCATAAATGTATTAAGTAAAATCTGTTGCTGTTTGTTGCTAGAGAATTATTCAGCTTTTTTCGCTGACTAAGTTCCTTGAACTCACTGTGTCTACTTTTGAGATGAAGGTAATTGGTCTCTAGTCAAATCATAATATAGATTTTCCACATGCTCATGTGTCACAATGTAAAACGTACAAAACAAACTGGTAAATGTGACTTGAAATTAACGTACAGAGTTCATTCAAAATGGTTTCTTACAACTACAAAATATTTTTAAACAAAACAAAAGCAAGTTACATGTAACGAATACAGTAAATAGTTTTGCCATAGTGAATATCCCTGTCACCAAGAATGACCACAGTTTGAAAATTTATCAATTCATATTGAAGGGAAGAGCCTTTCATGTTTGGGCAGATGACATACATTTATAAAAGTATATCATGCCAGCTATTCCACAGTAAAAAAAAACTTCGGGAAAATGTTTACAAATTAAGACCAGAGCTGTGAAGGAAATATTTCATGATTCCAAAAACAAATTATTCCTTGGTGGAAGAAAGGCTTCCTTAGAAACATGAACCATCAAGCTAAGTCAGATAATGATTATGACATCACAGTGAAATATAATAACATGCAAATTTATCATTTCATTAAGTTTCCTCCCCAGTGGCTCAGTGAGCATTTGCATTGAGTCATTAATTGTTCTTGCCAAGTTGGGAATGACATGCTTTCATGAAGCATTGCACTCGATTTGATGTGATCTAGCTGAATTCTCGATAGGATTGGGATCCAGGATTATTAAACAACTGCAGTGAATGAAAGGTAGAATATTCCCAAGTCCAGATTGTTTGTAGGTTGAATATCAGGGTTGTGGATTTGGTACGATAGGAATATAAAGATACATAAAGATACAGAATAAAGCAATTCAGTGCAGCATGTCTGCACTAACCAGAAAGAAATTGAAAAAGAAAAGTCGCCCAATTTAATTTTAAGGATGAGAAAGTGAGACTGCAGATGCTGGAGATCAGAATCTCTGGTGCTGGAAAAGCACAGCAGGTCAGGCAGCATCTGAGAAGCAGGAGAGTCGACGTTTCGGTCACAAGCTCTTCATCAGGAATGGGGGGGTCCCAAGGGGACTGAGAGATACGGTTGGGCTGTGGTTGGGGGGGGGGGGGATGCTAGCTGGGAATGCAATAGGTAGATAAAGGTGAAGGTGATAGGTTGGAGAGGAGGGTGGAGCAGATTGGTGGGAGGTAAATGGACAGGTAGGACAGTTCAAGAGGGCAGTGGTGAGATGGAAGGTTGGAGCTAGGAGAAGGCGGGGGAAGGGGAAATGAGGAAAATGGTGAAACCCAAATTGATTCTGGGTGGTTGGTGGGTCCCAAGGCAGAAGATGAGACATTCTTCCTCCAGATATCAGGTGGTTAGGGTTTGGTGGTGGAGGAGGCCCAGGACTTGCATATCCTTGGTGGAGTGGATCACTCTGACACAAGTAGGGAGGATGTGTTGGGTAGGCTAGAGGTTATTAAGGTGGACAAATCCCCAGGACCAGATGGGATCTATCCCAGGTTGCTGAAGGAGGCGAGAGAGGAAATAGCTGGGCCCTGACAGATATCTTTGTAGCATCCTTAAATACAGGTGAGGTGCCGGACGACTGGAAGGTTGCTCATGTTGTCCCCCTTTACAAGAAGGGTAGTCGGGATATTGCAGGTAACTACAGACCAGTGAGCCTGGCGTCATTGGTGGGAAAGTTGCTGGAGAAGGTACTGAGGGATAGGATCTATTTATATTTGGAAAATCATGAGCTTATCAGTGATAGACAACATGGTTGTGTGCGGGGGAGATCATGCCTTACCAACTTATTAGAGTTCTTCAAGGAAGTGACCAAGTTGATAGATGAAGGAAGGGCTGTTGATGGCGTTTGCATGGACTTTAGTAACGCATTTGATAAGGTTCCCCATTGTAGACTAATGGAGAAAGTAAAGTCACATGGTGTGCAGGGTGTTCTAGCTAGGTGGATAAAGAACTGTTGAGCAACAGGAGACAGAGAGTAGTAGTTGAAGGGAGTTTCTCGAAATGGAGAAACGTGACCAGTGGTGGTCCACAGGGGTCAGTGTTGGGGCCACTGTTCTTTGTGATATACATAAATGATCTGGAAGAGGGCACTGTTGGTATGATCAGCAAGTTTGCAGATGACACGAAGATTGGTGGAGTAGCAGAAAGCAAAAGGGACTGTCAGAGAATACAGGAGGATATAGATAGACTGGAGAGTTGGGCAGAAAAGTGGCAGATGGCTTTCAATCCAGACAAATGTGAGGTGATGCATTTAGGCGAGACTAATTCAAGAGTGAATTATAAAATGAATGGAAGAGCCTTGGGAAAAGTTGATGAGCAGAGAGATCTGGGAGTGCAGGTCCACTGTACCCTGAAGGTTGCTGCACAGGTGGATAGACTGGTCAAGAAGACATACAGTATGCTTGCCTTCACTGGATGGGGTATTGAATATAAGAGCTGGCAAATCATGTTAAAATTGTACAAGACATTGGTTTGGCCACATTTAGAATACTGTGTACAGTTCTGGTCGCCACATTACCAAAAGGATGATGTGGACGCTTTGGAGAGGTTGCAGAGAAGGTTTACGAAGGTGTTGTCTGGTCTGGAAAGTGCTAGCTATGAAGGGAGGTTGAGTAGGTTAGGTTTATTTTCATTAGAAAAAAGGAGATTGAGGGGGGACCTGATTGCGGCTTACAAAATCATAAAGGATATAGACAGGGTGGATAGATTAGATTACTTACAGTGTGGAAACAGGCCCTTAGGCCCAACAAGTCCACACCGCCCCGCCGAAGCGCAACCCACCCATACCCCTACATCCACATCTACCCCTTACCTAACACTACGGGCAATTTAGCATGGCCAATTCACCTGACCTGCACATCTTTGGACTGTGGGAGGAAACCGGCACACCCGGAGGAAACCCACGCAGACATGGGGAGAATGTGCAAACTCCACACAGAGAGTCGCCTGAGGCGGGAATTGAACCCGGGTCTCTGACGCTGTGAGGCAGCAGTGCTAACCACTGTGCCACCGTGCCGCCCACTAAGCATTTAGAGATAAACTTTTACCCAGGGTGAAGGATTTAATAACAAGAGGTCACGCTTTCAAAATGAGAGATGGAAGGGTTAAGGGGGATACACGCGGCAAGTACTTCACACAGAGGGTGGTGGGTGTCTGGAGTGCGTTGCCAGCAGAGGTGGTAGAAGCAGGCAGAGTAGATTTATTTAAGATGCATCTGGACAGATGCATGAGTAAGTGGGGAGCAGAGGGATACAGATGCTTCGGAATTGGGCGACAGGTTTAGACAGTACATTTGGATTGGCTTAGGCTTGGAGGGCCGAAGGGCCTGTTCCTGGACTGTAAATTCTCTTTGTTCTTTGTTCTTTGTAAGCACACGAGTTGAAAAGGCAACACTTCATGCAGTTGCAGTGATGTTAATATTGTGTCTGTTGGTGAGCTGAAGCATATTTATGACTTCAATTATTGGACTTTCATGATGTTATCAGAACTAGTTACCCAAATTGCCCCAAATACCATAATGACCGTTGATATCCTTTCAATTCTTACTGCAATAAAATCATGGCAATTACAAACTTTTCACTATTTCCTACAAAATGTCTAATTTATTGTTTTGGATTTCCTTTTTGTTTCTTTGGATATAGCAGTGAAACTAGTCCACTTTTAATGTAGGAATTCATTGAAGGTGTTGTGGTTCTAGCATCAAAGGCAATGCACAACAACCTATTAAAGTGACAACACGGATCTCATGTTCGCATCATAGTTCAAGTGTTATGGATTCAAAACCAAACCCCAAAACTTCCACTTCCAATATTGTAGAGTCCGGTTTTGTTTATCACATGACTTGTTAACTGCAAGTTTCATGTCATATCCAATAGATTCCGCTATTCCTGATGAAGGGCTTTTGCCCAAAACATTGATTTTCCTGCTTCTCGGATGCTGCCTGAACTGTTTTGCTTTTCCAGCACCACTGTAATCTAGAATCTGGTTTCCAGCATCTGCAGCCCTTGTTTTTGCCTACTACTAATGTCTCCCTCATAGTACTTCTTCACAAGTGGACGGAAGGTCTCATCAGTGTGCTGAGATGAATATTTTTCACCAATCGAACATCGTTAATGTAACAGCTTTTCACAATTACGACATTGCTGTTTATCATTTTCTCTCTTTCATGGTTTTCCTTTCTATTTCTTCTTTTTCTTGTTTCTTTCTGGTTTATTCCATTGCTCTTTCTTTGTTTCTTTCTTTCCCATCTTTCTTTTTCCCCTCATTTCCTCCATCAATTCATTCTTCCATTCCGTTCCTTCATCTATTGTTTCCCTTTTCCCGTTTCCCTTTCTATTTTACCTGTTCTTCTCTTTTATTTCAGTATATCCGTAATCTGTCAGAGCATCAACAGAGAAAGGAAGCAACAAAACATTTTCTGAACACAGTGACCAAAACCAATAGCTGTGGAGAACGAATATTTTGGGAAACATTGGTGAAAATGCAAGAATCAAAGCCAAAACTGAAACTCATTCTGAAAGAAATTCAGAGCAGAAGTATTGTACAGTCCAAGTATTTCTAGCAATCAAACATGGTTGCCTCTTTAATGGGTGAGGCTGCCATACACTACTAATGAAATGAAACATCTTTCCCAGGTTTTGACTTGCTTTATAATGCAAGCATCAGAGAGGTGGAAGGAGAGCTATCAGATCACCTCAAAAGGTAAGTCAAAATAAAAATAATCGTTAATCATAAAAACGTACCGCATTAATTAAGTTCTAGCATTTTATTGTGTCTCACATTTCACCACTGAAAGGAAACAAACCCTCCAAATTATTACCATGAACTGTTTCTATAAAATACAATCAAAGTTACAACACGAAGCAAATGAACTGGAACTTGGGCATGGACAGTGTTCCATCTGCCACAAATTATATTCCACATGTGTGATATTGAGCTTTGTTGGAAATTGCTGAATGCTCATTTTGATTTTCCCAGCTGCTCTGGAGCAGACTGAGCCCAACTTTCCAGTTTTAGATGCTGAACCGCAAAGTCACATTCAGTTTTGCAAGTCAGTTGGTTTTAAAATCTTCCCTAGTACTTTGTCAGGCCATTATTTCTTTTCCCTTCAGTCACATCAGGGTCTGAATAGAAGTCTTGCTTTTACTGTCAATACTAGGTCTTAGGGAGCCTTTATGCAAATGTAAACCTCAATATCGCCAGAGTCTCGGAGTCTACAAAGTCTGTATTGGGCTGGAGTCACATAGAGCTCCAGACCCAGTTAAAGCTTGAATCAAATACATGACAGACTGAGTAAAGATGATCTCGTTTATAGGATCACAATTGGTTCTAGACTAGTTACTGATGAAGTCAGATCTGGTGAATACAGAAGTTAGAGTGTGGTCTCATAGTGTGGACAGACTGAACTGATATGTGTGTACTGGTTGAAGAAGGTCTTGATTCATATGTCGGCTCCACCCTGGGCAATGACTTGAAACACACATTGACCTAAAGAAGGTGAGGATGTGGGTCACGTATAGAAACAGAATCTTTAAACATCCAAGTGTCATATTTCTACCGACTGCATATGTACCAGAGCGTTTCGAAAAGGAGAACTGTTTTTCATGAGAATCACTTCATTCAGCATCAGCTGAAGTCCAGCAAATTCATTTCAGGATTCATGATGGAGATCTTTGAAAGGGATGACACAGCTAAAAACATTGTGTACACATTTCTCCACCTTACCATCCAGGAAGTCTTGGCCGCCCTGGCTCAGAATGTGGTGGAAATGCTTCACTGTGCTTTTAAGAAGGATGATGGTCGGTTTGAGATTTTTATTTGATTTTTAGTTGGTCTTTCAACATCCACTTCATCCCGAAATCTGGAACCATTCCTGGGTCCACTGTCTCATCACACGACCTGTCAGGTAATAGATTGGCTGCAGGCCAATGTTCAGGCAGAAATCAAAAACATGGACAGAGTCACTGGAAAGAGGAAACTGCTGAACACATTCCATTATTTGTCGGAGTCTCAGAATTGAGCTTTAGTTCAGAAGACCATTGGATCTGTGGAATGTTTGAACTTTGGGGACTCCAATCCAAAGAATGCACTGAGATTGAACCCAATGGACTGTTTTGTAATGTCTCATGTTGTACAACTTTGTGAATCAGTGATGGAGTTGAATTTGGAGAAATGTTATGTTCAGGAGGAGGGAATCAAACGATTGGCCCCTGCAATCCACAAGTGCAAAGTTCTAAGGTATGTTTGATTCGGGTGAAATTAGATAACCTGTCAGCAATGACCCATTGATTTTCTCTTATAAATTGCACCTGATATGAATTTCATAGGATCACAGAATCTCTACAGAGCAGAAAACGGTCATTTGGACCATCTAGTCTACGTCAACCCTCTGAAGTGCATCCCATCCAGACCCCTCCCCTATCCCTGCATTTCCCAAGGGACATGAAAGGCTACAGAAAAGATTTAGAAGGATGTTGCCAGGGTTGGAGCGTTTGACCTATAGGGAGAGGCTGAATGGACTGGGACTGTTTTCCCTGGAGCATTGAAGGCTGAGGGTGACCTTATATATAAGAGTTTATAAAGTCATGAGGAACATGTTTAGGGTAAATAGGCAAGGTCTTTTCCTTGGGATCTGGGAGTGAGAGGGGAAAGATTTAAAAAGGTACTTAAGGGGCAACTTCTTCACACAAAGGATGGTGTGGGTATGGAATGAGCTGCCAGAGGAAATGGTGGAGGCTGGTGCAATTACAACATTTAAAAGGCATCTGGATGGGTATATGAATAGGAATCATTTCGAGGGATATGGGCCAAATGCTGGCAAATTTGATTAGATTAATTAAGGATATCTGGTCGGCATGGACGAGTTGGACCAAAGGGTCTGTTTCCTTGTTGTACATCTCTATGACTCTATAACCCATCTAGTCTGCACATCCCTGGACACTATGGGCAATTTAGCACAATCAGTCCATCTAACCTGCACATTAGTTGACTGTGGGAGGAAACCAGAATACCCAGAGGCAACCCCTGCAGACACTGGGCGAATGTGCAAACTCCACATAGACAGTCACCCAGGGGTGGAATCAAACCCAGATCCCTGGTGCTGTGAGGAAACAGTGCTAAATGTTGAGCCACTTGTCACTATAGTAGCTGAATCACAATTACTATTCGTTTTTTTTTCAAGGAGAGTCAATGAGTTTTCCATGCTTTTTATTTATTTTTAACGCGACTACCGCATTGACCTTGATACTGAGTACTCTAACTATAACAAAAAAAAGGCACCAGGCTAACTTAGTTGGTCTTACACTGTGAGACATTCAAAGCCACAAGGGGTCTGGCAGAGTCTTTAACTAGAGCTATGACAAGGAAACAAAGAACTGAGCTAAATCATCGTACCTCTGTGTTCACAACAGAGTAAAATGAAAACCTTCAAAGATTTTAACCTCAACAATTCCTAACTAGACTTTATAACCAATCGCAGACTCTGTTGATAAATGAAACTTCGGCGGTAGGTTAATAACTGAAACAACAAAAAAAAAGCAATTTATTACCAATATAGGAACTTTAGCAGAGCAAAATTAAACAACAAAGTTTGAAACCAATAACCTTGTTTTCAGGGCAGTTCACACAAAAGACAGACAGACAGACAAATAAACACAGTGAAGGGATAATTAAAATAAAGTAACAAAACTGGCCAGATTAAGTGGTTTTCATATCTTATTCTCAATGTATATTTCATGGTTTCTTTGTTAATTTTCTGAAGATATCAATCTGTGCCACCTTTGAATTCACTCTGAGAACTCAAATTCTAAAATAAAGTGGAAGTTTAGGCAGGGAGCATTTAAATCTTCATGCTGTAACGTCAATAGCTAAGTTCATTCTCTCAAAAGCACAGTCCCAAAAACCAACTTAAATCGTGATCTATGCCTATGATTGACCATCTCGTTCTCTCCCAGAAACAAATGGAAATTGCTGTTCTAAGGAAAGCTCATTGGACCAAAATATATCTATCCACAGATGCTGCCAGACCTGCTGCGCTTTTCCCTCAGTTTTTGTTTTTGTTTCTTATGTCCAGTATCCACAGTTCTTTTGATTTTATGTTCTATCCCAGGCTTGTTCACAACAATTCCCAGGTACTGGCCTGATCAATTCCCAAACATTTCTTATCTGGTTCAATGTGCTGCTCTCCCACTGTGCTGAAACATCTACAGGATCCTATTGATCAAGAGCTAACCTGCCATTAACTGTGAAGCCCCACCTCGCGAACAAACAGCAGCTTGTTTGTTTTGTTGAAACATAAGTTGCTGTCCACAATCCAAAAATCATTTCCAGCTCATTGCAGTTCACAGCGACAAAGCAAAATGGATGAAATAATAAATTAAACGAAAAGTTGGCGAAGGTTTGAACACTAATCCTAAGAGGCCCTCAATTAAATGAACAGACCTGGTGTGTGAATGAACACAGTTCACTGACAGAGAATAGCAATGGAGATCAGGTGGCAAATCAAACTGTTGAACCCAACCTCTGTCACCAATTATGTGCCATTGCAGAGATGAATATCATCGTTTGTAGTTTACTTTTACAAACCAAAGCTAATCTGATATTGTATTTGACCCAACCATTCACTAGATAAATAGTAAGTGAATGCTGTACCTAGTTCAATGCAGAATACGTTGCTAACAGCAAGGCTGCCATTCATGTATCTGAAACTGTTACGGGGGAGGGTCAGGGTGGGTTTGAAATAGAGGTTCAACAGTCTGTGATTTACAGGAGGCATGATCTGCCCTTTGTGGTAGCACAAGATTCACCATTCACCTCAGCAGCAGGGAGATTGGGCAGCTCATCACCACATATTTTACATGACTGTTGGGACGAACTATTATCCATTCTGTTTGGAACTGAAAACATGGCTTGTGTATTGTTAAATACATCACAGAAGCATGAATTTATTGATTGATTGATGTCTATAAGTCTTTTTCTTTGTTGTGTTATCCAAGCAGGGCAATAATGCCTCACAATTAACCATTGCTTTTACTCTTTGCTGGATTACATATGGATGAGTTCAATGGAATATAATTGCATAAATGTTTTTAAAAATTGGATATAAGACAATCAATTTTCTGTCTTCCGTTCAACTGTTCAGAGAGTCAAATAACATGAAGAGAGACCCTTTGGTCCAACCAGTCCATGCTGAACGTAATCCCAAACTAAAATAGTCCCACCTGCCTGCTCTAAGCCCATATCCCTCCGAACCTTTCCTTCTCATGTATTTATCAAAATATCTTTTAGAGTCATAGAGTCATAGAGATGTACAGCACGGAAACAGACCCTTCGGTCTAACCTGTCCACGCCGACCAGATATCCCAACCCAACCTAGTCCCACCTGCCAGCATCCAGCCCATATCCCTCCAAACCCTTCCTAATCATATACCCATCCAAATGCCTCTTAAATGTTGCAATTGTACCAGCCTCCACCACATCCTCTGGCAGCTCATTCCATACACGTACCACCCTCTGCGTGAAAACGTTGCCCCTTAGGTCTCTTTTATATCTTTCCCCTCTCATCCTAAACCTATGCCCTCTCGTTCTGGACTACTCAACCCCAGGGAAAAGACTTTGTCTATTTAGCCTATCCATGCCCCTCATAATTTTGTAAACCTCTACATGGGCACCCCTCAGCCTCCGACGCTCCAAGGAAAACAGCCCCAGCCTGTTCAGTCTCTCCCTATAGCTCAAATCCTCCAACCCTGGCAACATCCTTGTAAATCTTTTCTTAACTCTTTCAAGTTTCACAACATCTTTCCAATAGGAAGGAGACTAGAATTGCATACAATATTCCAACAGTGGCCTAATCAATGTCCTGCACAGCTGCAACATGACCTCCCAACTCCTGTACTCAATACTCTGACCAATAAAGGAAAGCATACCAACCGCCTTCTTCACTATCTACCTGCGACTCCACTTTCAAGGAGCTATGAACCTGCACTCCAAGGTCTCTTTGTTCAGCCACGCTCCCTGGGACTTTACCATTAAGTATATAAGTCCTGCTAAGATTTGCTTTCCCAAAATGTAGCACCTCGCATTTGTCTGAATTAAATTCCATCTGCCACTTCTCAGCCCATTAGCCCATCTGGTCCAGATACTGTTGTAATCTGAGGTAACCCTCTTCGCTGTCCACTACACCTCCAATTTTGGTGTCATTTGCAAGCTTACTAACTGTACCTCTTATGCTCACGTCCAAATTATTTATGTAAATGACAAAAAGTAGAGGATCCTTGTGGCACTCCAGTGGTCACAGGCCTCCAGTCTGAAAAACAACCCTCCACCACCACTGTCTTCTACCTTTGAGCCAGTTCTGTATCCAGATGGCCAGTTCTTCCTGTATTCCATGAGATCTAACCTTGCTAATCAGTCTCCCATGGGGAACCTTGTCAAAGCCTTGCTGAAGTCTATATAGATCACATCTACTGCTCTGTCCTCATCAACCCTCTTTGTTACTTCTTCAAAGAACTCTTGTACACCTGCAACAACTCCTGTACTCCATGCTCTGCAATTTGTTCAATTGTACAATAAACCTGTTAGATATTAATTATTTCTTATTATTACTTGTCTTCAGTTGTACATAAAGCTATATTCAACTTGTCATAAACATATGTTGATTACACAAACAACCATATGTTTAAGTGTGTAATTATTCCCAGCGTTCGACTTTAGTGACAGTCTGTGTTTGACACTGGGTCAGAGATTGGTCAGCGCTGTAACTGTTCCCCTGTGGGAATGACAGGGTCTGCATCAACAGTGTGTGTAAAATCAGTCAGGATCAGGTCGTAGTTTTGAACCAGTGACCATCTGCACGTGTGCCTGTCCCACTCTCATCAAATACACTGGAGACCCCGACACTAGCAGAGACCCCGCTAACAAAACTCTGAAAGAAATCACATTTGTAAGGGAAGATTAATTAAGTAATCTCCCTCCCAGTCCCTAAAAGACCATTTTTTGATGCTCTCACTGCATTCACTGTGACTTCACTTTGACCATCTCTGGTCCCTATCTCATGTCGGGTTGCAGGGTCGGGTCGACTTGTCAGTGTCCAACGGTCAATTTGTCTGTTAAATATTTGCCTCTAACACAGATCTCCACAAGGCTCCATTCAGTCTTAGAGTTCAACAAATGGTGCATCGTCCAATGGTAAAGACTGGAAAGGACCCAGCATTTCATTGTGCACCCGTGTGTTCAATTCAGGCTGCACTCAGCTAAATGTTCAGATATCAGTCTCCCACACTGTTGACTATGTATTACTGTAGACAATACAAAACGTACACTCTGCTAACTGTCCACAGGTCATTGTCACACACTGTAGACAGCATATCACTGTTGGAAGTTCACATTTTGCACACTACAGAATGTCCGTATACTAGTTATCAAATATTATAGATGTTGCATTACTGTAGATATTGTATTACTGTAGACAGTGCATACATTGCACACTGTGGACTGTCCATACAGTTATCTCACACTGTAGACATTGTACTCTACGCCAGCACTGCAGCTGTACTGGGACACCTTTATTAGGCATGTGACAATTTTTAAGAGACTGATGTTGTCAGGATGCACAACCTTTGCAGTATACAGTGCGACCAGTCAGGTGATGGCAGCTTAGTGGAACAGGGAGGGTTGAACCTAGACTAAGTGTGGGATATCCAGTGACCAGGACCCAGCCCGTGCCATCCACACACAAACGTCTCTCTCTGTCAGACTGACTTGTTAGATCCAGCCGAGATTGCTGTAGATCTGTTCCAGTCCCAGAGTCACAGCTTCTTGATGCTGTTCAGACTGAGCTGGAGGGAAAGGAATTGCTGGACCCTTCCCTATTCCAGCAATTATTTCACACAATTCCCACAGGATCAACAGAAGGTATGAATGAGACTGACATGAACCTGTAAAGTCAGCAAGTTTTACTTTTTTATTGAGTTTCTGAGGGTAAACATCAATCCTTTTCACAGACGGCCATCTAGTGATTACACAGATTTGTTGTACAAGTTTATTAATTGTACAAATGACCATGAGATTCAGCTCTTCCTTGACAACAAGCTAAGGGGCACTGAGGTAATGCCAATGGTTCTGCAACATTATACAATATTGGGGTGAAGATATAGCCACAACTACTCCTCTGTTTTCATTGATTTGATTCCAGTTTCTTCCATCTGTGGGAAAGTTGGCATGGTGGCTCAGTGGTTAGCATGACTGCTTCACAGTGTCAGGGACCTGGGTTCAATTCCACCCTCTGTCTGTGTCGAGGTTGCATGTTCTCTCTGTGTCCATGTGGGTTTCCTCCAAAGGTGTAGAGGTTAGGTGGATTCACTATGCAGTAGTGTCCAGGTGTGTACAATGCTCGGTGAATTGACCGTGGTAAATTGGGGTTACAGTGGTAGGTTGATGCACTGAATTTAGGTGGGATGTTGTTTGAAGGGTGAGGGCAGACCCAATGGTCCAAATCACCACCTTCTGCATTGTAGGGATTCTATGATTTAGACAGATTGGGCAAAGAGAATGAATGAGCAATTGACTTCCGAAACAGGCTGCATAAGAATAATAACAGAGCACAACTTCACACAGAATTACCACCATCTGAAATAGTTTAAGAGGAAAGAAAAAAAACATTGGAAATTCAGTCTCCTCATTTCAGGGACTGATTCTGAGCTGGCTACCCACAGCCAGTGTACTGTGCACCTGTAGATAAAAGGTGACCTGATAATGGGATACCAGCTCTGTGCAGTTTTTTCAGAATCACAATTATTTTACCATCTACAACACTACCTGCATCCCCCTACACACCATTCCCCAGCAGCATCTCATTTATCCACCCACAAAATCAGCCACTAGAGATATGCAAATGTCAAGTTAAGATATTAATAAACCTTCCATGCTTTGGAAATACTAGGATCTGTATTTGGACACTATTTGTTCATTACAATGCTGATTTATGGAAAAGAACATTTCACTGCTTTCTTGATCTGGTGCCTGAATTTGGACTGTGTTGCCCCACAAATAAATGCATTTGTGCAACCACTTAAATTCACCAAAATAACTCCGACTTGTTCAAATACGTGTAAAGAATGATTTCCATCGATGTGATCAGTTCGAGGAATAGTATTGCAAATGAAATTTATCACATATACGGATCACAAAATAACAAAGCTGCCAGAAATGGTAGAGTAAAATTATAGACCTCCTTCTGCTCTCCATCTCTGGATCACTGTAATTCTCTTCTTTGTTCTGACCCCTCAGTCCCTTACGGACTCGACTGGCTATTATAATATGTCTAACTGTCAGAGCGTTGAGCAGCAGAATTAGATCAAATGGCAACAATGGATTAAGAACTGTAAGGAGCCATTTAAATCCCACCCAGCTGGGATTCACTATAATAGCTCGACTTTGAAATACAAAACCATGGTCGGTTGTTGTTAGAACTACAACAGCATTTCTCTTTGTGCAATATTTAGTTTTTCATTTTCTGGAAGCAAATAGTGACAAAACGATCAAAGCTGAAAGTGACATTGAACCAAACAGAGCAAGAAGTGGCTGTTATTGACAGGACATAGTTTATGCTTCACACAGGAGTTTTATCCAAGAAAAATAAAGGGAAATAATAAACATTGATCTGCCTCAGTATGACCTCAGTGATAACAACCATCAGATCAGATGCTGCCATGGCCACCAGGTAGCAAGAGGTGCAGGGAGACAGGCCGCACTTTCCAGAGACAAAATATTAAGTGCCACTAAATTCACTGTTGCTTGGGAGAGAAAAGAAAATAGACCAAAATAGTTTGAAGCAAACATACTGTCCGAGTCCAGGCTATCATATCTGTATTTTGATACAAAAAGACATGGACTTTGAATTAAACAAATGGTTAAACATCACAACTGTGATCTAATTTAATCTCAGACATGCCTATTCCAAAGTTTAAAACACAGAGAGTTTATGGGATAAACCTTAGTCCACTTCCTGAAAGCTGATTGACATCTTTGTAAGTTTCAATGAGATTTTTGAACCTTGATTTTACAGTTTGAGCATTTCCCAGACTGGTGTGGGAAATCAGGAAGCTGAAAGGAGGCAAACCCAGAATCAGTGAAAATGTAAGCACACTTCTTATCAGGCTGGACAAATGGGAATGGTTTTCTTTGACTTAGCTCACCTATTTTAGAGTCACGAGAAGCTAAAGCTGCACAATGTTGAAGATCGGATCCCATTCCGGTTGTATCTTCAGATCGTACTGGGATTTGGTCAATTTAAGTTTGGTCAGACATTCCTAATTTTAGACATTACCTGGACCAGAATTCCACTCCAGATTCCATCACGTTACCCCATTTCCCATCACACCTCTGGATGATGAGTTGAGTGGCCTCTTGCAGATGAGTATCAGAAGGTCCAAATACGGAAGAGTTGTCTTCTGACCAAAAGTTTAAACCAAAAGAACGACCAAAAGTTTAAACCAAAAGAACTATATCATGAGCAGTGATCTCAGTCACCAAAGTGGATCAAATGCAGCTGGACCTCAGTTTGCTCTGGATTCCCCGTTTGGGTAGGGGTGGGAGCAGGAGAGCAAGATGAGCTGGGATGATGAAGCAAATAGAAACAAAACCAAAGCTTTTGGAACAGATTCAATTCTGTAGAAGGGTCACCAGGCTCAAAACGTTGACTTTGCTTTCTCTCCACAGATGCTGCCAGACCTGCAGAGTTTCTCCAGCAATTTCTGTTTCTTATTCGATAATATCAATTTTTCTTTCGCAGGCATTGCTGGTTCAGATATCATTGTACTAAACAGTCATGCCAACTACAATCAGAACCTCACTTATATCTGAGGCAGTAAATCAAAATTCCAGAGTTAATTGAGACTAACCGACCAGTTTGAAAATATATGATAAAAAGTGACCTGGTATCTGCAGAAAGACGGTCAGTAGTATCAGTCCCACAGTAAAACCAGCATATTTACACAGTTTCTGCACAAACCCACTTACCCGGAATACCAATGATGGCCAGGATCATGTCATATATTTTGTTGACATTGCGAATAATTCCGTGCATTTTCTGACAGCATTACTCTGCCTCGAGCAACCTGACTGAATTAAACTTGGAGTCAATGAAGCCAATTATCTATATTCTCTGGAAATCTCCACAGGGACATTCAGATGGCAGCATTTTCAAAGATTTTGTGTACAGTTTAGAACATACAAAAATACAGCGCAGTACAGGCCCTTTGGCCCTCGATGTTGCGCCGATCCAAGCCCACCTAACCTACACTAGCCCACTATCCTCCATATGCCGATCCAATGCCAGCTTAAATGCCCATAAAGAGGTAGAGTCCACTACTGCTACTGGCAGGGCATTCCATGAACTCACGACTCGCTGAGTAAAGAATCTACCCCTAACATCTGTCCTATACCTACCACCCCTTAATTTAAAGCTCGTAATAGCTGACTCCATACGTGGAAAAAGGTTCTCATGGTCAACCCTATCTAAACCCCTAATCATCTTGTACACCTCTATCAAGTCACCCCTAAACCTTCTTTTCTCCATTGAAAACAGCCCCAAGTGCCTCAGCCTTTCCTCATACGATCTTCCTACCATGCCAGGAAAACCTGGTAAACCTCCTCTGCACCCGTTCCAATGCTTTCACATCCCTCCTATAGTATAACGACCAAAACTGCACACAATACTCCAGATGCGGCTACACCAGAGTCTTTTTGTTATGTTACTCATACCAAAGTGAATCACTTCACACTTACTCACTTTGAACTCCATTTGCCACCTTTCTGCCCAGCTCTGCAGCTTATCTATATCCCGCTGTAACCTGACACATCCTGCCTCACTGTCAACAACTCCACCGACTTTCGTATCATCTGCAAACTTGCTCATCCAACCTTCTAGCCCCTCCTCCAGGTCATTTATAAAAATGACAAACAGCAATGGTCCCAAAACAGATCCTTGTGGAACACCGCTAGTAAGTGCACTCCAAGATGAATCTTTACCTTCAACTACTACCCT
Organism: Chiloscyllium punctatum; assembly: GCF_047496795.1. Classification (NCBI taxonomy): domain Eukaryota; kingdom Metazoa; phylum Chordata; class Chondrichthyes; order Orectolobiformes; family Hemiscylliidae; genus Chiloscyllium; species Chiloscyllium punctatum. The sequence goes on along the minus strand of NC_092757.1, from coordinate 37,188,352 downwards.
CTGTCTTCTTCCAGCCAGCCAATTCCTAATCCAAACCTCTAATGCACCCTCAATGCCATACCTCCGTATTTTTTGCAGTAGCCTACCATGGGGAACCTTATCAAATGCCTTACTAAAATCCATATACACCACATCTACCGCTTTGCCCTCATCCACCTCCTTAGTTACCATCTCAAAGAATTCAATAAGGTTTGTGAGGCACGATCTGCCCTTCACAAATTGGATAAACAAATTCTGGCAGCTATCCACATCAGAACACTGATGAGGTAGAATATAATGATACTGAATTGTTAAATAATACAACTGGATAATTTATGTGAATCAATGATTTTTTTGTTGCAAAAGTATGCAGCACTTTATGAAATAATATGTGCAATACAGTCCATTAAAGTCAATTTCAAATCATACAAAACAGAAAAGGCAAAGTGACCATAGTCCTGATCTCTCATTAGACAGAGGTCACTGGTGGTGGTTTAACCTGAAGATCACGACATCTCAGACAAAGGGAAAGGTTGAGAAGGAGAGTCCTTCTTCGTAACCTCAGCCAGGGTGCCATTTGAACTTCTGCTATTAGTATTACAAGCCACCTGCCCTGCCAACTGAGCTAAACCAATGGCTCATAGTGTTCAGGGCTGTGCAGGTTAGGTGCATTAGATTGGGGTAAACGTAGAGTAGTAGGGTAAGGGAATGGGTCTGGGTGGGTTACTCTTCAGAGGCTCAGTGTGGACTTGTTGGGCCGAAGGGCCTGTTTCCACATTGTCGGGATTCTGGAAAAAAAGGCAATTGTGATTGTTGGCCCTTATTTCAAGGAGGTTGGAGTATAAGAGTAGGGAAGTCTTCCTGTAACTGTACAAGGTGCTGGTGAGACGACATCTGGAGTACTGTGAACAGTTTCAGTCCCTTTATTTAAGGAGAGGCATCATTCCATTGCAGGCAGTTCAGTGAAGATTCGCTCGGATGGTCCCGAGAATGGATGGATTGTCTTATGAATAGTTTGGGACTGTACTTACCAGGATTCAGAAGAATGAGCCGTGATCTCATTGAAACATAGGCTTTGACAGGGAAAATGCAGGGAGGATGTTTCCTCCCATGGGAGGCTTGGCCAGTTCACCAAACCTGCACATCTTTGGAATGTGGGATGAAACTGGAGCATCCTGAAGCCACACAGACACAAGGAGAACGTGCAAACTCCACACAAACAGTTACCAGTTTGTTGATGGCATTTGGAGGTGGCAGAAATGGGGCTTATGCTGTGTAGCGATACCTAACTCAATTCTGGTTTTCTTCCATTGACCAGTTCCTTCCCACTTACATCTATAATTTCTCTGATATTTTACGTCAGTTTCAGAATTTTCAGTTTGCAGGCTCTAGCCACCTCCCCTTTACCGTGGACAAGCAATCCTTTCCCCATCCATCCCCATCAGGGTGGTCTCAGGGCTCTCTGATTCTTCCTGGAAAAATGGCCTGATGGGCCCTACCCACCACCACCCTCCTCCACCTGGCTGAGCTTATCCTCACCTGAACAGCTTCTCTTCATGGCACTCACCTTCTTCAGGTCAGAGAGGTGGCCATGGATACCCACATAGAGCCCAGTTATGTTGCCTCTTTGTGGGGTATGTGGAGAAGGGAAGAAAAGCAGAATGGAGTGAGGTCTCTCTACACTCCATAAGCCCCATTTCTGCCACCTCCAAATGTCATCAACAAATATGTCCTCCCATCTCCTCTCCTCCCGTGTCAGCCTTCTGCAAGGACCATTCCCTCTGGGAGACTCTGGTGCACTTCTCCTTCATTCTGCAACCCCAGAAGGTGGAATATCTGCCCATTTACTTCCTCCATCATCAATATCTCAGCGGCTAAACACACCTTCTAGATGAAGTCATACTTAATCTATACTTCACTCGATTTAGTTTACTGCAATCCCTGCTCAAAATGTGGTCTCTACTAAACTGGGGAAACAAAGCATAGACTGGGTGACTGCTTTGCAGAACATCCATGTTCTGTGTGCAAAAAAATGTCCCTGAGCTTCCAGTTGCTTGAAACTTCAGCATCCCATCTTGCTCTCTGGCCTACATCACTGTGTCAGGCTTGCTGCATTGTTCCAGAACAGTGCCTCATTTTCTATTTGAGAACTCTAGAGCCTTCTAGACTCTGAGTTCAACAATTTTAGAACTTGAAACACCTTCTCCCATTCCTTGCCCCAACCCCAAGCCTTGTCCTTGCATGGTCTGCTATTATATACAATCCATTATTAGCCATTAATTTATCCCCCTATTAGCTATTTGATTTCCCAGGCTGCTCCACTTCGCCGTCTGCCCGACTGGTTATCTCTTCTCTCTGGGCTCCATCTCCACTTTACTCCTTCCCTCCCCCACCCCCAACCCACTCTATCTTCTGCATAAAAAAAAACAATGCTTTCCTAGTGACTAGCAGCTCTGTGGAAGAGTCACTAGACCCAAAATGTTAAATCTTGATTTCTCTCGACCTACCAAAGCACAACCCACCCGGACCCATTCCCCCCCCACTTCACCTCATACTACAGGCAATTTAGCATGGCCAATTCACCTAACCTGCACATTTTTGGACTGTGGGAGGAAACCGGAGCAAACCCACACAGACACGGGGAGAATGTGCAAACTCCACACAGACAGTCACCTGAGGCAGGAATTGAACCTGTGTCTCTAGCGCTGTGAGGCAACAGTGCTAACCACTGTGCCACCATACCGCCCAGACTTGCTAAAGTCTTCCAGCAAATTCTGTTTTTGTTGGTGATATGTTGTGATTTGTTTAATTAAATGCTGATTGGAAGCTGTTGCTGTTCCAGACCAATCATGTGATGCTCAGTGACCGAGGGGCATCGCGATTTGCTGAAACACTGGGGTTTCCCGAAGTCCCAATGGAGGCTTTGATTACAGAATGTTTAGGGGATTGATGGCAGCGAAACGTCCAAGCAGCTTCCACCCCAGTGGATTTGCAAATGGGAGTGTATTTAATTCTATCTTATTTTGTTCATTAAACTATACCTTGTACAGAATCCTGTACAATGATTTTTATTGACCTCAGTATCATTACAGTTATGGGGTTTTAGTGAGGGCTCATTTGATATAATTAGCATTTCTTGCAATATGGTACTTGTTTGAATCAAGTTGCCTGTTACCTTCCCTGTTTTACTGTCGTGTTAGATGTGGAGCTGGAGTTGAGCATGATTTTCTGAATTCCCATATCTGCAGAATCTGAGCCAAAATGTAGAAAGAAGCACGAGCCTGGATTATGGCCAGAGCTACTTTTACACTTGGATGTTATTCATTCACCCTCCATTTGCCTAAAATAGTCACATTCGCAATAGTGTTTATCACATTGTACACAGATCGTCAGAATACGGTCACCGGGCATGTGATATCAGAGTGAATCACTTATACTTGCAGTAACCAGCAGTTTCCTTCTGCTATGTTAATGTTTTAGGTGAAAGTGAGGACTGCAGATCCTGGAGATCAGAGTCAAGATTAGAGTGGTGCTGGAAAAGCACAGCAGGTCAGGCAGCATCTGAAGAGCAGGAAAATCGATGTTTTGGGTAGGAGCCCTTCATCAGGAATGATGCTGGGAGCCTCCAAGGTGGAGAAATAAATGGGAGGGGTGTGGGGATGGGGAGAAGGTAGCTAAGTATGCAATAGGTCAGAGAGGAGGGTGGAGTGGATAGGCAGGAAGGAAGATTGGCAGGTGGGACAGGTCATGAGGAAGGTGCTGAGCTGGAAGGTTGGGACTGGGGTAAGGTGGGGGGAGGGGAAATGAGGAAATGGTGAAGCCCATATTGATGCCCTGGGATTGAAGTGTTCCGAGACGGAAGATTAGGCATTCTTCCTCCAGGCGTCGGGGGGTGAGGAGGACCAGGACCTGCATGACCTTGTCAGAGTGGGAGGGGGAGTTCAATTTCTGCCGTCACTCATAAAAGATTTTATCTTTGTTGTACAGAAACGTGAGCATAACTTCAGTACACCATGCAATAACTTCATGACCCAAAGTTTGACTGTCTGCGAATAATATTATGTCATAATTGGAGCATTAACACTTGCTTCAGTTCAAGTGGACAAGTAGAGGTCATTTTAGCCTAGTTGCTGTGCTTAATTGTTTAAAGTAGTTTAATACTGAAGAGCTGTGCACTGATACTTCATATATGATTTCCAATTTCTTAAGCTTCATTTTTTGCTAACATAGTGACCATGTGCTATTGCATGAGACAGTTTTGGGAATGTGGCCTGTACTACCTCCACTGGAGGCCTAACCAACACCTTGGTCGGCCAGATTGGTGATAGCCCCTGCATAGGTAAGCAATTCCTCTTGTTGCTTGCATGGTATTCCTAACTTATCTGCTTTTGCACGCTCTATCCATGCAGTCACAGAGCAAGAGAAACCAACTTCCATTCACTGAGGGTGGAGCAAAGGGGAGGTTGGAGGGCTTGAGGGAGACTGGGGGGAGATGTGGAGGTCAAGGAACTATCGGAAGCAGGAGAAATGGAAGGATTGGTGAATGGTGGTTGGGGGGGGCGGGAGAATAGGGAATGGGGCTGAATTCTGCCTGAGGAAAAGGTAAATGGAGATGGAGAAGAGGGACACTTGGAGGGAAGTCCCATGTGGAACCAAAGCACCTTTTATCAACTATCATTCCTCCATCAAATACATGCACTGGCCATTCATCCTGCTGTCAGTGGAGCCTGTTTCTTTTACTATAAATTGTTTCTATCAAATCTTCCCTTCACCTACTCTGCTGTAAGAAGAATATTCCTAGCGTCTCTTGATTCCAACTATTCTTGCTATCATTCTTTATCCTCAATACCATTTCAGTGAATCCCCTTTTTGTGCGTTGCCATTTGTCCTATATTATGTTACTCAGTGTTGAGCAGAGTTCTCTGAATGGGACTTAACCAATGATTTTTCAAAATCGGGAGAAAATCTTTTGCTTCATTGTAATCTTTGCATCTATTTGCTCCTTCATAATGTCAGAGGTGAGAATATTTACTGATGACCGTACAATGTTAAGCACCATGTGCAGCTCCTGTCCTTACTGTATCCTGGATCCACTTGTCAAACTGTTCCTTCCAATTCTGGAATCTCCATCATTGAAAAGGACAAAGTTGACAGGTGCATTCATATTCATGTCCTACCTTAATTTGGAACTAGATTGGTATTCCTGCATTGTCACTGAATCAAAGTCATGAAAATCCCTGCCTAACATCAGTATAGACGCATCTTCACCGGAAAGACCAGTTGTTCAAGTCAGCAACTCACCAGCACTGTCTCAATGGAAGTGAATGACAAGCCTTGCTAGTGTTGGCTCTGTTGCTAATCTGTAAGTTAAAAACAAGATTGCTGGAAAATCATGTATCCATAACCTGTCAACACAAATGGAGCTCCATTTCAGGTGCATTGTTTGTAGATATGTTCTATGTTCAAAGTTATTGCACATCTCTGGAGCAGATGGGATTTGATCCCAGGCCTCCTTGACAAGACACACACATTTTACCATAAGAGATCTTCAAATTATGGATTTATGAGGTGCAATTTTGGATTGATTGTCTAATCTATGTTATAACTCGGTCTGTAGATGCGCTATTTAATTCCTGTAGAGGGAAGTAAATGTTTTGCCTTGGGAGCAGAGCATGATAATTGGAGCTGTTCTGGGAACGTCCTTAAAACAGGTAAACATCTTACAACTCCGACAACTTTTCATAAGACACAACAGGTTTCGAAACTAAATTGGTTGGTCAGTTTGTCCGAAACATCCTACAAAAGCAATAAAAATCATACTAAATATGAAACCTTTCTGCCTTCTCCCCATGCTCAGTAATTGGACTGCATTTTGCAGCTGAGGATGATGTAAAAATGCTGAAAATGTGTTGCTGGAAAAGCGCAGCAGGTCAGGCAGCATCCAAGGATCAGGAGAATCGACATTTCGGGCATGTGCCCTTCTTCAGGAATGGACACATTTTCAGCTCTGATCTCCAGCATCTACAGTCCTCACTTTCTCCTGGATGATGTAAAAATGTCCTGTACTAAAAACTTTTAAAATTGATTAATAGCTTTGCTGCTTTTTGTTTAGAATTTTTCAGACACATCAATGTCAGCAGCGCTTCCACTGACTGCCTGATTTTACAATATCATCTCAAAGGTCTCTTCTGTTTTGAGCAACTGACTATGCAGTGATTGGGGGGGGAAAAAATGATGTTTTGCAGTGCCCTTCCTGAGTGACTTCTGGATTCTCACCAGAAGTGAAATTCATTTTGAGTATATTCTGTCTTCATTTAGATCTCCGTCTAACCTGCACCTTTATGTCCAAGACCTTTTCAAATGCTTGTTCCTTTTCAAAAAACTTTGAGCAAAGAGAGTTTTAACTACTTCAAGTTAAAGTAACAGTGGTGCAATATAGTTTGTATTTTGAAATACTTCCATTGGAAGCTTTGACGAAAGAAAGAGTAACAGGGATTTTAATGCTTGGCTTTTTATTTAAAACCGAAGACAATTCTTGGAGAAATCTAATCTAATCTAAAAATAAAGTGACAAAGTTGATTGATGAGGGAAGGGCTGTAGATGTCACACTCATGGACTTCAGTAAGACATTTGATAAGGTTCCCCAAGGTAGGCTGATGGAGAAAGTAAAGTTGCTGGGGCTCCAGGATGTATTAGCTAGATGGATGGAGATCTGGCTGGGCAACAGGAGACAGAGTAGCAGGGAAGGGAGTTTCTCAAAATGGAGAACTGTGACCAGTGGTGTTCCACAGGGATCAGTGTTGAGACCACTGTTGTTTGTTATATACATCAATGATCTGGAGTGATGTACAGGTGGTCTGATTTGCAGATGACACTGAGATTGGTGGGTTAGCAGATGATGAAGGGGACTGTCAGAGAATGCAGCAGAATATAAATAGATTGGAGAGTTGGGCAGAGAAATGGCAGATGTAGTTCAATCCGGGCAAAATGTGAGATGATGCATTTTGGAAGATCCAATTTGAGAGCGAACTACACGGTAAATGGAAATGCCCTTGGGAAAATTGACGTACAGAGTGTTCAGGCCCTGAAGGTGGCAATGCAGGTCGACCAGGTGATCAAGAAGGCGTACGGCATGCTTTCCTTCATCGGACGGTGTTGAAGAAAATCTCAGATGCAGACCTTGGAAATTGACCAAGCTTATTACATAATATGTCATGGGTAGCAGCCAGTCCATAAAACAAATGGATCGCGACTGCGCCGAAAAGCTCCAGTTGAGTGGGGATTTATAAATGGCCCAACGACAATTTGCTTAACTAGACTCAGTACCACAAATTAGCCACTAGATGGCCGACTTACACTTGCATGCAGCAGAGTTGAGACCTTGCCAAGAGTGGGTATTAATGGTGCATTATTCTCAGGACTTGTGTCAATACTCTGTATTCACATGCTCATTAGCGACAGTCTCCAGATAAGGCAGTTCATGAGTCATGCGAAAAAGCATTCTATCTCATAGGTAAGGCAAGTCTATTTCTAGAGCAAATTATACAATGATGGAAGAGAAAGTTAAAAATCAGACAACACCAAGTTATAATCGAACAGGTTTATTTGGAAGCACTAGCTTTTGGAGTGCTGCTCCTCCATCAGGTGGTTAAGATAATAAGACACAGGTCTTTTTCAATATATCATTTCAGTTGCATCACACTGTCAACTTTTGCTATAAATTCTGTGTCTTACGATTTTATATTCCACGAACATTGAAAGCACTACGAAGGCTAGTGCTTCGAAATAAACCTGTTGGATTATATCCTGGTGTTGTGTGATTTTTAACTTGGAACCGAATGAAATATTCTAAGTATGGCTTAACCAACATAATATAAAGCTGCAACATGACATCCTGACTCTTGGACTTAATATCCTGACCAATACTGGAAATACGACACACACCTTCTTAACACCCGATCTACATGTGTGGCCACTTTCAGGGAGCTACAAACTTGAACCCTAATATCCCACTGTACATCGATATGTTCAGGGTTCTGCCCTTAACTGTATACTTTTCCTTAACATTTGATCTCCTAAAGAGGAGCACCTCACACTTAGACAAATTAAACGCCCTCTGCCACTTCTCCGACCATATTTGATCTATATGCCGCTCCATCCTCTCACAACCTTCTACAATATCCACAACTCTACTGATCTTTGCATCATCTACAAACTTACTAACCCACCCATCTACAACTTCAAGTCATTTATACCTGTTACAAAAGCAGAGGCCCCAGTCTGATTCCCTGCAGAACACCACTAGTCACCATTCTCCAGCCTGAAAAACACCCTTCCACAACTACTCTCTGCCTTCTATGGGCAAACCAATTCTGAATCCATGCGGCCAAGTTACTGTGGATCCCATGCATTATACCCTTCTGGATGAGCCTACCATCAGGGACCTTGTCAAAAGCCTTACTAAAATCCATGGAGACAATATCCACCCGCTCTACCCTCATCGATCACCTCCTCAAACAATTCAACCAAGTTAGTATGACACGACCTGCCCTACACAAAGCCATGCTCACTGCCCCTAATTAGGCAGTGCTTTTCCAAATGTGCTTAAATCTGATCCTGGAGAATTCTGTCAATAGCTTCCCAATGACTGATGAAAGACTCACCAGTGTATAATTTCCTGGATTATCCCTAATTGCAGTCTGGAACAGAGGAACAACATTAGATGCTTGCCAGTCCTACGGTACCTCTCCAGTGGCTAGTGAAGATACAAATGACTTGGTCAAGGTCCCAGTAATCTTCTTTCTTGCCTCACTCAAAAACCTGGCCTAGATAGCATCAAGCCCTTGCGACTTATCAACCTTAATGGTCTTCAAAAAACCCAATAACGCTTCTTTCTTGATCTCAAAATGCCCTTGCATATTAGCATGCGCCACACTAATCTCACTATCCTCTAAATCCTTCTTCTGAGTCAATACTGACACAAAGTACTCATTTAGGATTTTGCAAGCCTCCAAGCACAAGTTACTCCTTTATTCTCAAATGGTCCTACCTTCTCCCTCATTATCCTCTTGTTTTTATTTTTTAATGTATGCCTAGATTGCCTTGGAATTCTCTTTAAACCTATTTGTCAATTTCATGGTCCCTTCTTGCTCTACTAATTCCCTGCTTGAATTCTTTCCTGCTTTCTTTATATTCTTTACAGTCCTTGTCCAATTTTAGCTTCCTAAACCTTCAATTTGCTATTTTATTCTTTTTGAGTAAATTCACAACCTCCCTCTTTGTCCATGGTGCCCTTACCTTGCTATCCTTATCCTTTCTCCTTACAGGAACATGCCGGTCCCAATATTGACCCGTTGGGAACTCCACTCCAAACCTTCCTCCAGCCAAAAAAAATCCACTGACCATTGACTCTCTCTTTCCTATCACTCAGTTAATGTTGTATCCATGTTGCCCGTGCCTCTTGTACCATGATTTATAATCTTCCGCACAATTTGTTGTATGCTATCTTCTGGAAATCCATGTTAATCTCATCAGTAACATTGCCCTCATCGACCCATTCTGTTAAGTCATCAGAAAACTTTAGCAAGATAGTTTACACAATTTCCCCTTGACATTTTTTAACCAACTCACCTTTATCCATGTGATTATCAGTTTTATCACAATAGTTGTTTCCAGAAGCTCTCCCAACACCAGTGTTAAACTGACAAGGCTGTCAATTCCAGGATTAATTTACAAATCTTCACAGAACAAGGTCATAATGTTGATAACCCTCCAGTCTCCTGACACCTCCTCTCAGTCCAGAGGAGACTGTAATGTTGTGTCCAGTGCCCCCTCTCACTTCAATCAGGATCCTTGGATGGATCTCATCCTGATCTGGTGTCCTGTTAACCCCGAGTGCCAACAACATTTGGACAGGTAATTGGATAGAAAACCTTTCCTCCTCAGTGTATCCGCACATTAACAATTTACTGATTAGTATCATCGCTGTTTTCTCACCTTCACTGGAAAGATTTAAAAATAAACTCGCGCAGAGTCGGTTAAACGGCCGCGCCTCGAGACCCCGCGTGAGCCCTCAGGGCGGGCCTTTACTCACATCCAGCTCTGATTGATCAGAACATCTGTCAATCTCGTGCTTATAGCCAATAGAAGTGCGGTCCCGCGTGGGGACGTCATCGGGAAGTGAATGTGGATGAAAAGAGAAATCGCTGGAGAAACTCGGCGGGTTTGGCAGCTTCTGTGGAGTTAAAACAAAGGTAACGTTTCAGATTCAGTGACCCTTCATCAGAACTGAAAGTATCTCGGAAAAAAAGTGCAGTTAGTGGCTCTCACTCCTGCAATAGGTGGCGATAGAGCCCAGAAAGAGAGAGAAGAGACGCAGATATAAAGGGGATGGATAATTGTGAGGCAGGGAGAAATAAAAGCTGATACAGGGGAAAATGTAGGAGCAGATTACTGCAGATACTGGAATCTATTGAAAACAAGTCACATTCCTGATGAAGGGCTTATTTCCGAAATGTAGACGGCACAGCATTTCTGCGTTTTTGGGGTTTCGCTTGAGGGAAGGATAGGATTGATAAATCAATGGCTGAAAAGGTGGTGCACTGTGCAGGGATTCAGTTTCTTGGATCGTTGGGATCTCTTCTGGGACATAAAAGATCTGTTCATAAAGGATGGGTTTCACCTGAACTGGAAAGGGACCAATATCCGACTGGGGAGACTTGCTAGTTCTAGTTTCGGATCCTGTCAACATTTTGAGTGGTGAGGTGGGAGCTTCTAAGTAACAGTACATAGACAGAAATATGAGGATGGTTCTGAATCAGAAAAGAACAAGTTAATTCAAAAAGACAGACATGAGTGGTCAGAGAATGATTTAACTCTCAGGTAAGGCTGATAAGCTCAGCGCATGTATGGGAATGTGGGTTTGGGATGTCAAAGCTACTACAGAAGCTTGGCTGAGGAATTGACAAGAGAGGCAGCTCAACATTTCAGGCTTTAGGTGTTATAGGAGGGATAGTAAGAGAGGAGAGGGAATGGCATATTTAATTAAGGAAAACATTACTACTGCATTTAGAATAAAATTAAAAATCACACAACACCAGGTTATAGTCCAACAGGTTTAATTGGAAGCACACCAGCTTTCGGAGCGATGCTCCTTCATCAGGTGATTGTGGAGGGCTCAATCGTAACACAGAATTTATAGCAAAAATTTACAGTGTGATGTAACTGAAATTACACATTGAAAAATTGATTGTCTGTTAAGCCTTTCATCTGTTAGAATAAAGTGATAGTTTCATTTCTTTCATGTGTAAATCACAAAACATTTTTTAAAAGTTGCATTCTCGGGTTAGCTGTTAACAACGGTGATAGCTAGACAATATGTTGAAGGTGTTAGCCCCCTGTGTTCTCTGTCTATGACCTGATGTTTAGATTGATTCTAATCTAAAAAGTAAGATAACAGAGTTTTACATAAATTCATGCAGTTTTTGAGCTCAGAGTTCTACATGAATGTATGCAGTTTTTGAGCAAAGTGCAATGTAACTCTGCAAGTACAAATTCACCCCACAAAATATATGTGTGCATGTGGGTCTTTGTCTGTGTGTGTGTGTGTCTGTCTGGGGTGGGGGTTGTAAGTGTGAGAAAGTGTGTGTGTGTGTGTGTGTAGTGAGTGCAGAGTGTCTTAAGTCTGTGAGGGGGTGCATGTGGGAGTGTGGGTGTGTGTGTGTCTATAAGGGTGTGTGTGGGTGTCTGTGTGCGCGTCTGTGTGTACCTGTGTGTGTGTGTGTGTGTGTGTGTGTGTGTGTAGTACAATGGTGATCACCTATAATGTGACATGAACCCAAGGTCCCGGTTGAGGCCCTCCCTATGGGTACCGAACTTAGCTATCAGCCTCTGCTCGGCCACTTTCCTCTGCTGCCTGTCCCGAAGTCCACCTTGGAGGATGGTCACCCGAAGATCCGACCATCAGCCTCAGACCTTTGGGTGACCATCCTCCAAGGTGGACTTCGGGACAGGCAGCAGAGGAAAGTGGCCGAGCAGAGGCTAATAGCTAAGTTCGGTACCCATAGGGAGGGCCTCAACCAGGACCATGGGCTCATGTCACATTACAGGTGATCACCATTGCACTACACACACACACAGATATTCCTACACACACACACAGACACACACACACTCTCTCACATACACATGGACACAGGTACACACAGACGCGCACACGACACCCACACACACCCTTATAGACACACCCACTCCCACACTCACACATGCACCCCCTCGCAGACTTAAGACAATCTGCACTCACTACACACATACATTCTCACACTTACAACCCCCACCCCAGACAGACAGACATCTTCAACATATTGTCTAGCTATCACCATTGTTAACAGCTAACCCGAGAATGCAACTTTTAAAAAATGTTTTGTGATTTACACATGAAAGAAGTGAAACTATCACTGTATTCTAACAGATGAAAGGCTTAACAGACAATCAATTTTTTAATGTATAATTTCAGTTACATCACACCGTAAATTTTTGCTATAAATTCTGTGTTAGGATCGAGCCCTCCAGTATCACCTGATGAAGGAGCGTTGCTCCAAAAGCTCGTGTGCTTCCAATTGAACCTGTTGGACTATAACCTAGTGTTGTATGATTTTTAACTTTGTACATCCCAGTCCAACACCGGCATCTCCAAATCATGGTAATTAGAATAGATATTTCTGAGGGACTGTCGTAGTGTTAAAGTTTTGGTTGGTGAAGAATTTGTTAAATGTGTTCAAGAAAATTTTCTTTATCAATATATAAATGTTCCTGTGGAGAATGAGCAAAACTTGAATATCTTTTGCAAAATAAGGCAGAGCAAGTGACTGGAACTGGTGATTGTAATGCTGTTAGTTTTAAAATAGCTATGGAAAAGGATAAATCTTGCAAAAAAGTTAAAACTCTTAATTAGAATAAGGCAAAATTTAAGGGAATGATGCAATAACTTTCAAAAGTTGATTAGAGCAGACCGTTTACAGGTAAAAGTATGACTGACAAGTGGAGTCTTTAAAAGTGTGATAATGAGAGTTCCTGTTGGTTGAAGGGTAGAAGAGGGTAGGAACATGCTTAAAAAGGAAATCAGAAAGGCAAAAATGGAAAATTAGATAACCTTGGCAAGTAAGATTTAAGATAACCCAAAAAAGATTCTATAAACACTTCAAGAACAGGAGAGCAATGAGAGAGAGTAGGACCCTTTAAAGATCAACAAAGTTGTCTTTGTGTTGAACCTCAGGAGGTGGGAGAGATGGTAACTGAATATTTCACATCAAATTTTACTGTTGAAAAAGAAATGGGGGCGAGAGAACTCAGGGAAATAAATATTGATATTTTGAAAACAGTTCACATTACAGAAGAGAAGAACTGGAGTTCTTAGAAAACATAAAGATAAATAAACCTCCAGTACCTGATTATATTTGTCCCAGGATGTTGTGGGAAGTTGGGTAGGAAATTGTGGGGCACCTAGTAGAAATGAAAAGGAAAGGGGACTAATTGGAAAGTCTATGTCAACTTAACTGGTTCTACAGCCTGCGCTGATCATTCAGCAAAGGGAGGAGACATTATCTTGCGAAGGAAGATAAGGACAACCTTTCACATTACCTCATAGTAAGTAATGCATAGCCAGCAAAGTTCTGGCTGGGGACACAAAATGGAACTCTCAGCCGAATCAGGAAAATGGCTTCTGGGCAAATAATGTTAACTTTTCCTCAACACATAGATAAACAAATATTTCTACTAGGTGGAGAAAGTGAGGACTGCAGATGCTGGAGATCAGAGCTGAAAATGTGTTGAAAATGTGGAAAAGCACAGCAGGTCAGGCAGCATCCAAGGAACAGGAGAATCGACGTTTCGAGCATAAGCCCTGCTTCAGGAACGAGGAAAGTGTGTCCAGCAGGATAGAATAAAAGGTAGGGAGGAGGGACTTGGGGGATGGGCGTTGGAAATGCGATAGGTGGAAGAAGGTCAAGGTGAGGGTGATAGGCCGGAGTGGGGTAGGGGCGGAGAGGTCGGGAAGAAGATTGCAGGTTAGGAAGGCGGTGCTGAGTTCAAGGAGTTTGACTGAGACAAGGTGGGGGTAGGGGAAATGAGGAAACTGGAGAAATCTAAGTTCATCCCTTGTGGTTGGAGGGTTCCTAGGAGGAAGAAGAGGCACTCTTCCTCCAATCGTCGTATTGCTATGGTCTGGCGATGGAGGAGTCCAAGGACCTGCACGTCCTTGGTGGAGTGGGAGGGGGAGTTGAAGTATTGAGCACGGGGTGGTTGGGTTGGTTGGTCCGGGTGTCCCAGAGGTGTTCTCTGAAACGTTCCACAAGTAGACAAAGGGAATTATCAATTGTTTCTATTATCCAAAGCAGAATTATTTTTCTGTGCTGGTTGGGTCAGATTTGACTGTTTTGATTGGGTTTTAATGTCCTTGGTTCCATACACTTTAATTCTGTCGCTCAGTGCTGACAGTGAGACATATTTTTGTGACAAGTCGGGCCCATCAGAGACTGAAGGGCCATAGCAAAGGAGAGAATCCCAGTGACCCAGACTTGGAAAGCAGAAGAAAGTCTGTGATATTACTTTTGTGGTTATCCGACACTTTCATCATTCTGTGGTCGGTGCAAGAATTATAGAATTCTTTTATTATAACATTCGGGGAACATACCTGAGACATTACAACAGTTCAGAATTTATATTTGCAATGGTTGGCGTTTCACTGGTGAATTTAAATTGCTGCATAAACACTCAGTTCAAGTTCAGACTGCAAGTCAAAGAAATGATGAAGTATCCTGTCATATTAAATATTCAATTAATAAATAAACAACATATCTGAGAGTAGTCTAGAGAACCCAGTATATACATCACATGAATGAAAAAAAAACTCACGAAGGCTATTGCGAATAACTGGAATCCAAGCATAGATCTTTATACTACCCAGTGTCATTACCTTCCACTCCAAACGATACACGTGCTGTTTGCTATGAATTCTCAATTCAAGTCAGTATATTATCCTGATCCCATTTGCTTTGATGTTGCAAACTAACTTTTTATGTGGAGCTTTGTCAAAAGATTTCTGAAAATCCAAGTACCCCCGTCCACTAGATCTCCCTTATCTATTCTCTGAGATAATACCAACTTAACAGAATTATTTGAGGAAGTGCCAAAGTTGTTTGATGAGAGAAGGGCTGTAGATGTCATATACGTGGACTTCAATAAGGCGTTTGATAAGGTTCCCCAAGGCAGGCTGATGGAGAAAGTGAAGTTGCGTGGGATCCAGGGTGTACTAGCTAGATGGATAGAGAATTGGCTGGGCAACAGGAGACTGTGAGTAATAGTGGAAGGGAGTTTCTCAAAATGAAGAACTGTGACCAGTGGTGGAGTAGCAGTTAGTGAAGGGGACTGTCAGAGAATGCAGCAGAATATGGATAGATTGGAGAGTTGGGCAGAGGAATGGCAGATGGAGTTCAGTCTAGGCAAATGCGAGGTGATGCATTTTGGAAGACCCAGTTCTCAAGCAAACTATACAGTAAATTAGAATCCCTAGAGTGTGGAAACAGGCCATTTGGCCCAACAAGTCCACACCAACCCAGTCCCCTACACCAATTACTCTAGACTTCCCCTATCTAACGCACCTTGCTTACATATCCCCGAACACGATGGGTAATTTAGCAAGGTCAATTCACCTAACCTGCACATCTTTGGACTTAAGCCTTGGGGAAATTGACATATGGAGAGATCTGCGTGTTCAGGCCCATATTTCCCTGAAGGTGGAAATGCAGGTCAATAGAATGGTCAAGAAGGCATACGGCATGCTTTCCTACTTCGGACGGGGTATTGAGTACAGGATTTGCCAGGTCATGTTATTGTTGTATAGGACTTTGGTTCGGCCACATTTGAAATGCAGCATACAGTTTTGGTTGCTACGTTACCAGAAGGATGTGGATGCTTTGGAGAGGGTGCAGAGGAAATTCACCAGGATGTTACCTGGTACGGAGGGTGCTAGCTATTAAGAGAGGTTGAGAAGAATAAGATTATTTTCATTAAAAAGATGGAGTTTGAGGGGGCGATCCTGACTGAGGTCGACAAAATCATGAGAGGTATAGACAGGGTGGATAGCAAGAAGCTTTTTTTTCCCAGGGTGGGGGACTTAATTACTAGGGGTCACAAGTTCAAGGTGAGGTAGGAAAGGATTAAGGGAAATATGCGTGGAAAGTTCTTTATGCAGAGAGGAGGTAGAGATGGACATGATGGCATCGGTTAAGATGTATCTAGACAGCTACATGAATGGCCAGGGGACAGAGGGATACAGATCCTTGGAAAATAGGCGACGGGTTTTAATTGAGGATCCGGATCAGCAGAGGCTTGGAGGGCTGAAGGGCCTGTTCCTGTGCTGTAATTTTCTTTGTTCTTTTTTGTTAGCGTGGTTTTGTCAGAGGGACAAAATGCATCACAAGTGTGGTGAAATTTTTCGAGGAAGTGACCAGGTCTTAGGATTCGAGTAGGACAATTGATGTAGTTTATATGGATTTTAGCAAAGCCTTTGACAAGATTATATTCAATTCCCTACAGTATGGAAACAGGCCAACAAGTCCACATTCAGCCTCCAAAGGTTAATCCATCCAGACCCATTCCCCTGCCTAATGCACCTAATCTCTATGGGCAATTTAGCATAGCCAATTCACCTAACCTGCACACCTTTGGAGGAAACAAGCACCGAGAGGAAACCCGCACAGACACAGGGAGAATGTTTAAACTCCACACAGACAGTCACCCAAGTCTGGAATCGAACCCAGGGCCCTGGAGCTGTGTGGCAGTCGTGCTAAGCACTGAGTTACTGAACTGTCCCAAAGCCACACATAGGAGATTGACAACTAAAGTAAAAACACATGGAATTCAGAATAAATTAGCAAATTGACTCAGTCAGAGGAAGCAGAGGCAAAGCTGAAAGAAGGCTGTTAGTGTGATTGGAGACTGGTATCCAATGGGATCAATTTTGGATCTTTTATTATTTGTGATATTCGTAAATGATAATAAAGAGTGTGTGTGTATGTGTATGTGAGTGAGTGTGTGTACGTCTGCATGTGTGTGTGTGTGTTCATGTATGTGGGTGAATGTGTGTGTTGTTGGGGGGTGGCGGTGGTTGGGGATACTAAGTAGGGTTGTGATGACACAAATCTTGACTGGGTGATTAGATTAGATTAGATTACCTACTGTGTGGAAACAGGCCCTTCGGCCCAACAAGTCCACACCTACCCGCCGAAGCGCACCCACCCACACCCATTCCCCTACAGCTAACACTATGGGCAATTTAGCATAGCCAATTCACCTAACCTGCACATTTTTGGACTGTGGGAGGAAACAGGAGCACCCGGAGGAAACCCACGCAGACACGGGGAGAATGTGCAAACTCCACACAGTCAGTCGCCTGAGGCGGGAATTGAACCCGGGTCTCTGGCGCTGTGAGGCAGCAGTGCTAACCACTGTGCCACCGTGCCGCCCACATTAACTGATGGAAAGATATTGTTGTGTTCGCTCTCCCAATTATTGTGAATATTGATGTGTATTTTGATTTGATTAGATTAGATTGCTTACAGTGTGGAAACAGGACCTTCGGCCCAACAAGTCCACACCACCCTGCCAAAGTGCAACCCACCCATACCCCTAACCTAACACTATGGGCAATTTAGCATGGCCAATTCACCTGACCTGCAAATCTTTGGACTGTGGGAGGAAACAGGAGCACCCGGAGGAAACCCACGCAGACACGGGGAGAATGTGCAAACTCCACACAGTCAGTCACCTGAGGCGGGAAATGAACCCGGGTCTCTGGTGCTGTGAGGCAGCAGTGCTAACCACTGTGCCACCGTGCCGCCCTTGTGGTGGTTGGCAGTGAGGAAAATATTCTTAGGCTACAAACAAAAATAGGTAGATTGGTCAAACAGGCAGATCAACGGCAGATAAAATTTAATCCTGATAAACCCTGACGTGATACATTTTGCCAGAAGTTGCAAGACAAGGCAGTATCAGTGAATGGGAGGACACTATGCTGCATAAAGCAACCAAAAGATCTTAAGGTGCTTGTTAACAGATCTCTGAAGGTGGCAGGTCTGGCTAATAGGGTAGTTAAGAAGGCGTAGAGGATATGTGCCTTTACTAGTCAAAACGTAGGTTATAAGAGCAGGGAAGTGCTGTTGGACTTTGTTTAGGCCATAGTTGGACTATTGTGTGTAGTTCTGGTCACTGCAGCATGGGAAGGATGTGTTTGCATTGGAGGGAGTGCAAAGGACATTCAGCAAAATGTTGCTTAGGCTGTAGCAATTTAGCTGTGAAGAGGGTGGCTGGATAAGCTCTGGTTGCTTCACTAAGAACAGAGATCGGAGTAACTATGAAGACCATAGACAGGGTGAATAGAAAGCAGTTGTTCCCCTTAGTCAAAGGGTCTATAACAGGATACTATAATTTTAAGCTGAAAGGCAGGAGGTTTAGAGGGGACATGAGGAAAATTCTTCCCACCTAGAGGTTGGCGAGGGGCCTGAAATTGAAATCGGAAACCTCATGAAAGTACTTGGAAGAGCACTTGAAATGTCATAACATTCAAGGCTATGGGCCAAGTGCTAGAAAATGGGACTGATGTAGATTTAGTGTCATTTTGGTGGGACAAACACAATGGTCCAAAGGGCCTCTTCTGTTCAATGTGATTCTGTCATTTGAGAATTCTGAGGATAAGGATCTGAATTTGTTCCTGTTTTTCTTTGTATTTATTTTAAGAAAGTATTGCCTAGTGTGAGTTCTAGCAGTTGTTGTAGTCAGCATCAGCTTTTGGTTCTGTACCAGGGTGCTCATTGACAGATAGAATTTCCGAAATGAGTTACAAAACTGAATGAACAAGAAAAGCAGTGGGATAACAGTATTTAGTAAAACAGCTTTCAAGGTGTTCTACAACATGAGGTATTGATTGGCTGAATAGCCTTAGCAAAATGAAGGTCATCGCTGAAAGGAATATTGAAAGATATTTCAATATTGATGGGACTGATAGTGGGTGAAATCATGCAAGTCTTATTGTTTGAATACAAATTGGAATGAGCATTTGAGACCTAATAGGTTCAGATTAATCCAGTCTTTGGAGTATTAAAGTACAAACATAAATCTCAAATGATATCATATCATTAAAATAAACCTGTTGTCATTCAATGATTTTAAAAATAATGAGATACCACACAAGATAAAATAGTCTCTGAAACTGTCTCTTCTTCAATTATGAGATAATTCTCCAATTCTGAGACATTGCCAGCAGCAGGAAGGGAGAGGTTATTTCACAAACAACAACATGTACTTTCCAAAGCTAATTATCTTGAAAGTATGCTACATCATCCTTCACATTGTTAGTATGCCTGGTAAATCTTGTAACAACTTAAGTTACATAAATCTCTATATTTCCACTGTACACCTGATATGCGAAATGACTGTGTGCTCACTAACTGAGTTTAAAGTGAATAGTTTGTCAGATAGGAGGCTCCTCGGTATTGTGCAGTATTGTGGTTTTCTCTATGCAATACAGAATGTGTATACACTGAGGCCACATTGATGGAATTTGGCTGAGCACTGACCCTATCTGGTCAAGAAAGTGTTCAGCAAGACAGTCTTTCCCTGTAGTAGTTTAAAGCCTGCTATTTCTCAGATGTGTTTTGTAATGACCCACTTCTCAGTGACATCTGGTGTTTCCCATTCCTTGATGTAAAGAGATTTTGTTGGTGGATCTTGCTCAGGCAGCTTACTCCAAATGGGAGCCCAGCTACAATATTAGCAAAAGGTGAGTTGAGCAGGTCGTTATGGAGTGACAACTGATGGTGAGCATGGATGGCATTGACTATCTGTGTGTTTTCATCAATCAATGGATGTGTGGGGACATGATATTTTTGAGGACAGGTCACTGGGAGCGGTGTTAAGCACAAGGTTCCATTTATGATGTGTATTGTTGAATGATTTGTTTGTCAAAAAGACATGAGTTATGCTATTTGTAGAAAGAGGCATAGTGCTGTGGTGTACAGTTTAACAGGACAAACACTGAGATCTGGAGTGTTGTGATAGCAGCTGTCCCAGAGAGGATCAAACAACTTTGTCAAACAGGATGTTTCCCATCTTGCCCTTTGTTGCTGTTATCCTCTGGTGTTCCACAAATGATAATGGTCTATGTGAAGATACTCCCATGTACATTTGCTTGGGATTGTTATTTCATTTTAGGCTATTAATTTGCATAAGTATTTATTATTGCTATTATTATTTTGTTAGTACTGACATTTTAGAGATAAATGTCTGGATATATTTTTAGACCAATTCACTGTGAGGCCATAATGTTACACCTTGATGCATCTGTTATTCGACCTGGTCCAGAGGCCTCACCACTGTGGAAATTGGTTGGTCCAAAAGGATTTGTCACAGATGAAAGCCAAGTTGGTTTATGATGACTGACATGTGATTTAGGATATTTGATATTTTTGTGCTGCTCCAAGGCTCCAATCAGGATCAAGAACATTTGGCCCGACAGAGTGAAAGTCAGTGCTGCTATTGTGTATTCCTGATGAAGAGCTTATGCTCAAAATGTCTATTCTCCTGCTCCTCGGATGCTGCCTGACCTGCTGTGCTTTTCCAACACCACACTCTTTAATTTTAATCTCCAGCATCTGCAGTGCTTTCTCTCTGTTGTGCCCTCCAGTTGAACTGAAATTCAACATTGAGAGACTCGTGAGTTGGAAACTGTAAATGGATCACCAGTTGATTCATAGTCCATCAGCAGCACACTGCTAAAAGAATATGAATCATCTGTCAACCGTGTTTTACAAGATGCTCTTTGCTTCATGGGACATCATTGCACCGATTGTCACACGGGATGTCTGTCCAAGCAGTGATGGTGATTCACACCACAGAGGCAGAATTATATAGATATATAAATTCCAACCGTTATAATTGCTGTAGTACAAGTCAGTTCAAGATCTTGCTGGGCAATTTTAGCCAATCTGCTTCTTAGAATGTTTATTGCATCTTCCTTGCATTCTGGATGATTGGAATGGAGGAGAGTGGGAATGACTGCTCACCTGTGTTCACTTTATGACTAGTTGTTCATGACTAGACCCTTTGCTGGTTGGGGATGGCTATTCAGGGAACTTACCTCACATAGGGCAGTTTAGTATGTTCAGCTCCTGTTTGGATGACAGTTCTGAGGTAGGGCCACTTAAATTGAAATATTACCTCTGATTTCTCTCCACCAATGCTGCCAGACCTGCTGAGCTTTTCCAGCAACTTTTGTTTTTGTTTTGATTTACAACATCCGCCGTTCTTTCAGTTTTTATCTGTCATTTTTCATGTTGAGATTAAATTCTGCCAATTGCTGGTATGTGTATCCTGGGTCACTGCATTACAAGTCCAGTGAAGATCCCCCAGTCCAACTACATCATAATTTACATTATTCCTCAAATATCAACACCTGTGAGAAAGTGAGATGATTTATTGAAGATCACATTTAGGTGCTGAATAACCCCAGATTGCTTTGTGGTTATTGATGGTTGGAAAGTATATCAGGGTGGGAGTAAGGTAATATTGAAGGGACTTGTTGTTGCCAGCTAACAATGGAAAGTTTATAAATGTTTGCAGTAATAACAACACTGAGCTGAACATTCCCCCAGTACATTGTATATGTCAGGGCAGCTGCTGGCACAACATGTTTTACATCAAGGGAATAATGCAGTGGATCCGACGTTTTGATGGAATAAGAACCTGTTACTTCAATTCCAAAAAAGTGCACCTTGAAGGAAATGCTGTTGATGCTTGTGCAATGGCACGGGGTGTTCAGCAGAGGGGATCATTTTAAACACAAGAGAAAGAGAAAGAGGGAATTAACCCCCAAAACAAAAGAGACTCCATTGGACAGAGACACAGACACAGAGATTACTCACAAATATACAACACACTGATACATTCCCAGGCTGAAGCAAACCTCATGGGAGAGAAGGAATATGAGAAACCATCAAGAGAGCTGGGACTAACTGGAATATGAGTATCACCACTTCAGTCTGTCCATGTCTTAACTTCTGTTTGTCCCTGTCTGACTTTTCCTCTTCTCTCTCTCTGTGTCCTTTTGTCTGCCTCCGTCTTTCTATCTCCTTCTCACTGTCCTTCTCTTTCTCTCTGTCTCCATCTTTCTCTTTCTCTCTCTCTTCCCTATCTCTCGCTCTGCCCTATGCATTATCTCAGTGATCAGAGCTACCTCTTTCCATCTGAAATGAACTGATTACTCCATAATCTAAGAATGAAATAAATGATTAATAACCAATCAATTAATCAGGTTAAAATTACAGAATCATTTGTATTTCCAACTGAAATGCACATATTTTGAAATTAAACTGTAGCAGCTACACAGTAACAAATGGCGTAAATGGTGGGGGAGAGAGAATTGAATGAGCTGCTGCATACACAGACAGTGCTGTAGGAAACTAAGGTGTTGATATTTGAGGAATAATGTAAATTATGATGTAGTTGGACTGGGGGATCTTCACTGGACTTGTAATGCAGTGACCCAGGATACACATACCAGCAATTGGCAGAATTTAATCTCAAATAATTTAATCCATCTGGAATTGAAAGTTAGTTTCATAGTCTTATTGCAGAACCAAACACCAATTGCTGTAAATACACATCTGCTTCACTCATGTCCTTCACCAAAGAGAGTCTGGGAATCTTACCTGGTCTGGCCCAGAAGTGTTTTCAGAAGACATTAAATAGTTCTGACTGATACATCTTTAACCATACATTATATATGTTTCAGACATGAGTGAGGAACGAAAACAGGAATGCTATTCGGTTTCAGCTTCGACATTGAAATTGGCAACACACAAAATGAACACAGTAAAGTACTTCTTCCTAACAACTAGTAGCAAGACAGACATGGTCAAGATTGTTTTTACTGATTATTACATCACTTCCCTCCTAAATGTTGATTCCCCTTTAAACACCACCTCAAAGACATGCTTCAAATGGCAAGGACGGAGAACAGATTCTGACTGGGGAGCATCAGATTCGCAGTTGCAGCACTAGGGACCAAATTCGTCACTTTGTCTGGACATTGTCAACCAGACTAGACCTGAAACTCACATGAAGGGAACCAGTAAGAGAGAACAACTTACTTGTGTCCCACTCCTCCAATAGATGGAGCCCAGAAAGAGAGAGAAGAGCAGTCTGGCAGACAAAGGGATGAATAATTGTGAGGCAGGGAGAAAGACAAGCTGATCATGGCGCTACAGGAGAAAATGGAGTTGGCTGTGCCTGAAGCAGCCCGTGTCATGACCAGGGCCTGGGTTGTGGAGGGTCGATGCAAACTCAATGGGCCAAATGGTCTCTTTCTGCAGTGTAGGGATTCTATGATCTTTGCAAGTTGAGTACCTAATGCAATTAATCATTAAAGCAAACATTAAAAATTAGAGGTATACAAACCCTGTTAATTGAGCTAAATGTTGAACTGGGAATTGAACTGAACTGCATTGCCAAAGAATTCATCAATCTTGGAGAGTTGGCACAGGAAGATTACCAGGAGGGTACCAGAGCTGGAGAACTTTATTTAAATTTGCTCACAAATGGAAGCATCATTGATTGGGCTGGCATTATTGTCCATCCCCAGTTGCCTAGAGGGGTAGTTAAAGGTCAAGCACATTGCTGTGGGTCTGGAGTCACATGTAAGCCAGACCAGGTCAAATGGCAAATTTCCTTACCTAAAGCACATTAGTGTATCAGACGGGTTTTCACAACAATGTTTTAATGGGGAAGACTCCTTCCTTTTCCCCTGAAATTGAATTCAATTCCCACGATCTGCCGCAGTAGGATTCAAACTCATGTCCCCAGAACATTGACTTGATTTTTTCTACCCTTGCCCAGTCCCTTCCCACTTCCACCTGTGATTCCTCTGGTTCTGGATGCTGCCAGGTTTATAGTGTTGTCAATCACAGGGACCTTGTTTCAAAAACTCAGTCAACTTCCATGACAGAATAGTCATCTCAATCCTTGTGCTCCTCATGTTGTGGCTCAGACTGGGAACACTTCACAGTTCCCATCTTCATATCCCGCAGTTTGACCTACAATGCTGTCCCAAAGGGACAAATCACCTTTGGGTGTAGAAGGATGGACTGGGCAAGGAATGGGAATTTTAATCAGTCACTAAATTAGTTTGGAAATATCTGCTGCACATTATATTCCATCTGATAATTCCTTCCTCACTCAGCGAAGTCGCCTATATCTTTGGTCATCCCCACAGCTTTCTTTCCCACCCACCGTAGGTCTTTTCAGTGAACCTGGAAACATTACATTTGTTCCCTTCAGTTACTCATTGCTATCAATTGTAAGTGCCTGTGTCTTTAGCAGTGACCTTACAGGCAGCCCCACTTGGTACTAGCTCGGAGAAAGTGAGGACTGCAGATGCTGGAGACCGGAGTTGAAAAGTGTGGTGCTGGAAAAGCGCAGCAGGCCAGGCAGCATCTGAGGAGCAGAAGAATCGATGTTTTGGGCATAAGCCCTTCTTCAGGAATGAGGCTAGTGTGCCAAGCGGGCTGAGATAAAAGGTGGGGGGGAATTTGGGGGAGGGGCGCTGGGAATACGATAGGTGGAAGGAGGTGAGGGTGATAGGCCGGAGAGGGGGTGGGGGCGGAGAGGTCGGGAAGAAGATTGCAGGTCAAGACGGCGGTGCTGAATCCGGGGGTTGGGACTGAGATAAGTTGCGGGGAGGGGAAATGAGGAAGCTGGAGAAATCTACATTCATCCCGTGTGGTTGGAGGGTTCCTGGGCGGAAGATGAGGTGCTGTTCCTCCAGGCGTCGTGTGGCCAGGGTCTGGTGATGGAGGAAGGCCAAGGACCTGCATGTCCTTGGCGGAGTGGGAGGGGGCGTTCAAGTGTTCAGCCACGGGGTGGTTGGTTGGTTGGTGTGGGTGTCCCAGAGGTGTTCCCTGAAACGTTCTGCAAGTAGGTGGCCTGTCTCCTCAATGTAGAGGAGACCACATCGGGTGCAGCAGATACAGTAAATGGTGTGTGGAGGTGCAGGTAAATTTGCAACTGATATGGAAGGATCCACTGGGGCCTTGGAGGGAGGTGAGGGGGGAGATGTGGGTGCAAGTTTTGCACTTCTTGTGGTTGCAGGGGAAGGTGCTGGGAGTGGAGGTTGGGTTGGTGGAGGGGTATGGACCTGACAAGGGAGTCGCGGAGGGAGTGGTCTCTCCGGAACGCTGATAGGGGTGGGGAGGGAAATATATCCCTGGTGGTGGGGTCTGTTTGGAGGTGGCGGAAATGACGAAGGATGATACGATGTATCCGGAGTTTGGTGGGGTGGAAGGTGAGGTCCAGTGGGGTTCTGTCCTGGTGGCGATTGGAGGGGCAGGATTCAAGGGCGGAGGTACGGGAAGTGGAGGAGATGTGGTGGAGAGTATCGTCGACTACTTCGGAGGGGAAATTGCGGTCTTTGAAGAAGGAGGCCATTTGGGCTGTTCGGTAGTGGAATTGGTCCTCCTGGGAGCAGATGCGGCGGAGGCGAAGGAATTGGGAATATGGGATGGCGTTTTTACAGGGAGCAGGGTGGGAGGAGGTGTAATCTAGGTAGCTGTGGGATCAGTCAGTTTGTAGTAAATTTCTGTGTTGAGTCAGTCGCCCGAGATAGAAATGGAGAGGTCTAGGAAGGGGAGGGAGGAGTCTGACACGGTCCAGGTAAATTTGAGGTCGGGGTGGTACGAGTTCACCAAGCTGGAAATGACCTTGTTTTCTGCCCACCAGCTACTCCTCCACCCTCCAGGGCACACCAAACACTGTGACATTCATGGTACAGTCTCTCTTAACATCGCAATGGTGTCACGAACCCACAGAAAACCCACAGAAAGCAGCGATGAGGGAGGGAGGCAGGGAAGTGAGAGGCAACGAGAGAGAGGCAAAGAGAGAGAGAGAGAGAGAGAGAGAGAGAGAGAGACAGGAGAGAAATGGGGAGACAGAGGAGAGACACACAATGTCTATGCTTATGAGGGAGAAAGAGCGGTGAGGGCTCACTGGGCTGAATATATGCCTAAATGATGAAACAAAATTCAGAGACAGATCTATAGTCCTATGACAGTGTGGAGACGTCTTTTCAAACCCATGGCCAAAGGAACAATGATGGGCACATAGTTGAGGTGTGTTCTTCCTCTGTACCTAACACCATTCTGTCTCTGTCCTGGGAGTGTTTGATGAGGATGGAGTGGAGGGAGATTTACTCTTATCAATCCCAGGATTGTTCCTACCCTGGATGTATACAGATGGCATTACATGTGGCATCACAGTGGCAGCATCTCTCTTTGTATAGCTTCTGCTGTCATTGCCCTGTCAATTTTGGTGGGAGATGGATAAAATGGAGATGTCTGAGTCCTTGAAGTATGAAGCAAGCTCCATTAAACAATCCCTGAATGTTAGACTAACACAGGACATTCACGCACATAGGTCAGCTTCCGTCATTTGTACAGAAACCACCCTGAACCCCTTGATTAGATTCCAGTCTGAAAGTCACTCCCGCATATCTGGTATTCTTTATACAAACCACCCCGAGACCCTCAATTAGATGTGGACATTATTACAGTGTTCTGATTTCTGTTCATTAAACAGCCATAATCATTCTCACTCAGTCCCATTTAGTTCCCATTTCTACAAGTAGATTCTATCTCATTTGTTTTCTTTTTGACTCATTTATCTCATTTCTATCTGCATCCAAATGATATCCAGTGTCACTATTTCCGGTGTTAGTGTCTATAGTTAAAACATCTGACATCGCAATGTCCAGCATTACACTGTCCAGGGTCACAGTCTGATCTCACAGTAACTAGTGATAGTGTCCAGAGTTAGTGTTGTAATCGGAGTGACAGTGGAGTGTCTGGACTGACTGTGTCATACAGGGAGTGACAATGTCCCGAGTTATTGTGCCCGGAGGTACGGTGTCCAGACTGACTGTCACTCCCTGTATGACACTGTCAGTCCGGACACCGTACCTCCGAGCACAATAACTCTGGACATTGTCACTCCCTGTATGACACTATGTCCAGAGTTATTGTGCCCGGAGGTGCGGTGTCCGGAGTGACACAGGAAAATGAAGCTGAACCAAAACCAACCTCCCAATCACTGGATTTGCAACACAGTGACATTCAACCATTCAATGACCCTCAAAATCGTTCACTTGTTCCTTACCAGAATTTACAAATAACAGATCTTGGATATCAAGTTTATAAGTTAATAAATTGTTAATTTCTGTTTATGTCACTTTAGCAGAATACAGATGATCATAAACCCATGCAACCCCCCGCCCCCAATTCGCACACCAGCAGACAGTTAAGAGATAAACCTGTTTAAAATTTTAGTTTCAATGATAAATAGAGGCCATCATGAAATCCTTTGATGCTGGGTTGTATTACAGGCACAAGAACTGTATACCATGTTTGAACTTAAAGTCACCAGTCAATGCGAACAAATTCTGAAGACCTGTGGAGACTAATACTCATTCCCGAAGACTCACATTCTCATTCTCATTCTCATCTCAGACCTTTTAACAAGTTAACAACTGGGGAAATAACTAGACAAAGTCAAACCAAAAAGAAGACCAGACCAGTCCAGCAACTTCCAAAGAAGCACGTCCTCCAAGCCCAAAATCCAGTCAGAGCGAGGTCACTCATGGTTTTTGCTTTCTTTCTCACCATTCTCTGTGGTTACCTGCCCGGCAGCATTCCTCTTACTGACTGACCCATTCACTATCCATCCAGCTGTCAGTCCCTGAGCAGAACTACATCTCGGTGCTGAAGCGTCTGCTGTGTTCAGAGAGCAGTAATTCACCTGCATTATCTTTCCTGGCCAGATCCTAACAGCAAACATCAGTCTTTTGTCTCTCCACTTTTTTTAAAAAGAAGAACTAGCCACTGTTCAAAGTTCAATTCTCAATTTGGACTCACAGTTCCAAACCAAAATGAGAAAAATAAAAAAAAGTGATGGTCACAACACTGGTCTTGCAGTGTCCAGCTGTACAGTGTCCACTCGTGCAGTGTTCCAGTAATGCAGTGTCCACTCGTGCAGTGTTCCAGTAATGCAGTGTCCACTCGTGCAGTGTTCCAGTAATGCAGTGTCCACTCGTGCACTGTTGAGTATTATTAGTGGATGTGTCCCTGTGAGACTGGGCACAAATAACTCCATTGACCTGTAGCCAACCACTTCAACTCCTCCTCCCACTCCACAATGACACTTCCTGCACCACCAAATCCAAGCTATCTGACGATTGGAGGAAGAACACCTCATCTTCTGCCTTGGGACCCTCAACCACATGGCATCAACATTAACGTCACTAGTTTCCAAATCTCTCCTCTTCCCGCACCTCATCCCAGATCCAATCCTCCAAATATGCTCTCTCCTCTTGACCTGTCTATCTTCCTTCCTAACTATATGTTCGACCTTCCCCACCGACCAATCACCATCACCCCCCCCCCCCCACCCCCCCCACAACACCGATGGATTTACCGAGCACCTTCCCAGCTACCTTCCCCAAAAGCCCCACCCTCCCTCTATTTATCTCAACCCCCTTATTCCCCCACATTCCTGATGAATGGCTTATACCTGAAACATCGGTTCTCCTGCTCCTCGGATGCTGCCTGCCCTGCCATGCTTTTCCAGCACCATACATTTTGACTCTCACAGTAACTAATGTTACAGTGCTAAGTCTCACAGTGCCCAGTGTTACAGTGGATAGTATTAAGGTATCCAATCTCGACAGTGCCCAACACTACAGTGCCCAGCCTCTCACTGTCTAGTGTTACAATGGCCATGTTACAGCATGCAGTCTCACTGTGCCTGGCCTCCACAGCACCCAGTGTTATAGTATACAATCTCACAGTGCCCAGTCTCTCAGTGTTTCCGATGTCTCACCCACCACCCCTACCACCATTACTGAGGTTTACTCTGTCCCAACCTCCAACCCAGCCCTAATATTACCAAGTGTCCTGTTTCGGAGATATTCCTCCATGCACTGTACTGCTGTGTTGTCCATATTGGGGTCAAACTTATTTGCAAAGAAACATCTCTGACGGACCACCCACTGTAGATCTCCTGCCCCGTACACACAAACCAAGTGGTGATACCTTCCCGTGCAGGGAGGGTATAGGGCACCCCTCGCAACGTCACCAGCCTCAAAGGACCACTTTACTGCCCGGCCAAGTGTCCTGGTGGCTCCTTGGGTGTACGGGATGGAGCCGGGTACATTGGGCATTCTGTGCAGGGTAGCCCACACATGCTCGTCCGGGCTGTAGGTGTCCTCCGACCACTTGAGGAAGGCCTGGATCTCGGCACTATCAAACACATGGC
Organism: Chiloscyllium punctatum; assembly: GCF_047496795.1. Classification (NCBI taxonomy): domain Eukaryota; kingdom Metazoa; phylum Chordata; class Chondrichthyes; order Orectolobiformes; family Hemiscylliidae; genus Chiloscyllium; species Chiloscyllium punctatum. Next base: position 37,158,964 of record NC_092757.1, on the reverse strand, counting down.
TGACAAACTCTCTGGAGGCCATGAAGTAGGCGCTGCCCACGAAGATGGAGGTGCTGATGTTCGGCTGGTCTTTCAGTTGCGCCGTCAGGACGACTTGGTCGAGGGTATCATGGTGGTATTGCCAACGTTTCTAAAAGGCAGGCACAAGAGAGAGTGAGAGAGACGAGAAAGCAGAAATGATAGCTTTTCAACTTTGCCTATGGCTTTTTCCCTCCCCAACTCCTTTGCACTCTCCTTGCCCCCAGCTCCAGCAAGATCCATGCACACTCCTTCTCTCAGTTACTCACCTTACAGTGGAGAACAAGGCCATTCAGCCCCTCAGGCTTTTCTCACTCCTATTGCCTAATGCCAGTCACCTGCCTACTTCCCCAAATCCCTGCCTCCCAAACCATCTCCCAATGCTCATTCGCTGAGCAAACATAAAACTCATCCTCAAACTCTCCCAGTGGATCTGGCTCCAAAAATACACTTCAAGCTGTGCCCTCTGATCATAAAGGTTGAGAGCACCAGAAAAATAGATCCTTCAGCCCATCGTGTCTGTGCTGGCAAAACAGGCTCCTTGCTACTCCAGTCTCATTTTCCAGCACTTGGAACATTGCCTTTCATGCCTCACCAGTGCAATGGAGACACTTTCCTGTGGTCATCAACTCCTGGAGTGGGACTTGAACACAGAGCTTTTGCCTTCGAGAGAAGGACATGGTGTGCAGGGATATAGTTCTTTGAAAGTTGCATTGCAGATAGACAGGGTGGTGAAGTAGGTGTTTGATACCTTTACTTTCATTGGTCCATGCACTGAGTATAGGAGTTGGGATGTAATGTTGCAGCTGTAACAGAGATGGATAGAGCTCTGAAAGATAGTGGAATCAGGGTTATGGGGATAAGGCAGGAACAGGATACTGATTGTGGATGCCATGATCATAATGAATGGTGGTGCTACTCCTGCACCTATTGTCTATAAGTAGGAGTATCTTTGACTATCTCTGATATGCATTTGCCATTACCAAGTGTGATCTATTGTCTGTAGAGGACATTGGTGAGGCCACTTTTAAAATACTGCATACAATTCTGGTCACCCTTCGAAAGAAAGGATGTTGTTAAACTTGAGAGGGTGCAGAAGAGATTTACCAGGATGTTGCCGAGATTGGAGGGTTTGAGCTACAGTAAGAGGTTGAATAGGCTGGGGCTATTTTCCCTGGAGTGTTGGATGCTGAGGAGTATCCTTACAGAAGTTCATAAAATCAGGAGGAGCATGGATAGATGTTGAAATGATCAGCCGGATGATAGTACACTTCACACAGATTCCTTTATCACATACATGCAAGAAGACTCAACCAGCTGGGTCAAAGCCCACCCTTGCCTGGAGAGTCTGAAACAGGCAGTTGCAATCACACTTTTACACACAAATCAGCATTCCCTTTTCACGAATTACATTTTGATTTCAAGCCTTAGCAACACAACTGATCAATCAGATCCTGATCTAGGTACATGACGTTTAGCATTAGATCATTGACCTTAAACTTCTACAATACCTGTTGAGTGTTGTTTCGGTCTTCCTACCTTCTCACTTAGCTGGGGCCAGTTTCAGTAAGCTAGCTAGCTTGCATACGTGCTTGGCTGCACTTTTCTGTTGCTGCTCAGAATTGTTTAGCTGACCTCCTTTTCTGTTCTTGCCCCATTTTGATTCCTTCCACATCGGCTGTATAGCCAAAGGTCTTTTCCCAAGGGTGGGGGAGTCCAAAACTAGAAGCATAGGTTTAAGGTGAGAGGGGAAAGACCTGAGGGTCTTTCACGCAGTGGATGACGTGTGCCTGGAATGAGCTACCAAGAGGTGGTGGAGGCGGCTGGTACAATGACAATATTTAAAAGGCATCTAGATGTGGACATGAATAGGAATAGGTGAGAGAGATATGTGCCAAAGGCTGGCAAATGGGACTAGGTCAGATTGGGATGACTGGTCAGCGCAGACAGGTTGAACATAGAACATAGAACAATACAGCACATAACAGGCCCTTCGGCCCACGATATTGTGCTGAACACTTGTCCTAGCTTAAACACTTATCTATGTACCTATCCAATTGCCGCTTAAAGGTCACCAATGATTCTGACTCTGCCACTCCCACAGGCAGTGCATCCCATGCCCCCACCACTCTCTGGGTAAAGAACCTACCCCTGATATCCCCCCTATACCTTCCACCCTTCACCTGAACTGAAGGGTCTGTTCCATACTGCATGATGCTATGACTCCATGCTCTCTGGTTATTGAGGTTTAGAGCATCAAAATAATAAGTTGCCCTTCAGCCCATCGTGTCTGCACTGGTCAAAAAGACAAGCTTTGAGCTGTTCTCATCACATTTTGCAGCACTTGGCCCATGCTCTTGAGTGTCTCACAACAGCAATGAAGACACCTTCCTATGGCCATCAGCTCCTGGAGTAGGACATGAATCCAAAGCTCCTCCCTCAGAGTGAAGGACACCACACATTAGATTCTCTACAGTATGGAAACAGGCCATTTGGCCCAACAAGTCCACACCAATCCTCTGAAGAGCAACCCATCCACACCCATTACCCTACCCGATATTTACCCCTGACGAATGCACCCGAACACTATGGGCAATTTAGCACGACAAATCTACCTGGCCTGCACATCTTTATGGATTGTGGCAGGAAACCAGAGCACCCGGAGGAAACCCACGCGGACATGGGGAGAATGTGCAAACTCCACACAGACAGTCGCCCAAGGCTGGAATCGAACCCAGGTCTTTGACGCTGTGAGGCAACAGTGCTAACCACTGAGCCACCGTGCCACCCCTTCCGCAAGACACAAGACACTTTATTTACATTGTATCAAAAGATATCTTTTATCCTCGGTCCTTGTGGCATCATGCATGGGAGATATGGATCCTTGGTTACCAAGGGGAGGATAGATTATCGATGGTATGCAGGAATGTGGATGGTGGAACAGGATCAAAAGGGCCAATGGCCTACTCTTGTTCCTTGTATGTATGGGAGCTGATTTTCTTTTATACAACTTACATCGGAACTTGCCATCATTTCATACAAATGTAGTTTAGGCTTCATTTGCATTTCAATTCCTCAGATCTCCCTACTATGCCTCTAACCCAAAATCTTACGTCTGCATTCCATTGCACTTGTACAATCGGTGAACAGTGAAGTATATTTCCTTGTCTTAATTACCGAGTGCTCACCCATTCAATAAACCTCACCCCAATCTCCTTTATTCCAGTGGGAGCATCGTTGACCTTTCCAACTGAGCCATCCAACTTAAACTCTGGCACCATTCTGCGAAATCTCCTCCCTGTCCTGAGAGCCCTCACATCATTTTATAGTCACCGGAAATGACCACAACAATCCAACTGGGGCTAAACCAATTCGACATGCAGCATAACTCAACCATTTATTGGCATCAATGCCTCTATTTATGAAGCCTTCTGCTTTTCTACCCTCTTATGGCCTCCCCCATCTTCTAATGTTGATGAATGTTTTTCGCCAGATCCCTCTAATCCTGCGCACTCTTTACGATTGTGCCATTACATTTCTATTAACTTCTCCCAAAACATATTACCTTACACTCTTCTGTATTCACCTCTGACTGGATGCTGTCTGTTCATTGTGGTGACTCTGGACAATTCACATCATCCTCACCATTTGCCAATCCTCCAGGTTTATCATTGTCCCGAATATGGGCATTTTGCCACATACTGCAAGATTGATATCACTGACATATTGAATAAAAGCAGTCATCTATTTAGGGCTGAGATGCGGAAACATTTCTTAACTTACAGGATAGTGAAGTTATGGAATTCTGTACCACAGAAAGCTGTGGAGTTTGAGTCATTGAATATATCCAAGAATGCGATTAACAAATATTTAGGTTTCAAAAGCATCAAAGGCATGGGGAGAAAGTGGTAGTATGGCATTGAGATTGAGCATTAGCCATGATCATATAGTATGGTGGGCCTCATGGAGGGCCAAATCATCTTCTCCTGCTCCGGATCTTGATGTTTATATGTCCCAGCTGTGTGGATCATTCCCATCTCCCAACCACCCATCCAAAACAAGATCCATGAATCAGGGCTTGTGTTGTCAATTTTGTTGTCCAGCCGTTTTTATCTAGTATCTAGTGAAACACTTCATTGAATCCAGTTCAGACAACATTCTCTGCATTCGAATTCTCAGCTGCTTCATCAATGCATGATGCGACGTTGGAGACTTACCTTTTGAAAACCTGCATTGCCTTCGCTTCATTAATTTGATCTAAGGCAGGTTGGTGCGAATTGCAGCCATAACTACCAGCATCAATGTCAAGTGCATGATACAAAGTAAACTAGGATCCATGCGGTGTGAGCCTCGGAGACCCAGGTTCAAGTCGCTTCTGCTCCAGAGTTGTGCGATAACATCTTTGAACAGTTTCATCAGTAAATGTAAGACCATTAACAAGTCGGGACAGGAGTCGGCCATTTGGTCCCTCAAGCCAGCTTCACTAGGATCGTGGCTGATTCAACATTCCTCAAGTCCAAGTCCATGTTTCATCCAATATTCCATTAGTCTTCCCAATTACCTGCTACCCCCGTGTGCGAACTTTCCATGTTTCATTCACTAGTTCCCCCAAGTCCCTTTGTATTGCAACTTTCTGAAGCTTTCTCCATTTAAATAATATTCTATTCTTTTGATTTCCCTTCCAAATGAACAACTTCACATTTTCCCACATTGCACTCCATTTGCCAACATTTTTGCCAACTTAACCTATCAATATCTGACTGTAAAGCACATAAGACAACATTTTTTACTGTAACTCGATTATATATTACAGTAATATATCAGCAAGGTTTGAGAAGGTTTGTAGCTCAGGTTGAGGTTCTCGATGTAGATTTGTTCGCTGAGTTGGAAGGTTCACTGAAGATGTTGCCTAGTATGGTGACAAACATCTGAAAATGAACCTTCCAGCTCAACGAGCAAACCTACATCCAGAGTAATATTTCAAGTCAATCTCAGAGTACAACGGGATCTTGATCAGATGGGCTGATAGGCCGAGGACTGCCAGATGGAGTTTAATGTCGAGAAATGTGAGGTGCTCCATTTTGGAAAGGCAAATCAGGGCAGGAATAATACACTTCATGGTAAAGTCTGGGGAGTGACGATGAAGCAAGAGATCTTGGAATGCTGATTCATAGTTTCTTGAAAATGGAGTCGCAGATAAACAGGGTAGTGAAGAAGTCGTTTGCTATGCTTGCCATTATTGGTCAGTGCATTATGTGTAGGAGTTGGGAGGTCATGCTGTGGCTGAACAGGACATTGGTTTGGCAACTTCTGGAATACAGCATGCAATTCTGGTCTCCCTGCTATAGGAAGGATGTTGTGAAACTTGAAAAGGTTCAGAAAAGATTTACAAGGATGTTGCCAGAGTTGAGTGAGGAAATGCAGGAGATTGGTACTAAATGTGGAATAATTACAGACACAATGGGCTGAATGGCATCCTTCTGCAAAAATTCTTTAATTCTGTGACTGGTGCAGAGGGAGATTAACTTCAAGGTTCATGTTATCAGGAGGACCACCAAAGCCCTTTCCTTAGCTGAGTGGTCAGAAAACTCCCTACTCTTTATTTGAACTAAGGTATAACCTGTCTCCACCATAGCAAAAGTCAGCCATTCGTCCCTTCAAGTCTGCTCCACCATTCAAGAAGATCACTGCTCTTCTGGTTGCAATTTCAATTCCACATTTCTGTTGGTTGCCCCGGGGTCCTTATCTTTTTTTAAAAAAAGGTCACCTTGCTCACCCTTTCATAACTTCATCAACTCAGCCTTCACAACTTCGTACAGAAGAGATTTACACAGTGCAACAGCCGTCTCAGGGGAAAATAATTCTGCAAGGCATTGGTGAGGTCACTTTTGGAGTATTGGGTAAATTTGTGATCGACCTGCTGTCGGAAGGGTGTTGTTAAACTGCAAAGGATGCAGAATAGATTTACAAAGATGTTGCCAGGACTGCAGGGTTTTAGTTATAAGGAGAGGCTAGATAGGCTAGGACTTTTCTCACTGGAATATTGGAGGGTGAAGGGTGACCATATCGCGGTTTATAAAATTGTGGGGGAAATCAATAAAAGTGAATAGCCCTGGGATAGGGGAGTCCAAACCCAGAGGGCATAGGTTTAAGGTGAGACCTGAGGGTGGTGCAAATACGGAGCAAGTTGCCAAAAAGAATTGTTGTCGTGGGTACAATCACAAGATTTAACAGACGACATAAATAGGACAAGTTTAGGGGGATATGGACCAAACACAGGATAATGGGACTAGTTCCAATTAGGATACCTGCTTGGCATGGATGAGTTGGACAAAAGGGTATGTTTCGGTGCTGTAGGACTCTGACGATATCTTATTCTACAGAACATCTTGTCAAACCTACAAGAGAAAGCAATGTCCCATCAACCACCTTATCATGTCCCCTCAGAGAAATTTATACATTTCAAAAAGATCTCTCAGATTTCCAAACATAAATGTATAAAAGCCAATTTGTTCAACCTTCCTTCATAAGATAAACCCTTCATTCCCAGGAAAAAGGCAGGTGAAACTTGCTGTCAATGTAATTATTTTATGTTTTAAATGAGAGAAAAATGTACAGACTGATTCTGATGCGGTCTCATCAAGGCTTTGTATGGCACTCTGTCCACCCCTCAGGCCTGGAAATGGACACTACATTTTGAAGAAAAATGTCTGTGCTAATGGACTCTGGACTAGAAAGGACTCTGTTTGTTGGTAATTAACTGTCATGTGGTTTGTTGGGTTTATCACCTGCACTGTCTTGCATGTCCCTGGGTCTGGCAGGTCTTACCGTGAGCTGGGAGGCTCATGGGTCGTCCTGAAAGCTGTCACCCCGAGAGCCGGCGAGTGGGTAGGCCACCCTATGACAGTCTCCCGAGAGCTAGATGGTGGGTAGACCATTCTGAGCACTGTCATCCTGAAAAGGGGTAATCGGGACGGGCTGTCCTCGAGGTGGTCGAAAGCTGTGTCAGAGCAGCCGAGAGCCAGAAAGCGCGTAGGGACGGGCTGAGATCCAGAAGACTTGTGGGCTGCCCTGCACACTGTCGACCCAGGGAAGGGGACAGACTGTCCTAGAGGTGGCCGAAAAGTGTGCCAGGATAGCCACTGGCCAGATGGTGCATCGGGGTGGGTGAGAGCCCAATGGTACGTAGGGGCAGACCGAGAGCTAGAAGGTTGGCAGCCGTCCTCCGCGTTGTCACCCCAGGTGGGTACTGGGGCGGGCAGTCCTAGAGGTGGTCGAAAGGTGTGTCAGGGCGGACTGAGAGCCGGAAGGCGCGTAGGGGTGGGCTGCCTTAGAATGGTTGGAAGGTGAGAGGGCCGGGGGCTTGCTGGGTCTGTATTATCTGCACTTTTTAATGTAACAGGATTGTCTTATGCATAAATGTCATTGTTGCTGTCTTTTCATATTTGAAACTGGGATTTGTGGTTTGTCCTCAATTCCCTGTGAACTGGTTGAACGGTAGGGTTTGGGGCCGAGATTTGCTGCTCCTCTCCCTTGTAAAATTGCTGTTGTATACAGCTGTAAATGTTAACTGTTGTGCTGTAACCTCTTTTTTGTAATTGTTTAATAAAATAAAATAAAACAGGGGAATGCTCCTCTCCCTTGTAAAATTGCTGCCTCTTGTGTACAGTTGTAAATGTTAACTGTTTTTATAAACTGTTTCATAAAATTTAGAAACAGGAGATTCAGAGGTCTTCTCGATTTAGGGGACTGACTCTGTGCTGGCTGGGTCACAGTGTGTTACTGTTGGTTTCTGCTTGTTTTTTGTGTGGGGGATACCTGATTCCTGAACTAGCTGAATTATTTAGCCAGCTTGTTAACTGGTCTTCCTTTAGTGAGGACTGATTGTTAAACTCCTGATGCACATAATGTGTCTCAGGTGTAACTCAGTTCTCATTAGGGGATTGTTGTTTCACTGGCTGGTTACAGTCTGTGTGTTACTCTTTTCTTCACTTTTGAGAAAAGGACAATGTTAATTTTGTGGTTGGGCTTAGCCCTTGGACTCTAGTTTTCTTTGTTTTTTGTATGTGTCCTCACTGTTTGGACTGAGCCCTTGTGGAAGACATACATTTTATCAGAGGAGCTGTTCCTGTGGGGAGGCCTAGCCCTGAGACTGGGCCTCTGAAGGTTGAACACCTGTGTGTGTGCTGGGAGATGAGCACTTGCTGTATCCTGGAGTTTGGGAGAAGACCTTTCCTTCAGGAGTGGACCAAAACGCCTGTGAGTTAACTACCTTTACAATGTACTGTGTTCCTGTGAGTGGGCCTGGCTCTCCAAGGATGTGCCAGGACTCCATGGAGACTGAACACCTATGTGCTCTGGGGTGTGCATTTGCTGCCTTTGGGAGTGGACTCTGCCCTTGGTTGTAGACCCTGTTTTTAGCAGTGGTCTCTATTTCTGATAACACATGTCGTAAACTGGAATGGACTCTGTTCTTGAGAACTTTTTTTGAAGACTCAATATTTGGACTCTGTTCCAGAAAGGACTCTGTTTTTTCACAATTAACTCTATCGTGTTTCTTTGTTGGGCTTATCACCTGCACTGTCTTGTGTGTCCCTGGGTCTGCAGGCCTTACTGTGAGCTGGGACATTCATGGGTGGTCCTGAAAGCTGTCACCCCTGAGAACCAGAGGGTGGGTAGGCCACCCTGATGCCTGTTGCCCCTAGAGCCAGTAGGTGGGTAGGCCATTCTGAGCGCTGTCATCCTGAGAAGGGGTAATCTGGATGGACTGTTCTACAAGTGGTCGAAACGTGTGTCAGGGTGGACCGAGACCCGGAAGGTGCGTAGGGGCGGGCTGCCTTAGAGCTTCCAGAAGGTGGGAGGGATTTGGGGGGGGGAAGGCTTGCTGGTTTTTTTTTTGGGGGTCTGTATTGTCTGCTCTGTTTCTTACACAATTGGACTGTCTTATATGTATGAATGTCATTGTTACTGTTTGTAATGATTGAAACTGGGATTTGAGGTTTGTCCTCATTTCCCTGAAAACCGGTTGAAGGTCAGGGTTTGGGGCTTGGCTTTTGTCATTCCCCTCATATACAGAGAAAATTGCTGTTTCTCTGTATATCGCTGTAAATGTAATTGTTTGTATAAACTGTGAATTGTTTAATAAAATATAAATAAACAGGACTGTCTGTTTCCTTTCTTCCTGGTGATGGAATATAAATTGTGAGGAGCAATTATAAATGTTGTCTGCGAAATCACAAAGCTAAATCATGAAAGAGGAAGGGGAGTGTAGGTTAAGCTAGATATGCTTTGTACAAACACTTAGCATCTGTTTCCAGCTTCTGCAAAAACAAAAACCACAATCAAGAGGTCATAAGGCTCAGTGTGGACAAAGAATGAGAGGAAATGTTGCTTTAGAAAGCAAGGAAGCAGATGGTAGTGAAGGAGGATATACGCTAACAATAGACCACAGAGGGACGTAGTGAAATGGTAAAGCAAAACCTGTTCTGTTACGCACAAGGCCAGATAAGGCAAGAGATAAACAAGAGGAATGGGTGCTGGGTTTAAAGTAGTGGGAGGAGGGAAAGAGAAATGAATTGTATCAAGGTTTTGTACTGTGTGCCTATCTTGTAGACACCACTCTTGCAAGAGGATATCAGATGATACTGCTGCTGCAGATCTTGTCTTGGACTGAAATTATGAAGTGAGTGGGTTCTATTTCCCACATAAATTAAGATTTACACACTTGTTGTTTTTCACTGCATCTGACACCTACACACATGACATGGGTACAAGGAGAAAAATAAGCACGACTGCTGTTGGGTGGTAGTGGAAGAAAAATAAACAGGCATGTCAAGGGATCTGCTCAGAGAGCTGGATCAGCATATGAAGGACTCTTCAATCCTCTTGAGGAGAGGAGACTGACTTTGAAATAGCCTCAGTGTGTCTTATGTGCTGCTGTTGGTGTTCTCCTCCTGAGGAGGAGTTTATTTTTTTTTCATAGTTTGTTGTGGTTTCTTCTTATTTCTGTTAATTTGAAGCTGTGCTCAGCTACTACCACCACTGCTGCTACAGTCTAGGTCTGGGCCTGCTCCTGCTACTGAAGCCTGGACCTCACCTGCACCGCTGCTGCTGCTGCTGCTGCCTGGGCCTACCTACACCTGGGGACGACTTCGACTGCTACTTCTGAGGCTGCTTCTGAAAAAATAAACAGGATGATCAGATGCTCTGTTCACTCTGAGCTGGCTCTGAGGAAGGTGGATCCGTGTCAAGGGCTCCATGTGTAAACAAAAGGGTGAGTTGGTGACTGGATAATGGCCTCTGTGAAGTTATTCCTGATGTAGGGGTTTCCTGCTCCTCGGATGCTGCCTGACCTGCTGTGCTTTTACAACACTGCTCTAATCTTGACAATAATCTTCAGCATCTGCAGTACCCACTTAGTCCTAGAGATGTACAGCACGGAAACCGATCCTTCGGTCCAATCTGTCCACGCCGACCAGATATCCCGACCCAATCTAGTTCCACCTGCCAGCACCCGGCCCATATCCCTCCAAACCCTTCCTATTCATATACCCATCCAAATGCCTCTTAACTGTTGCAGTTGTACCAGCCTCCACCACATCTTCTGGCAGCTCATTCCATATGCGTACCACACTCTCCATGAAAATGTTGCCGCTCAGGTCTCTTTTATATCTTTCCCCTCTCACCCTAAACCTATGCCCTCTAGTTCTGGACTCCGACCCCAGGGAAAAGACTTTGTCTATTTATCCTATCCATGCCCCTCATAATTTTGTAAACCTCTATAAGGTCACCCCTCAGCCTCTGACGCTCCAGGGAAAACAGCTTCAGCCTGGTCAGCCTCTCCCTATAGCTCAAATCCTCCAACCCTGGCAACATCCTTGTAAATCATTTTGGAATCCTTTCAAGTTTCACAACATCTTTCCAATAGGAAGGAGACCCAGAATTGCATGCAATATTACAACAGGGCCTATCCAATGTCTTGTACAGCCGCAACATGACCTCGTAACTTCTGTACTCCATACTCTGATCAATAAAGGAGCATATACCAAACGCTGCCTTCACTATCCTATCTACCTGCGACTCCGCTTCAAGGAGCTACGAACTTGCACTCCAAGGTCTCTTTGTTCAGCGACACTCCCAAGGACCTTACCATTAAGTGTATAAGTCCTGCTAAGCTTTGCTTTCCCAAAATGCAGCACCTCACATTTATCTGAATTAAACTCCATCTGCCATGTCTCAGCCCATTGGCCCATCTAGTCCAGATCCTATTGTAATGTGAGCTAACCCTCTTCGCTGTCCACTACACCTTCAATTTTGGTGTCATCTGCAAACTTACTAACTGTATCTCTTATGCTCACATCTGAATCATTTATGTAAATGACAAAAAGTAGAGGGCCCAGCACCGATCCTTGTGGCACTTCACTGGTCACAGGCCTCCAGTCTGAAAAACAACCCTCAACCACCACCTATCTATCTTTTGAGCCAGTTCTGTATCCAAATGGCTAGTTCTCCCTGTATTCCATGAGATCTAATCTTGCTAATCAGTCTCTCATGGGGAACCTTGTTGAATACCTTACTGAAGTCCATGCAGATGACATCTACTGCTCTGCCCTGATCAATCCTCTTTGTTACTTCAAAAAACTCAATCAAGTTTGTGAGACTATTTCAATATCAACCTAAGAACAATCCTTTACATGCTCTGAACCGAACTTACATTCTTCTGTTCAATCTTATCTCTTAAGGGGTAGCCATGAGCACCCACATGGGCCCCAACTATGCCTGCCTCTTCATCCAGCGGTACCATTCCCCACGTTTTCCTCCACTACATTGATGTCTGGATTAGCACTACCTCGTATTTGCATGAGGTAGTTGAAAAGTTCATTAATTCTACCAACACCTTCCAACCTGATCTCAAATTCACCCGGACAATCTCTGACACCTGCTTCCCCTTTCTGGACCCCTCCATCTCTGGCAACCGACTAACCGTGGACATCTACTACAAACCCACCAACTCCCACAGCTACCTGAAATACACCTTCTCACACCCTGCCCCTATAAAAACACTATCCCTTATTTCCCAATTTCTCTGCCTCTGTTCCCAGGAGGACCAATTCCACCACAGAACATCCCAGATGGCGTCCTACCTCAAAAACTACAATTTCCTCTCCCACATGGTTGACAATGCCCCCGAGTGCATCTGCTCCATTTCCTGTACCTTCACCCTTGAACCACACTCCTCCCAACGTGACAGGGACAGAACCCCTTGGTCTTCACCTTCTGCCCCACCAACAGCCGGATACATTGCATTATCCTCCACCACTTCTGCCACTTACAAACAGACCGCACCATTAGGGACATATTTCCCTCTGCACTCCACCTGCATTTCAGAGACCATTCCCTTTGCAATTTCCTTGTCAGATTCACACCCCCTACCACCCTCCCCTCCTGGCACCTTGCCTGGCCACTGAAAGAAGTGCAAAACCTGCACCCACACCTCCCCTCTCCCCTCCGACCAAGGCTCCAAAGGATCCTTCCACATCTGACAGAAATATACTTGTACCTCCACCAATGTCATCTACAGCATCCATTGCACCCAATGTGGTCTCCTCTACAGCGGGGAGACAGAACTCTGACTTGTGGATTGTTTCAGCGAACATCTCTGGGACACTCACACCCACCAACCCCACCGCCCCATGGCTGAACACTTTAACTCCCCCTCCCACCAAGGGCATGCAGGTTCTGGGCCGCCTCCATCACCAAACCCTTACCAGCTAATGCCTGGATATTCCACCTTGGAACCCTGCAACCAGGTGGATCAATGTCGATTTCACTAGTTTCCTCGTTTCCCCACCCCAATTTATCGCAGTCCCAAGCCTCCAACTCAGCACCACCCTCCTGACTGGTCCATCTTGCTTCCCACCTGTCCACTCTACCTTCCACACACACCCCCCCCCCTCCCCCACCCCCCAGCATACCTTCATCTATCTATCTCATTCCCAGCTACCTTCCACCCCCAGCCCCACACCCATCCCACTTACCTCTAAGCCCCCTGGTCCACAAGCCTCATTCCTGACGAAGGGCTTATGTCCAAAACATTGATTCTTCTGCTCTTCAGATACTGCCTGACCCGTTGTGCTTTTCCAGTGCCACACTCTTGTCTCTGATCTCCAGCATCTGTAGTCCTCACTTTTTCCTACACTCTTAACCTACCTACATTCCTGTATACTCGCGTAATCTGTCTATATCCCTCCTTATCCCTGGCCCAGCCCTCTCTCTCTACCCCATCCCTTTCACCTGACCATCTTCCTTTCCACCCATCTGCTCCACCCCACCCACTGTCCAATCACAGCCACCTCCTCCCTACATCCACCAATCGCCATCCCATCCACCTTTCCCCAGCCCCACACCCCCATTTCTTCTGCAGCCCCTTTCTCTCCCCGGGTTCTGATGAAAGTTTCCGACTTGAAACGTCAATTGCCCTTCTCCTCTGTTTGCAGCTCAACTCTCCAACTCCTCTATATTCCTTTGTACATTGTGAACCTCCCTCCATGCAATTGAACAGTTTTAACAACTCTGTATCTCTTTGTACAGTCGAGAGGTAAAGGACTGGAGGGGAGAGAGAGAGGGAGGGAGGATGGAAAACACTTGGATGAAGAGAGGCCGAGCAGATAGGAAGGCGGTTACCTTTTTGAACCCTGGTGCAGGATCTGACTCAATCACGTTGGAGCCGTTCAGAGCTCTGAGGCTGCGGACTATCTCCCGGTTGGTCTTCAGGGGGAAGTCTTGGCCACACACATTGATGAAGTACGTCCAGGGGACAGGGCTCTCCAGCAGCTCCTTCATGCAGTTGAGATCTGCCTGAACTCTGCTCCATCCAGCATAGGTGACCCACTCCAGCTTGGCTGCGACAAAGACATTGTGGAAACACGAAGCGATGGCCTGAACGGCCGCATGAAATTGACTCGGGGATTTGCGGTCCACGTGGATACAGTAGACATTCTGTGGGGCGTAAATGCTCCGTAGAAGCCTCTCGAACATCTCAATGCTCTGGTGGATGACCATGGAGTAAGCCAAGGGGAAGTGTTCCTCCTCAGGGCTCAGGGGGACAGTGATATACTTGCGGGCCCTCACAAACGATCTGCAATTTCGGGTCATGTTCAGATAATCTCCCTCAGTGACGGCCTGGTCCTTGAGGGAGACAGTAATGGAGTTGAGGAGGGCCCTTTCCACCTCCTGCCTGTCCCCCTGGATGATCTGCCAGCAGGTGGAGTTCTCTTCGACCAGCAGGAGGTGTTCCTGCATTGGACTGGCGCCTGGTTTCACCAGCCTGAGGGTCAGCCGGCCCCCTCCTCTCTGGACCAGCAGCCATTGGCACAACAAGACCACACTGAGTACACACAGAGCTGATCTGAGGCACGACCAACGGGTACAACGCTGGCTCAGCTTGGGCATGGCACTTTCCAGAGGGCAGTGTCCCCAGCCTATAGGCGATAGGCAAATGCAGAATGGATGCTCTCTGTGCTGGGCAGCACTGCCTCCACCAGGCCCTTGGGGAAGGAGTGACTGCAATTTGCTGGAGAGGTCGCACCAGCCAGTCCCCTCGTTGTTAGACTCTTGTCTTCCCTTTTCCCCAAGATTCAACGAATGACTCCGACTTTTACTCCCTCTTCCCCCCGGAACTGCTCTCCCTCTGGAATTCCTCTCCCTCTCTCCGTTATCCCTTTGTAACCCCTCTCCCTCTTTAACCCCTCTCCCTTTATAATCCCTCTCCTCCACTAACTCATCTCTCTCCCTCAGTAACTGCTCTCTCTCGTTCCTCCTCTCTCTGTCCCTCTGTAACTCCTCTCTCTCTTTCTCTGTCCCTCAGTAACTCCTCTCCTCCCTCTCTCGGTAACTCTCTCTCTCTCTCTCTCTCTCTCTCGGTAACTCCTCTCCCTCTCTCTGTCTCTCTCAGTAACTCCTCCCGCCCTCCTCTGGATGAAACCCAGCCAATGTTCCGTTGTTTCTCTCTCGGAGTCCGGGCTCCTCTCGCTGCTGTCTGCCTGCCTGGCTACAGGCGTTTCCTTCCCCGGTCTCTGCTTCTCTCCGGCCGTTCCTGGATCGGTGTTGCCCGGGTGAAGGAAACGAGAGGATCGCGATGGTGTGCAGTCTGGATCGGAGAACCTACTACCAGAGAGACACAGAGCCAGCCAAGCCCAATAAACCACGCCCCAGCCTGGGCTGAGATGCTCTTTCAGGAAGGAACCTGCCATCGAGCCCACAACAATGTGGGAGGGGTAACCCTTGGATGAAGAGAGAACCAGGAGACGGGAAGTGGTTACCTGTTTGTACTGTGACTCTTAACTGCCCTCTGGGCTATTAGGGATGGCCAATAAACACGGGCCCGGCCAACGGTGCCCCCATCCCATCAATTTATTTGAAAAAAAGTGACAATAGTAAATCAAGTTAAATCAAACTTCACCACCCCTCATCTCTTTCTCTCTCTCTCTTTGATGCGAAATTGGAATTATGGTGATTTCGCCGTTCATAATAAAGATGTGAATCTGAGTACAGCAAGTTGATCTGAATCCAAAAAAAAATTCCCCAGTCGAGAGTGACTCAGAGGTTAGCATTGCTGGAGCACAGTGCCAGGAACCAGAGTTTGATTCCAGCCTTGGGTGGCTGTGTGGAGTTTTGCATGTGTCTGCTTGGGTACCCTTCGGGTGCTCTGATTTCAAAGATGTTCAAGTTAGGTGGATTGGCCATGCTGAATTGGCCATAATGTCCAAGGATGTGCAGGCTAGGTGGGTTACCATAGCCACACACACACACACAGCAGAACACTCCTGCAGGTTTAGGCAATGCTCAATCTAATGCAACATCCTGGTGGATCTCCTTTGCCCCCCCCCCCCAGTACAATCACATCCTTCCTATAATGCGGTGACCAGAACTGCACACAGTATTCCAGTTGTGGTCTCACCAAAATCCTATAAACCTCCAACATGACACCTCCCTGCTCATGTATTCAGTGGCTTTGACCCTTCTTAATTCCCTTACCTGCCTATCCTACTGCCTTCATGGCATGGCTGGACACACAAACCAGGATCCGTCTAATCTTCTGTGCTTGCCAGGGTCCTCCTATTTAACATGTACTCCCTTGCCATGTTAGTCCTCCAGAAATGCATGTCACAGAAATTTGGGCATTCAGTAGCACAGAATGGAGAAAAACAATGACTGGCATCAAGAGCTGGCATCTTTTAAACATTGTAACTGTGCCCACATACATTACTTCATCTGCTAGTTCATTCCATCACAAACCACTCTGGGGAAAAAAGAGTTGCTCCTCAATCTTTAAATATTTTTCCTCTGACCCTACAAACATTGCCCTGAGTCTGAACTCCCCCACACTAGGGAAAAGACCCTTGTCATTCACCTTATCAATATCAAAATCTGTCATGATTTTATAACCTCAACAAGGTCACCCCTCAATTTCCTATGCTCCAGTGAAAAACACGTACAGTTCTGATGTGGATCCTTCAGAGAGGGGACAGAAAATGTTTACCAGGACGTTGCCTGGAATGGGGGATTTTACCTGTGAAGAAAGATTGGATAGACTGGGTTTGTTTTCACTAGAATGCAGGAGGTTGAGGGGCGACCTTATAGAAGTTTATAAGATTGTGAATGGCATGGATAGGGTGGAAAGTATGAGGCCTTTGCTCAGGGTGGGAGTGTCAGTTACTCGGGGACACAGGTTCAAGGTGCAGGGGTCAGGGGGGTGTTTAAAAGAGATATGTGAGGCATGTTTATCATGGAAAGGGTGGTGAATTCATGGAACACACTGCCAGAACAGACAATGGAAGCAGACATAATTGTGGCTTTCAAGAAGCATCCAGCAGCAGGCATGAATAGGAAGGGAACAGGGGAATACGGATCCTGTAAGTGAAGACAGTTTTAATATGGAAGGCAAACTGTGTCAGTACAGGCTTGGAGGGTTGAAGGGCCTGTTCCTGTGCTGTAATGTTCTTTGTAAAATGTCCCCAGCCTCTCCAGTCTACTTTTATATCTCAAACCCTGCAACATCCTGATAAATCTTTTCTGAACCGTCTCCAGTTTAATAATATCGTTCCTACAGCAGCATGAGTAGAACAGGACACAGTTTTCCAGAACTGGCCTTACCAACTTCCTGTCCAACCTCAGCACACCATCCCAACTCCAATATTCAGAGGGCTGAACAATGAAGGTCATCACACTCCAGCAGGCATTGTTTCACTCTGACTCCCCTTGTAACTGTCCACATCTCACTGGGACACTGATGTGAAACATCTTGGCTCTTTGACTGATTCGACCAAGTCTCATTTCCTCTGTTTCTGTGTATCCCTCAGAACAGGAATGTAATGTGCATTCCCATGGCAACATCACAATGACAGACTTGATTATGGATTCACATGAAGTGGGCATCACTGACTGGGACAGCCTTGTTACCCATCCCCCTAATCTCTCCGGCATAAATGATAAGGAACTCTCCTCTTTAACTCCACTGTCCTTGTATTTTAAGAACCCTGACCACAAATGCAAAGTCACATGGGAGAGAGGTCCATGATTCTGTCCCAGAAAAACTGAAGGAAGGATGATTAATTTCAAAATTGGGATTAAGGGTAAAGTGGAGAAGGAGTAGGAGTAGTGCAGAAGGAGTAGTGTTGCATCATATTGCTGGCCTTGTCTTCAAGGTGATATTGATGTTGTGTTTACAAGGTCCTGTTGAGGGACCCTTCCTGAATTACTCTAGTAAATCCACAACAGGTATAACATTGTTTCCAGTAAAAAATGGACAGGATTCATCAGAGAAGGGAAATGCAAATTGCTCAAAGTCTTATGAGATGATAACATGGAGGGACCAAGCAGCTGAAGGCCGGTGGAGTGATGGAATTAGGGGATGGTCAAGAGGCTGGAATTGCAGGAGGGCTGACATCATGAAGCGATAATGAGCATTGATATTACAGCTAAGAGAGGGTTGTTGGGACTGGAGGAGGTTTCAGAGATAGGGTGGGGTGTAGGGGGTGGAGGAGGTTCTGGATTTAGGGAAAGTGTCAGGGCTGGATGAGGTTACAGAGATAGGGAGGAGTGTATTGGGTGGAGGGGCTTACAGAGTCATAGAGATGTACAATGCAGAAACAGTCCCATCAATCCAACTCGTCCATGCCGACCAGTTCTTCGAACCTAATCTTGACTCAATTGCCCGCACTTGGCCCATATCCCTCTGCAGCTTTCCTCGTTATATACCAATCCAGATGCCCTTTAAATGCTGTAATTGTACCAGCCTCCACCACTTCCTCTGGCAGCTCATTCCATACACGCACCACTCCTCAGCCCATTGGCCTATCTCATCAAGATCCTGTTGTACTCTGAGGTAACCTTCTTTGCCATCCACTACACTTCTAGTTTTGGTGTCATCTGCAAACTTACTAACTGTATCCCCTATGTTCACATCCAAATCATTATATAAATGATGAAAAGCAGTGGACCCAGCACCGATCCTTGTGGCACACCATTGTCACAGGCCTCGAGTCTGAAAAGCAACCGCCACCGCACTCTGTCTTTTACCTTCAAAGTCGGTTCTGTATCTAAATGGCTTGTTCTGCTTGTACTCCATGAGATCTAACCTTGCTAACAAGTCTACCATGAGGATCCTTGTCGAACGCCTTACTGAAGTCCACATAGATTGCGTCTACCACTCTGCCCTCATCAATCCTCTTTGTTACTTCTCTGAACAAACTCAGTCAAGTTAGTGAGACATGATTTCCCACACACAAAGCCATGTTGACTATTCCTAATCAGTCCTTGCCTTTCCGAATACATGTAAATCCTGTCCGTCAGGATTCCCTCTGACAACTTGCCCACCACCAATGTCAGGCTTACCGGTCTATAGCTTCTCTCAGCTTTAAAGCATCACCTTTTCATTCTGAGCCTATGTCCTAGTCTCTCCTACTCGTGGAAACACCTTTCCATATCCAGTCTACCACGGGGTCTCAGTATTCTGTAAGTTTCAATCAGATCTCCCTCACTCTTCTGAACTCCATTGAGTCCACACCCAGAGTCCTCAGCCACTCCTCATGTGACAAGCCTTTCATTCCTGGGATCATTCTTATAAAATGCCTCAGGAATGCTCTTAACTTACTTGTGAAAGATGACATTACACTGAATTACATATTTTGACTGCAGGCTATAAAACTACCAAACTTTAGCAGCAAGCTATGTTAGTGTCCCTTTCTCACGCACTGCTGCTATCTCCTGAACAGTTTGAAGGGTCTATGATGTGTAGATACTAGACAATACAAACTGAGCGTACACATCTCTCTGTAATGAGAACAACCCATGGTCTACTCAGACGATGTGGAGAAAGTGAGGACTGCAGATGCTGGAGATCAGAGCTGAAAATGTGTTGCTGGAAAAGCGCAGCAGGTCAGGCAGCATCCAAGGAACAGGAGAATCGACGTTTTGGGCATCAGCCCTGAAGAAGGGCTGATGCCCGAAATGTCGATTCTCCTGTTCCTTGGATGCTGCCTGACCTGCTGCGCTTTTTCTACTCAGACTATGTGGATGTTACCTTTACCTTCACTAAGCATACATTGATATGATTAAGAAAACATTTACTCAACAACAAGAATGTTGGATGATTACAAAAATAACTTGGTCCACATATATTTTGCCCTAACCATGGTTGCTCCGATATAACCAAAAACAAATATACATGAGGAAGTCTAAACCCAGTTTATTCATCCTAGACGTGTGTTGCAATTCAGTTCTTTCTGCTTTCTTGTCTTTGACAGTGCATTACCCTATAATATAGGTATGTCTGCTCTCATGTATGTTCACCCTGTTCAATGTCCTTGTCTTTATCTTCATCTTCACTCTCAGAAGATTACTACTGATCCCCTATTTCCTCTGCCAACAGTCCACACTCTGTTTGTCAACTGCACTTGAGAAAGGCATCGTGCACCATTTCTGATCTATACTGCAATGCCCCACTGGAGCTTCCAACTTATCTTGAAGTGATTGAGTTCTGATTGTTCAACTATTGCCCTGGTGGAAGCATGGGCAGTGTTGTATCTTCATTTTGACTCAGGGATGCACTAGCAACTTGATAACATTCATAGACCCTTATTTCAAGGAGATTGGAGTGTAAGAGGAGGGAAGACTGACTGCAACTGACAAAGGTACTGGTGAGACCACATAGAGTCATACAACACGGAAACAGACCGTCCGGTCCAACAAAGCCTTGTCGAACATTATCCCAAACTAAAGTAGTTCCACCTGCCCGCTCCTGGCCCATTGCCCTCCAACCCTTTCCCACTCATGTACTTATCCAAATGCCTTTTAAACCTTATAATTGTACCCACATCCTCCCTTTTCTGAGGAAGTTCATTCCACATGCGAACCACCCAATGCATAAAGAAAGTTCCTCATCTTTTTAAAATCTCTTTCCTCTCACCTTCAAAATGTGCCCCCTAGTCTTGAAATGCCCACCCTTGGGAAAAGACAACTAGCATTAACTCTATCCATACCCATCATTCTTTTATAAACTTCTATTAGTCTCGAGTAATGTGGGCAGTTTTGGTCCCTTTATTTGGGGAAATTTCATTGGAGGCAGTTGAGAGAAGGTCTACTAGGCTAATCCCCAGAGGGCAGGCATTGTCTAACTAGCATATGCTAAACAGGTTGGGACTCTACTCACTGGAACTTAGAAGATCTAACTGAAAAATATGAGATTCTTAAGGGGTTTTACAGGGAAAATACTGAGAGGAGGTTTCTCGTCATGGGGGAGTCTAGGACCAGAAAGCATGGTCTCAGAATCAAGGGGTGTCAGTTTAAGACTGAAACGAGGAAGAATTTCTTCTCTTTGTGTCTTTGGAAGTCCTTGTCACAGTGCCCCCTGTGGGGGCAGAGTCCTTGTGTATATTTAAGGCTGAGATGGATAGATTCTTGATCAGTCAGGGAATCAAGGTTTCCAGGGAAGGTGAAAGTGAGGAATGTTGGATCAGTCACGATCCTATTGAATGGTGGAGCAGGATCAAGAGCTTAAGGGCCTACTCCTGTTCCTGTTTCTTATGGCATTATTGTCATGGGATCATCCTGAGCACTAACCCACTGTTCTGGAAATCATGGTGTTGAATACTATCATAGCTGATGGTGAAATATGAATTCAATAAAATCTGGATTTAAAAACTAACCATATAACCATTGTCGATTCTCAGATTACAGGTTTATTAGTGAAATTCCAGATCCATGGCAATTACGTTGGCTCTTAACTGACATCTGAAATAGTCAAGTAAGACACTCAGTTCAAAGGTAATAATGGATGGAAAACAAATGGCAGCCTTACCAAAAAAGCCACATCCTAGGAAAGAATAACAAGAAACATGTTATGAACCAAATTTAGAGAATTTTTCATTTAATTCCCTGTAGCTCTTCTTCTGTGGCCCAAGGTCTTTGGAAGGAGGCAGGATCTCGGGACTTGTCTTCTACATCAACATCATGGCAGCTCCAAGACGGTCTGAAACAATCCTTCAAACTCTGGCATCGATGGTTCCATATAAGTTAAACATTGTTGAAGTGACAAAACCTTTCCACTCTCCAGCTCTTGCAGGTTGATGATAGGGCAGTCTGAAAGCAACATGGGTACAGGCTATGGCACCCTACAGCTGAGGGAAGGTAGTGATGGCAGAGAATCCCACTGCCCAGGTTGCTTGGCTCTCCTTGTTATGGGTGAATGATATAAACAAGTCTAATCTGGAGAAAGAGGCATCAGTGACAGCTTGAATGCATTTGCCGGTCGCCTCAACTGGGAGATGCGACAAAAGACTCGATATAAAATATATGTGTGTGTAAAATGTATGGGATTTTGAACTAATGACAAATATGTTTTGTCCTAATTATTTAAAAGGACTTAATAATTATCTAGGTATGTCTTTCTGGAACCATGAGTTAAAGGTGGAATGTGCCTCCTGGAATATTAATGGTTATTTGTTATATTGTGCTAGTTTGTAAGAAAATTCATTGACAGATTTTGTTCTGAGCAAGGATCACTGGACCCAAAACATTAACTCCTGATTACTCTCCACAGATGCTGCCAGACCTGCTGAGTTTTTTTTTGTTTTTGGAATGACTGCAGTTTTTGAATAGGAAATGGGACTTTATTTTGTGTTTTGAAATATTTTATAATATATTGCAAATAGAAAGGAAAACAAAGAACTGCAGATGGAACTGGAGATCTGAAAGAACCAAATTCAAACCATGCCTGAGAAATTCAGAGGTTCTGGTAACATCTGTGGCAAGAGAAACAGAGTTAACACTGAGTCTAGTGTGACTGTTCCTCAGAACTCTGTTTCTCTTTCCACTGGTGCTGTCAGACTTGCTGAGTTTCTCCATCATTTTCGATGTTTGTTTTGATTTCCAACATCCACAGTTTTTGCCTTTAGTCAGATCTGAAGATAAAGCCGTTCATATCTGTGTCTTAGGGAACACTGTTCGCAAGTAATCCATGGCTGATACATTAATCAATAAAGATATTTGAGAGTGCAGGTGGGAGACAATTTAAAACAAGGAAAAAGAGTAAGGGCTGAGGGAATGCAGCAAGTTTGCAGCGTCTGTGGAAAGAGAGACAGACAAACAGACAGAGTTAACATTTTGAGTTCAATGTTCAGTTTTCTTGACAATTTAAGGTCTCCTCTGAATGACAGAACCTCCCACTAGTTCCGTTCTGGTGGCTCAGGACTGATGTTCATGTTCAAGTTTTGTACCAGGGCCAGATCCTACTCAAATGGCTACAGTTTAAGCAGTTAAAGCCTGTGTAAATTGTGGGAATTAATATGAGGGTTTTGCAATTAAAGCCCAGCTACCAAGACAAATCAAGCTACAATTGAAAATAATGCATTTCCATTGGCTTAGAACAAGGCAAACAAACAAAATAAATTGATTGCAAGAATGTTTCATCATTGAGTTTAGTCTGCCCTTCCCTCTGAACATAATAAAACTGCAATGAACAATGCACCTGTTTCTAGAATTTGTTTTATTTCAACAATAAATACTTTGCACAGTGAGCAATAAAATCTTCCTGAGGACACAGGACAGTGAATATTTTCTCTGTGCTGACATTTGAAACACAGATGGAAGTGATATGGGATATTTTGGAACTATCATGGTCCCTGGATCACGAAACATTAGATATGTAAGTAAGATACATACGGAAATCCTGATAATATGACTCGCATGTTTCAAATTCCCATGACCCTCTGTCGGCCCCTCTCCCTGACCATCAAGAACACCCAAGGCTTAACTCCCAGCTCCCCTGTGTACCAGCTCCCCAGCCTGTGATATCTAACCTTGGTTTATTTAGACATTTCAAAGCAATCCTCTGCCTTCTGCACTGAGTTTCAGTCACAGACATTGCAAAGTCCTCGTTAGTTTCCTGGCAGCTGATTGCTAAATCTAGGCTTCAAGCACCTCTTGGGTAACTAAACTATTGATAGCATCATCACACACACTGAGTATCTTTCCCATCTATCATTCTGTTCCTATCCAAACCCACACATTACCTTCTGAATACTCAGTGACTGAGTGAGTAAGCTAACCTCCAGATCCAGCCCCACAAACCTCCAGACCCTCCGAACACTGTCAGCTGAAACTACAAACATACATCATGGATCATCCGATTTCAGCCCCATCCTTTACCCTCCCCTTATCTGACCTGTCAAACACCTTGACTGTCAGAACCATCCTCCAACCCAGAACTGATCAGAAAACACCACCACCCACACATTCTAATTACTCCCACTAACTGGACTCTGCAATTCAACCGCAACCATCCAGCTTTTGCCCCCAAAAAGACACAATTACCCCCATTGAAATGCATTGACACAATAGAGTCAGGCCTGAATATACAGCTCCTTTTCCCAATGATCCGGATACACTCAAGGCAGAATGACCAGCTCATCCTTGTACCAGCTCAGCAATCTGCATTATCTAATCTTCGTTTATTTATCAAAGTCATCCTCTGAAATGTGAAGGAAGGATGTGACTCAGGAAACACATAGATTTGACAAAAATCTTCTGTGAAGATTGCAGCTCTGTATCTGCTGAGCGACAGAATTCCATGATTATGTGCGATGAATCTGTCACAGTCACATTCTATCAAGTTGCTCTGGAGAGTTTCAGAGATCAAAACTCTGGGTCGGGGACAGAATTGTCACATTCAATGGATTTCCAACCAGAATTCTTGAGACCAAAGTTTGGTTTCTGGTCACTGGATTCAAAACATTAACTCTGATTTCTCTTCACAGATGCTGCCAGACCTGCTGAGCTTTTCCAGCAATTTCTGTTTTTGTTTCTGATTTACAGGATCTGCAGTTCCTTCCATTTTATTTGATTATCAAGGACCTGAATGTTCAGCATTTTGTCCAATATAAAATGTTCAAATAGCCAATCACTACGAGACAGAGACTAACAGTTAATAAGTCTGTTGTCCACCTGTAAACTTGTGAAATACTGACTCTCTTTGTCCCTGTGCTGCGTAACTGACTTACTCAAGGGCTAATGCAACAGGCCAGACAGACAGTAAGTCAGGTGGCATGTGAGACAGTATTGAATGCCCATTGAATGCTCATTGGCATTTGGTGCTAAAGGTTTGGATTATGACGCAGTCTGGATAAGGAGATAATCAAATGGACAGTCACTATTTTCAATAATATAAAAGAAAGAACTGTGGATGTTGGAAATCTGAAGCACAAATAGAAATTGCTGGATATTTCTCTCTGCATTCTCTGTAACGATGCTGCCAGACCCGTGGAGTTAACATTTTGACCCTTTTGCAGAATTGGACTTGAAATGTTAACTCTACTTTCTCTCCACTGGCTTCAATAAGCAGCTCTGCCACTCCCATTTTGGAGCAGATATTTTAATCTTCATTTGCTGAGGAACATCAACTCAGCTCAGTTTCCAGACATGAAAGTTTGTGTTTTGGAAATGTGCATGCAATTTAAATCCCTCTCATATGCCCTGTTGAAAAGGCTTTGGCTTCTTTTGATGGGCAACATAAAGACAGACCTTGAGCCTGTCCAATATGTTTGTATTAAAACAAATCAAAATAATAGCTCTGTATCTGAACGTGGGCAGCTTTTGCGTCAACTTAAACAAGCACATTGATGTAAATAAATACAGCATAAGGACAGTTAGGGGAAAGCAGCCACTCAAGGGGCTGATCGATAGGCCCCCTGATGTTAGACATGAAGAGATATTGGCTGCTTGTGATAGTGAGATGGCAATCATCATTGCTGACTTGAATCTACACAAAGACTGTGTAAATCAGGTTGGCAGCAGTAACGTGGATGAGAGGTTATTGATGATCTTCGAGAAAGTATCTTAGAGCTGCGTATTCTGAAGCAACCAGACAGAAGGTTATGTTATTATCATCTTATTTATACCGTGTAATGTGACAGGATTTATGAAACAATCTCAGTGTAAAGGCTCTCCTACGTAGCAGCCATCACAATATAATTCAATTTTAGATCCAATTTGAATGGAAGAAGATTGACTCTGAGGTAAGTATTTCAAACTTAAACAAAGTCCACTCTGCGGGCATGTAAACTAAGCCAGCTGAAGTGAATGGCATAACTGGCTCAGAGAGAGATCAGTAGACACAGTGATGGCAGAGATTTAAGAGGGTACCTCAGAATATTCAGAAGAAATATATTCTGACTGAAACAAGAGACTTTAATGGGAGGACTCGCTTTCTGTGGTTGACTGAAAAGTTGAAGAAACCATCCAACTTGAGGATATTGCAAAGATGGGTGGCAGGTCAGATGATTGATTAGAAAATAAAGTATGGCAGAGAAAAAGGTTAATTGGAAGGAGGAAATTGGAATCTCAGAACCCAACTCAAAATCTTAAAAACAACAAAGCAAGAGTTTCCATGGGTATTTAAAAACAAAACCTGTGCGCAATGTGAGTGTCACTCCTCTAGGGAGTGAGAATATTGAGTTATTGGTAGATGATAGGGGGCAAAAAGTGCAGAGCTGGAAAAGCACATCAGGTCAGACAGCATCCAAGGAGCAGGAGAATCGATGTTTCAGACATAAATCCTTCATCCATAGATGTTAAGGAAATGGCGAATTAAATGAATAAGTACTTTGCTTCTATCATCACTATAGAAGATACAAAAAGCATTTCAGTAATAGTGGTAAGTATCTGTTTTGCTGACATTGAAACTTCAGGCCAACTGTGTCTGCATGCTGACTCAGAACTGAGCACATGCACAGTTCCAGATTGTCTGCATCATCATCCCAATCTCCCTCACCCTCTCCCCTCCTCTCTGAATCTGAACATCACCACCATTCTCCGCACCACCTCTACCAGCCCCAACCACCATCAGACTGGACATCAATCTCTCTCTTCTCCAGGTCACAATCTCTCTCTCACCCTCAGACTTTCTCTCCCACCCCCACTCTATCCCTCCAAATCTCAACATCCAGTGAAACTGAGCAGACATGGAAAGAAGATGCATGATTGAAACACTTCAACCAATCACATTCACCCATGCATGAGTAAGCATCTCCCGAGAGAATACTGCATATGCTCCTCAGTGTCAACCCAACTGTAAGTCAGGAAGAAGGAGGGAGGGATGAACACAATGTAATTACAGTCACTAAGGAGGCTGGACTCAGCAAACTGATAATAGGTCTCATCACCTTCTGTCTTCATCCCAGAGTCTTAAAAGAGGTTGTTAATTCGGTTGTGGATGCATTAATGCAAATTCTTTGAATTTCCCAAGATTCATTAGACTTCACTCAGTCAGAGATGATTTAATCTGTCAATGTTTTGCCCCATCCCTTGACAGTGACCATCACCTCCCTGCCTCTAAACTTCTTCTGGCCCCAAAGCCTATCTGGAATGACTTGATGGCACTAACTGCTGTTTGTAGACTCTTGCTGACACTAACCTCTAGGATGCATAAGGTTCACTTGGTACAAAGTTCATTAATTGAAACCTGCTGTTTTTCTATTTCTACGGTATAATAATGTCTATTTAACCCTGACAGTATAATTCATTTCAACAGTCCCTTATTTTGAAAGAGGACGTAAATGCATTAAAGACAGTTCAGAGGAGGTTTACTCGATGAATACTTTGAATGAGTGGCTTGTGCAATCGGGTTAGGTGCTCAGACTGGGTTTGTTTCTGCTGGAGTTTAGACGAGTTAAGAGTGATCTGATCAAACTGTATAAAGGCTCTTAATGATCTTGACACAGTGAATGTGGAATGGATGCTTCTTCTTGTGGGTGAGTTCAGAATTAGGGACCATGTTTATAAAATTAGTGAGGAATCACACTTTTTGGACAGAGATGAAGAGAATTCTTTGTTCGGTTGTTTGGAATTGTCTGTCCCAGAAAGTGGGAGAGGTGAGGACAATGGATATTTTTAAGTCACAGGTAGATTTATTCCCTTGCATAACAAGAATCTAAGGTTACATTGGGTAGATGGGAACTCAAAACATAAACTTATCAGCCATAAACTTATGAAAGAGTGGAATAGGTTCAAGCGAGCAAATTAATTTGTTAAATACATTCATGAAAGTTTCCTCAAGCAGCATATAGAGGATCCTACTCAGGAAGGGACAAAACCCGACCTACTCATGGGAAATAGGGCAGGACAGGTGATGGAGGTGATAGTAGGGGAACACTTTGGGACCAGTCCTATTAATTTTAAAGTAGTTATGGAGAGGAACTGGTCCACAGGTTCAAGTTCGAAATTGGAGAAAGGTGAATTTTGATGGAATTAGACAGGAGCTGACAGGGGTTGATTGGAGTAGTTTGTTTGCAGGTAAAGGGACCTCCAGCAAGTGGGAGGCCTTTAAAAGTGAGATCGCTGGAGTTCAAGGTCTCTATGTTCCTATGAAGGTGAAAGGCAAGGTTGACAGGAATAGGGAACCCTGAATGACAAGAGATATTGAGGCTTTGACCAGAAAACGAATGAAGTATGGCTGAGGTACCAGCAGCTGGGACCAAGGGAATCCCTGGATGTATACAGGGGATGCAGAGTTTTACTGAAGAAGAAATCAGGAAAGCAAAAAGGGGGCATGGGAGGCCTTGGCTGAGAAGGTTATGATGCATCCAAAGAGGTTCTTTAAGTAAAAAAGAGTAAGAATAACTAGCGAAAGAATAGTTATTTCTTATTTTCTAAAGGCAAGTGTAAGTCATTGTGTTCCAGAGGCAATTCAATTGGACAAATTGATAGGCTTGAAGCAAAGCGCACTTTATTCTTACCCTGCAGTTAAAATAGTGATTTTAAAATAGCGGCAATTCCAAGATAGAGGTGGAGTAAGACACCTGAGATCGAGCTTGTCCACTCCTCCCATTTAGAGTCATCGGGTCATCGGGTCATCAAGTCATAGAGATGTACAGCACAGAAACAGACCCTTCGGTCCAACTTATTCAGATATCCTAAGCCAATCTAGCCCCATCTGCCAGCACCCGGCCCATCTTCCTCCAAACCTTTCCTATTCATATACCCATTCAGATGCTTTTTCAATGTTGCAATTGTATCAGCCTCCACCACACCCTGTAGCAGCTCAATCCATACATGCACCATCCTCTGTGTGAAAAAGTTGCCCCTTAGGTCTCTTTTATATCTTTCCCCTCTTACCCTAAACCTATGCCGTCTAAATTCTGGATTCCCCCGCCCCATTTGTCTATTTATCTTTTCCATGCCCCTTATGACTCTATAAACCTTTATATAGTCATCCCACAGCCTCCGACGCTCCAGGGAAAACAGCCCCAGCCTGTTCAACCCTGGCAACATTCTTGTGAATCTTTTCTGAACCCTTTCAAGTCTCACAACATCCTTTTAAAAGGAAGGAGAGCAGAATTGCACACAATATTCCAAAAGTGGCTTAACCAATGTCCTGTACAGCTGCAATTAACTCCTGTATTCAATACTGTGACGAATAAAGGAACGCATACCAAACGCCTTCTTCACTGTCATATCCTACCTGCAACTCTACGTTCAAGGCGCAAGAACCTGCACTCCAAGGTCTCTTTGTTCAGCAACACTCCCTCAGACTTACCATTAAGTGTATAATTCCTGCTAATATTTGCTTTCCCAAAATGGCTCCTACCATCACTACTTTACAGTTGATAAACATTTGCACAAACTCCCTGAAAATTTATTTTTACGTAGCTTTCCCATGCGTTCTTGGCCGATAGAATACAGGCCTAATGCACTTTATGGTCTCTTAAGAACGTCAACCTCTGTGTGGCAAATTCCCAACTGCAGCATTGCCATGTGCCCTTGCAGATTAGAGGGATAATTAGTGGGATTAGTTCAGCCTTGTTCAAAAGAGGAGAATTACTTGAATATCGAAGTAGTACTTACTATTCAAGCTCAATGAAGGAGGAACAGAATATCGGTTTGCTTCAGCATTGTCTCATATGCAGCAGGTGGGAGCTCTGTGAGTATTCCTTCATTTGAAAAGGGGATTTTCAAACTAAATGAGAGAGAATAATTGTATTAGATGAAATCAATCAAGTCCCATTCGCCAGCACCTGGCCCACACCCCTTCAAACCTCTCCCACTCAAATACCCATCCAGAAGCCCCTGAAATGTTGCAATTGTACCAGCCTCCACCACCTCCCCCGGCAGCCCAGTCCACACACCTTTCCTTTTCATTTTTCTCTTTTCCTTCTTCGATTTTCCATTTTTGATCTTTCTCCTCTCTTCTTTCTTCTCCTAGCCATGGGACTCCTGGCCTCAGACTGTGCACAAACCCAGCCTGACAGTCTCTCGGCCCAGCTGAGCAATCTCTCAGTGGCCTAAGGTGCCGCTCTCTCAGTGGCTGAGCATGTGCAGTCTCTTGGCCAGGTGTGTTGATCTCTCGGCCGGCTGTGGGGATCTCTCGGCCGGCTGTGGGGATCTCTCGGCCGGCTGTGGGGATCTCTCGGCCGGCTGTGGTGATCTCTCGGCCGGCTGTGGGGATCTCTCGGCCGGCTGTGGGGATCTCGCAGCCCGCCATGGTAATCTCTCAGCCAGCGTGATGATCTCTCAGCCCAGTTTGGTGATCTCTCAGCCCGGCATGGCCAACTCTCAGCTGGGGGATGGTGATCTCTCAGCCTGGTGTGGTGATCTCTCAACCCAGCGTGATGATCTCCCAGCCCGGTGTGATGATCTCTCAACCCAGCGTGATGATATCTCAACCCAGCGTGATGATCTCCCAGCCCGGTGTGATGATCTCTCAACCCAGCGTGATGATATCTCAACCCAGCGTGATGATATCTCAACCCAGCGTGATGATCTCTCGGCTCAGCGTGATGATCTCTCAACCCAGCGTGATGATCTCTCGGCTCAGCGTGATGATCTCTCAACCCAGCGTGATGATCTCTCAACCCAGCGTGATGATCTCTCAACCCAGCGTGATGATCTCTCGGCTCAGCGTGATGATCTCTCAACCCAGCGTGATGATCTCTCAACCCAGCGTGATGATCTCCCAGCCCGGGTGATGATCTCCCAGCCCGGGTGATGATCTCCCAGCCTGGTGTGGTGATCTCCCAGCCCGGGTGGTGATCTCCCAGCCTGGTGTGGTGATCTCTCAGCCCGGGTGGTGATCTCCCAGCCCGGGTGGTGATCTCCCAGCCTGGTGTGGTGATCTCCCAGCCCGGGTGGTGATCTCCCAGCCTGGTGTGGTGATCTCCCAGCCCGGGTGGTGATCTCCCAGCCTGGTGTGGTGATCTCTCAGCCCGGGTGGTGATCTCCCAGCCCGGGTGATGATCTCCCAGCCCGGGTGATGATCTCTCAGCCCGGGTGGTGATCTCCCAGCCTGGTGTGGTGATCTCCCAGCCCGGGTGATGATCTCCCAGCCCGAGTGATGATCTCCCAGCCCGGGTGATGATCTCCCAGCCTGGTGTGGTGATCTCCCAGCCTGGTGTGGTGATCTCCCAGCCTGGTGTGGTGATCTCCCAGCCCGGGTGATGATCTCCCAGCCCGGGTGATGATCTCTCAGCCCGGGTGATGATCTCCCAGCCTGGTGTGGTGATCTCCCAGCCCGGGTGATGATCTCCCAGCCCGGGTGATGATCTCCCAGCCTGGTGTGGTGATCTCCCAGCCCGGGTGATGATCTCTCAGCCCGGGTGATGATCTCCCAGCCTGGTGTGGTGATCTCCCAGCCTGGTGTGGTGATCTCCCAGCCCGGGTGATGATCTCCCAGCCCAGGTGATGATCTCCCAGCCTGGTGTGGTGATCTCCCAGCCCGGGTGATGATCTCTCAGCCCGGGTGATGATCTCCCAGCCCGGGTGATGATCTCCCAGCCTGGTGTGGTGATCTCCCAGCCTGGTGTGGTGATCTCCCAGCCCGGGTGATGATCTCCCAGCCCGGGTGATGATCTCCCAGCCCGGGTGATGATCTCTCAGCCCGGGTGATGATCTCCCAGCCTGGTGTGGTGATCTCCCAGCCCGGGTGATGATCTCCCAGCCTGGTGTGGTGATCTCCCAGCCTGGTGTGGTGATCTCCCAGCCCGGGTGATGATCTCCCAGCCCGGGTGATGATCTCTCAGCCCGGGTGATGATCTCCCAGCCTGGTGTGGTGATCTCCCAGCCTGGTGTGGTGATCTCCCAGCCCGGGTGATGATCTCCCAGCCTGGTGTGGTGATCTCCCAGCCTGGTGTGGTGATCTCCCAGCCCGGGTGATGATCTCCCAGCCCGGGTGATGATCTCTCAGCCCGGGTGATGATCTCCCAGCCTGGTGTGGTGATCTCCCAGCCCGGGTGATGATCTCTCAGCCCGGGTGATGATCTCCCAGCCTGGTGTGATGATCTCCCAGCCCGGGTGATGATCTCCCAGCCTGGTGTGGTGATCTCCCAGCCCGGGTGATGATCTCCCAGCCCGGGTGATGATCTCTCAGCCCGGGTGATGATCTCCCAGCCTGGTGTGATGATCTCTCAGCCCGGGTGATGATCTCCCAGCCTGGTGTGGTGATCTCCCAGCCTGGTGTGGTGCTCTCCCAGCCCGGGTGATGATCTCTCAGCCCGGGTGATGATCTCCCAGCCTGGTGTGGTGATCTCCCAGCCCGGGTGATGATCTCTCAGCCCGGGTGATGATCTCCCAGCCTGGTGTGGTGATCTCCCAGCCTGGTGTGGTGATCTCCCAGCCTGGTGTGGTGATCTCCCAGCCCGGGTGATGATCTCCCAGCCCGGGTGATGATCTCTCAGCCCGGGTGATGATCTCCCAGCCTGGTGTGGTGATCTCCCAGCCCGGGTGATGATCTCCCAGCCCGGGTGATGATCTCTCAGCCCGGGTGATGATCTCCCAGCCTGGTGTGGTGATCTCTTGGCCCAGCCTGATGATCTCTCGGTCCGGTGTGGTGATCTCTCGGCCCAGCATGTGCAGTCTCTTGGCCAGCTGTCGCCTTAGCGTGGGCCTCTGATCTCAAGGTGATTCTTTGAAGTGCGGTCCAACTGAGATTAAGCACTTAAGAAAGACTGTAATGTTTGAACCTGCATCTTTATTCCTTTATTTTCCACTTAAAAATAAGAATGTCTGCAACGTGTAACTTTTAAACTTACATCGTGTGTTTTATGTTATAGTATATTTACTTTAAAAATAAAAAGTGTTGAATTTTTAATATTGTTCTTTCTTCATACTCTGCCTCACAGCGCCAGAGACCTGGGTTCAATTCCCTCCTCAGGCGACTCTCTGTGTGGAGTTTGCGCATTCTCCCCGTGTCTGCGTGGGTTTCCTCCGGGTGCTCCGGTTTCCTCCCACAATCCAAAAATGTGCAGGTTAAGTGAATTGGCCATGCTAAATTGCCCGTAGTGTTAGGTGAAGGGGTAAATGTAGGAGTATGGGTCTGGGTGGTATACGCTTCGACGGGTTGGTGTGGACTTGTTGGGCCAAAGGGCCTGTTTCCACACGGTCAGTAATCTAATCTAATCTAATACCTTCTTCTTAAGGTTCTGTGCCGAAGTATTTGTCCCTAAGATAGTGCATTATACACTTCTCACTGTATTCCTGTACCTTTGTACTGAGTACGTGTGACAATAAAATCAAAATCAAATTACAGTCAAAAAAAGAAGAGTTGGAATAACTATTGGAAAACGTAGCAGGATAATGGGTTATTTATCTCATAAACAGCAACTGCTCCAATAGAGTAACACATCCTTGGCACAGGCAAATTCAATAAAATAGATTGTCTCACATGCAATTCTGGACAAGGACTGTAATAGAGTTGTTCAAGATTGCATTTACTTTCAGTGTTCAGGAAACAGTTCAATATTTTTGTTTATCCCTTTAAATCTTTCCTATTCATGTCCCTGTCCAAATGTCTTTGAAATGTTGTAATTGTACCTGCCTGGACCACTTTCTCTGGCAGCTCATTCCATACATTCACCCCCCTGCATGAAAATGTTACCCCTCAGGGAGGGAGTAGTGAATAAAAGGAGGAAGGTCTTGTTACAACTGCACGGTCACTGTTTCGACCACACACCGAATATTGCACTCAGTTTTGGTTTCCTTTATGAAAATGATATACTTGCACTGGAAGCAGTTCAGAGAAGTCTCAGTTCCTGCGAGGAAGGGATCCTTGTTTCAAAACTCCAATTAACCTGGATTAGAAACATTAACTCTCTTATCCCTCTACACCTGCTGCGGTTCTCCAGTGATTTCTTTTTGGTGTGTTCCAAGAGGTTTATATCTAGAATAATCAATACCCCAGAATGAGTTATGGACTGGAATCTAATCAAGGGATTTGGAGTAGTGATCTGACTGGAAAGCCACTGGAATTCTGAAAATGTGATTGCACTGATATTTTTGTCTCAATAGTATCCAGCGGAGGTGTCTTTTTAAAAGTAAAACACAATATTCAAACTTCCCTGTGCACTAGTCTGGGAAAGCCACAACTGGGACTGTATCCTCCAAGGTGGGTCTGTATCTCAGTGACCTGGAGTTGTTTCATAGCATCCCTGTTGCAGTGTTTTAAATACAGGAAGAGCTCACTGAACAGAGAAGAACAAAGAACAATGCAGCACAGGAACAGGCCCTTCGGCCCTCCAAGCCTGCGCTGACACATGTTACCCTTCCACACTAAAACCGTCTTCATTTCCAGAATCCGTATCCCTCTATTCCCTTCCTATTTGTGTATTTGTCCAGGTATTCCCTTGAATGCTGCTAATGTGTCTGAATCCACCCCCTCCTCTGGCAGGACATTCCAGGCACTCACCACCCTTTGTGTGAAAAACGGGCCTTGAACATCTCTTTTAAACTTCTCTCCTTGTGGTTTGAACCTGTGCCCCTCGTAATTGACGTCCCAACCTGTGAAAAAGCCTCATATTTCCACTTCATCCAATGCCATTCACAATCTTATAAACTTCTACATTCCAATGTAAACAAATCCAGTCTATCCAAACTTTCTTCATAGCTAAAACCAATCATACTAAGGCAACACCCTGACAAACCTTTTCTGTACCCTGTCTAAAGCATCAACGTCCTTCAAGTAGTGTGGTTATCAGAACTAGACACAATGTTCCTAGTGCAGCAAAACTAAAGTTCTACAAAGCTGAAGCATAACATGCCTATCATAGAAACCATAGAATCCTTACAGTGTGGAAACAGGCCATTTGGCCCAACAAGTCCACACCGACCCTCTGAAGATATCCCATGCAGACCCATTCCCCTCCCCTATTATTTCACATTTCCCCTGAATAATGCGCCTACCTTCCACATCCCTGAACGCTATGGGCAATCTAGCTTGGCCAATTCACCTAACCCACACATCTTTGGACTACTGTTATACTCAATGCCCATTCCAATGAAGGCAAGTATGCCATAAGCCTTTTTACTCCCTTATCCACCAGCAAGAAAGGAAGCACATGTCAAGTATAGACAGGATAGATCGAGTGAATCCTCAGAAGAGTATACATAAGAGAGAAATCAGGAGGGCAAAAAGGGTACATGAGATAGCTTTGGCAAATAGAGTTAAGGAGAATCGAAAGGGTTTTTACAAATACATGAAGGACAAAAGGGTAACTGGGGAGAGAATAGGGCCCCTCAAAGATCAGCAAGGGGGCCTTTGTGTGGAACTGCAGGAGATGGGGCAGATACTAAACGAGTATTTTGCATTGGTATTTACTATGGAAAAGGACATGGGAGATATAGAATGTAGGGAAATAAATGGTGACATCTTGAAAAATTACAGAGGAGGAAGTGCTGGATGTCTTGAAATGCATAAAAGTGGATAAATCCCGGGGACCTGATCAGGTGTACCTGAGAAATCTGTGGGAAGTGATTGCTGGACCTCTGATATTTGTATCAGCAATAGTCACAGGTGAGGTGCTGGAAGACCGGAGGTTAGCTAACGTGGTGCCACTGTTTAAGAAGGGTAGTAAGGACAAGCCAGGGAACTATAGACCAGTGAGCCTGATGTCGGTGGTAGGCAAGTTGTTGGAGGGACAGGATTTACATGTATTTGGAAAGGCAAGGACTGATTAAGGATAGTCAATATGGCTTTGTGCATGGGAAATCATGTCTTACAAACTTGACTGAGATTTTTGAAGAAATAACAGAGGATTGATGAGGGCAGAGCAGTAGATGTGATCTATATGTACTTCAGTAAGGTGTTCGACAAGGTTCCCCATGGGCGATTGGTGAGCAAGGTTAGATCACATGGAATGCAGGGAGAACGAGCCATTTGGATATAGAACTGGCTCAAAGGTAAAAGACAGAGGATGGTGGAGAAGGGTTGTTTTTCAGACTGGAGGCCTGTGACCAGTGGAGTGCCAGAAGGATCGGTGCTGGGTCCACTACCTTTCAACATTTATATAAATGATTTGAATGTGAGCATAAGAGGTATAGTTAGTAAGTTTGCTGAAGACACCAAAATTGGAGGTGTAGTGGACAGTGAAGATTACAATGGGATCTTGAACAGATAGGCTAATGGCCCGAGGAGTGGCAGATGGAGTTTAATTTAGATAAATGTGAGGTGCTGCATTTTGGGAAAACAAATCTTAGCAGGACATACACATTCATGGTAAGGTCCTAGGGAGTGTTGCTGTAAAAAGAGACCTTGGAGTGCAGGTTCATAGTTCTATGAAAGCGTAATCTCAAGTAGATAGGTTAGTGAAGAAGGCATTTGTTATGCTTTCCTTTATTGGTCAGAGTATTGAGTACAGGAGTTGGGAGGTCATGTTGTGGCAGTACAGGACATTGGTTAAGGCACTGCTGGAATATTGTGTGCAATTCCAGTCTCCTTCCTATTGGAAAGATGTTGTGAAACTTGAAAGGGTTCAGTAAAGATTTGAAGGGATGTTGCCAGGGTTGGAGAATTTGAGCTATAGGGAGAGGTTGAATAGGCTGGGACTTCTTTCCCTGGAGCATCGATGGCTGAGGGGTGATCTTATGGAGGTTTATAAAATCATGAAGGGCTTGGATAGGATAAATAAACAAAGTCTTTTCCCTGGGGTGTGGGAGTACAGAACTAGAGGGCATAGGTTTAGGGTGAGAGGGGAAAGATATAAAAGAGACCTAGGGGGCAACTTTTTCATTCAGAGGATTTTACGTAAATGGAATGAGCTGCCAAAGGAAGTGGTGGTGGCCAGTACAATTGCAACATTGAAAAGGCATCTAGATGGGTATGTGAATAGGAAGGGTTTAGAGGGATAAGTGCCAGGTGCTGGCAGGTGGGACTAGATTAGAACATAGAACATAGAACATAGAACAATACAGCACAGAACAGGCCCTTCGGCCCACGATGTTGTGCCGAACTTCTATCCTAGATTAAGCACCCATCCATGTACCTATCCAAATGCCGCTTAAAGGTCGCCAATGAATCTGACTCTACCACTCCCACGGGCAGCGCATTCCATGCCCCCACCACTCTCTGGGTGAAGAACCCACCCCTGACATCTCCCCTATACCTTCCACCCTTCACCTTAAATTTATGTCCCCTTGTAACACTCTGTTGTACCCGGGGAAGATTGTTTTGGGATGGCATGGACGAGTTGGATGGAAGGGTCTGTTTCCATGCTGCATATCTCTATGACTCTATGACACTGTGACACTGCCACCTTTAGTGATCTGTGGATGTGTACACCCAGATCCCTCTGCATGTTAATGCGCCAAAGGGTTCTGCCATTCACTATATAATTGCCAGTTGTATTTGACCTTTCAAAATGCATCACCTCACATTTGTTGAGATTAAACTCCATCTGCCATTTTTTCTGCCCATGCCTCCAACTGATCTATGTTCTGTTGTATCCTCTGACAATCCTCCTCATTATCCACAAGTCCACCAATCTTTGCATTGTCCCACGTAATAATTAGACTCGTTACATTTTCCTCCAAATTATTGATAAAGACCATGAACAGTAGAGGTCCCAGCTCTGATCCCTGTGGAACACCATTAGTTACAGCCCTCCATTCTGAAAAGCATCCTCCACCACTCCCCTCTGTCTCCTACGATTGAGTCAGTTCTAAATAGGAAAATCCATCTTGCCAGCTCACCCCAATACCATGTGACTTCACCTTTTGTACCAGTCTGCCATGAGGGGCCTTGTCAAAGGTTTTACTGAAGTCTATGTAGACAACATCAACTGGTTTTCCCTCATCAAACATTTTCATCATCTCCTTAAAAAACATGGTCAAGTTAGGAAGGCACGACCTCTCCCACACAAAACCATGCTGTCTGTCACGAATAAATCCACTTTCTTCGAAATGCATATAGATCTTGTCCGTCTGAATCTTTTCCAATCATTTCCCTACACTGACATAAGGCTCACAGGTCTGTAATTCCCAGGATTATCCCTGCTACCCTTCTTAAACAATGGGACAACATCAGCTATTCTCCAGTCCTCTGGAACCTCACCTGTGACCAGTGAGAATACAGAGATGTCTGTCAATGCTGCAGCAATTTGTTCTCTTGTCTCCCTCAATATTCTGGGACTGATCCCATCAGGACCCAGGGACTTATTTACCTTAATACTTTTTAAAACACACACAATGTTTCCGTGTCCGTGTTTAACCTGATGTCATGAGGCTTCATGGGGTCTGGCATTAATGCTGAGCCCTTCCAGAGCACAGCCCTCTTGACTGTATCCCACGGAGCTGTTCCCTCTGCTGGCTCTGTCCTGCCAGTGGGACAGGACCTGCCCTGAGATAGTCATTGTGTTGTCTGGGACATTGTCTGTAAAGTGGGATTCTGTGAGTGTGACCATGTTCAATTGTTGCTGGATTAGTCTGTGAGGAATATACTGCAGGGCAGTTTTAAGTGTTATACAAGAAAGAGTTAACACCTCTTGATTTCTTTCAATTTTAAAATCATGCGGAACTAAATTTAGTTCTCGTTTGCCTCAATGATCAGAGTACACACCCGATTATTTCTCAATTCAGTAACTGCAGTAACCAACTGAGTCATCTCCCAACACACTGCCCGATCTAATACATTGAAAACAGCTTCGGAAAGGCCTGAATTCAAATATAGTGCTGCTGCACCTCACTGTCCCTCCAATAAAGAGTGAGTCAATGTTGGGATCTGAAATCTGTCCAGAGAGCTTCCAAACTGGATCCAGGCAGTTATTCAAATACCCCCTCACTACAGACAATGCAGAACTATCTCAGAGAGGGTGCAGAATATTCCCAAAGGGGAGAGGGACCAGCAGGATGTTGCTGTACACATTGGTACCCATGATACAGGATGGGAAAAGGACGAGGTTCTGAGGGGAGAAAATAGGAATTTAGGCAGGAACTTAAAAAGTCGATCCCGGAGGGTAGTTGGAAGGAGGGGGGTGAGGGTGTGAGTCCTTTTAGGGTAGAGAGTACGGGAAAGAATATCAGGGTTATATGATTTAACCAAATCAGAAATTATATAGGTACTTAATAAAAGCAGAGGGTTTAGTAAACGGATTCCCGTGGCTGGGTTTTGAGATTTCACTCCCTATTGCTGGTTTATTCCCTCATTCATTCCATTTCACGGAAGCGCGATTTGACAGTAACTTTCTTAAAGGGGACACGGACCCCATTCAATCTGTATCTAACAGGTCCGTGCTGATGGAGACAACTTGTTTGATGTCCTGCAAGCTGTTCAAGTCCCGGTAGATGGTTCTGAGGGGGATTAGTATTCTCATCTTTTCATAGTTTCGGGTGAGATAGTGCGCTGGGGAGTGGGGAGACCACAGTTTGATGAAATGCGGAAGGAGTAAATACCGAGCGATTGTGAGTGGGTTGGCAAATAAAGGGCCTTAATATAAAAATAAAGAAACATATCGTACAATATCTCACAAACCCATAGAATAAGATGTTTGAAGGTGATTGACTCTCTGCATCAATAAAGACACGCCAGCGAGCCCAGGGAGACATTGGTAATGATTAACTGATATGGGTGAGCAGGGCAGAACCTCAGCAGATCACAGGGTATTCAGGGACAAAGGTTACAAGATAAACAAGTGACCACATCAGCGAACAGGCCCCGTGTGTTTGAATCTGACTGGGAGATATGTAACTCACAATGACCTGATGTAATCAAAATGCCGAGTTAATTGGATTGTAAATTTGATGTAATGAATTTACAGACCTGATGGAATTAACTTCCTCCCCAACTGATTGACAGACCTGATGGAATTAACTGCCTCGTCAACTGATTGACAGACCTGATGGAATTAACTGCCTCGTCAACTGATTTACAGACCTGATGGAACCATCGCCCATTTGATTGACTTGTGGACTTGATATGACCAACTGCACACGAACAGTTAATTTGCAGCCTGACATAACTTTGATTACAGAAAGTGTAAGATTGGTATTGTGCGGGTGTCTGACAGAGAGAGCTCGATTGTCTTGTGTGACGGTCTTGAGTTCCTCTCCTGGCTGTAATCGATTCCCGCTGGAATAAACTGCTGTTCCTGCTGAATTGCCCAGGCCTTCAGAGTCTTCTTGCCTCATAGACAGTGGTCACTCCTACAGCAGTAATATCTGGATTTCTCCCAGTGCCGTGTCCCAGTGGGAGTAGGAACAGGAGGGTGGAGCAGATGAATGTGTCGCTGAGGAGCTGGTGGAGGGGAAAAGGATTCACATTTTTGAATCATTGGAATCTCTTCTGGGGTAGAAGGGACCTGTATAAGAAGGGACAGTTGCACCTGAATTGCAAGGGGACTGATATACTGATGGGGAGATTTGCTCAAGCTGCTTGGGTTGGGGGCGGAGAGGTTTGGAATTGATACCCAGGGAGATAGTGGGGAAAGAGATCAGTCTGAGACAGGTATCGTTGGGAAGACGAGCTTGTCAATTACACCAGGGCAGGCAGGAACACAGCAGCGAACGAGGTAGGACTGAGGAATTAAACTGCATTTATTTCAATGCAAGTGGCCTAATAGGTAAGGCATTACAAATCAGGGCATTGTAGGAACATGGGACTAGGATATCATTGCAATTCCAGAGACATGGCTCAGGGATGGACAGGACTGGCAGCCTAATGTTTCAGGGTAATTGAAGCTAGAGGAATGATTGAAAGGGGGCAAGAGAGGGAGTGGTGTTTTTTTTGATTAGGGATAATATTACGGCTGTACTTAAGGTGAGTATCCCTTTCTTATTTCTCGGTTCCACCCAAATTGCTTCTTTTTTAATCATTTATGGGACAATGGGTGTTGCTAGCTAGCCAGCACTGATAGCCCATCCCTGTTTGTCCCTTGAGAAGGTGGTGGTGAGCTGCCTTCTTGAATCACTGCAGTCCACTTGCTGTGGGTTGACCCACAATGCTGGTAGGGAGGGAATAATTTCCCTGGATGTACTCACAGGAATAATCACCTGATTAGGAGTTTACTGTGGATTCCCAAAAGTCAGTGGGAAATAGAGAAGCAAACTTGTAAGGAGTTGTCAGTTATCTGTAAGAATAATAGGGTGGTAATCGTAGGGGATTTTAACTTTCCAAAGCTTAGACTGGGACTGCCATAGTGTTAAGGACCTGGTTGGAGAGGAATTTGTTAAGTGTGTACAAGAATTTTTTCTGATTCAGTATGTGGATGTACTTACTGAAGAAAGAGCAAAACTTGACCTACTCTTGGGAAATAAAGCAGGGCAGGTGACTGAGGTATCAGTGGGGGGGCACTTTGGGGCCAGGGACCATAATTCTATTAGTTTTAAAATAAAGTTAAAAATCACACAACACCAGGTTATAGTCCAGCAGGTATATTTGGAGGCACTAGCTTTCAGAGCAGCATTCCTTCATCAGGTGGTTATACCTAATAAAGGAGTGGTGCTCCGAAAGCTAGTGCTTCCAAATAAACCTGTTGGACTATAACCTGATGTTGTGTGATTTTTAATGTTGTCCACTCCAGTACAATACCAGCACCTCCAAATCAGGCAGTTTTAAAATATTGATGGAAAAAGACAGACTGGATCTAAAAGTTAAAGTTCTAAATTTAGAAGAAGGCCAATTTTGATGACATTAGGCAAGAACTTTCAAAAGTTGATTGGAGGTGGGTATTCACAGGTAAAGGCCGGCTGGAAAGTTGGAAGCCTTCAACAATGAGATAATGAGAATCCAGAGACAGTATGTTCCTATTAGGGTGAAGGGCAAGGCTGGTAGGTGTAGGGAATGATAGATGACCAGAGAAAATGGGGCTTTGTTCAAGAATAAGGTTTTGTTCAAGCGTATGTCAGATATAGACAGCAGAGATCGAGAGAATCTCTAAAAGAATATAAAGGCAGTAGAAGTATACATGAGGGAAATCAGGAAAAGAAAAATGGGACATGAAAAAGCTTTGGCAAATAGGGTGAGGGTGAATTCGATAGGATTTCTTTTTCTTTCTCCGCCCCCCCCCCCCCCCCCCCCGCCACACGACCACCCAATCGCAGTAGTGCTTATTTTTCCCCAGCACCCCTGCGTGCAGGTGTCAGAACCTGTGAAGCACAACAATTACTTCAATCTTTATTTATATTCCACCATCAGGAAGAAACACTGAGTGACCCGTGGACAAGCAGTGCCCTTCTCATCAAAGGGCAATGCTGCATGATGAAACAGTGAAGGGGAGGGTAAGGATTAAATCAAAATAGAGTTGGAGGGGAAAATAATACACTCCATTCCCTGTGGTGCCCACCTCTCCCTGAAAATCTCGAGGGTGTTGGTGGACACTGCGTGCTCCTTCTCCAGTGACACCTGGGCTCTAACATACCCGAAAAAGAGGAGCAGGCCCTAACGCCCCCCCTCCACGGCCCACTACCTGGACCGACTTATGGCCAGGCCCAGGAGCAGACCCACGAGGAGGTCCTCTGACCTACCCTCCCCCCTCCACACTGGGTGCCCGAAGATCAGAAGCGTGGGGCTGAAGTGCAACCAGAAACAGAGGAGAAAGTTTTTAAGAAAATCAAAAAGGAAGTGCAAATGCCCACACCCCATATATACATGGTCTCTGGACTCTACAGCACCACAGAACAAGCAGTTGGGCTGAGAGTCCATGAGCCACCGTAATGCGGTTGTAGGAAACAGCTGCGTGCAGCACCCTCCACTCCAGATCCCCGAGAGAAAGGGGGAGGACCCCCATGTAGAGAGCTCTCCACTGAGGATCCCCATCACCGAGTGGCAAAGGGGCACACCAAGGCATGTCCGGGCGGTGGATGAGGGAATATAGGTGGACGGTGTGCAGCAGCAGTCGGCACAGGGCCCACCATTTTATGTCCCTAAAAAGGGCAAAACTAAAACTCCGGAGGTAGCTCAGGTTGTGGGGCACAGGCTCCTGCAGGAAGTACACGACCTCGGCGACATTGTGAAATTCCGTCCGGGCAGGGTTTTTGCGATCTTTCTGGATAATCCAATATACGGATAATCAAATGTCGATTGTTGAACCGGGCAACAATCAACCTACAGGAGTATTCCCTCCCAGTTGGAGAACACTGCAGCATTCCAGACCTTTGGATGACCATGCTCCAAGGCGGACTTCGGGGCAGGCAACAACGCAAAGTGGCTGAGCTGAGGCTGATAGCCAAGCTCAGTTCCCACAGGGCTGGCTTCAACCAGCATCTTGGGTTCATGTCACACTACAGGTGACCCAACTGCACTACACACACACACACATACACATACACACACATACACATACACACACATACACATACACACACACATACATACACACACT
Organism: Chiloscyllium punctatum; assembly: GCF_047496795.1. NCBI lineage: Eukaryota > Metazoa > Chordata > Chondrichthyes > Orectolobiformes > Hemiscylliidae > Chiloscyllium > Chiloscyllium punctatum. Next base: position 37,115,816 of record NC_092757.1, on the reverse strand, counting down.
TAGACAGACACACACATATAGACACACACATGCCTACAGACCCATACACTCATGCAGACCCTCTCTCATACGCTCACATGTACACTCCCTTACTCACACGCGCCCTCTCACAGACCTATACCCCTTTACACTCACACTCACACATAAACGCACACTCGCTCACATACCCCTACCACAGACACACACACCCACCTAGGCACACACACATATAATTTTGTGGGAAGAATTTGTACTTTCAGAATTACATTTTATTTCGCTCAAACACTGCACGAATCCATGTAAGATTCTGTCAATCTCTTTTTGAGATTAGAATCAGTCTGAACATTGGGGCACAGACAGCGACACACAGGGCACCTCACACCTTCAATGTATTACCTTGGCCAACATGGCACCGATTGTTAAAGCTCAGTTGAGAATGTAACTTTAAGCAAGTTCTGGGATTTCCATATGAAAGAACTGAAACAACATGCCCATTCTAAAAGATGAAAGACTTAACAAACAATCCAGGCCTTTTTCAATATTTTATTTCAGTTACATCACACTAAACTTTTGCTATAAATTGTTTCCTACGATCTTATACTCTAGAACCACAACCACCTGATGAAGGAGCAGTGCTCCGAAAGCTGGTGCTTCCAAATAAACCTGTTGGACTATAACCTGGTGTGATGTGATTTTTAACCTGAAACAGATAAAGGTTGATAAACCTCCAGGACCTGTGCAGGTGTAACCTAGAATTCTGTGAGAAGTGAGGGAAATTATTACTGGGCCCCATTCTGAAATATTTGTATCATCGATAGTCACAGGTAAGGTGTCAGAAGACTAGAGGTTGGCGAATGTGATGCCATTGTTCAAGAAATGTGGGAAGGAGAAGCCAGGGAACTCTAGATCAGTGAGCCTGGCATTGGTGCTGGGCAACATATTGAAGGGGGTTCCTGAGGACACGTTTTGCATATATTTGGAAAGGTTCAGCATAAATTAGGTCCACATGGTGGGAAGTCATTTTCCACTAACTCAATTGAGTTATTTTAAGATGTAATGAAGAGGATTGATGAAGAAAGAATGGTGAACATGATCTATATGTACTTCAGTTCAGTTTTCAACAAAGACTTGGATGGTATATTGGTTAAGCACATTAGGTCATGTGGAATGTAAGAAGAATTAGCCGTTTGGGTACTGGAAGGTTGCTTTCCAGACTGAAGACCTGTGACCAGTGGTGTGACACATTGATTGGTGCTGGGTCCACCGCTTTTGTCATTTATATAAACAATTTGAATGTGAACACTGGAGGTATAGTTAGTAATTTTGACACCAAAATTGGAGGTGTAGTTGACAACGGAGAAGATTCCCTCAGAGTACAATGGGACCTTGATCAGATGGATTACTGGGCTGAGAAGTGGCAGATGGAGTTTAATTCAGATAAATGTGAGGTGCTGCATTATGGAAAGGCAAGTCAGAGTGGGACATATGCACTTAATGGTAAAGGGCCTGGGGACAGTATCTGAACAAAGAGACCTTGAAGTGCTGGTTCATAGAAGTTTGAAAGTGGAGTCAGGGATAGACAGGGGAGTGAAGAAGGTGTTTGGTATTTAGATATAGACTTAAACTTCATTATCACGTGTACACAAGTACAAACATTGTGCATCTCAGGTACAAAGGTACCTCAGCACAAAACGTAGGTACACATAGTAACGCAAAATCTAAGTTAGAAGGAAGGAATTACTGTGTAGAAAAATAAAGTTTAATGTTAACATTACAGTCTACATCCACACCCCAGATGGCCATTCGACATGTTATTCAATTGGGTCCTGGAGGTTACTCTTGAGAGATTAACACAGTCCTTTTCAATTTTATCGTCAATGTGACTTGGAGATTGAGATTTGTTTCCAGACCAGTTTGGAGAGAAATATAAATCATTTCTTTATCTCTTGCTCTGTTTGAGTGTTAGAATAAAAACATATCACTGGAAGGTGAGATCAGAGTGGGACTGAACAGTGTCTCTGTCTGAGCCTGTGGGAGTGATGACCCTTCTGTGTCTCTGTATCTCTGTCAGTGATAATGTGAGTGTGTGTGAGAGGGAACTACCTGCATTGTTATTTGTGTCTCAGCTGGAAGGTGGGAAGAAGAGCAGAAGGGAAAGGCTGTGATGGGCTGGAGGGCAGGAGAGGCTGAAATGACAGAGTAACAATATTGACCAAAATGGTGCAAGGAACTGGGTGGAGGCGAGGTGGGAGAATGGGAGAAGAGAAGAAACAAAAGATTGGGGTGTAAATGATCCTCACTAACTGTCATCTAAAAACAAACAAAACAAAAGAAAATGGTGACAGAGATAAGAAAGTGAGGTACTCTGTCATGTCCCCCTTCACTGTTTACAGGATGCACATTTACTCTCAGATTCTGAATGAATTCTGTCTGTTTTCTCATTATTAACTCTCGCATTGCCAGTTACTCTCAATTTTAAAGGATTTGTTTCAGCAAATGGACCTGGAGTCAAGCAACCAATTCATTGGATTTACAGAAATTCTGTTCCAGCCCAGTTTCAGTGGGAAGACACAGGGAAATGTCCTCTGGCTGTTGGTGTGATGGATGGACCCTTCCTCTCAGATCCTGACAACTTCGCATGAAACAAAGAGTCTGTCACTGACAAGCAATCTTTGTGCACGTGACGTGGCTCCTACATGTGCACTGGACATGACAGAGATAGTTTGTGGTGAAGAGGCTGGAGGATACAAAGAGAGCGAGGGGTGGAGGTGTTGGAGGAGATTACAGAGATAGGGAAGGGGGGTAGGGTCTGGAGGTGGTTACAGTGATAGGGTGGTGTTTCGGGGCAGGGTGATGTCACAGAAAGGTGGAGGAGTGCAGGTCCTGGAGAAGGTTTTATAGATAGGGCAGCATGTTATTATTCCTGATCATCCAGCACTCCCTACACTTACAATCTTTGCCCTTCACCCTAGCAGGAACATACTGTCCCTGAACTCTCATGATCTCTTTTTCAAAGGCTTCCCATTTTCCAACCATTCCCTTTACCTGTGAACATCTGGCCCAATCAACTTTTGAAATGTCTTGTCTAGTACTATCAAAATTGGCCTTACTCCAGTTTAGAACCTCAACTTGAGCTACAAGTCTTCTCAAAATTTGATATATCCCTGGTGATGGGGTCTGTTTGTCAGTGGCAGAAATGGCAGAGGATGAGGGTGTTGTATCTGAGGATGGTGGAGTACAAGGTGAGGACTGAGGGGTTCTCTCCTTGTTGAGTTTGGAGATATGGAGTTCAAGGGCTGGGGTGTGGGAAGTGCAGGAGATGCACTGGAGGGCATCATCGACCACGTGGGAGAGGAAACGGTGGTTCTTAAAGAAGGAGGCCGAATAGGGACGGCTTGGGAGAGGTTTTTGTATCCGGACAGTGAAATGTTGGATTATTTGTGGAGGAATTTTTTTTTCATTTTTTCAGTTAAGTTTTCGATTTCTGTTTAATATTTATGTTTTTAATTTTTCTTTGCATGCTCCATATTAAATAAAGAAGGAAAAATAGTTTCATTTAATATATAAGGACCTATTGAGAGCTTCTTCTTTGCAGGATTAATGTTACTGATGGCCTGTAAGAGATATTGAGTGTGATGACTCATACATACAGTGAAGTGATTACAAAGCAGCATCATTCAGATCGATAACTGTCCGTCAGGAAGGGTATGAAGGTGGTTTAGAAGTCTCCTGTGGCTATTCCTCTCTCAGACAGATATTCCATTTTGGGGATTGTTGAATGAGAAAAATAGACATGGTCAACAGATCTTGAGCACTAACAATCAATTTTATGTTAAATGGGCTTGTCAAGATTGAAAAGAATAATTGTTTTTGGGAACTCTCCTGCGAGGGGCGCAGACAGGAGACTCTGCGGTAGTTAGTGTGAATCGAGGAGAGAACGTTGCTTTTCTGCTGCCAGGGTAAAAGATTCTCAAAACGTTTGAAGCAAATTGTCAAAGTGGAGAGTGAGAAGCTGGAAATTGTTGTACACATCGATAGGAATGACATAGTCAGGGAAAGGGTTAAGGCTTTACAGAGTGAGTATAACTGGTTAGGGAGAAGGTTCATAAACAGAATATGAAAAGTAATAATTTCTGGTTTACTTCTGGTGCCAAGTTCGAATGAGGGAAGGAATAAAAGGACAGGGCAGATAACTCAATGGTTGACGAGGTGCTGCACTGTGCAGGGAGTCACTTTCTTGGAGCATTGGGATCTCTTCTGGGACAGAAAAGACCTGTTTAAAAGGATGGGTTTCACCTGAACTAGACCAATATCCTGGTGGGGAGATTTGCTCGTTCTTTTTCAGGAGTTTGTAAGATTTGAGAGGGGTGGGGCAGGGGGCTTTCTAAACAACAGTGAAAATAGAAAGAAAGATGACAATGATTCTGAATCAGAAAACAGCACGTTCTTTAGACAAAACAGACAAGAACAAGTCAGAGAACAAAGGAACACTGAACACTGAAACTGCATTTATTTCAATGCAAGAGGTCTCATGGATAAGGCTGATGAACTCAGGGCATGTAAGGGAACATGGGCCTGGGATGTCATTGCTATTACAGAAACATGGCTGAGGACTGGAAAAGACTGGCAGCTCAGTGTTCTGGGTTTTAGATGGTACAGGAAGGACAGAAAGAGGCAAGGTGGGAGAAGGGCTGGCATTTTTGATTAATGAAAATATTCTGACTGTAATTCGGGAAGATATTTCTGAGGGATCATTTAGTGAAAATATATGGGTTGACATTAGAAATAAGAAAGGGACGATCACCTTAATGGGATTGTACTATTGGCTCCCAATAGTCAGAGGGCAATTGAGAAGCAAAAATGTCAAGAGATCTCAAATATATGGAAGAATAATAAGTTTGTAATAGTATGGGATTTTAATTTTCCAAATGCTGTCTCAGACTGCCATGGTGTTAAAGGTTTTGATGGTGAAGAATTGTTCAATTGCAAGAAAATGTTCTTTTATCAATATATAAATCTTCCAATGAGAGACAGATCAAAACTTGACCTTCTCTTGGGAAATAAGGCAGGGCAAGTGACTGAAGTGTGAGTCAGGGAAAACTTTTGGACCAGAGATCATTATCCTCGTAATTTTAAAATAGTTATGGAAAAGGATAAAAGGTAAAGCTCTTAATTGGGGTAAGGCAAATGGTTATGAAAGGATATGAAACAAGACCTTTCAAAAGTTGATTGGAGTAGACTAATCGCAGGGAAAAGGATGACTGACAAGTGGGAGGCCTTCCAAAGTGTGACAACAAGAGTTCAGAAACATTCTGTTCCTGTTAGAGTGAAAGGCAAGGCTGGTAAGATTACAGAACAATGGATGAATAAAGATGTCGAAGTTCAAGTCAAGAATAAAAATAACCATCTATTAGAGAGACAATTGGGATCAACTGAATGTCTTGAAGAGTGTAAAGAGTGTAGGGGCATTCTTTAGAAGGAAATGAGGAAGGCAAAGAGGGGACAGGAGATAGCCTTGGCAGGTAAGGTTAAAGATAATCCAAAGAGATTCTGTAAATACATTGAGTGACGGAGAGAGGTTAGAACCCCTTAAGGACCACGAGGTTGTCTTTGTGTTGAACCTCAAGAGATGGGAGAGATATAAATGAATATTTTGAGTCAGTTTTTACTGTGAGAAAGACATGGAGGTGAGAGTAATCAGGGAAATAAATATTGATCTTTTGGAAAGAGTTCACAGTCCAGAAGAGGAAGTGCTGGAGATCTTAAAAAATATAAAGGCAGATAAACCTCCAGGACCTGATCAAGTGTTTCCCAGGAAGCTTTGGAAGTTATGGAGAAAATTGCAGGGCCCCTTGCAGAAATATTTGAATCATATACAAACATGGGTGAAGAATTGGAGGACTGGGGTGTGGCTAAAATGTTATTGTTTAAGAAGGGATGTGAGGAGAAGCCTGGGAACAATCGACCTGTGAGTCTGACTTCGGTTTTTAGAGATGATTCTGAAAGATAGAATTTAAAGAGGTTGGAGAGGAAAGAATTGATTTGAAATGGTCAGTATGGTTTAGTGTGAGGAAAATCATATCTCACACACTGGGTTTGTTTTGAGAAGTAACCAAAATGATTGATGAGGACAGAGAGGTTGATACTTTTTGTTTAGCTTTGTGTAAAGCTTTTGATGAGGCTCTGCACGGTAGACTAATTAGTAAAGTTAGATCACATGGAATTCAGGGTGGGCTTGCCTTTTGGATATATAATTGGCTTTACAGTAGAAGACAGCAGGTGATGGTGGATCATTATTTTTCAGATGTAGGCCTGTGACCGGCAGTGTTTCACAATGATCGGTAATGGCTCCACTTCTGTCTGTCATGTATATGAAGGATTTGGATGACAATATAGGAGGCATGGTTAGTAAGTTTGCGGATGACACCAAAATGGTGAAATGGCCAGTGAAGAAGGTTACCCAAGATTGCAAAGAGATATTGATTGATTGGGCGAAAGGGTTGAGGATTGGCAGATAGATTTTAACTTGGATAAAGTTGAGGTGTTGCATTGTGGGAATACAAATCAGGACAGGACTTCATGGTCGGGCCCTGGGTAGCGTTGTAGAGCAGAGAGAGACCTCAGGGTCAGGGACATAGTCCTTTGAAATTTGCATCATATGTAGACAGGGTGGCTAAGAAGGTAATTAGCATGCATTGCCTTCATTGCTCAGAACTCTGATTATCAGAGTTCTGACATTATATTGAACTTGTACAAGACAGTGATGAGGCCTCTTCTGGATTAGTGTGTGCAATTCTCATTGCTCTGTTTAGGAAGGATATTATTAAAGTGGAGAGGGTTCAGTAAAGATTTACCAAGATGTTGCCAGGAATGAAGAGTTTGAGATATAAAAATGGGCTGTTGCGTTGGAGGTGAAGGATGATCTTATTGATGTTTAAAAAATTATAAGGGGCATAGATAAGGTGAATGACAAGTGTCATTTCCCTCAGGTGGGGGAGTTCAAACCTGGGGGTATATTTTTAAGGTGAGAGGAGAAAGATTGAAAAAGGACATGAGGGGCAGCATTTTTAGTAGTTCGTGTGTGGAATGCAATACCAGAGGGAGTGGTGGATGCACGTACAGTTATAGTGTTTAAAATACATTTGGATAAGTTCATGAATAGGAAAGGTTTGGAGGGATATGGGCCAAGTGCAGGCAGGTGGGAATAGTTTAGTTTTGGAACATGGTCGGTGTGGCCTGGTTGGTCCGAAGGGTCTGTCTCCGTGCTGCATGAGTGTATGACTCCATGACATTATGGTACGCAGTCAAAAGACACATCAGTCTCTGCCCTTTGCCCTCCAGCCCAGGGGCTGGGTTGCAGCGGGGTGGTGGGGGGAAGGGTATTGTTGATGGATGGAGATACCGAAGGGCTTTTATATGCAGTGGGTGTATAGTGGAGAAACTACAGAGGGGCAGTTTAGAGTAGATGAAACTGCACAGGGGAGGGCAATTAGACAGGAGCCATGGAGAGGGACAGGGGCCATGGAGGGGGACAGGGGCTAAATTTGTGATGGGGGGAGGTTATCCAAAATTGAAGGGGGTGCAGATTCAAGATTGAAAGACAGAAATAGGGAAGGAAAGGAAGAGAAAGAAAGAAAGAAAAAGAAAGAGAAGAAGAAGGAGCAAGAGAGTGAGAAAGAACACAGAAAAAGATAGAAAGAAGAGGCAGGAGAGAAAAATACAAGAGAAGAGGCTATCAGTAAGATAGATAGAGAGAGTGATAGTGTGAGAGAGAAGGTTGAGAGGGAAAGAGTAATGTAGAGTGATACAGACAGAGGCAAAGAGAGAGACAGAGGCAAAGAGAGAGATCGAGAGAGGAAAAAGAGGAAAAATCAGATAGATGCAAACAGGTGATAAGGAAAGAGGGATTCGGATTGGTCTAAACTCTCTGGATGGTCACTCTCACACTCACTCTCTCCCACTGAGGACTGAATCTACTCCAGGGGCTTGTTTTTGAGATTCAACCATTCCCCACACTCTGTCCCCACAGAGACAGACAGAAACCCACAGAAACTCACCCCCTGCTCAGTGCACACAGTGAAAGGGACAATGGCTGCCAGCACCCATTCGACATATCCCCAAGTCTCTTACTCAAAGCCCCTCTCTGCCCAAGTCCTAGCACATCCAGTCAGCTCTTATCTCCCTCTACCTGGGACATACCTCCCCCAGGGATGGAGCACAGCCAGTCACCTCAGTGGGATTAAAGGGGTGAGGGAGGGAGGAGTTGTGAAAGAATGCAGCAGGTAAACAGTTTCATCCAATCTGCCTCTGACAAGGAGACTAAAAGAAACATATTCCAATGAATAACTGACATTAAAGAAATATAAAATATGCAACTACTAGAGAAGTATGAAGCTGGCAGATATGGCAAAGAGTACAATCGCAGAATTCTTCCTGCTCTCTACCTCTGGATCATTCTGTGTTTTTCTCTGACCTCTCAGTTCCTTCCGCACCTTAATGTCCTTGAAGATGTGTCTGACAGTCAGAATGTTGATAAAGAGAATAAAAGAGAATGGGAACATTGGTGTTAAAATAGTCTGAAAATATTTAAATCCACTGAGAGTCATAAAGATAACTGTACGTGACACAACAGTACCATCTAACATTGTTGATCATCTTTCCAGGTTTATGAATGAAGAAGTTGGGAATGTTCTTGAAACAAAAGAAGCTGTAGATTGTTGCGAGAACCTTCATTGCAGTTTTCCCTGTGCAATACTTAGTTTTCATCTCATGTAAACAAATGGCAACAAATCGATCAAAGGAAATAGCAATGGTGAACCACGCTGAACAATCAATGGTCAAATGGATGAGGAAATAGAGAACACCACAAACAGGAGTGATTTGCTGGAAACACAGTGGATAATAATAACGTTGAAATTGGCGAAGGATGAGATAAAAAAAACGATGAACAGTAGATCTGACACAGTCATGGCCACCAGATAGCGAGTGCTGCATAGAGAAAGGCCACATTTGCCCTGAGCTAAGATTGTAACCACTGCTAGACTTACTGTAAGAGAAAGGAAAAAAAGAGACTTGAAGTTATTACTCAAACATTCTCTGTGCCTGAGCCCAGACTGTCAGTGATGACACAAAGATAATTGTTGTTCCATGTTATATGACGTTTAAAGAATCTGAACCACGTCGGCAAACTCTCTCTAAATGAATCATTTGCACATTTAAAGGACATAGGGAAGAACATGAGCAGCAGATTACTCACAGAAACACCATCATATACTCAAGGTGGTTTTGGGTCAGCAGCAGTTGATTTCACCAGGTTACTCTGACTGGCTGGCATTACCCATAAGCCCACAGCATCCACACAAAGACACCTGGGATCAGGGAAACAAAGAATAGGAGACACCGAACATGGACATTGATCGCAAAATTTCTGTATTTGGATTTGGAGTCTCCACAGTTCAGTTTGCCACCAGACTTCTTTTCCCACACTGTATGAACTACAGTACAGGGCATTGAATCACCACACAGTATCCAGGAAGGGATGGTCGCTACGATATGGATGAGCAAATGATAGGGCATTGAGTCCCTTTCTCATGAAGGTATTCAGCAGTGGATCCATCGTCATGTGCCAGGTTGGATATCCACCTCAATCAGAAAAGCTTCAACATTTGATACGACTCCTTCTACCTGCACAGCCCTCACCCAAATATAATCTGAATCCCCACAACACTGGCCATGGTAACGCTATGGTTTAGAAAGCAGATGTTTTATCTGGGTTGAAGTAAAGTTTGCTGCCTGATACCCAGGCTCACGCTCCCAAGCTCCCAAGCTCCTCTTCTCATCTCTCTCCTTGTGAATGGAGATTCCCTCTCCCAGATTGGGAGTGCACGTTGGGGCGAGACAACCCCACAGTTTACCCAGCATTCTCTATGGAGATCAATCGAATTGTACCACAGCTTGGCGTTGCAGCCTAATGAATATTGACCGAAATTGATAGCCAAAGACAAAATAATAATCCCAAATGAAAGCACTTTCATACAGACCATTATTGTTTGGGAAACATCAAGGGATAACAGAACCAAGGGCAACTTGGGAAACATCCTGTTGGACAAAATGTTTTATCCTTTTTTGATGAGCTGCTGCCACAATACTCCAGATCTCAGTGTTTGTCCGATGAGACACTACACCACGGCATGCTGCACATTGCACGCATCTTCCTGACAATTCAATAATTCAACAATACACATCATAGTTGGACCCCTTGTGCTCAACATCCCTCCCAGTGATCTGTCCTCACAAATACTATGCCCCCAAACATCCACAGACTGATCAAAACACACAAGATGGTTAACGTCATCCGTGCTGACCATTACTTATCCCTGCTAATGACCTGACCTGATAGAGCATGGCACTGGAAAAGGTATAGCAGGTCAGGCAGCATCCCACAAACAAGAGAGTCGACGTTTCGGGCAGGAGATTCCCCCCCATCCCACTCCCAGTCAACGGTGGTACAGCACAGCCCTCAGACAAATAAAACCTGAATCCATGAAACATTGGTCACTGTACCTGTCCTGAAGAAGGGTCCTGCCTAAAACCTTGACTCTCTTCCTCCTGAGATGCTCCCTGACCTGCTGTGCCTTTTCCAGCACCATGCTCTATCAGTAGTCCCCATTATCTCCTCATTCCTAATGACCTGCTGAACACACCCATTGCCCTGTTGTATCTGAGCTCCCATTTGGAGCAAGCTGCCTGAACAAGATCCACCAACACAATCCCTTTCCATCAAGGAATGGGAAACACCAGGTGTCACTGTTACAAAACCCGTCTGACTGATAGCAGGCTGTGAACTACCACAGAGAGAGGGTGGTCTTTCGAAACCCTTTCTAGGCCAGCCAGGGCCATCAATGTGACCTCAGTGTAAACCCATTCTGGAAAGACAAATCAGAGCAGGACTTTGGCGCTCATGGTAATGTCTTGGGGTTTTGTTGCTGAAGAATGACCTTGGAGTGCAGGTTCATAGTTCCTTGAAAGTCGAGTCACAGGCAAGTTGGATAGTGAAGAAGGCGTTTGGTATACTTTCCTTTATTGGTCAGTGCATTGACTATAATAGTTGAGAGGTCAGGTTACATCTGTACAAGGCATTAGTTAGGCCACTTTTGGAATACTGTGTGCAAATCTGTCCTCCCTCCTATCGGATGTTGTGAAACTTGAAAGGGTTCAGAAAAGATTTACAAGCATGTTGCCATGGTTTGAAGATTTGAGCTGTAGGCAGAGGCTGAACAGGCTGGGGCTGTTTTCCCTGAGTGTTGGAGCCTGAGGCTTATCGAAGTTTATTAAATCATGAGGGGCATGGATAGGACAAATATACAAGGACTTTACCTGAGCTCAGGGGAGAAATTTAAAAGAGACCGAAGGGGCAACTTGTTCATGCAGAGAGTGGTGCAAGTATGGAATGAGCTAACAGAGGAAGTGGTGGAGGCTGTTTCAATTGCAACATTTAAAAGGCATCCAGAAGGGTATACAAACAATAAGGGTTTAGTGCTGGCAAATGGGATGTGATTAACTCAGGATACCTGGATGAGTTGGACCAAAGGGACTGTTTCTGTATTGTACATCTCAATGATTCGAGATCTGTCTCTCTGACTCTCCCTCTCTCTCTCTCTCTCTCTCTCACACACACACACACACGCTCTCACACACAGACAAGATATACATCACACACATGTAAATAGTGTCTCCGCCTTTCTACGTGATACTTTCCTTTGCGTGGGAAAACAATTTACTCTGCTCATCTATATTTCCTTTAAACAATGTACTTAGCGAAGTCACGAACCTATCTCAATCAGGACCAGATTGGGTGATCACACAATCGTTCAGATAGGATTCAAGTTCATGGAGTTGACAGCCCTCACTCAGTCTGTCTGTGTTCCCATTTCCAAGGGACCAAATACAGACAAATTAATATGACACTCAATGGTAAATAATAAAACTTAAACTTTTATTTCATAATTGGGACAGAAATATCAAGTTGGATTCTAAATCAGCCAGGAGGCCAGCCATCGAATTGGCTCACATTCAGATACTTCCCAACTCTTATCGTGGACCTGGGTCAAATCCTATCAATGACAGATATCAGAACTTCAATTTAATAAACATGTGGAATTATGACTCTAATGGTGACCACAAAACCCTTGTCGATTGTTGTTAAAACCTATCTGGTTCTCTAATGCCTTTTAAGGGATTAGGGCTGTCCTGGTCTTGTCTGGGCTACATGTGACTCCAGGCCCACAGCAATTGGTGCGGTTGGTGGAGGTCAGCCATCTAAGCTCCAGGCCCTCACAGCAGGAGGTCCTCAAGATTGTGTCCTAACCCTAACTATCTTTAGTGACTGTATAACTGACCTTCCCTCGGTCAGAATGTCATGAGTCCGAGGGTTCGCTAATACTCACACAATGTTCAGCAGCATTCTTCCCTCCTCAGATACTGAAGCCCTCCATGTGGCTCTGCAGCAAGATCCTGGCAACTTCAGCTCCTAGGAAACGGTGTTAGGGAACTGGGCACAGAGCTGGATGAACTTCGGATCATTCGGGAGGCTGAGGGAGTAATTGAGAGGAGTTACAGGGAGGGAGTCACACCTCAGGTACAGGGGAAAGGGAGATAGGTTACAGTCAGGGGGTGGAAAGGGAACCGGTAGACAGTGCAGGGACCTCCTGTGGCTGTTCCCCTCATTAACAACATATTGATTTAGATACTGTTGGGAGGGATGGCTTACCAGGGGAAGCCATGGGGTACAGGCCTCTGGCACAGAGTCTGTCACTGTTGCTCAGAAAGGAAGGGGAAAGAGAAGCAGAGAATTAGCAGAAAATATTTAAATCCACTGAGAGTCATAAAGATAACTGTACGTGACACAACAGTACCATCTAACATTGTTGATCATCTTTCCAGGTTTATGAATGAAGAAGTTGGGAATGTTCTTGAAACAAAAGAAGCTGTAGATTGTTGCGAGAACCTTCATTGCAGTTTTCCCTGTGCAATACTTAGTTTTCATCTCATGTAAACAAATGGCAACAAATCGATCAAAGGAAATAGCAATGGTGAACCACGCTGAACAATCAATGGTCAAATGGATGAGGAAATAGAGAACACCACAAACAGGAGTGATTTGCTGGAAACACAGTGGATAATAATAACGTTGAAATTGGCGAAGGATGAGATAAAAAAAACGATGAACAGTAGATCTGACACAGTCATGGCCACCAGATAGCGAGTGCTGCATAGAGAAAGGCCACATTTGCCCTGAGCTAAGATTGTAATCACTGCTAGACTTACTGTAAGAGAAAGGAAAAAAAGAGACTTGAAGTTATTACTCAAACATTCTCTGTGCCTGAGCCCAGACTGTCAGTGATGACACAAAGATAATTGTTGTTCCATGTTATATGACGTTTAAAGAATCTGAACCACGTCGGCAAACTCTCTCTAAATGAATCATTTGCACATTTAAAGGACATAGGGAAGAACATGAGCAGCAGATTACTCACAGAAACACCATCATATACTCAAGGTGGTTTTGGGTCAGCAGCAGTTGATTTCACCAGGTTACTCTGACTGGCTGGCATTACCCATAAGCCCACAGCATCCACACAAAGACACCTGGGATCAGGGAAACAAAGAATAGGAGACACCGAACATGGACATTGATCGCAAAATTTCTGTATTTGGATTTGGAGTCTCCACAGTTCAGTTTGCCACCAGACTTCTTTTCCCACACTGTATGAACTACAGTACAGGGCATTGAATCACCACACAGTATCCAGGAAGGGATGGTCGCTACGATATGGATGAGCAAATGATAGGGCATTGAGTCCCTTTCTCATGAAGGTATTCAGCAGTGGATCCATCGTCATGTGCCAGGTTGGATATCCACCTCAATCAGAAAAGCTTCAACATTTGATACGACTCCTTCTACCTGCACAGCCCTCACCCAAATATAATCTGAATCCCCACAACACTGGCCATGGTAACGCTATGGTTTAGAAAGCAGATGTTTTATCTGGGTTGAAGTAAAGTTTGCTGCCTGATACCCAGGCTCACGCTCCCAAGCTCCCAAGCTCCTCTTCTCATCTCTCTCCTTGTGAATGGAGATTCCCTCTCCCAGATTGGGAGTGCACGTTGGGGCGAGACAACCCCACAGTTTACCCAGCATTCTCTATGGAGATCAATCGAATTGTACCACAGCTTGGCGTTGCAGCCTAATGAATATTGACCGAAATTGATAGCCAAAGACAAAATAATAATCCCAAATGAAAGCACTTTCATACAGACCATTATTGTTTGGGAAACATCAAGGGATAACAGAACCAAGGGCAACTTGGGAAACATCCTGTTGGACAAAATGTTTTATCCTTTTTTGATGAGCTGCTGCCACAATACTCCAGATCTCAGTGTTTGTCCGATGAGACACTACACCACGGCATGCTGCACATTGCACGCATCTTCCTGACAATTCAATAATTCAACAATACACATCATAGTTGGACCCCTTGTGCTCAACATCCCTCCCAGTGATCTGTCCTCACAAATACTATGCCCCCAAACATCCACAGACTGATCAAAACACACAAGATGGTTAACGTCATCCGTGCTGACCATTACTTATCCCTGCTAATGACCTGACCTGATAGAGCATGGCACTGGAAAAGGTATAGCAGGTCAGGCAGCATCCCACAAACAAGAGAGTCGACGTTTCGGGCAGGAGATTCCCCCCCATCCCACTCCCAGTCAACGGTGGTACAGCACAGCCCTCAGACAAATAAAACCTGAATCCATGAAACATTGGTCACTGTACCTGTCCTGAAGAAGGGTCCTGCCTAAAACCTTGACTCTCTTCCTCCTGAGATGCTCCCTGACCTGCTGTGCCTTTTCCAGCACCATGCTCTATCAGTAGTCCCCATTATCTCCTCATTCCTAATGACCTGCTGAACACACCCATTGCCCTGTTGTATCTGAGCTCCCATTTGGAGCAAGCTGCCTGAACAAGATCCACCAACACAATCCCTTTCCATCAAGGAATGGGAAACACCAGGTGTCACTGTTACAAAACCCGTCTGACTGATAGCAGGCTGTGAACTACCACAGAGAGAGGGTGGTCTTTCGAAACCCTTTCTAGGCCAGCCAGGGCCATCAATGTGACCTCAGTGTAAACCCATTCTGGAAAGACAAATCAGAGCAGGACTTTGGCGCTCATGGTAATGTCTTGGGGTTTTGTTGCTGAAGAATGACCTTGGAGTGCAGGTTCATAGTTCCTTGAAAGTCGAGTCACAGGCAAGTTGGATAGTGAAGAAGGCGTTTGGTATACTTTCCTTTATTGGTCAGTGCATTGACTATAATAGTTGAGAGGTCAGGTTACATCTGTACAAGGCATTAGTTAGGCCACTTTTGGAATACTGTGTGCAAATCTGTCCTCCCTCCTATCGGATGTTGTGAAACTTGAAAGGGTTCAGAAAAGATTTACAAGCATGTTGCCATGGTTTGAAGATTTGAGCTGTAGGCAGAGGCTGAACAGGCTGGGGCTGTTTTCCCTGAGTGTTGGAGCCTGAGGCTTATCGAAGTTTATTAAATCATGAGGGGCATGGATAGGACAAATATACAAGGACTTTACCTGAGCTCAGGGGAGAAATTTAAAAGAGACCGAAGGGGCAACTTGTTCATGCAGAGAGTGGTGCAAGTATGGAATGAGCTAACAGAGGAAGTGGTGGAGGCTGTTTCAATTGCAACATTTAAAAGGCATCCAGAAGGGTATACAAACAATAAGGGTTTAGTGCTGGCAAATGGGATGTGATTAACTCAGGATACCTGGATGAGTTGGACCAAAGGGACTGTTTCTGTATTGTACATCTCAATGATTCGAGATCTGTCTCTCTGACTCTCCCTCTCTCTCTCTCTCTCTCTCTCACACACACACACACACGCTCTCACACACAGACAAGATATACATCACACACATGTAAATAATGTCTCCGCCTTTCTACGTGATACTTTCCTTTGCGTGGGAAAACAATTTACTCTGCTCATCTATATTTCCTTTAAACAATGTACTTAGCGAAGTCACGAACCTATCTCAATCAGGACCAGATTGGGTGATCACACAATCGTTCAGATAGGATTCAAGTTCATGGAGTTGACAGCCCTCACTCAGTCTGTCTGTGTTCCCATTTCCAAGGGACCAAATACAGACAAATTAATATGACACTCAATGGTAAATAATAAAACTTAAACTTTTATTTCATAATTGGGACAGAAATATCAAGTTGGATTCTAAATCAGCCAGGAGGCCAGCCATCGAATTGGCTCACATTCAGATACTTCCCAACTCTTATCGTGGACCTGGGTCAAATCCTATCAATGACAGATATCAGAACTTCAATTTAATAAACATGTGGAATTATGACTCTAATGGTGACCACAAAACCCTTGTCGATTGTTGTTAAAACCTATCTGGTTCTCTAATGCCTTTTAAGGGATTAGGGCTGTCCTGGTCTTGTCTGGGCTACATGTGACTCCAGGCCCACAGCAATTGGTGCGGTTGGTGGAGGTCAGCCATCTAAGCTCCAGGCCCTCACAGCAGGAGGTCCTCAAGATTGTGTCCTAACCCTAACTATCTTTAGTGACTGTATAACTGACCTTCCCTCGGTCAGAATGTCATGAGTCCGAGGGTTCGCTAATACTCACACAATGTTCAGCAGCATTCTTCCCTCCTCAGATACTGAAGCCCTCCATGTGGCTCTGCAGCAAGATCCTGGCAACTTCAGCTCCTAGGAAACGGTGTTAGGGAACTGGGCACAGAGCTGGATGAACTTCGGATCATTCGGGAGGCTGAGGGAGTAATTGAGAGGAGTTACAGGGAGGGAGTCACACCTCAGGTACAGGGGAAAGGGAGATAGGTTACAGTCAGGGGGTGGAAAGGGAACCGGTAGACAGTGCAGGGACCTCCTGTGGCTGTTCCCCTCATTAACAACATATTGATTTAGATACTGTTGGGAGGGATGGCTTACCAGGGGAAGCCATGGGGTACAGGCCTCTGGCACAGAGTCTGTCACTGTTGCTCAGAAAGGAAGGGGAAAGAGAAGCAGAGAATTAGTCATTGGGAACTCAACAGTTTGGGGGAACAGATAGGAGGTTCTGTGGAAACGAGAGAGAATCACGTTTGATTAAGTTGCCTGCCAGGTGCCAGGCTCCATGATGTCTCGGATCGTGTTTTCAGGATCCTTGTGGGGGAGGGGGAGCAGCCCCAAGTCATGGTCCACATAGGCATCAACGACATAGGTAGGAAAAGGGATGGGGATTTAAGGCTGAAATTCAGGGAGTTAGGTTGAAGCTTAGTGCTAGAACAAACAGAGAGATGTCATCTCCAGTTTGTTACCCATGCCACATTCTAGCAAAGAATAGAGACGAGTTCAACATGTGGCTACAGGGATGGTGCAGGAGGGAGGGATTCAGATACCTGGATAAGTGGGGCTTATTCTGAGGTAGGTGGGTCCTGTACAAACAGGATGGTCTACACCGAAACCACAGGGGGACACTGTTGTGGGGAGGAGGTTTGCTCATGCTCTTCGGGAGGGTTTAACCTAATTCAGCAGGGAGATGGGAACCTGAATTGTAGCTCCAGTGTCCAGGAGGGCAAGAATAGTGAGGTCAGAAATAAGGTTTCAAAGTGGCAGGAATGCATCGGCAGGCAGGAAGGTGGTTTCAAGTGTGTCCACTTCAACGTCAGGAGCATCTGGAATAAGGTGGGTGACCTTGCAGCATGGGTTGGTACCTGGGACTTCGATGTTTTGGCAATTTCAGAGACATGGATGGAGCAGGGACAGGAATTGTTGTTGCAGGTTCCGGGGTTTAGATGTTTCAGTAAGAACAGGGAAGGTGGTAAAAGAGGGGGAGGTGTGGCTATGTTAGTCAAGGGCAGTATTATGGTGGCAGAAAGGACATTTGATGAGGACTTGTGTACTGAGGTAGAATGGGCTGAGGTTAAAAACAAGAAAGGAGAGATCACCCTGTTGGGAGATTTCCATAAGCTTCCAAAAAGTTCCAGAGATGTAGAGGAAAGGATTGCAAAGTTGATTCTGGATAGGAGAATCGTTGCTATGGGGGCCCTTGACTTTCCAAATATTGACTGGAAACATTGTAATGCGAGTACTTTCGATGGGTCAGTTTTTGTCCAATGTGTGCAGGAGCATTTCCTGACCAAGTATATAGACAGGCCAACAAGGGGCGAGGCCACATTGGATTTGGTAGTGGATAATAAACCCGTCCAGATTTTGATTTGGAGGTAGGTGAGCACTTTGGTGATAGTGACCACAATTAGGTTACGTTTACTTTCGTGATGAAAAGGGACAGGGATATATCGCAGGGAAAGTGATATAGTTGGGGGAAAGGTAATTATGATGTGATTTGGCAAGATTTAGGATGCATAGGATGGGAAGGAAACTGCAGAGGATGGGCACAATTGAAATGTGGAGCTTTTTCAAGGAACAGCTACTGCATGTCCTTGATAAGTATGTACCTGTCAGGCGGGGAGGAAGAGGTTGCGCGAGGGAACCATGGTTTAGGAAAGAAGTTGTATCTGTTGTCAAGAGGAAGAGGGAGGCTTATGCAAAGATGAAACGTGAAGGATCAGTTAAGGTGCTTGAGAGTTACAAGTTAGCCAGGAAGGACCAAAAGAGAGAGCTAAGAAGAGCCAGGAGGGGACATGAGTAATCTTTGGCAGGTAGGATCAAGCAAAACCTTAAAGCTTTCTATCGGTATATCAGGAAAAGAAGAATCACTGCAGTAAGATTAGGACCAGTCAAGGACATTAATGGGAAGATATGCGTGAAGTCTGAGGAAATAGGAGAGGCACTAAATGAATATTTTTCATCAGAATTCATACTGGAAAAAGGCAATGTTGTCGAGGAGAATACTGAGGTACAAACTATTAGACTTGATGGGATTCAGGTTCATAAGGAGGAAGTGTTAGCAATTCTGGAAAGTGTGAAAATAGATCTGTCCACTGGATCAGACGGGATTTATCCTAGAACTCTCTGGAAAGCCAGTGAGGAGATCATAGTGCCTTTGCCTTTGGTTTTTATGTCTTCAGAAATAGTGCCAGAAGACTGGAGAATAGTAAATGTCGTCCCCTTGTTCAAGAAGGGGAGTAGAGACAACCCTGGTAATTATAGACTTATAATTATAGCCTTATAGACTTACTTTGATTGTGGATAAAGTGTTGGAAAAGGTGATAGGAGTTAGGATTTATAATCATCCAGAAAGGACAAAGTTGATTAGGGATAATCAACATGGTTTTGTGAAGGGTAGGTCATGCCTCACAAATCTTATTGAGTTCTTTGAGAAGATGAACAAACAGGTGGATGAGGGTGAGGTAGTTGATGTGGTGTATGTGGATTTCAGTCAGGTATTTGATAAGGTTCTCCACGGTATGTTATTGCATAAAATACAGAGACATGGGATTGAGGGTGATTTAGCTTTCTGCATCAGAAATTGGTGAGCTGTAAGAAGACAGAGGGTGGTGGTTGATGGGAAATGTTAATAGGGCAGTTACTAGTGGTGTACTGCAAGGATTTATATTGGGTCTACTGCTGTTTGTCATTTTTATAAATGACATGGATGAGGGTAAAAAAGGATGTGTTTGTTAAATTTGCGGATGACACAAAGGTCAGTGAAGTTGTGGGTAGTGTGGAAAGATGCTGCAGGTTACAGAGGGACATAGGTGAGCTGCAGAGCTGGGATGAGAGGTGGAAAATAGAGTTTAATGCGGAAAATTGTGAGGTGATTCACTTTGGAAGGAGGAACAGGAATATGGAGTACTGGGTTAATGGCAAGATTCTTGGTAGTGTGGTGAGCAGAGAGATCTCAGTGTCTTAGATTACTTACAGTGTGGAAACAGTCCCTTCAGCCCAACAAGTCCACACCGAGCCGCTGAAGCGCAACTCACCCAGACCCATTCCCCTATATTTATCCCTTCACCTAACACTACGGGCAATTTAGCGTGGAGAAAGTGAGGACTGCCGATGCTGGAGATCAGAGCTGAAAAAGCCCAGCAGGTCAGGCAGCATCAAAGGAGCAGGAGAATCGACGTTTCGGGCATAAGCCCTTCTTCAGGCAATTTAGCGTGGCCAATTCACCTAACCTGCACATTTTTGGACTGTGGGAGGAAACTGGAGCAAACCCACACAGACACAGGGAGAATGTGCAAACTCCACACAGTCAGTTGCCTGAGGCGGGAATTGAACCCAGGTCTCTGGCACTGTGAGGCAGCAGTGCTAACCACTGTGCCACCGTATCACCATGTCTATACACAGAGATCCCAGAAAGTTGCGACCCAGGCTGATAGGGCTGTTAAGAAGGTGTACAGTGTGTTAGCTTCTATTAGTCGAGGGATTGAGCTTTGGAGCCATGAGGTCATGTTGCAGCTGTACAAAACCCTGGTGCAGCCGCACTTGAAATGTGGTACAGTTCTGGTCGCCATATTATAGGAAGGATGTGGAAGCATTGGAAAGGGTGCAGAGGAGATTTCCCAGGATGTTGCCTGGTTTGGAGGGAAGGACTTCTGAGGAAAAGCTTAGGGACTTGAGGTTGTTTTGTTAGAGAGAAGAAGGTTGAGAGGTGACTTCATAGAAACATACAAGATGATCAGAGGATTAGATAGGGTGGACAGTGAGAGCCTTTTTCCTCAGATGGAGATGGCTAGCATGAGGGGACAGAGGTTTAAATTGAGGGGTGATAGATAGAGGACAGATGTCAGAGGGAGTTTCCTTACTCAGACAGTAGTAAGGGCATGGAATGCCCTACCTGCAACAGTAGTAGACTTACCAACTTTGACAGCAATTAAATGGTCATTGGATAAACATATGGATGATAACGAAGTCATGTAGGTTGGATGGGCTTGAGATTGGTTTCACATGTCGATGTAACATCGAGGGCCGAAGGGCCTGTACTGTGCTGTAATGTTCAATGTTCTATGTTACAGGCCTGGGCTGACAAATGGCAATTAACATCTGTGTCACACAAATGCGAAACAATTATCACGTCCAAGAAGAGATCACATCGATAACGCCGTGTGACATTCAATGCTTTGCTGTTGCTGAATCCCCCACAATCAACAAGCTGGGAGTTCCCATTGAGCTGAAAATGAAGTGGATTTACAATGTAAGTACTGTGGGTACAAGAGCAGCTCAGGGGGCAGGAACACTGCAGTGAGGGATGTACCTCATGGCTCCAAAAGCCTCTCCACCATCTCCAAGGCACAGGTCAGGATTGTGATGGAATACTCCCCACTTGCCTGGATGGAAATATCTCCAAGATCCCTCAAGAAATGGGATCCCAGCATGACCAAGCAGCCATATAAAAGCACAATGTTGCAGACATTCAAAATCCGAAATGAAATCAGAAAGTGCTGGAGAAATTCAGCAAACCTGGCAACACCTGTGGAGAGAAATATAGAGTTAACCTTTTGAGTCCAATATAACTCTTCTTCAGAACAGTGCTGATCAGAAGTCATGTCAGACTAACAACATTCATTCTCTTTCTCTCTTCACAGGTAAACCAGGCCTGCTGAGTTTCTCCAACATTTTCTCTTTTACGACAACGTACCCAGTTTGATGAGCACCGCATTCACAAACATTCAGTCCATCCACCACCGGTGTTCAGTAGCAGCACTGAGTATCATTGACAATCCACACTGCAGAGACTCACCAATGCTCCGTAGACATCATCTTCAACATCTATGACCACGACCTTCCTAAAGACAAAGGCAGTAGATGTATGAGAACACCATGACCTGCATGTTCCCTTCCAAGCCATTCACCATCCTGACTTGGGTATATATTCCTTCAGTAAAATCGCCATAGTCCCAGTGGACCATAGGGCTGCTCTCTCATTAGTAAGAAACAACTGGCCGTGAGGTTAACCTGAGGGTCACCGTGCCTCAGGGGAACGGTGAGGTTGGGAAGGTAGGACCTTCATGATGATCTCAGCCAGTGTGGGGATTAAACCTGTGATGTTAACATAGAACATACTATAATACAGCATTGTACAGGCCCTTCAGCCTTCGATGTTGCGCCGACCATTTATCTGACTCTATTGTTCTCTCCTCTATGTGCCTATCCAAGAGTCGCTTAAATTGCACAAAATACAGAGGCATGGGATTGAGGGTGTTTCAGCAGTTTGGATCAGAAGGTGGCTAGTTGAAATGGTTAATGGGAAATATTCACCCTGGAGTTCGTTACTGGTGGTGTATCACAAGGATTTGTTTTGGGTCCACAACTGTTTGTCATTTTTATAAATGACCTGGATGATGGTAGAAAGAGGGTTAGTAAATTTTCAGATGACACTAAGGTTGGTGGAGTTGTGAATCGTGCTGAAGGATATTGCAGCTAACAGAGGGACAAAGATAAGCTGCAGAGCTAGGCTGCAAAGTGGAAAAGGAATTTTAATGTGGAAAAGTGTGAGGTGATTCACTTTGGAAGGAGGAACAGGAATACAGAGTACTGGGTTAATGATAAGATTCTTGTTAGTGTAGATGAGCAGAGAGATCTTGATGTCCATGTACATAGATCCCTGAAAGTTGCCACCCAGGCTGTTGAAGTTGAGGCTGTTTCTGTTAGAGAGAAGAAGGTTGAGAGGTGACTTAATTGAGACATACAAGATAATCAGAGGGTTCGATAGGGTGGATAATGAGAGCTTTTTTCCTCAAATGGTGTTGGCTGGTACAAGGGGACATAGCTTTAAATTGAGGGGTGATATATATAGGACAGATGTCAGGGGTAGTTTCTTTACTCAGACAGTAGTAAGGGCATGGAACACTCTGCCTGCAACAGTAATAGACTCGCCAACTTTAAGGGCATTTAAATGGTCATTAGATAAACATGTGGATAAAAATGGAATAGTGCAGGATAGATAGGCTTCAGATTGGTTCCACAGGTCAGCATAGCATCAGTGACTGAAGGGCCTGTACTGTGCTGTAATGTTCTATGTTCTATGATCTAAATGTCCCAAATGTCTCTGACTCTACTCCCACTGTTGGCAGTGAATTCCACACACTCACCACTGTCTGTGTTAAGAATCTGCCTCTGACATCTCACCTAAACCTCCCTCTAATCACCTTAAAATTATGGTCCCCCATGATGACCATTTCCGCCCAAGGAAAAAGTCTCCGTCTATTCCGTCTATCTGTGCCTCTCATCATCCTGTACACCTCGACCAAGTCAGCTCTCATCGTTCTTCACTCCAGTGAGAAAAGCCTTAGCTCCCTCAACCTTTCTTCATTAACATGCCCTCCTGTCCAGGCAGCATCCTGGTAAATCTCCTCTGCACCCTCTTGAAAGCTCCCATATCCTTCTTATAATGAGGCAACCAGAACTGAACACAATGTTCCAAGTGTGGTCTAACCAGGGCTCTGTCGAGCTGCAGCATAACCTCACGGCTCTGAAACTCCATCCCTCTGCTAATGAAAACAAACACACCATACGTCGTCTTAACAACTGGGGGGGGGGTGACTTTGAGGGATCTGTAGACATGGAAACCCAAGATCCCTCTGTCCCTCCACACTGCCAAGAATCCTGCCTTTAACCCTGCATTCTGCATTCCAATTCAACCTTCCAAAATGAATCACTTCACACTTTTCCAGCTTCAACTCCATTTGACATTTATCAGCCCAGTTCTGCATCCTGAAAAATGTTTTGCTGGAAAAGCGCAGCAGGTCAGGCAGCATCCAAGGAGCAGGAGAATCAATGTTTTGGGCATAAACCCTTCATCATAAATTGGCTTATGCCTGAAACGTCAATTCTTCTGCTCCTTGGATGCTGCCTGACCTGCTGCGCTTTTCCAGCAACACATTTTTCAGCTCTGATCTCCAGCATCTGCAGTCCTCACTTTCTCCCAGTTCTGCATCCTGTCAATGTCCTGTTGCAACCTACAGCAGTCCTCCACACTATCCACCACCCCACCAAACTTCATGACATCGACAAACTTACTAAACAACCTTTCACTTCCTCATCCAGGTCATTTATAAAAATCACAAAGAGCAGAGGTCCCAGAACCGATCTCTGTGCAACATCATTGATCACCAAGCTCCAGGCTGAATACTTCCCATCTACTACCAGGCTCTGTCTTCTATGGACCACCCTGTTCTGTATTCAGACAGCCAAATTTCCCTGTATCCCATGCCTCCTTACTTTCTGAATGAGCCTACCATGGGAACCTTATCAAATGCCTTGCTAAAATCCATGTGCACCACATCCCCTGCTCTACCTTCCTCAATGTGTTTTGTCACATCTTCAAAGGATTCAATAAGGTTTGTGAGGCATGACCTGCCCCTCACAAAGCCATGCTGACTATCTCTAACCAAGCTATGGTTTTCCAATTAATCATAAATCCTGTCTCTCAGAATCCTCTCCAATAATTTGCCCAACACAGAGATAAAACCGACTGGTCTGTAATTCCCAAGATTTCATGCTGTCCTCACAAACGTATAGTTCCCTCTCAGTAGTGAATATTGAAGGAAATTATTCATTGAGGACCAACACTACCTCCTCCGACACCAGGCACAAATTCCCTGCACTCTCCCTGATTGGCCCTACCCTCACTCTGGTCATCCTCTTGTTCCTCACGTAAGTGTGCAACACCTTGAGGTTTTCCTTCATCCTGCCTCCTTAAGCCTTTTCATGACCCCTCCTGGCTCTTATAAGTCCATTCTTCACCAAGGCCTACATCCTGCCTACAACAGTTAGACACTCACCAACTTTAAGGGCATTTGATGGTGATTGGATAAACATATGGATGAAAATGGAATAGTGTCAGATCGATGGGCTTCAGATTGGTTCCACAGGTCAGCGCAACATCGAGGGCCGAAGGGCCTGTACTGTGCTGTAATGTGCAATGTTCTAGTTTAGTGACAAGTTGATCACTAAAAGGCTGAAGGGTGAGAACAAAGGAGAGACCCGCAGAGACCCAGAGATGGAGAGCAGAAGGAAGGCTGTGCTTCTGCTCTTCACCATCTCTGGGAGCTTCACCCTCCCGTGGTTCATCAATGTTGTAGATTTCTGATATTATGTCAATCGAGGCATCAATCCTGATGATTACCCACCGTTTCTGTTAGTGTTCAGTGTTGTTGGTTACATGCTGCAGAGGTTACGTTGTTGTACAAACAGATTTATTTATGCAGCAACATTGTCTACCTTCAGAGGGAAGATCAGTAACACAGTAAAACCTCTGGCTGCACAAATTCATTACGTTCTGAATAAATAAAACTCTTCATTGAAGCCAAAGGGACAGTCCCATTGTTCCCAGACTGTGGAATGATATTTTTCATTGACCCGTGGGCTATGGGCAGAACTGGCTGGGCCAGTGTTTTTTGCCCGTCCCTAGTTGCCCCTTGAGAAGGTGATGGTGAGCTGTCTTCTTGAACTCACTGCACTCCATGTGATGTAGGTAGACCCACAATGTGCCCCTTAGGGAGGGATTTCCAGGACTTTGACCCATTGACACTGAAGGAACGGCGATATGTTTCCAAGTCAGAATTGTGAGTGGTTTGGAGGGGAACTTGCAGGGGGTGGTGATCCCATGAGTCTGCTGCCCTTGTCCTTCTAGATGGAAGTGGTTGGGGGTTTGGAAGGTGCTGGCTGAGGATCATAGGTGAATTTCTGGAGAAATCCTGTGGATGGTACACATTGTTGTGATGGGGCGTCAGTGGTGGGGGGAGTGGATGCTTGTGGATGTGGTGCCAATCAAACCGAGGCCACTTTGTCCTGGCTGGTGTTAAGCTCTTGAGTGTTGTTGGAGCTGCCCCCGTCCAGGCAAATGGGGGGGCTATTCCATCACATTCCTGACATTCCTTGTCCCAGTGCGGGATCCTGCTGATTCCCCATTGGAGCACAACTCAGTGCAATTGTCAGGGACAATGGCCTTTCCCACTGGGGAATTCCTGTCAGCTTAAAACCCTGTGTAAATCTCCATCAAAATCAAATCCTTTGGAGTGTTCCCCTGTAATTAGATAGAATAGTTCATCAGAAAATGTTTGACTATTAAATACGTGGTCTCCCTTCTCAGCAACAATTTAACAGACCCCATACTCCTGCCACAAACAGCCACCTATGAGCTGTCTCAATGTGAGAAATTGTGGCAGGTGATCACATGACATCATCAGACCCCACCCACCAAACATTTAATTATGCAGCAACTTTGTCTGGGTTCAGAGTGAAGTTCAGGAACGCAGTAAATACAGAGAGGCTTCACACCTATTGTTCGAAAAGCTGAGCTATTTTGAGAATGAAATTAAAAAGAACTTCTGGGGTTTACATTTCAAAGAACAGAAACCAGCAAATCCCCTTCTAAAAGTTGAAAGATTTTATTTAAAATTGTTGAATGTATCACATCCCCATGACACTGGACTCCTTTAATAAATTCTGATATTAAAATCCACAACAACCTGATGAACGAGCAACGCTCCGAAAGCTAGTGTTTCCAAATAGACCTGTTGGACTATAACCTGGTGTTGTGTGATTTTTAACTTTGTCCTTTCTAGACAGACTGAGCCTTGGATTTGTATCTGGATACCTTCAGTTCACCGTTACCTGAGTGAAATGATCAGAAGTTATTGTGTTCCTGCTGAACCACAGCAAATACTGAGACAGAAAGAAATATCAGCCCATCTTTATGAATGAGCGTTGTTTCAGATGTCAAAGGTTACACAGGAATTTAAAAATAATATTGCAGAAGATCTCCCCTTGGGCAAGAATCCAGTTGTATCCCTTGGACATGACCCAGTGTTTGTATCTGGTTTAGGTCAGGAGAAGCCAACATGCTAGTATGAAGTAAAAATCCCAGGCTCAGTTTGTCCAGAGAGGAGAAGGTAATAAACAGCTCACAGAAACAGGGGAAATGTACAGTGCAGGAGGAAGCCATTCAGCCCAATGCCTTGGTACTAACGGAAAGCAGGGCTCCAGTCTCACCCACTTCCAGGCTGTTGGGATGGAGCCTGTAAAGTTATGACCCTTAGGCTCCTATCCAAGATTTTATTTAAACATAGTGAAGGTCTTGTTAGCTTTGAAGCAGTGAGTTCCAAACACTTACTCCCTGTGAGGTGAATAATCATTTTCAACTGCCTTCTAATATTTACATCTCAGGCCCATTGTTATTGAGCCTCCTGTTAACAGAGATTAACCCGTCATCATGGAAACCAACCGAATCGCTCCGTGCTAAACTATTTCCCTTTAAATCCATTCTTCCTGAAGTAAAGATCCAAAACTCTGCAGTGTTTCCTCTGTGCCATCTCACCAAAGCACTGTCCAGTTGGAGGAACTCTCAACTCGGCAGCTCATCTCCAACCTCATCAAGCAAAGGCTTTTCTTTCTCCTTCCTAACCGTTTGCTGTGCCTGTGTGAGAACTAATTTTTATTTGTATAGATCACCCAGACTGCCCTGTATCACGACATTCTCACACCATCTGCAGTTAATGAATATTTCACTTTTCCATGCAGTATACCAGATGGACAATATACAGTCGTATACTCGCACCATCTGCCATTTTTTTTGTTCACTCACCTTAACAACGTGTTCCTATTGCAGACTCTTACTGTCCAACTCATTCATTTCCTTTTTGACTTTGTATTAGTGTGAGTACAGTTTGTAAAGATGAAGGGCCTAGCACTGATCTCTGACACTCTCCTTGTTATAGTTTGATGATCTGAAACTGACCCACTCTTTCCTGAATCTGTTTCTCGTCATGATTTAATTCTCACTCTAAACTAAAGTATTAACCCCATCACCATGGGTTCTCATATTGGGTTGTAACATTATTTCTGGAATATTATACACTCCTTTAGAAATGTAAACCTGCTGCATCTGCTGACTGCCCTTTATTCATCCTGCTTGATTTATCCCCATAGGATACGGGCTAATGGTCATCATGCTGTGACAGGGATTGAGTCAGTGACAGGGATTGACCCTCAGTCAGTGACAGGGATTGACCCTCAGTCAGTGACAGGGATTGAACCCTCAGTCAGTGACAGGGATTGAGACAGTGACAGGCATTGACCCTCAGTCAGTGACAGGGATTGATCCTCAGTCAGTGACAGGGATTGATCCTCAGTCAGTGACAGGGATTGAACCCTCAGTCAGTGACAGGGATTGAGCCTCAGTCAGTGACAGGGGTTGATCCTCAGTCAGTGACAGGGATTGAATCTCAGTCAGTGACAGGGATTGATCCTCAGTCAGTGACAGGGATTGAACCCTCAGTCAGTGACAGGGATTGAGCCTCAGTCAGTGACAGGGATTGACCCTCAGTCAGTGACAGGGATTGAACCCTCAGTCAGTGACAGGGATTGAGCCTCAGTCAGTGACAGGGATTGACCCTCAGTCAGTGAAAGGGATTGAACCCTCAGTCAGTGACAGGGATTGAGCCTCAGTCAGTGACAGGGATTGACCCTCAGTCAGTGACAGGGATTGACCCTCAGTCAGTGACAGGGATTGAACCCTCAGTCAGTGACAGAGATTGAGCCTCAGTCAGTGACAGGGATTGAACCCTCAGTCAGTGACAGGGATTGAGCCTCAGTCAGTGACAGGGATTGACCCTCAGTCAGTGACAGGGATTGACCCTCAGTCAGTGACAGGGATTGAACCCTCAGTCAGTGACAGGGATTGAGCCTCAGTCAGTGACAGGGATTGACCCTCAGTCAGTGACAGGGATTGAACCCTCAGTCAGTGACAGGGATTGAGACAGTGACAGGGATTGACCCTCAGTCAGTGACAGGGATTGATCCTCAGTCAGTGACAGGGATTGACCCTCAGTCTATGAC
The DNA here is from genome assembly GCF_047496795.1 of Chiloscyllium punctatum. Lineage (NCBI taxonomy): Eukaryota > Metazoa > Chordata > Chondrichthyes > Orectolobiformes > Hemiscylliidae > Chiloscyllium > Chiloscyllium punctatum. Next base: position 37,086,993 of record NC_092757.1, on the reverse strand, counting down.
AGGGATTGAGCCTCAGTCAGTGACAGGGATTGAATCTCAGTCAGTGACAGGGTTTGACCCTCAGTCTGTGACAGGGATTGAATCTCAGTCAGTGACAGGGATTGACCCTCAGTCTGTGACAGGGATTGAATCTCAGTCTGTGACAGGGATTGACCCTCAGTCAGTGACAGGGATTGAATCTCAGTCAGTGACAGGGATTGACCCTCAGTCAGTGACAGGGATTGAGCCTCAGTCAGTGACAGGGATTGAATCTCAGTCAGTGACAGGGATAGAGCCTCAGTCAGTGACAGGGATTGAGCCTCAGTCAGTGACAGGGATTGACCCTCAGTCAGTGACAGGGATTGAACCTCAGTCAGTGACAGGGATTGATCCTCAGTCAGTGACAGGGATTGAATCTCAGTCAGTGACAGGGATTGAATCTCAGTCAGTGACAGGGATTGACCCTCAGTCTGTGACAGGGATTAACCCTCAGTCTGTGACAGAGATTGAATCTCAGTCAGTGACAGGGATTGAACCTCAGTCAGTGACAGGGATTGAATCTCAGTCAGTGACAGGGATTGACCCTCAGTCAGTGACAGGGATTAACCCTCAGTCTGTGACAGAGATTGAATCTCAGTCAGTGACAGGGATTGAATCTCAGTCAGTGACAGGGATTGAATCTCAGACTGTGACAGTGATTGACCCTCAGTCAGTGACAGGGATTGACCATCAGTCAGTGACAGGGATTGATCCTCAGTCAGTGACAGGGATTGACCATCAGTCAGTGACAGGGATTGACCCTCAGTCAGTGACAGGGATTGATCCTCAGTCAGTGACAGGGATTGACCCTCAGTCTGTGACAGGGATTGAATCTCAGTCAGTGACAGGGATTGAATCTCAGTCAGTGACAGGGATTGACCCTCAGTCAGTGACAGGGATTGACCCTCAGTCTGTGACAGGGATTGAATCTCAGTCAGTGACAGGGATTGAGCCTCAGTCAGTGACAGGGATTGACCCTCAGTCTGTGACAGGGATTGAATCTCAGTCAGTGACAGGGATTGACCCTCAGTCAGTGACAGAGACTAAAACTCAGTCAGTGACAGGGATTGACCCTCAGTCAGTGACAGAGACTAAAACTGAGTCAGTGGGGTTGTGGTGTTAGCCCCTGGCAGGTAAAACCGTGAGAACAATTTGACTGGATGGAGGGTAACCACCATCGGGACTGTTACCCCCTTGAGAAATGCGCAGGTATCAAACATAGCCGATAGTTTGAAAAATGTATTCCAAGAATGTTTCATTTTCACAAGTGGAATCCTTCTTAGCTGTAATAGAATAGGCCATTCTGAGTGAGACCACAGGTTGGCATTTACTCAGTCTGGGAAGAAAGTTTCAGTTTAATGTTTGTTTTAAACCAATGTCAATATCAAAATGAAGGGAGATTTCATCACCTTCTTCATCTCTTCCCTGAATTTGGTTTTGGGTAGCTGCATAATTACACATGTTTGTGCAGAAACTCAAATCCATTCGAATGTCCCCAGTATCAATGGCGGTGTATGTTGGAGCTGTATAAGCACCTCGGTAATGTACTGTCACTGTCTTTTTACTGGTTAAAAAGTTAATGATGGCTGTAAGCCACAAAAGGACAAAACTGCCTGATAGACTGAACAGTAAAACTATGGATTTCCTTCTGAGTTTCATCTCTGTGTCGGTGCTGTTCTCATTGCTGAGACCCCACAATCCCCTGCAGACTCTGCTGTCCACTAAAATACACCAGGTTGTTAAAGAGTTAAACAGTAATCTCAAACAAAAAGGCAGCCATGCAACTGAAATCCTTTTCACCCAGGAGGCTGCCTCACCTGTAGTTGATGTGTAAAAGGTCACATTGGAGCGACAGCCCCAGGCAACGTTGGAAATTATTCAGCCAGGGTCATATGGAAACCAGCAGGATGTGTTCTGTAAAGCAATCAGGGCAGGGAACGCTGTCATCATCAGAGCAGCAGTTCGCACTGTGCAATAATCTGCTTTAAATATCTGACAACAGATAATTACAAAACGGTCATTTGTAAAGAAGACAGTCAACAAGACTGACATATCCAATGTGGCAGGAATAAAACACAGGATGACTTTACAAGCTACAGCTTAGGACAGAAATGAATCTGGAACGTGATATCTCAAAACATGATACAACACCGAAAAACAGGACCAGGAAATCTGCAGTTGCCATGGAGAAAGCGTACACCGAGATACATTTGGAATGGCCACACTTTCCATTGGAGAGAATGATGATAGTCAGCAGGTTTGTTGTAAGAGGGAGAGAGAAGAGATAGCAAGGAGGACCTTCATATCAAATAAAATCACTGAAATGTTTGGGGTGTATTGTGAAGTGATATTCCATAGAGTTCACCACAGATTTGTTTTCACAAGACAGATCAATGCTCCTGACAATTTGTCTGAGGAAAAGAAATCTTTGAAGATTAAATATATTTGTCCTTTCAACAAACTTTACTTCCTATATATTAGATATAACTTCTTGATAATTGCTGAATATGTGTCGATTCCCGTAAAATGTTCAGTTTCATCACAAACATTACATTAAAGTCTTCAGACTTGATTTTCTTTGCTGATCCCCATCCTGAGGGAGCTGCTCAGTAAATGTGGAGCACCGAGTCCGTATTCCCCAATTCCTTCTGGTGGATAAGGGACTCTGCAATGAGGACTATTCCCGAAATCTGTTCCATGAACACTGTGACATTCACTGCCCATGAAGAAAATGCATTGCCTTACCGGGAACGCCAAAGGCTGCAATAACAGGGGAATGAATGTTCTTTATCCAGAGAAGTGTTCCCCCTGTTCTTTTATGAAGAATGAGCAAATTCCATCAAGTTTTCTGGTTCCAAGTGAAAATATCTGAGATCCTTAATTTCACCTCCTTTATAGATCCGGCCATGTCCCTGAGAGGAAATAAGGGGTTGGAAGGTGACATCACCAGAACAGCTCAAGATGGAGTCACAGGGAGAATGGAATGGAATCCTTACAGGAGTCAGGATGTGAGGAAGTGTATTCCAGGTAACTACGGGAGTCCGTGTGTTTGGAATGGATATTGAAGTACAGCCTTTCCCCAGAAATGGAAACAGAGAGGCCAAGGAAGGGAAAAGTCAGAAATGTGGCCTTGAGGGAGAGATAGAAATTGGAAACAAATTAATATGTTTTTTTCTCTAATTCTGGCGAGAGCGGGAATAGCAGCAATTGTGTCACCAACAGGTTGGAGAAAGAGCTAAATAGGACTGCGCCAAGAACTATTCCACCTTCCCCACAAAGACACAGATACACTGAGACCCGTGCAGGTAGCCAGAAGCAGCCCTTTGAGTTGGAGAAAGTGAGGCCAGTGAAAGGGAAACGGTTCCAAATGAGCTGAGCCTGGTGGATGGGAACCCTGGGGGATGGGGACTGTTCAAGTCTCTTTCTGAGGCAGAAGCAGAGAACCTTCAGACCATCCTGATGGGAGATGGATGGGCAGAGGGATCATACACCGCTCTCCCACCGCCTACCCCCATGGTGAACAGGAGGCAGCTCGGGCCAAAGGGAAACAAACCCAGGAATTGGCAAACTCACTTCAAGCCCCAGCACTATTGGATATGTAAGTGCTACTTCAAGCCTCATCACTATCGGATATGTAAGTGTTGCTTCAAGCCCCAACACTATTGGATATGTAAGTGTTGCTTCAAGCCCCAGCACTATTGGATATGTAAGTGTTGCTTCAAGCCCCAGCACTATTGGATATGTAAGTGCTGCTTCAAGTCCCAGCACTATTGGATATGTAAGTGCTGCTTCAAGCCCCAACACTATCGGATATTTAAGTGCTACTTCAAGCCCCAGCACTATTGGATATGTGGATCATCGGGGTATGTTTTGCAGTAAGGATACATGGTACAAGAGGGGTTGCATCTTAATAGGTGGGGGACCAGTATTCTAGCAGGCAGGTTTGCCACTACAACCCAGTAGTGGGGGTGGTGGGGGAAGGGGGGGGGGTGGGAGAGGGGACAAACTGGAAATTCAAGAAGGAAGTTAAAGGGAAAGTGAGAATAACAGAAGTTAAGAAAGACAACAGAATCAACGGAGTAGAAGACTCAAGAAGGGATCATACAGTATGGTCAAGTGAAATAGGGGTTGATAGGAAGGGTGAGGGGAGTAACAAATTAAAACTATTACATATGAATGCACGAAGCATAAGAAATAGGGTGGAAGAATTTAAGGCTCAGTTGGAAATTGGCAGGTACGAGGTTGTGGGGATAGTTGTGGGGATGTGCTATCGAGAGGTCAGACTAATGGGCAGAGGGGGTGGAGTGGCCCCATTGGTGAGGAATGATATTCAGCCCCTTGCGAGGGGGGGTATAGAATAAAGAGTTGTAGAGTCAGTCTGGATAGAGCTGAGAAATTGTCAGGGTAGAAAGACTCTAATGGGAGTTAGCTGCAGGCCCCCAAACAGTAGCCTGGATGTAGGGTGTAAGTTGAATAAGGAGTTGAAATTGGCCTGTTATGTGGGGGATTTTGACATGCCGGTAGTCTGGGAGAATCAGGATGATACTGGACACCAAGAAAGGGAGCTTGTGGAGTGCCTCCAAGGTAGAATCTTAAAACAGCTTGTATTGGAGCCTACCAGGGAGAAGGCAATTCTGGATCTGGTGTTGTGCAACAAACTGGATTTGATCAGGGACCTCAAAGTAAAGGAGCCATTGGGAGATAGTGACCATAATATGATAAGTTTTAATCTGCAATTTGAAAGGGAGAAGGGAGAATCAGAAGTGTCAGTATTGCAGTTGAACAAAGGGAACTATGGAGCTCTTAGGGAGGAGTTCAATGGTTCAATACCCGACCAGGGATGGCAGTGGAACAACAATGGCAGGTATTTCTGGATATAATGCGGGAGGTCCAGGATCATTTCATTCCAAAGAGGAAGAAAGATCTTGACAGGAGGCAGGGGCAGCCGTGGCTGATGAGGGAAGTTAAGGACTGGAAAAAAGAAAGAAAAGAAATGTAGCACAGCAAAGATGAATGGGAAGCTGCAGGACCGGGAAACTTTTAAAGAGCCACAGAGGATAACTAAAAAGGCAATAGGCAGACAAAAAAATGAGGTCCAATGGCAAACTGGCCAAAAATATAAAGGAGAATAGTAAAAGCTTTTTTAGGTATGTGAAAAGAAAAAGAAGGTTAAAACTAAAATTGGGCCCTTGAAGACAGAAACAGGTGAATTTATTATGGGGAACAAGGAAATAGCAGAAGAGTTGAATAGGTACTTTGGATCTGTCTTCACTGGGAAGACACAAGCAATCTCCCAGATGTAATAGTGGCTGAAGGACCTGGGGTAGTGGATGAACTGAAGGGAATTTATATTCGACAGGAAATGGTGTTGGATAGACTGTTAGGTCTGAAGTCTGTTCAGTCCCTGGGACCTGATGGTCTTAAGCAGATGGCTCTAGAAATCATGGATGCATTGGTAACCATTTTCTAATGTTCTATAGATTCAGGATCAGTTCCTGCGAATTGGATGGTGGCTAATGTCCCACTTTTCAATAAAAGGAGGGAAAGAGAAAACAGGGAATTATAGACCTGCTAGCCTGACATCAAGGGTGGGAAAGATGCTGGAGTCACTTATAAAAGATGAAATTATGACTCATTTGGATAGCAGTAAGAGCAGAGGTCAGAGTCAGCATGGATTTACAAAGGGGAAATCATGCTTGACTAATCTTCTGGAATATTTTGAGGATGTAACAATGAAGATTGACTGGTACAATAAGTCATAGTTTGAAGATATTAGGAGGAAGGTATAAAGGAAACATCAGAGGTAGGTTCTTTACACAGAGAGTTGTGAATGCATGGAGTGCGTTGCCAGCTGTGGTGGTGGAAGCAGAGTCATTGGGGACATTTAATTGACTGCTGGGCATGCACATGGATAGCAGTGAGTTGAGGGGTGCATAGGTTAAGGTACTATATTTGACATTAGGATTAAATCTTGGCACAACATCATGGGCGAAAGGGCCTGTTCTATGCTGTGCTTTCCTATATTCTATGTTCTTAAATGGACAAGGGAGAGCCAGTAGATGTCATGTACCTGGGCTTTCAGAAATCTTTGATAATGTCCCACATAGGAGATTAGTGAGCAAAATTAGGGCACATGGTATTGGGGGCAAAATACTGACTTGGACTGAAAATTGGCTGACTGACAGGAAGCAAAGAGTAGTGATAAACAGGTCCCTTTTCGAATGGCAGGCGGTGAGGTGACCAGTGGGGTACCATAAGGTTCAGTGCTGGGACCGCAGCTGTTTACAACAAACATTAATGATATAGATGAAGGTATTAAATGTAATATTAGCAAATTTGCTGATGACACAAAACTAGGTGTCAAGGTGAGTTGTGAGGAGGATGTTATGAGAATACAGGGTGACTTGGACAGGTGGGTGGATGCTTGGCAGATGCAGTTTAATGTGGATAAATGTGTGGTTATTCACTTTGGTGGCAAGAACAGGAAGGCAGATTACTATCTAAATGGAGCCAAGTTAGGTAAAGGGGATGTAAAATGAGATCTAGAGTTCTAGCATCAGGAGAAAATGAGGACTGCAGATGCTGGAGATCAGAGCTTAAAAATGTGTTGCTAGAAAAGCACAGCAGGACAGGCAGAATGAAGGGCTTTTGCCCGAAACGTCGATTCTCCTGTTCCTTTGATGCTGCCTGACCTGCTTTTCCAGCAACACATTTTTCAGTTTAGATTAGATTACTTACAGTGTGGAAACAGGCCCTTTGGCCCAACAAGTCCACACCGCCCCACTGAAGCGCGACCCACCCATACCCCTATATTTACCCCTTACCTAACACTATGGGCAATTTAGCATGACTAATTCACCTGACCTGCACATCTTTGGACTGTGGGAGGAAACCAGAGCACCTGGAGGAAACCCACGCAGACACGGGGAAAACATGCAAACTCCACACAGTTAGTTGCCTGAGGCGGGAATTGAACCCGGGTCTCTGGTGCTGTGAGGTAGCAGTGCTAACCACTGTGCCACCGTGCCGCCCACAAGTTCTTGTGCATCAGTCAATGAAAGCAAGCATGCAGGTACAGCAAGCAGTGAAGAAAGCGAATAGCACACTGGCCTTCATAACAAGAGGAATTGAGTATTGGAGCAAAGAAGTCCTTCTGCAGCTGTACAGGGCCCTGGTGAGACCACACCTGGAATATTGTGTGCAGTTTTGGTCTCCAAGTTTGAGGAAGGACATTCTGGCTATTGAGGGAGTGCAGTGTAGGTTCACGAGGTCAATTCCTGGAATGGCAGGACTATCATATGTTGAAAAATTGGAGACACTGGGCTTTTATACATGAGTTGAGACAGTTGAGAAGGGATCTGATTGAGAAGTATAAGATTATTAAAGGATTGGACACTCTGGAGGCAGGAAGCAAGTTTCTGCTGATGGGTGTGTACAGATCCAGAGGACACAGTTTAAAAATAAAGAGTAGGCCATTGAGAACAGAGTTGAGGAGAAACTTCTTCACCCAGAGAGTGGTGGATATATGGAATGTTCTGCCCCAGAAGGCAGTGGAGGCCAAGTCGCTGGATACTTTCAAGAAAGAGATGGATAGAGCTCTTAAAGACAGTGGAATCAAGGGTCATGGGGATAAGGCAGGAACAGGATACTGACTGTGGATGATCAGCCATGATCATAATGAATGGTGGTGCTGACTCGAAGGGCAAAATGGCCTACTCCCGCACCTATTGTCTATTGTCTATTGTCTTTTGCAAGTGCGGCTTCCAATTGCTTTCCATTTCAATAAACCACAGTGCTCCCTTGTAATCATTACCCCACAACACTGTGAGCCTTTACCTCCTGCCATGACAGTTGCTGGGTCATTTTATGGGACAAAAGCTAAGCTAAGGGCAGTCCCCTTTATCAATGACACATGTTACATCCTCAAAGAAATTCAATGGACACACACAACAATGTCGACTCTGCCAGATTATCTTCAACTGATCAATGTGACCTGCTGTATGTGGTTGAATAATACCTTCCAGCAGTTTCCCTGTGATATGTTAAGCTAACCGGCCTGTGCTTCGTGCTTTCTGTCTCCCTTTTTTAATGCAGGGCTTCCACCCGCTACCTTCCAATACACTGGGGCTGAACCATGAAGCACCAGGAACAGCAACAGTTTCAAAATGGGATAGTAAAGCTCTCTCTTGCTGGTTCACCCCATTCTCCATCAGAGTGGATGATTTCCTCCGGGGCTGACAGATTCTGACTGGTGTATGGCCAAGGTAATGGCAGTGAATCTATCTTGTTGCAGATGGTGGTGGAGAATGTGCACTTTTCACTGCCCTCATGTATTCCTATACGTGAACACACGTGACAATAGAATTTAATTCTAGTTCTAAACTCAAACCCCAGGGAATCAATTCGGTTAACTGAATAGTTAGAACATCGAACAATACAGTGCAGAACAGGCCCTTCGGCCCTCGATGTTGCACAGACCTGTGAACTATTCTCAGCTCGTCCCCTACACTATCCCATCATCATCCATGTGCTTATCCAAGGATTGTTTAAATCTCCCTAATATGGCTGAGTTAACTCCATTGGCAGGCAGGACATTCCACACCCTTACCACTCTCTGAATCAAGAACCTGCCTCTGACACCTGTCTTAAATCTATCACCCCTCAATTTGCAGTTATGCCCCCTCATACAGCTGATGTCACCATCCTAGGAAAAAGACTTTCACTGTCTACCCTATCTAATCCTCTCATCATCTTGAATGTCTCTATCGAATCCCCTCTTAGCCTTCTTCTTTCCAATGAGAATAGACTCAAGTATCTCTGCCTTTCCTCATAAGACCATCCCTCCAGACCAGACCAGGCAACATAAATCGCCTCTGCATCTTTTCCAATGCTTCCACATCCTTTCTGAAATATGGTGACAAGAACTCTATGCAATACACACACAAACACACACACAATCCGAAATAAACTGTCTGAATTTTCTGGCAGCCAAAAGCTTGTCTGTCAACATGTTTTGTTCAGATGTGTTTCAGAATTAATCAAGGGGACTTTGACACCAATGGCTGGGTCAGAATTTACTGCCCTTGAGATTATGGCGGTAGCTGCTTTCTTGTGCCACTACAGTCCTGATGATGTGGGAACTATTGGTCAGTGGTGTGGAGAGAATGGGGGGAGAAGGATGTTCCAGGATTGTGACAGAGGGACACGAAGGAATTGCCCTATTCAAATGGTTATTCTGTCTTGGAGAGAGGTAGACAGACAACTGATGGTGAATTTAACCAAAGTACCACTTCGCCTCTCTACATCTCACACCAGCCATCCAGCCACCTGTGCTAACTTAACCCCTGCGACAGAGGGGGCTGGACGGCTGGTTTGTGATGGAGAGTGACACCAACATCCTATATTGGATTTGGTGCATGGCAACGAACCAGATCAGGTGTCAGATCTCTCGGTGGGAGAGCACTTAGGTGAGAGTGATCACAACGCCCCCAGCTTGACAATACTCATGGAGAGGGATGGGAGCAGATGGTATAAGAGAGCATTTAATTGGGGGAGCCTTCTCGTGTCCCCTCCTGGCTCTTCTTACCTTTCTCTTTAGATATTTCTTGGCTAATTTGTAAATCTCAAGCACCCCAACTGAACCTTCACATCTCATTTTAAGCGTTCTTCTTGTTCTGGACAAGAGACACAACTTCTTTTGTAAACCACGGTTCCCTTCCCTCCCTGCCTGACACGTACATATTTATCAAGGACATACAGTAGCTATTCCTTGAACAAGCTCCACATTTCAATTGTGCCCATTCCCTACAGTTTCCTTCCTATCCTATGCATCTTAACTCTTACTGAATCGCATCATAATTGCCTTTCCCCCAACTATATCTCTTGCCCTGCAGGATATACTTTTCCATTTCCATCACTGAAGAGAATGTAACCGAATTGTGGTCACTATCACCAAAGTCTGGATTAGTGGTGCTGGAAGAGCACAGCAGTTCAGGCAGCATCCAAGAAGCAGTAAAATCGACGTTTCAGGCAAAAGCCCTTCATCAGGAATACAGGCAGAGAGCCTGAAGGGTGGAGAGATAAGTGAGAGGAGGGTGGGGGTGGGGAGAAAGTAGCAGAGGGTACAATAGGTGATTTGGGGAGGGGATGAAGGTGATAGGTCGGGGGGGAGAGGGTGGAGTGGATAGGTGGAAAAGAAGATAGGCAGGTAGGACAAGTGATGGGGACATTGCTGAGCTGGAAGTTTGGAACTGGGGTAAGGTAGGGGAAGAGGAAATGAGGAAATTGTTGAAGTCCACATTGATGCCCTGGGGTTGAAGTGTTCTGAGGTGGAAGATGAGGCGTTCTTCCTCCAGGCGTCTGGTGGTGAGGGAGCGGCGGTGAAGGAGGCCCAGGACCTCCATGTCCTCGGCAGAGTGGGAGGGAGAGTTGAAATGTTGGGCCACCGGGCGGTGTGGTTGATTGGTGCAGGTGTCCCGGAGATGTTCCCTAAAGCGCTCTGCTAGGAGGCGTCCAGTCTCCCCAATGTAGAGGAGACCCCATCCGGAGCAACGGATACAATAAATGGTATTGGTGGATGTGCTGGCACCTTTGATGGATGTGGAAGGCTCCTTTAGGGCCTTGGATGGAGGTGTGGGAGGAGGTGTGGGCGCAGGTTTTGCAATTCCTGCGGGGGCAGGGGAAGGTGTCAGGATGGGAGGGTGGGTTGAAGCGGGGCATGGACCTGACCAGATAGTCACGGAGGGAACAGTCTTTGCGGAAGGTGGAAAGGGGTGGGGAGGGAAATATATCCCTGGTGGTGGAGTCTGTTTGGAGGTGGCGGAAATGATTTGATTTATGTGGAGGTTGGTCGGGTGGAAGGTGAGCACCAGGGGCGTTCTATCCTTGTTACAGTTGGAGGGGTGGGGTCTGAGGGTGGAGGTGCGGGATGTGGACGAGATGCGTTGGAGGGCATCTTTAACCACGTGGAAAGGGAAATTGCGGCCTCTAAAGAAGGAGGCCATCTGGTGTGTTCTGTGGTGGAACTGGTCCTCCTGGTAGCAGATACGGCGGAGGCAGAGGAATTGGGAATATGGGATGTCATTTTTGCAAGAGGTAGGGTGGGAAGAGGTGTAATCCAGGTAGCTGTGGGAGTTGGTGGGTTTGTAAAAAATGTCGGTATCAAGTCGGTCGTCATTAATGGAGACAGAGAGGTCCAGGAGGGGCAGGGAGGAGTAGAGATGGTCCAGGTAAATTTAAGGTCAGGGTGGAATGTGTTGGTGAAGTTGATGAATTGCTCAACTTCCTCGCGAGAGCATGAGGTGGCGCCAATGCAGTCATCAATGTAGCGGAAGAAGAGGTGGGGAGTGGTGCCGGTGTAATTACGGAAGATCAACGGTTCTACATAGCCAACAAAGAGACAGGCATAGCTGGGGCGCATACATGTACCCATGGCTACGCCTTTGGTCTGGAGGAAGTGGGAGGATTCGAAGGAGAAATTGTTAAGGGTGAGGACTAGTTCAGCCAAACGAATGAGAGTGTCGGTGGAAGGGTAGTGTTAGGGACGTCTGGAGAGGAAGAAACAGAGGGCTTGGAGGCCCTGGTCATGGCGGATGGAGGTGTAGAGGGATTGGATATCCATGGTGAAGATGAGGCGTTGGGGGCCGGCGAAACGGAAGTCTTGGAGGAGGTGGAGGGTGTAGGTGTGTCTTGAATGTATGTGGGGAGTTCCTGGACTAGGGGGGATAGGACAGTATTGAGGTAAGTAGAAATGAGTTCAGTGGGGCAGGAGCATGCGAGACAATGGGTCGGCCAGGGTGGTCAGGCTTGTGGATCTTGGGAAGGAGGTAGAACCAGGCAGTGCGGGGTTCCCGGACTATGAGGTTGGAAGCTGTGGGTGGGAGATCTCTCGAGGTGATGAGGTTCTGTATGGGCTGGGAGATGGTGGTTTGGTGATGGGGGGGTGGGGTCATGGTCGAGGGGGCAGGAGGAGGACGTGTCTTCAAGTTGGCTTCAGCGGTGTAGAGGTCAATGAGCCAGACTACCACTGCACCCCCTTTATCCTCTGGCTTAATGGTGAGGGTGAGAGGTTGGAGTGGGGGAGGGGGGTAGACAGGTTGAGGCGGTTAATGTCTCGATGCCAGTCGGAAATGAAGAGATCGAGTGCGGGTAATAGGCCAGCTCGGGGTGTCCAGGTGGATGCAGTGTGTTGGAGGTGGGTGAAGGGGTCCTCAGAAGGTGGGCGGGAGTCCTGATTGTAAAAGTAAGCTCAGAGGCGGAGGCGGCAGAAGAATTGTTCGATGTCACGGCGTGTATTAAATTCATTGACGCGTGTGTGGAGGGAGATGAAGGTGAGTCCTTTGCTGAGGACTGATTGCTTGTCCTCAGTGAAGGGAGGTCTGGAAGGATGGTGAAAACTCGGCAGGTCTGGGAGCTGGGATCTGGTGTCGATGTGGAGCTGGGAGTGGGGGCGGAACCTGTAACTGGAGTGGGTGTGGTGTTGGGGGTAATGGGGGTAGAGTCATGAGCAGGGGTGGTGTTCCCCTCGGGGTTCTGGGGGGTGGGGATGGTGACAGTAGGATCTGTGGGGGCAGGGCGTGTCAGCAGAATGCAGGTGAGTGGTGTTGGTGGGGGTGGAAGTGGTGGTGACCATGGCAGTGGTGGGGGGGGGGGCAGAAGTCACTGAGCCTCCAACCTCTCACCCTCACAAAGTGCTGCCCTCCACTCCCTCTGCTCCAATCCCAACCTCACCATCAAGCCAGCGGATAAAGGGGGTGCAGTGGTAGCCTGGCGCACTGACCTCAACACCGCTGAAGCCAAGTGCCAACTTGAGGACCTTTTGAGCCAATACTGTATCCAAGTGGCTGGTTTTCCCTGAATTCCACGAGATCTAACCTTGCTAACCATTCCACCATGAGGAACCTTGTTGAACGCCTTACTGAAGTTCATGTAGATCACACCCACTACTCTGCCCTCATCAATCTTCTTCATAAGCACAAAGTCATGCTGACTATCCCTATACAATCCTTGTCTTTTCAAATATATTCCCTCCAACAACCTGCCCACCATCGATGTCAGGCTCACCGGTCTATAGTTCCCTGGCTTTTCCTTACCGTCTTTCTTAAATAGTGCCACTACATTAGCCAACCCTCAGTCTTCCAGCACTTCACCTGTGACTATCAATGACACAAATATCTCAGCACGGGGCCCAGCATCACTTCCCAGGTTTCCCACAGAGTTCTAGGGTACACCTGATCACGTCCTGGGCATTTATCCACTTTTATGCATTTTAAGTCCAGCTCCTCCTCCTCTGTAATACGAGTATTTTTAAGATGTCACTATTTCTTTCCCCACGTTGTATTACCTTTACGTCCTCCTCCACAGTAAACATTGATGCAAAATCTTCATTTAGTACCTCCCCAATCTCCTGTGGTTTTAAACATAGGCTGCCTTGCTGATCTTTGAGGGGCCCTTTTCTCTCCCCAGTTACCCTTTTGTCCTTAATGTATTTATAAAATCCCTTTGGATTCTCCCTAACCTTATTTGCCAGTGTTACCTCATGTCCCCTTTCGGCCCTCCTGATTTCCCTTTTAAGTCTACTCCTACTGCATCTATGCTCTTCTCATGGTTCACTCGCTCTCTGCTGTCTGTAACTGGCATATGCTTCCTTCTTTTCCTTAATCAAAACCTCAATTTCTCCCGTCATCCAGCATTCCCTACACCTACCAGCCTTGCCTTTCAGCCTAAATGGAATACATTCTCTCTGGACTATCAATATCTCATTTTTGAAGGCTTCACATTGTCCAGCCCTGTGTAGCTTTGAGTGTGAGTTTAGAGATACAGACTCGATGGAGTGAAGGGCCATCTCTGTCCTGGATGATGCCATCATTCTATGGTTTTGAACTGAAGGGTCTGAGTATTTTTGTCTTTGTTTTGAGAAAATGTAACCAAGTTGGAAGTTCCAGCTGTTGCTGTATCAGCTTCAGGTTCTGTATTAGAGTGCTCATTCACGGAGAGAATTTTCTGAAATCAGTTGTACAACAAGGAAAGCAGTGGAATAACAGTGAGCAGTACAACAGCTCTCAATAAGCTGTATAACGAATGACTGAATAACCTCAGCAGAATGAAGGTCATCACTGAAAAGAAAATCAAAAGGTATTTAGATATTTATGGGATTGATAGAGAGTGAAATATTGCAAGTATTGTTGCTTGAAATCAAATGGAAATGAATGTTTGAGACCTAACAGGATCCGATTAATCCAGTCTTTGGGGAATTCAAATACAGACATAAATCTCAATGCTATCACATCATTAAAATAAACCTGCTGTCATAATTTGTATGTTCAAAATGATATTAAAAAGTTTGAAGATGTAATCATGGTTTCCCAGTGGAGATACCACACAATATAAAACAAAGTCTCTGCAACTGTGTCAGCTCCATCTCTGAGAGAATTCTCCCATTCCAACAGATTGCCAGCAGCAGGAAGGGAAAGGTTGTGTCACAAACAACGAAATGCATCTTCTCAGGGAAAGGATTGAGAGAGTGTATGAGACCATTCTGGCTGTTGTTGGTGTTCCTGGTAAGTTTTGTAACAACTTAACTTATATAAACCTCTGCATTGAATCATCCCCATTTCTCCCGACAGCTAATAGGTATTATAAACCCATTTAGCAAAGCAAATACTGAAGCCAGTTGATAGTGTCCTCACTTACTGAGTTAAAGTGAATAGTTTGTAGTTTGGAGGCTCCTCGGTAATATTTGTTTCCCTATACTGTGCAGAGTGGGTTTACATTAAGGCCACAGTGTTTAAAGACTGTTTAAGAAGACTTTAACAAGACTACCTCTCTCTGTGGTAGTTCACAGCCTGATATGGGTTTTGTAACAACCCACCTTTCAGTGACACCTGGTGTTTCCCATTCCTTGATGGAAAAGGAATTGTGTCAGTGGATCTTGCTCAGGAAGCTCGCTCCAAATGGGAGCCCAGATACAACAGGGCAATGGGTGGGTTCAGCAGGTCATTAGGGATAAGGAGACAATGGTGTTTGCAGATAGAGTGCTGTGCTAGAAAAGGCACAGCAGGACAGGCAGCATCCAAGGAGCAGTAGGAATCAACTGCCGTCGAGCCATATACGACACCTTGGGTATATGACCATGTTTCTATGAGTAATCTGCTGCTCATGTTCTTCCCTATGTTCTTTAAAAGAGTAAATGATTCGTTGAGAGAGATTTTTAAACTTCATATAACATGGAACAACAATTATCTTTGTGTCATTACAATCTGGGCTCAGGCACAGAGAATGTTTCATTAATAACTTCAAATCTATTTTTCCTTTTCTCTTACAGTTAGTTTCGTGGTGATTGTAATCTTAGCTTGGGGCAAATGTGGTCTTTCTACATGCAGCACTCGCTACCTGGTGGCCATGACAACTTCAGATCTACTGTTCATCGTTTTTTATATCATTCTTCACCAATTTCGACAGTATTATTATCCACTGTGTTTCCTACAATCACTCCTGTTTGTGGTGTTATCTATGCCCTCAACCGCTTGAGCATTGATTGTTCTGTGTGGTTCACTGTTGCTTTTTCCTTTGATCGATTTGTTGCCATT
The DNA here is from genome assembly GCF_047496795.1 of Chiloscyllium punctatum. Classification (NCBI taxonomy): domain Eukaryota; kingdom Metazoa; phylum Chordata; class Chondrichthyes; order Orectolobiformes; family Hemiscylliidae; genus Chiloscyllium; species Chiloscyllium punctatum. Next base: position 37,071,388 of record NC_092757.1, on the reverse strand, counting down.
TGTTTACATGAGATGAAAACTAAGTATTGCACAGGGAAAACTGCAACCAGGGTTCTAGCAACAATCTGCATCTTCTTTTGGTTAAAAAACATTGCTAACTCCTTTGTGTATTACCCTGGAAAGATGATCAACAATGTTCCATGATACTGTTATATCAGGTCTGGTTATTATAATGACCCTCAGTGGATAGGTTTTAGATAATTTGAGACTTTTTTAACACCAATGTTCCCAATCACTTTTATTCTCTTTATCAACATTCTGACTGTCAGACATATCTTCGAGGCCGTTAAGGTGCGGAAGGAACTGAGAGGTCAGAGAAAAACAGAGAATGATCCAGAGGGAGAGAGCAGGAAGCATTCTGTGATTTTACTCTTTGCCATACCTGCCAGCTTCATACTTCTCTGGTTGTTGCATATTTTATATTTCTTTAATGTTGGTTATTCCTTGGATTCTGTTTCTTTTGGTCTCTTTGCTCAGATTGGATATATGCTGAGGAACTTCAGTTGCTGCACAAATGCCCTTATTTATGTGGTGACACAGAAACATTTCAGAGACCAGTTAAAGTACGCCATGACATATCCAGTGAGAACAATAATTCAATTGGTGAATCAATCCAAGTAACTGAGAGTCAACATTAGGTGCAGCAGAGAACGGAACGAGGAGTCCACGTGAGGAATGGACTGAAAGGAGAAGGAGGAGCAGCAACATGATAACACTCCTTTCCTCATGGACAAGGAATGACTCCATCTGAGCTCGGACCAACTGATCTGGTAAATATCACCTCTTTAATGTGGCCATATCTTTCCTTATCACCTGTTTGTATCTCTCTGATTTTTCCTCTTTTCTCTCTCTCAGTCTTTCACTTTGCCTCTATCTCTCACTCTCTGTCTGTATCACTCGACATCTCTCTCTCCTTCTCAACCTTTCTCTCTCACACTATCTTTCTTTCTCTCTCTTTCTCTTACTGACAGCCTCTTCTTCTGTATTTTTCTCTCCTGCTTCTTCTTTCTACCTTTATCCATGTTCTTTCTCACTCTTTTGCTCTTTCTTCTTCTCTCATTTTCCCTCTATCTTTCCTTCTCTTCCTTTTCTTCCCTATTTCTGTCTTTCAATCCTGAAACAGCACCCTTCCCTTCAATTTTGGACACTCTCCCCCTCCTACAGCACATTTAGCCCCTGTCCCCCTCTATGACCCCTGTCCATTTGCCCTTCCCTGTGCTGCTTCATCTCCCCTGAATTGCCCCTCTGTAGTTTCTCTGTTTCACACCTACTGCATATAAAAGCCCCTCAGTATCTCCATCCATCAACAATTCCCTTCCCCCCTGCTGTGTCCCAGGTCCTGGTCTGGAGGACAAAGTGAGCGTGTGAAGAGACTAACGTGTCTTTTGACTGTGTACCATAATGTCATGGAGTCATACACTCATGCAGCACGGAGACAGACCCTTCGGACCAACCAGGCCACACCAACCATGTTCCAAAACTAAACTATTCCCACCTGCCTGCACTTGGCCCATATCCCTCCAAACCTTTCCTATTCATGAACTTATCCAAATGTATTTTAAACACTATAACTGTACCTGCATCCACCACTCCCTCTGGTAGTGCATTCCACACACGAACTACTAAAAATGCTGCCCCTCATGTCCTTTTTCAATCTTTCTCCTCTCACCTTAAAAATATACCCCGCAGGTTTGAACTCCCCCACCCGAGGGAAAAGACCCCTGTCTTTCACCTTATCTATGCCCCTCAGAATTTTATAAACTTCAATAAGTTCACCCCTCACCCTCCAATGCAACAGCCCATTGTGATATCTCAAACTGATGTGCAGCTCTGGGGAATTGGCCATGTTAAATTGTCCATAGTGTTCGGTACATTAGTCAGAAATGGGTCTGGGTGTGTTACTCTTCAGAGGGTCAGTATGGACTTGCTGGGCCGAAGGGCCTGTTTCCATACTGTAGGGAGTCTAATAGAGGGAATCTAACCCTCCATTCCTGGCAACATCTTGGTAAATCTTTACTGAATCCTCTCCACTTTAATAATATCCTTCCTATAACAGGGCGATGAGAATTGCACACATTAATCCAGAAGAGGCCTCATCACCGTCCTGTACAAGTTCAATATGATGTCAGAACTCCTATACTCAAAGGTCTGAGCAATGAAGGCAAGCATGCTAAACACCTTCTTAACTACCCTGTCTAACTGAGGCAAATTTCAAAGAATTATGTCCCTGAAGTATGTCTCTCTCTGCTCTCCCACACTACCCAGGGCCCTACCGTTAACTCCTGACCTTGTTTGTATTACCACAATGCAATACCTCAACTTTATCCAAATTAAACTCCATCTGCCACTCCTCAGCCCATTGACCCAATTGATCAAGATCTCTTTGTAATCTTGGGTCACATTCTTCACTGTCTATTTTGATGTCATCCACAAACTTACTAACCATGTCTCCTATATTCTCATCTAAATCCTTTGTATAAATGACTACCAGAAGTGGAGCCAGGACCGCTCCCTGTGGGACACCGCTGGTCACAGGCCTCCAGTCTGAAAAACAATGATCCACCATCACCTGCTGTCTTCTACCATCAAGCCAATTACATCCAATTGGCAAGCCCACCCTGAATCCCATGTGATCTAACTTTACTAACCTGTCTCCCACGCAGAACCTTGTCAAAGGCTTTATTAAAGGCCAAGCAAACAACATCTCCCACTCTGTCCTCATCAATCATTTTGGTTACTTCTAAAAACAAACCCAATCAAGTATTCATGATTTGGAGATGCCGGTGTTGGACTGGGGTGTACAAAGTTAAAAATCACACCACACCAGGTTATAGTCCAACAGGTTTAATTGGAAGCACACTAGCTTTCGGAGTGACCTCCTTCATCAGGAGACAATCACCTGATGAAGGACCGTCGCTCCGAAAGCTAGTGTGCTTCCAATTAAACCTGTTGGACTATAACCTGGTGTTGTGTGATTTTTAACCAATCAAGTATGTGAGACATGACTTTCCTCCCACTAAACTATACTGACTATCTCTAATCAATCCTTTCCTCTCCACACTGTGTAAATCCTGCCTTTCAGGATCATCTCTAAAAACGTATCCACCACCGAAGTCAGACTCGCAGGTCAATAGTTCCCAAGCTTCTCCTCACAGCCCTTCTTAAACATACTAACCACACCCCAGTCCTCCAGTTCTTCATATGTGTTTTTAGATGATACAAATATTTCTGGTCAGGCCCCTGCAATCTTCTCTCTAACTTCCCACAACGTCCTGGGACACACTTGATCAGGTCCTGGAGGTTTATATATCTTTATGTTTTTTAGGATCTCCAGCACTTCCTCTTCTGTTTTCTGTGAACTATTCTCAAAACATTAATATTTATATCCCTGATTTCTCCAGCCTCCAGTTCTTTCTCAACAGTCAAAACTGATTGGAAATACTCATTCATATCACTCCCATCTCTTGAGATTCAACACAAAGACAACCTCGTTGGTCTTTAAGGGATCTTATTCTCTCTCCAGTTGCTCTCTCATTCTTAATATATTCATAGAATCTTTGGATTATCTTTACCTTACCTGCCAAGACTAACCCCTGTCCCCTCGTTGCCTTCCTCATTTCCTTCTGAAGAATATCCCTACACTCTTTATACTCTTCAAGACATTCAGTTGATCCCAATTGTTTCTCTAATAGATGATCATTTTTTATTCTTGACTTGAACTTCAACATCTTTATTCATCCATTGTTCTCTAACCTTACCAGCCTTGCCTTTCGCCCTAACAGGAACAGAATGTTTTTGAACTCTTGTTGTCACACTTTGGAAGACCTCCCACTTGTCAGTCATCCTTTTCCCTGCGATTAGTCTACTCCAATCAACGTTTGAAAGATCTTGTTTCATATCCTGAAAATTTGCCTATTCCAATTCGGAACTTTAACTTTTATGAAGACTTATCCTTTTACATAACTATTTTAAAATTATTCACATTATGAACATTGGTCCAGAAGTGTTCCCTGACTAACAGGTGGAAGTGGGTACTATAGATGCTGGAGATTAGAGTCAAGATTAAAGTGGTGCTGGAAAAGCACAGCAGACCAGGCAGCATCCGAGGAGCAGGAAAATCAATGCTTCAGGCAAAATCCTTCATTAGGAATTTCGGGCAAAAGGTCTTCATCAGAAGGGCTTTTGCCCGAAATTCCTGATGAAGAGCTTTTGCCCGAAGCATTGATTTTCCTGCTCCTCGGATGCTGCCTGATCTGCTGTGCTTTTCCAGCACCACTCTAATCTTCCCTGACTAACACATCAGTCACTTGCCCTGCCTTATTTCCCAAGAGAAGTTCAAGTTTTGATCCGTCTTTAGTGGGAACATTTATATACTGATAAAGAAAATTTTCTTGCAATTGAACAAATTCTTCACCATCAAATCCTTTAACACCATGGCAGTCTGAGTTAATGTTTGGAAAATTAAAATCCCCTGTTATTGCAACCTTATTATTCTTCCATATATTTGAGATCTCTCGACATATTTGCTTCTCAATTGCCCTCTGACTATTGGGGCATTGATAGCGAAATCCCATCAAGGTGATCATCCCTTTCTTATTTCTAATTTGAACCCATATATTTTCACTAAATGATCCCTCAGAAATACCTTCTCTAATTACAGGAGTAATATTTTCCTGAATCAAAAATGCCAGCCCTTCTCCCACCTTGCCTCTTTCTGTCCTTCCTGTACCATCTAAAACCCAGAACACTGAGCTGCCAGTCTTTTCCAGTCCTCAGCCATGTTTCTGTAATAGCAATGACATCCCAGGCCCATGTTCCCTTACATGCCCTGAGTTCATCAGCCTTATCCATGAGACCTCTTGCATTGAAATAAATGCAGTTTAAGTGTTCAGTATCCCTTTGTTCTCTGAATTGTTCTTGTCTGTTTTGTCTAAAGAACATGCTGTTTTCTGATTCAGAATCATTGTCATCTTTCTTTCTATTTTCACTGTTGTTTAGAAAGCCCCCTGCCCCACCCCTCTCAAATCTTACAATCTCCTGAAATGGAACGAGCAAATCTCCCCACCAGTATATTGGTCTAGTTCAGGTGAAACCCATCCTTTTAAACAGGTCTTTTCTGTCCCAGAAGAGATCCCAATGCTCCAAGAAAGTGACTCCCTGCACAGTGCAGCACCTCGTCAACCATTGAGTTATCTGCCCTGTCCTTTTATTCCTTCCCTCATTAGAACTTGGCACCAGAAGTAAACCAGTGAATACTTTTTAAAATTTTTTTTTAACCTTCTACCTAACCAGTTATACTCACTGATTAGATTAGATTCCCTCCAGAGTGGAAACAGGCCCTTCGGCCCAACAAGTCCATACTGACCCTCCAAAGAGTAACCCACCCAGACCCATTTTGCTCTGACTAATGCACCTAACATTATGGGCAATTTAGCATGGCCAATTTACCTGACCTGCACATCTTTGGACTGTGGGAGGAAACCGGAGCACCCGGAGGAAACCCACGCAGACACAGGGAGAACGTGCAAACTCCACACAGTCAGTCACCCGAGGCTGGAATCAAACCTGGTACCCTGGTGCTGTGAGGCAGCAGTGCTAACCACTGAGCCACCGTGCTGCCCCCATGCCACTCTGTAACCCCTTAACTCTATCTCTAACTATGTCATTCCTATCAATGTGTACAACAACTTCCGGTTTCTCACTCATCCACTTGACAATCTGCTTCAAACATTTTGAGACATTCTTCACCCTGGCAGTGGGAAAGCAATATACTATCCTCGATTCACACTCACTCCCGCAGAATCTCCTGCCTGTGCCCCTCACAGGAGAGTTCCTGAAAACAATTATTCTTTTAAATCTTGACAAACAAATTGAATATGGTGCCCAAGATCTGATGACCATTTCTATTTTTCTCATTCAACAATATTCAAAATGGAATATCTGTCTGAGAGAGGAATAGCAACAGGAGACTTCGAAACCACCTTCAAACCCTTCCTGATGTTATCTATCTGAATGATCTTGCTGTGTAATCACTTCACTAAGTCTATTTGTCATCACACTCAATATTTCTTACAGACCATCAGTAACATTAATCCGAAAAAGAAGAAACTCTCAATAGCACATTAATTGTTAAATTAAACTACTTTTCCTTACCCACAGATTTAATATGAAGCATAGAAAGAAAAATTAACAATATAAATATTAAAAAGAAATCAAACACTTAACTGAAAAAAAAGAGAAAACAATTCCTGCTCAAATAATCCAACATTTAGCTTTCACTGTCTGGACACAAAATCCTCTCCCGAGCCGTCCCTTTACAGGCCTCTCTACAAGCTCCGTGTATAAACAATCTGTCCTTCTTCATGTACTTTTTTAACTTGATTATTTTTTCTCAAAACTCACCTATCACTCACCGCAGGTTCACCAGTCTATAGTTCCCTGGCTTTTCCTTACCACCTTCTTAAATAATGGCACCATGTTCGGAAGGGATCTTTCCCCTTTCTCCTTCCTGGGCCTCTCCATCTCCATTTCCGGCGACAGACTTAACATGGACATCTACCTCAAACCCACGGACTCCCACAGCCACCTGGACTACACCTCCTCCCACCCTCACTCCTGTTAGAACACCTTCCCTGCTTCCCAAATCCTCCGCCTCTGACGCATTTGCTCCCAGTTGGACCAATTCCACCATTGAACATCCCAGGTGGCCTCCTTCTTCAATGACCACAGTTTCCCCTCCCACGTGGTTGACAATGCCCTCCAATGCATCTACTCCACTTCCTGCACCTCTGCCCTTGAACCCCATCTCTCCAATCACACCAAGGACAGAACCCGCATGTCCTCACCTTCTACTCCACCATCCTCCGGATACAACGCATCATCCTCTGCCATTACTGCCTCCTACAAACAGACCCCACTACCAGGGATATATTTCCCTCCCCACCCCTATCTTCGTTCCGCAGAGACCATTCCCTCCATGACTCCCTTGTCAGATCCACACCCCCCACCAACACACCCTCCCCTCCCAGCACCTTCCCTGGCCACTGCAAGAAGCGCAAAACCTGCATTCACACCTCCCCCTTCACCTCCGTCCTCAGCCCCAAAGGCTCCTTCCAAATCCAGCCGAGATTTACCTCTACTTCCACACACATCATCCACTGTGTCAATTGCTCTCGGCGTGGTTTCCTCTATATTAGGGAGACAGGGGCCTAGTTGTGGAATATTGCAGAGAGCCTCTCTGGGATACATGCACTAAACAGTCAACCCACTCTGTGGCTGAACACTTTAACTCCCCTCCCACTCTGCCAAGGATATGTAAGCCCTGGGCCTGCTCCACTGTGAAACTAGAGCCAAATTATACCTGGAGGAAGAACGCCTCATCTTCCACCTTGGGACCCTCCAACCACATCGGATCAATGTAGCTTTCATCAGTTTCTTCATTTGCCCTCCCCCACCTTCTCCCAGATCATCTCCAACAACAGAGAATCAAACCATCATCCTTTGATGTTCAATGGGGTTACCATTGCTGAATCCTCTACTGTCAACATCTTGGGGTTACCATTGACCAGAAACTGAATTGTACCAGTGATATAAATACAGTGACAACAGAGCAGGTCAGAGGCTCGGAATACTGCAGTGAATGACTCACCTCCTGATCCCCCACAGACCGTCCACCATCTACAATACACCAGTCAGGATTATGATGGAATACTCCCCACAGGCCTGGACGGGGGCAGCTCCAACAGTATTTCAGAAGCTTGGCACCAGCCGGGATAAAAGACCCCACTTGATTGCCACGACATCCACAAACATCCATGTTATTTTTCCCACTGACCCACAGGAGCAGCAATGTGCACCAGCGACAAGGTGCCCTGCAGAAATTCACAGAAGCTCCTTAGGCAGCACTTTCCAAACCCACAGCACATTCTCAACAACCACTAGGGATGAGCAATAATTGCCGGCCCAACCAGCATGCCCAGGAATGGATGAGAGTTCATTAAAAATGTTACCCAATCGCAACCAATGGTGGGCACTGGGTTTTAGGTTTTGTGAGTGTCAGATGGTTGGGTCCAGGCAGTAACCTGTTTGTTGTGAAGACCTGAAGAGAAATGCTGTTTAGAACAATCTATCAGTCTTTCAGAGGCATGGCCTACATACATAGCATCACACAGACACTGACATTCATATACCAGATTACTCACACGGGAGAGAGGTGGAAGCAATTTAAAATATATTTGTATCTGGACTGAAGAATATTTGAAAACACATTTAAAATATTGTCATGAAAATAATTTGGTCAGGAAGTTAGTATTCAAATTGGATATTTTCAAAGTGCTTGAACTTTATACTAATTTGATCTGGGTGTGATAACCAGGCATGTTTGTGCACTTTGTGTTCAACAGATTTCAGTCTGAAAGTTAAACCAAACAAATGGGTGGACCTGTGTTTATTGGACAATTAAAGTGGACATGGTTAGTATTGAAGAACAATCATTGGACACAAAAGGTTAACTCTGATTTCTCTGCACAGATGCTGCTGAGCTTTTCCAGCAAGTATTGCTTTTGTTTCTGATTTAAACCATCTGCTGACATACCCTGGATATGGTTAATGAGGGATTCAATGTGAGACCCCACGTGCTGCAGTATTCCATCACCTTTGTAACACCTTCATAGAACATAGAACATAGAACATAGAACATAGAACAGTACAGCACAGAACAGGCCCTTCAGCCCACCATGTTGTGCCGACCATTGATCCTCACGTCAGGTAAACCTAATGTACAAATCCTCAAATTAAGGATCTGGTCCATGGGGCAGAATGACAGAGCCTTACTTGGTCAGTGCATTGAGTGTCGGAGTGTGGCTGTACGTGACATTGATTAAACCACTTTTGAAATATTACATTCAGTTCTGGTCTCCCTGCTGTAGGAAAGATGTTGTTAAAGTTAAAATGTTGCAGAAAAGACTTATAAGGATGTTACTGGGGATTGAGGGTTTGAGCTATCGGAGGCTGAGGGGTGACCTCATAGAGGTTTGTAAAATCATCAAGGGCATGGAGAGGGTGATTGGCAAGGTCTTTTCTCCAGGGAAGAGGAGTTCAAAACTAGAGCACATCAGTTTCAGTTGAGAGGGGAAAATTTAAAAGGTCGTAAGTAGCAACTTTTCTTGTACAGAAGTTGGTGCGTGCATGGGATGAGCTGCCAGAGGAAGTGGTGGAGGCTGGTACAATGACAGCATTTGCAAAGGTATCTGGATGGGGATAGGAATAGGAAGGGTTTAGAGGGACATGGGCCAAATGCTGGCAAATAGGACTAAATCTGTTCACAGTTGAATGAAAGGGTCAGTTTCTGTGCTGTACAAGTCTATGACAATTTAACCCTATGTCATCAGCACAGAGAAAACCGGGAGACCTGGTTTTAGCAGATCATTGGTCTAAATGTTGAACAGTGTTTCGATCAGCTCTGTGCCAATGCTTCGTTCACCTGCTCCATGCACTTCCCAGCTTTAATAGAGACATAGTGTCATGGAGATGTACAGCACGGAAACAGACCCTTCGGATCAACCCATCCATACTGACCAGATATCCGCAATTAATCTAGTCCCATTCTCCAGCACTCAGCCCACATCCCTCTCAACCCTTCCTATTAATATACCCATCCAGATGCCTTTTCAATGTTATAATTGTGCCCACTTTCACCACTTCCTTTGGCAGCTCATTCCATACCCACATCACTCTCTGCAAGAAGAAAACTGTCCCTTCGGTCCCTTTTAAATCTTTCCCCTCCAACCTTAACCTCTGACCTCTACCTTTGGACTCCTCTCGCCTGGGAAATAGACATTGGCTACTTACCCTATCCCTGCCCCTCATAATTTTATAAATCTCTATCTGGTCACCCCACAGCCTCCAACACTCCAGGGAAAATAGGTCCAGCCTATTCAGCCTCTCCCGATAGCTCAGTCCCTTCAACCCTGGCAACATTCTTGAAAACCTTTTCTGAACCCTTTCAAGTTTCACAACGTCCTTCCAATAGGGGGGAGAGCAGAATTGAATGCAGTCTTCCAATAGTGGGCTAACCAATGTCTTTCACAGAAACAACATGGCCTCCCAACTCCTATACTCAATGCACTGACCAAGAAAAGCAAGAGAGTGAGACCCAGTTGTGCAGAGGAGAGAGAGAAAGGAAGTGGGAGTGTCAGGGAGAGAGAGAGTGGGACTCAGTAATGTGAGGGAGAGAGAGAGAGTGGGAGCAGGCAGTGTGAGGGAGAGAGAGAGTGGGAGTGGGCAGCGTGAGGGAGAGAGAGAGTGGGAGCAGGCAGTGTGAGGGAGAGAGAGAGTGGGAGAGGGCAGCGTGAGGGAGAGGGAGAATGGGACCGGCAGTGTGAGGGAGAGAGAGAGAGTAGGAGCGGGCAGTGTGAGCGAGTGAGAGTGGGAGCCGGCAGTATGAGGAGAAAGAGAGAATGGGAGCAGACAGTGTGAGGGAGAGAGAGAGAGGGAGCAGGTCATGAGAGGGAGAGAGAGAGTGGGAGTGGGCAGTGTGAGGGAGAGAGAGAGGGAGTGGGCAGAGTGAGAGAGAGAGAGAGTGGGGACCGGCAGTGTGAGGGAGAGAGAGAGAGAGTGGGGGCCAGCAGTGTGAGGGAGAGAGTGAGCAAGTTTTCCAAGATTGTGGAACAGGCACATTCTGCCATATTCCTTTTCCATCACTTTCCTTCTAGTTTATATTTTCCTTCCCTTCTGGAGTTCTGTCGAGAGGCAGCAGTGGTGATGCATTGTGGGAAGTGTGCCAGTGGCCGTGGGTCCTGAGTGCTGTCGGATGACCATTTGGGGCGTGGATGTGGGCCCGAGCCTAACATGGTCAGAGCAAGCCCGGAGTGTCGATGGGGGAGATACCCCCACCCCTACCCCCAGCATCTGCAGCATCGAGAGCAGGGAGATGGAGGTTTCCCAAACAGCGGGCCCAAGCAAAGGGGATCGAGCCTTCACAGGGAGTGCACTTCAGAAACCCTGGGCAACTTTTACTGTTATTACTTTATTGTTCCACTTAACATGACGAAGGACTGTAATGTTAACATTTAACTTTATTTCTTGATTTTTCTACTTATAATAAGAAACACAGTCATGCTTTCCCTCTAACTTAGACTTTGTGCTACTACGTGTACCATGTTTGATGACATTGTACACATATCACTGTACTCTTGCACTTGAGAGCACGTAATAATAAAGTTTACATCTGAATATAAAGTTTACATCTTCACTCCCCTGTCTATCTGTAACTCCACTTTCAAACATCTATGAACCAGCACTCCAAGGTCTCTTTGTTGAGTAACACTCCCCAGGACCTTACCATTAAGTGCATATGTCCCACCCTAAGTTGCCTTTCCAAAATGCAGCACCTCACGTTTATCTAAATTAAACTCCATCTACCATTCCTCAGCCCAGTAATCCATCTAAGGTCCCGTGGTACTCTGTGGGAATTTTTGCTGTCCACTACATATCCAATTTTGGTGTCGTCTGCAAAACTACTGACTCTACCTCCAATGTTCACGTTCAAATTGTTTATATAAATGACAAAAAGCGATGACCCAGCATCGATCACCATGTCCCACTGTTGGTCACAGGTCTCCAGTCTGGAAAGCAACCTCCATCTCCACCCTCTGCCTCCTTCCTTCTATCTCCAAATGGCTCGTTCTCTTTGTGGTCCATGTGACCTCATCTTGCTCACCAATCGATCATGTCGAACTTTGTTGAATGCCTTACTGAAGTACATATCGATCACTTTCACCACACTGCCTTCATCAATCCTGATTTGGAGATGCCGGTGTTGGACTGGGGTGAACAATGTTAAGAATCACACAGCACCAGGTGATAGTCCAACAGGTTTATTTGGAAGCACTAGCTTTTGGAGCGCTGCTCCTTCATCAGGTGGTTATGGAATATAAGATCATAAGACACAGAATTTATTGCAAAAGTTTACAGTGTGATGCAACTGAAATTATACATTGAAAAGACCTGGATTGTTTGTTATGTTTCTCATCTTTTAGAATGACCATGTTGTTTTCACTTGTTTCATATGAAAATCCCAGCACTTTTTTTTAAAGTTACATTCTCAAGTGAACTTTACCAGTAGATGCCATGTCAGCTCAGGTAATGTATTGAAGGTGTGAGGTACCCTGTGGGAGGCTGTCTGTGCCCCGATGCTCAGACTGATTCTTTTTCTGAAAAAAAAGGATTTTCAGAATCTCACATGGATTTTGAGCAAAATAAAATGTAATTCTGCAAGTACAAATTGCCCCCACAAACTTGTGTGTGTGTGTGTGTGTGTGTATGTGTATGCACGTATATGTGTGCGTGGTGGGAGGGAGGGGGTGTTTGAGTGTCTGTGAGAGAGTGTGCGCGTATGTGTGAGTGTGAGTGTTAAAGCTGTGTAAGTCTATGAGAGGGTGCGTGTGTGTGTGAGTGTGGGTGTGTATGTATGAGCATATGAGAGAGAGCTTGTGTGTGAGAGAGGGTCTGCGTGAGTGTATGGGTCTATAGGAGTGTGTGTGTTTGTGGGAGAGTGTGTGTAGTACAGTGGGGTCACCTGGAGTGTGACATGACCCCAAAGTCTCAGTTGTGGCCATCCCCATGAGTACCAAACTTGGCTACCAGCCTCTGCTCGCCCACTTTGTGTTGTATCCTGTCCCGACGTCCATCTTGTAGGATGGTCAGCCAAAGGTCTGAGGGTCAAATGTCCTGGACCGCTGAAGTGTTCTCCGACTGGGAAGGAAGGAACACTCCTGTCTATTGATTGTTGTGTGGTGTCTATTCATCCATTGCCATAGTCTCTGCTCGGTCTTGCCAATGTACCATGCCTCGGGGCATCTTTGCCTGCAGCGGAGGAGATAGACCACGTTGGCCGAGTCACATGATTACCTGCCATGTACCTGGTGGGTGGTGTCCCACAGGTAATGGTGGTATCCGTTTCAACACTCTGATACGTCTTACAGCGTTCACTGTGACAAGATTGTATGGTGTTGTCCTGAAAGTCGGGCAGTTTGCTGCAAACAATGATTTGTTTGAGGTTTGATGGTTGTTTAAAGGTGAGCAGTGGAAGTGAAGGGAAGGTCTTGGCGAGGTGCTCATCCCCATTGATAATGTGTTGCAGGCTGTGAAGAACATGGTGTAGTCTTTCAGCTCCCGGGAAGTACCGGACAATGAAGGGTACCCTGTCAGTTGTCGCCTGTCTGTCTCCTGAGGAGATCATTACAGTTTCTCACTGTGGCACGTCGGAACTGGTGTTCGATGAGTTGAGCTTCGTACCCTTTTATGAGGGCATCCTTGAGTACTTCCATGTGTCTGTCACATTCCTCCTCATCTGAACAGATCCTGTGTGTGCATGTAGGGTTTCTCCAGAGGGGATGGTTGTTTTAACATGTTTTGGGTGGAAGCTGGCGAAATGTAGCATTTGGAGGTTATCCATGGGTTTGCAGTTCAGTGAGGTGCTGAGGTGTCTATCCTTGATGGAGATCCTGTGTCCAAGAATGAGACAGATACTAAAGAGTAGTCTGTGGTGAGTTTGATAATGGGATGAAATCATTGATATCACAGTGTAATTGTTTCAGTGACTCTTCACCATGGGGTCAGTGGAAGGAAATGTCGGCAATATACCTGCTGTATAGTGTTGGATGGAGGTCCTAAGTAGAGAAGTCTTGTTCAAACCTGAATTCAAGGATGCGCTCATAAGAATGGGACACGATGCTCAATAACTGGAGACATGTATGTGCAGTACCACAGGAGATGGGTGAGGTTCTCAATAAATATTTCTCCTCTGTGTTTACCGTGGAGAAAGACATGAAGATTGGGAACTTGGGGAAGTTAGTGGTGATATCTTGGGGATAGTCTGTTTCACAGTCGAGGAGGTGTTGGGTGTTAGAATGTATGGTGGATAAATCTCCTGATCCTGACCAATATATCCATGAGCACTGCAAGAGGTTAGAGAAGACGTTATGAGGCCAGTGAATATAATCCCAGTCTACTCAGTCTCTCCTCAGAAGCCAAACCCCTCAACTCTGATATCAACCGAATGAACCTCCTCTGCACCCCCTCCAGTGCCAGTCCATCCTTTCACAAGGAGACCAAAACTACACACAGTACGCCAACTGTGCCCTCACCAGCATTCTTTCCAGCTGCAATAGAATCTCACTGCTGTTAAACTCAATCCCTTTAGCAATGAAGGACAAAATTCCATTTGCCTTATTAATAACCTGTTCCATCTGCAGACCAATCTTCTGTAATTCATGCACAAGGACACCCAGGTCCCTCTGCACAGCAACATGCTGCATTTTTTTAACTATTCAAGTGTGGCGACATCTCAGCCCGGCATTTTTTTAAGATTACTTACAGTGTTGAAACAGGCCGTTCGGCCCAACAAGTCCACACCAACTTGTCGAAGTGCAACCCACCCAGACCCATTCCCCTACAACTAACACTACGGGCAATTTAGCTTGGCTAAGTTGACCTAACCTGCACATTTTTGGACTGTGGGAGGAAACCGGAGCACCGAGAGGATACCCACGCAGACATGGAGAGAATGTGCAAACTCCACGCAATCACCTGAGATCGGAATCGAACCTGGGTCTCTGGCACTGTGAGGCAGCAGTGCTAACCACTGTGCCACCGTGCTGCCCACCCATCTCTCAACCCAGCACGGAGATCTCACAACCCGGCGTGGTAATCACTCAACCCAGCATGGACATCCCTCAGACTGGCATGATGATCTCTCAACCCAGCACGGAGATCTCACAACCCGGCGTGGTAATCACTCAACCCAGCATGGACATCCCTCAGACTGACATGATGATCTCTCAACCCAGCACGGTGATCTCACAACCCGGCGTGGTAATCACTCAACCCAGCATGGACATCTCTCAGACTGGTACGGCGATCTCTCGGCCTGACATTATAATCTCTCGTCCTGCCGTGGCATCACTCAGCCTGGGCATGGCGATCTCTCTGCGTGGTGCTCTTTCAGGCTGGCGTGGAAATCTCTCAGTCCAGTGCAGTGATCTCTCAGCCCAGTGAGGTGATCTGTTAGCCCAGCCTAGGGATCTCTTAGCTCAGCACATGATCTCTCAGTCTGGCATAGCCATCTCTCAGTCTGGTGTGGTGATCTCTCAGCCTGGTGTGGTGATCTCTCAGCCTGGCGTGGTGATCTCTCAGCCTGGCGAGGTGATCTCTCAGCCTGGTGTGGTGATCTCTCAGCCTGGTGTGGTGATCTCTCAGCCTGGCGAGGTGATCTCTCAGCCTGGTGTGGTGATCTCTCAGCCTGGTGTATATCTCTCAGCCTGGTGTGGTGATCTCTCAGCCTGGTGTGGTGATCTCTCAGCCTGGCGAGGTGGTCTCTCAGCCTGGCGAGGTGATCTCTCAGCCTGGTGTGGTGATCTCTCAGCCTGGCGAGGTGATCTGTCAGCCTGGTGTGGTGATCTCTCAGCCTGGCGAGATGGTCTCTCAGCCTGGCGAGGTGATCTCTCAGCCTGGTGTGGTGATATCTCAGCCTGGTGTGGTGATCTCTCAGCCTGGTGTGGTGATCTCTCAGCCTGGTGTGATGATCTCTCAGCCTGGCGAGGTGGTCTCTCAGCCTGGTGTGGTGATCTCTCAGCCTGGTGTGGTGATCTCTCAGCCTGGTGTATATCTCTCAGCCTGGGGAGGTGATCTCTCAGTGCAGCAATGATCTCTCATCCCAGTGCCCTGAGCTGTCAGCACAGTGAACTGATCTCTCAGCCCGGCCTGAGGATCTCTTAGCCCAGCATGGTGTTATCTCAGCCCAGCACACCTTTCTCTCTGTGGTGTGGTGATCTCTCAACCCGGTGTGGTAATCTCTCAGCCTGGCGCAATGATCTCCCAAGTACTGGATTAATGGTGCTGGAAGAGCACAGCAGTTCAGGCAGCATCCAACGAGCCGCGAAATCGACGTTTCGGTCAAAAGCCCTTCATCAGGAATAAAGGCAGTGAGCCTGAAGCGTGGAGAGATAAACGAGAGGAGGGTGGGGGTGGGGAGAGAGTAGCATAGAGTACAATGGGTGAGTGGGGGAGGAGATGAAGGTGATAGGTCAAGGAGGAGAGGGTGGAGTGGATAGGTGGAAAAGAAGATAGGCAGGTAGGACAAGTCCAGACAAGTCAAGGAAACAGTTACTGAGCTGGAAGTTTGAATCTAGGATGAGGTGGGGGAAAGGGGAAATGAGGGAGCTGTTGAAGTCCACATTGATGCCCTGGGGTTGCCCCGGAACACTTCTACCCAGTATTTGGTTTTCAGCATCTGCAGTCACCGCAATGATCTCCCAGCCTGGCACGATGATCTTCCAGCCTGGCACGATGATCTCTCAGCCCGGTACGATGATCTCTCAGCTCAGTGTGGTGATCTCTCGGCCCAGCATGTGCAGTCTCTTGGCCAGCTGTGGCCTTAGCGTAGACCTCTGATCTCACTGAGGCTAAGCACTTAAGAAAGATTGTAATGTTTGAACTTGCACTTTATTTATTTATTTTCCTTTTAAAACTTAGAGGGTCTGCAACATGTAGCTTTTAACCTCACTTCATTTTTTAAAAATTCATTTTGTGGGATTTGAGCATCACTGGCTGGCCAGCACTGATAGCCCATCCCTATTTGTCCCTTGAGAAGGTGGTGGTGAGCTGCCTTCTTGAATCACTGCAGTCCACTTGCTGTGGGTTGACCCACAATGCTGGGAGGGAGGGAATTCCAGGATTTTGACCCAATGGCTCTGAAGGAATGGCGATATATTTCCAAGTCAGGATGGTGAGTGGCTTGGAGGGGAACTTGCTGGTGATGGTCCCAGGTACTTGCTGCCCTTGTCCTTCCAGATGGAAGCAGTCGTGGGTTTGGAAGGTGCTGTCGAAAGATCTTCAGTGAATCGCTGCGGAGCATCTTGTAGATAGATACACTGCTGCTCCTGAGCACCGGTGGTGGAGGGATTGAATATTTGTAGATGTGGTGCCAATCAAGCAGGTTGCTTGGTCCTGGATGGTGTCAAGCTTCTTGAGTGTTGTTGGAGCTGCACCCATCCAGGCAACTGGGAAGGATTCCATCACACTCCTGACATCATATATTTTATGCAGTACTATTATTACTGCAAAAAAAAATTTAATTTTTAAGTATGTTCTTTCTTTTCTTTCTACCTTCTTCTTAGGATTCTATACGAAGTATTTGTCCCTAAGATGGTGCATTGTGTGGTGACATTATACACTTCTCACTGTATTCCTGTACCTTTGTACTGAGTACACGTGACAATAAAATCAAAATCAAATTACAGACAAAAGAAAGAAGATTTGGAATAACTATTGGAAAACTTAGCAGGATAATGGGTTATTTAACCCATAAACAGCAACTGCTCCAATAGCGTAACATCCTATAAACACATCCTTGGCACAGGCAAATTCAGTAAAATAGATTGTCTCACATGCAATTCAGGACAAGGATTGTAATAGAGTTGTTCAAGATTACATTTACTTTCAGTGTTCTGGAAACAGTACAATATTTATTTATCCCTTTCAATCTTTCCTATTCATGTCCCTGTCCAAATGTCTCTGAAATGTTGTAATTGTACCTGCCTGGACCACTTTCTCTGGCAGCCCATTCCATATACACACCCCCTTCTGCATGAAAATGTCGCCCCTCAGGTCCCTTTTAAATCTTTCCCCTCTCACCTTAAACCTGTGCCATCTGGTTTTGGACTCCCCTGCCCTGGGGAAAAGACCTTGGCTATTCATCTTGTCTCTGGCCCCTCGTGATTTTATAAAGCTCTGTACAAGAAGCTGTGTAAAAGATGCTGCATAAGATATTGTTGCATTTTGCCAGTGATGATATATAAGCAGGGTAGAAGATGAAAGGCTGATTACCAGGAAACAGAGAATCAGAATAAATGTTTCAGTTTCACACTGGTAACTAATGGAGGGTCACAGGGATCAATGCTGTGACCTCAACTATTTATAATCCCATTAAACTACTGGGTTGAGTAATTGGGAAGGAAAAGGAACCTGGAGTATAATGTGGCTGTGGCATGGGGTTGTTTGATTGACAGGAATAACAGAGAGCAGAACATTATTTAAAAGGAGACAGACTACAGAATTCTGTAGGGGGGGGAGGATCAGCCTGTTCTTGTACAGGAATCTAAAAGAGTAGTATACAGGTACATCAAAGAATTCGGTAGTCAGATGGAATATTGACTTTTAATGTAAGGGAGTAATGTATAAAAGGAGGGAGGTCTTACAACCGCACAGTCACTGTTCAGACCACACATTGAGTATTGCGTTCAGTTTTGGTTTCCTTTAATAAAAGGATATACTTGTATTGGAAGCAGTTCAGAGAAGTCTCACTTCCTCGGGGGAAGGGATCCTTGTTTCAAAAACCATACGAAACTGGATTAGAAACGTTGACTCTCTTATCCCTCCACAGATGCTGCCAGACCTGCTGCGTTTCTCCAGTGATTTCTTTCTTGTGTTTTCCAACAAGTTTCTATATGGAATAGTAAATAACCTGGAGTGAGTTACAGACTGGAATCTAATCAAGAGGTTTGGAGTAGTGATCTGACTGGAAGGACACTGGAATTCTGAAGATGTGATTGCATAGATATTTTATTCTCAATAGTATCCAGGGGAGGGGTCTTTTTAAAAGTAAACTCAATACTCAAACTTTCATGTGCACTAGTCTGGGAAAGCCACATCTGGGACTGTATCCTCCAAGGTGGGTCTGTATCTCAGTGACCTGGAGTTGTTTCCTGGTTACTGCCTTTTCCTAGCATCCCTGTTGCAGTGTTTTAAATGCAGGATGAGCTCACTGAACAAAGAAGAACAAAAAACAACAGAGCACAGGAACAGGCCCTTCGGCCCTCCAAGCCTGTGCTGACACATTCTACCCTTCCATACTAAAACAGTCTTCATTTCCAGGATCCGTATCCCTCTATTCCCTTCCTGTTTGTGTATTTGTCCAGGTATTCCCTTGAATGCTGCTAATGTGTCTGAATCCACCACCTCCTCTGGCAGGACATTCCAGGCACTCACCACCCTTTGTGTGAAAAACGGGCCTTGCACATCTCTTTTAAACTTCCCTCCATGTGGTTTGAACCTGTGTCCCTCGTAATTGACGCCCCACCCTGGGAAAAAGCCTCATATTTCCACTTCATCCAATGTCATTCACAATCTTATAAACTTCTACTGGGTCAGCCCTCAATGTCCTGCATTCCAGTGAAAACAAATCCAGTCTATCTAACCTTTCTTCAAAATCCCCTATACCAAGGCGATACCCTGGGAAATCTATTCTGTACCCCCTCCAAAGCATCAACATCCTTCTCGTAGTGTGGTGATCAGAACTGGACACAATATTCTAAGTGCAGGACTCCCGCCCACCTTCCGAGGACCCCTTCGCCCACCTCCAACACACTGCATCCACCTGGACACCCCGCGCTGGCCTATTACCTGCCCTCGACCTCTTCATTTCCAACTGCCGCCGGGACATTAACCGCCTCAACCTGTCGTCCCCCCTCCCCCACTCCAACCTCTCACCCTCACAACGTGCAGCCCTCCAATCCCTCTGCTCCAATCCCAACCTCACCATCAAGCCAGCGGATAAAGGGGGCGCAGTGGTAGTCTGGCGCACTGACATCTACACCGCTGAAGCCAAACGCCAACTCGAGGACACCTCTTCCTACTGCTCCCTTGACCATGACCCCACCCCCCATCACCAAACCATCATCTCCCAGACCATACAGAACCTCATCACCTCAGGAAATCTCCCACCCACAGCTTCCAACCTCACAGTCCGGGAACCCCGCACTGCCCGGTTCTACCTCCTTCCCAAGATCCACAAGCCTGACCACCCTGGCCGACCCATTGTCTCAGCATGCTCCCGCCCCACTGAACTCATCTCTACCTACCTTGACACTGTCCTATCCCCCCAGTCCAGGAACTCCCCACATATGTTCGAGACACCACCCACGCCCTCCACCTCCTCCAAGGCTTCCGTTTCCCTGGCCCCCAACGCCTCATCTTCACCATGGATATCCAATCCCTCTACACCTCCATTCGCCATGACCAGGGCCTCCAAGCCCTCCGTTTTTTCCTCTCCAGACATCCCCAACAGTACCCTTCCACTGACACTCTCATTCGTTTGGCCGAACTGGTCCTCACCCTTAACAATTTCTTCTTTGAATCCTCCCACTTCCTCCAGACCAAAGGTGTAGCCATGGGCACACGTATGGGCCCCAGCTCTGTCTGTCTCTTTGTTGGCTATGTAGAACAGTTGATCTTCCGTAATTACACCGGCACCACTCCCCACCTCTTCCTCCGCTACATTGATGACTGCATTGGCGCCACCTCGTGCTCCCGTGAGGAGGTTGAGCAATTCATCAACTTCACCAACACATTCCACCCTGACCTTAAATTTACCTGGACTATCTCTGACACCTCGCTCCCCTTCCTGGACCTCTCCATCTCCATTAGTGATGACCGACTTGACACTGACATTTTTTACAAACCCACTGACTCCCATAGCTACCTGGATTACACCTCTTCCCACCCTATCTCTTGCAAAAATGCCATCCCGTATTCCCAATTTCTCCGCCTCCGCCGTATCTGCTCCCAGGAGGACAAGTTCCACCATAGGACACACCAGATGGCCTCCTTCTTTAGAGACCGCAATTTCCCTTCCCATGTGGTTAAAGATGCCCTCCAACGCATATCGGCCACATCCCGCACCTCCGCCCTCAGACCCCACCCCTCCAACCGTAACAAGGACAGAACGCCCCTGGTGCTCACCTTCCACCCTACAAACCTTCGCATCAACCAAATCATAGAACATAGAACATAGAACATAGAACAATACAGCACAGAACAGGCCCTTCGGCCCACGATGTTGTGCCGAACTTCTATCCTAGATTAAGCACCCATCCATGTACCTATCTAAATGCCGCTTAAAGGTCGCCAATGAATCTGACTCTACCACTCCCACGGGCAGCGCATTCCATGCCCCCACCACTCTCTGGGTGAAGAACCCACCCCTGACATCTCCCCTATACCTTCCACCCTTCACCTTAAATTTATGTCCCCTTGTAACACTCTGTTGTACCCGCCGACATTTCCGCCACCTCCAAAAAGACCCCACCACCAGGGACATATTTCCCTCCCCACCCCTTTCCACCTTCCGCAAAGACTGTTCCCTCCGTGACTACCTGGTCAGGTCCACACCCCCCTACGACCCACCCTCCCATTCTGGCACTTTCCCCGGCCACCACAGGAACTGTAAAACCTGTTCCCACACCTCCTCCCTCACCTCTATCCAAGGCCCTAAAGGAGCCTTCCACATCCATCAAAGTTTCACCTGCACATCCACCAATATCATTTATTGTATCCGTTGCTCCCGATGTGGTCTCCTCTACATTGGGGAGACTGGGCGCCTCCTAGCAGAGCGCTTTAGGGAACATCTCCGAGACACCCGCACCAATCAACCAAAGCGCCCCGTGGCCCAACATTTCAACTCCCCCTCCCACTCTGCCGAGGACATGGAGGTCCTGGGCCTCCTTCACCGCCGCTCCCTCACCACCAGACGCCTGGAGGAAGAACGCCTCATCTTCCGCCTCGGAACACTTCAACCCCAGGGCATCAATGTGGACTTCAACAGCTTCCTCATTTCCCCTTCCCCCACCTCATCCTAGTTTCAAACTTCCAGCTCAGTTACTGTCTCCTTGACTTGTCCGACCTGCCTATCTTCTTTTCCACCTCTCCACTCCACCCTCTCCTCCTTGACCTATCACCTTCATCTCCTCCCCCACTCACCCATTGTAGTCTATGCTACTTTCTCCCCACCCCCACCCTCCTCTAGCTTATCTCTCCATGCTTCAGGCTCACTGCCTTTATTCCTGATGAAGGGCTTTTGCCCGAAACGTTGATTTCGCTGCTCGTTGGATGCTGCCTGAACTGCTGTGCTCTTCCAGCACCACTAATCCAGTATTTGATTTTCAGCATCTGCAGTCATTGTTTTTACCTTTTACAATATTCTAAGTGCAGTCTAACTAAAGTTCTATAAAGCTTTAGCATAACTTTCCAAACATAGAAATCACAGAATGTCTGCAATGTGGAAACAGGCCATTTGGCCCAACAAGTCCACACCGATCCTGTGAAGACTATCCCACCCTGACCCACTCCCCTCCCCTATTACTCTATATTTCCCCTGACTAATGCACCTAACCTACATATCCCTGAACACCATGGGCAATTTAGCTTGGCCATGTCACCTAACCTGCACATCTTTGTACTATCCATATACTCAATGCCCCTTCCAATGAAGGCAAACTTGTCATAGGCTTTTTTTACCCCCTTATCCACCAGCACTGGCACCTTCAGTGATTTGTGGACCTGCACACCCAGATCCCTCTGCATGTTAATGCTCCAAAGGGTTCTGCCATTCACTGTATAATTTCCAACTGTACTTGACCTTCCCAAATGTATCACCTCACGTTTGTCTGGATAAAGCTCCATCTGCCATTTTTCTGCCCATGCCTCCAACTGATCTATATACTGTTGTATCCTCTGACAATCCTCTTCAATATCTACAACTCCATCAATCATTGTATCATCCCAATCATTTTATTGTCTGCAAACTTAGACCAGCCACATTTTCCTCCAAATTATTGATAAAGACCATGAACAGTAGAGGTCCCAGCTCTGATCCCTGTGGAACACCATTAGTTACAGCCCTCCATTCTGAAAAGCATCCTCCACCACTCCCCTCTCTCTCCTATGATTGAGTCAGTTCTAAATAGGAAAATCCATCTTGCCAGCTCACCCCAATACCATGTGATTTCACCTTTTGTACCAGTCTGCCATGAGGGGCCTTGTCAAAGGTTTTACTGAAGTCCATGTAGACAACATCAACTGGTTTTCCCTCATCAATCATCTTCATCATCTCCTTAAAAAACATGGTCAAGTTAGGAAGGCACGACCACTCCTGCACAAAACCATGCTGTCTGTCACGAATAAATCCACTTTCTTCTAAATGCATATAGGTCTTGTCCGTCTGAATCTTTTCCAATCATTTCCCTACACTGACATAAGGCTCACAGGTCTGTAATTCCCAGGATTATCCCTGCTCCCCTTCTTAAACAATGGGACAACATCAGCTATTCTCCAGTCCTCTGGAACCTCACCTGTGACCAGTGAGAATACAAAGATGTCTGTCAATGCTGCAGCAATTTGTTCTCTTGTCTCCCTCAATATTCTGGGACCGATCCCATCAGGACCCAGGGACTTATTTACCTTAATACTTTTTAAAACACACACAATGTTTCCGTGTCTGTGTTTAACCTGATGTCATGAGGCTTCATGGGGTCTGGCATTAATGCTGAGCCCTTCCAGAGCACAGCCCTCTTGACTGTATCCCACGGAGCTGTTCCCTCTGCTGGCTCTGTCCTGCCAGTGGGACAGGACCTGCCCTGAGATGGTCATTGTGTTGTCTGGGACATTGTCTGTAAAGTGGGATTCTGTGAGTGTGACCATGTTCAATTGTTGCTGGATTAGTCTGTGAGGAATATACTGCAGGGCAGTTTTAAGTGTTATACAAGAAAGAGTTGACACCTCTTGATTTCTTTCAATTTTAAAATCAAGCCGGACCAAACTATCTTTTTCAGTTGAAGACAATTTAACTATTTTTCACTTCAATAAGCCGAGTACACAACTCAATTCAATAACTGCAGTAACCAGCTGAGTCATCTCCCAACACACTGCCCGACCAAATACATTGGAAACAGCTTCGGAAAGGCCTGAATTCAAATATAGTGCTGCTGCACCTCACTGTCCCTCCAATAAAGAGTGAGTCAATGATGGGATCTGAAATCTGTCCAGAGAACTTCCAAACTGGATCCAGGCAATTATTCAAATACCCCCTCACTACAGACAATTCAGAACTATCTCAGAGAGGGTGCAGAATATTCCCAAAGGGGAGAGGGACCAGCAGAATGTTGCTGTACACATTGGAAACCATGATACAGGATGGGAAAAGGACGAGGTTCTGAGGGGAGAAAATAGGAATTTAGGCAGGAACTGAAAAAGTCGATCCCGGAGGGTAGTTGTAGGAGGGGGGTGAGGGTGTGAATCCTTTTAGGGGAGAGAGTACGAGAAATAATATCAGGCTTATATGATTTAACCAAATCAGAAATTATATATGTACTTAATAAAAGCAGAGGGGTTAGTAAACGGATTCCCGCGGCTGGGTTTTGAGATTTCACTCCCTATTGCTGGTTTATTCCCTCATTCATTCCATTTCACGGAAGCGCGATTTGACAGTAACTTTCTTAAAGGGGACAGGGACCCCATTCAATCTGTATCTAACAGGTCCGTGCTGATGGAGACAACTTGTTTGATGTCCTGCAAGCTGTTCAAGTCCCGGTAGATGGTTCTGAGGGGGATTAGTATTCTCATCTTTTCATAGTTTCGGGTGAGATAGTGCGCTGGGGAGTGGGGAGACCACAGTTTGATGAAATGCGGAAGGAGGAAATACCAAGCGATTGTGAGTGGGTTGGCAAATAAAGGGCCTTAATATAAAAATAAAGAAACATATCGTACAATATCTCACAAACCCATAGAATCAGATGTTTGAAGGTGATTGACTCTCTGCATCAGTAAAGACACGCCAGCGAGCCCAGGGAGACATTGGTAATGATTAACTGATATGGGTGAGCAGGGCAGAACCTCAGCAGATCACAGGGTATTCAGGGACAAAGGTTACAAGATAAACAAGTGACCACATCAGCGAACAGGCCCCGTGTGTTTGAATCTGACTGGGAGATATGTAACACACAATGACCTGATGTAATCAAAATGCCGAGTTAATTGGATTGTAAATTTGATGTAATGAATTTACAGACCTGATGGAATTAACTTCCTCCCCAACTGATTTACAGACCTGATGGAATCATCGCCCAGTTGATTGACTTGTGGACTTGATATGACCAACTGCACACGAACAGTTAATTTGTAGACTGACATAACTTTGATGTCAGAAAGTGTAAGATTGGTATTGTGCGGGTGTCTGACAGAGAGAGCTCGATTGTCTTGTGTGACGGTCTTGAGTTCCTCTCCTGGCTGTAATCGATACCCGCTGGAATAAACTGCTGTTCCTGCTGAATTGCCCAGGCCTTCAGAGTCTTCTTGCCTCAGAGACAGCGGTCACTCCTACAGCAGTAATATCTGGATAACTCCCGGTGCCGTGTCCCAGTGGGAGTAGGAACAGGACGGTGGAGCAGATGAATGTGTCGCTGAGGAGCTGGTGGAGGGGAAAAGGATTCATATTTTTGGCTCATTGGAATCTCTTCCAAAGCAGAGACTTGGGACTGCCATAGTGTTAAGGGTTTGGATGGAGAAGAATTTGTGAAGTTAGATTACTTACAGTGTGAAAACAGGCCCTTCGGCCCAACAAGTCCACACCGACCCGCCGAAGCGCAACCCACCCATACCCCTACATTTACCCCTTACCTGACACTTTGGGTAATTTAGCATGGCCAATTCACCTGACCTGCCCATCTTTGGACTGTGGGAGTCCCACGCAGACACGAGGAGAACGTGCAAACTCCACAGTCAGTCGCCTGAGGTGGGAATTGAACGCGAGTCTCTGGTGCTGTGAGGCAGCAGTGCTAACCGCTGTGCCACCGTGCCGCCCACCACTGTGCACAAGCAAATGTTCTGATTCAGTGTGTGGATGCACTTACGAAAGAAGGAGCAAAACTTGACCTACCCTTGGGAAATAAAGCAGGACAGGTGACTGAGATATCAGTGGATTCTGGGTTAGTGGTGCTGGAAGAGCACAACAGTTCAGGCAGCATCCAAGGAGCTTCGAAATCGACGTTTCGGGCAAAAGCCCTCAATCAGGAATAAAGGCAGTGAGCCTGAAGCGTGGAGAGATGACTAGGTCTCTTTGTTCAGCAACAGGTCACTTCTCAACCTCCAATAGCTCAAACCTTT
Source organism: Chiloscyllium punctatum (assembly GCF_047496795.1). NCBI lineage: Eukaryota > Metazoa > Chordata > Chondrichthyes > Orectolobiformes > Hemiscylliidae > Chiloscyllium > Chiloscyllium punctatum. The sequence goes on along the minus strand of NC_092757.1, from coordinate 37,045,393 downwards.
GAGCCCCAGTGACATTCTTATACATTTCATCCGCAACATTTCAAATTTAACAACATCTTTCCTATAGCAGGGAGACCAGAATTGAATATAGTATTCCCAAAGTGGTCTAACTAATGTCATGTACAGCCACACTCCTACACTCAATGTACTGACCAATAAAGCCTTTGTAATTCTGCCCCCTGGACCAGCTCCTTAATGAAGGTATAACAAAGGTGATGGAATCCTGCAGCACATGGGGCTTACATTGAATCCCTCATCAACCATATCCAGTGTATGTCAGCTCCACAACTTCAGTGTCCAAACAGAATTGAGCTAAAAATCACACAACACCAGGTTATAGTCCAACAGGTTTAATTGGAAGCACACTAGCACACCAGTGATAGTTCACTGTATTCTAACAGATGAAAGGCTTAACAGACAATCAATTTTTCAATGTATAATTTCAGTTACATCACACTGCAAATTTTTGCTATAAATTCTGTGTTACGATCGAGCCCTCCACAATCACCTGATGAAGGAGCATCACTCCGAAAGCTGGTGTGCTTCCAATTAAACCTGTTCGACTATAACCTGGTGTTGTGTGATTTTTAACTTTGTACACCCCAGTCCAACACCGGCATCTCCAAATCAAACAGAATTGTGCATCGACATTGATATCCGGCCGAATCCCAACCAACATCGTTGTGTGTGACTCAAGTCAGAATGTCAATGATTTCAAGATTGTCCTGAAATTCAACAGCAAAATCTAATTATTGAAAGTCATAAATCTTTTGACCGTATCCAAAAAAAACTGCAGATGCTTTAAATCAGAAACAAAAGCAATACTTGCTGGCAAAGCTCAGCAGCCTCTGTGAAGAGAAATCAGAGTTAACCTTTCGTGTCCAATGATTGTTCTTCAATACTAACAGTGTCCACTTTAATTGTCCAATAAACACAGGTCCACCCATTTGTTTGGTTTAATTTTCAGACTGAAATCTGTTGAACACAAAGTGCACAAACGTGCCTGGTTATCACACCCAGATCAAATTATTATAAAGTTCAAGCACTTTGAAAATATCCAATTTGGAAATACCTTCCTTACCAAATTATTTTCATGATAATATTTTTAATTGTGTTTCCAAATATTCTTCAGTCCAGATACAAATATATTTTAAATTGCTTCCAGCTCTCTCCCGTGTGAGTAATCTGGTATATGAATGTCAGTGTCTGTGTGATGCTATGTATGTAGGCCATGCCTCTGAAAGACTGATAGATTGTTCCAGACAGCATTTCTCTTCAGGTCTTCACAACAAACAGGTTACTGCCTGGACCCAACCAGCTGACACTCACAAAACCTAAAACCCAGTGTCCACCAGTACCCAGTAGTGATTGGGTAACATTTTAAATGAACTCTAATCCATTCCTGGGCATCGCTGGTTGGGCCGGCAATTATTGCTCATCCCTAGTGGTTGTTGAGAATGTGCTGTGGGTTTGGAAAGTGCTGTCTAAGGAGCTTCTGTGAATTTCTGCAGGGCACCTTGTCGCTGGTGCACATTGCTGCTCCTGTGGGTCAGTGGGGAAAATAACATGGATGTTTGTGGATGTCGTGGCAATCAAGTGGGGTCTTTTATCCCGGCTGGTGCCAAGCTTCTGAAATACTGTTGGAGCTGCCCCCGTCCAGGCCTGTGGGGAGTATTCCATCATAATCCTGACTGGTGTATTGTAGATGGTGGACGGTCTGTGGGGGATCAGGAGGTGAGTCATTCACTGCAGTATTCCGAGCCTCTGACCCGCTCTGTTGTCACTGTATTTATATCACTGGTACAATTCAGTTTCTGGTCAATGGTAACCCCAAGATGTTGACAGGAGAGGATTCAGCAACGGTAACCCCATTGAATATCAAAGGATGGTGGTTTGATTCTCTGTTGTTTTAGATGATCAGTGTCTGGTATTTATGTGGCACGAATGTTCTTTGTCACTTTTCTTCCTAGTCCTGGATATTATCCAGGTTTTACTGCACTTGCCAAGGGCTGCTTCAGTATCTGAGTAGTCACACATGCTGTTGAACATTGTGTAAACATTGGCTAATTCTTAAGATGGAGGGATGTACATTTATAAATTATCGAAGATTGTTGGGCCGAGGACATTCTCCTGAGGAACTCCAACAGAAATGTTCTTTCGTTGTGATGACTGACCACCAACAATCACAACCTTCTTCCTTTGTGCCAGGTCCAACTCCAACCAGCAGAGAGTTTTCCTCAATTTCCATTGGCTCCAGATTTGCTCAGGCTCCTTGATGTCACACTCAGTCAAACACAGCTTTAACATTAAGCCCAGTCATACTCACACCACTCTCTGGTATCATCTCTTTTTCTCCAAGGCCATGGTCACACACCACTCCCTCATCGGAGAGGGGCAACTGGTGCTGAGTGTAACCTTGGGGTCACCATAGCTCAGGCCAGGGTAAGAAGAAGAGTCCTTCATGGTAACATCAGCTAATGTGGGAATAGGGCCAATGCAGTTGGTGTGCCTCTCCATTGTAAACCAGCTAGCCAGCTCACTGAGGGAACGAGTTACTGAGTGGGCATTCTTGAGAGAAGGATTCCTTTGGAACACAATGAGATTTAGAGATGGGAGTGTTTGATTGGAAAACAATATTGCTCACAGAATGAAAATTCTCATTTCATTAATTAATGTGATCAGAATTGTCCAGTCTTTAAAATTTAATTTTAGAAATACGTGTAGATTTATGTGAACACTTAATGTGCGTTGTCGTGATCTGTTTGTTCACATTTGAATGAAACACTAATGTGAAGCGTGGGGGCACCTCACAATCCCCTGGGGACCCTCCATGGTATCGGTTAAAGGGCTGGGAAATGGGGGACATCAGTGTTTGATGGAGAGAGATTGACTGCAGCATGAAAACACAGATTACCTCAATGCTGAAAACATTTGGAATTATCAATAAATTATTCAAAATGATTCTTGCCATGTTAGTATTCCTGATAAGTGATTTAAACTATTGAAGCTTTGTAAATCTGGGTGAGAGTTGCTCCCTGCACTTTGTGATGGAAGATGTTACGTTCTGGTCCAGTGATCGCCATTATACAGACACTCGAACATCGATGTCAGGGGGTATGAAGGTTCTCTGTAGTTTAATTCTGATTTGTGAGGGCTTTTGTGGTGCAGTGGCAGTGGCAGTGTCCCTACCTCTGAACCACAAGGTCTGTGTTCAAATACAAACTTGCACTGAAGGTGTGTTTATAGGAAGGAGAGGCAAGAGAAGAGGGAAGTAGCGTTTTTGATAAGGGAAAACATCATGGCAGCACTTAGAAAGGATATTCCTGATGGATCATCCAGTGAAGTTGCATGGATGGAACTGAGAAAAATGAAGGGTGTGATCACATTGTTGGGATTATACTCCCGCCACGCTCTGCATCCCCCAATAATCAGCTGGAAATTGGGGGGAAGATATGTAGGGAGCTCGCCAAAGGCTGTAAGAATGATAGGGTTACAAGAAAAGGGGATTTTAACCTTCCAAATATAGACTGGGAATGGATTGGAGAACTTACGAGGTGTATTCAGGAAAACTTTCTCAATTAATATGAAGATGGCCCTCCATGACAAAGGGCAAAACCCAATCTTCTCTCAGAAAATAAGGCAGGGCAAGTGACTGAGGTATTAATGGGGGAGCACTAACTGTTATTCGATTAGTTTTAAAATAGCTATGGAAAAGGATAGACTGGTCGACAAGTTAAAGTGTCTGGAGCTGACAGTGGGGTCTTTGGACATTACAATCTGTAAGTGTGATGTGTAGAATCTTTTTCTGAGTCTTTGATATTGTAAATGAGAGTGAGATTCACTCTGCATTCAGGTCTCTGTTATTCTTTACAAGCCTGATGGATTATGTTCATATATTTAATGCTTATCTCTATTTGTGATTGTAATTGTATCTCTAATATTGCAGTGTACAAATAATTTTCGATGTGGTATATCAATTATAAAGAACCTGAACTCTAACGGGAGTATCCATTTGAGTTAAATAACTTGTGTGCCTTCTGAACATGGAGTGAACCTACATGATGTAAAACAGAAAGTGCTACAAATACTCTGTAGGTCAGAGAGCATTTGTAGAGAGAGAAACAGAATGAGAGTTTCTGGTCAATGACCTTTCATCAGAGAAAATGACTGAATATTTCCAGCAGTCTCTGTTTTTATTTAATGTTCACAGTATCTGGAGTATACAGATTTTCAAATTATAAATCTCCATAACGTACTATTCAGTTGGTTGCTGTGGGTTACTATTGAGAGATTAACACAGTCTTTTGCAATCTGATAGTCAATGTCATTTAGAGACTGGGATTTGTTTATAGACGAGTTTGGAGAGAAATATAAATCATTTCTTTATCCCTTGGTCTGTTTGAGTGTTCGAATAAAAACATATCACTGGAAGGTGGGATCAGAGTGGGACTGAACAGTGTCTCTGTCTGAGCCTGTGGGAGTGATGACCCTTCTGTGTCTCTGTATCTCTGTCAGTGATAATGTGAGTGTGTGTGAGAGGGACCTACCTGCATTGTTACTTGTGTCTCAGCTGGAAGGTGGGAAGAAGAGCAGAAGGGAAAGGCTGTGATGGGCTGGAGGGCAGGAGAGGCTGAAATGACAGAGTAACAATATTGACCAAAATGGTGCAAGGAACTGGGTGGAGGCGAGGCGGGAGAATGGGAGAAGAGAAGAAACAAAAGATTGGGGTGTAAATGATCCTCACTAACTGTCATCTAAAAACAAACAAAACAAAAGAAAATGGTGACAGAGATAAGAAAGTGAGGTACTCTGTCATGTCCCCCTTCACTGTTTACAGGATGTACATTTACTCTCAGATTCTGAATGAATTCTGTCTGTTTTCTCATTATTAACTCTCGCATTGCCAGTTACTCTCAGTTTTAAAGGACCTTGTTTCAGCAAACAGGCCTGGAGTCAAGCAACCAATTCATTGGATTTACAGAAATTCTGTTCCAGCCCAGTTTCAGTGGGAAGACACAGAGAAATGTCCTCTGGCTGTAGGTGTGACCCCTTCCTCTCAGATCCTGACAACTTCGCATGAAACAAAATCTTTGTGCAATCCTTGTGCCCGTGACGTGTCTCCTACATGTGCACTGGACATGACACAGTGAGATCAGTCTGCTCTCCCCTGGGTCAGTGACAGAGACACAGTGGGGTCAGTCTGCTCTCCCCTGGGTCAGTGACAGACACACAGTGGGGTCAGTCTGCTCTCCCCTGGGTCAGTGACAGATACACAGTGGGGTCAGTCTGCTCTCCCCAGGGTCAGTGACAGACACACAGTGGGGTCAGTCTGCTCTCCCCTGCGTCAGTGACAGAGACACAGTGGGGTCAGTCTGCTCTCCCCTGGGTCAGTGACAGATACAGAGTGGGGTCAGTCTGCTCTCCCCTGGGTCAGTGACAGATACACAGTGGGGTCAGTCTGCTCTCCACTGGGTCAGTGACAGAGACACAGTGGGGTCAGTCTGCTCTCCCCTGGGTCAGTGTCAGACACACAGTGGGGTCAGTCAGCTCTCCCCTGGGTCAGTTTCAGACACACAGTGGGGTCAGTCTGCTCTCCCCTGGGTCTGTGACAAGACACAGTGGGGTCAGTCTGCTCTCCCCTTGGTCAGTGACAGAGACACAGTGGGGTCAGTCTGCTCTCCCCTGGGTCAGTGACAGACACACAGTGGGGTCAGTCTGCTCCCCGTACATCAGTGACAGAGACATAGTGGGGTCAGTCTGCTCTCCCCTCGGTCAGTGACCCAGACACTGTAGGGTCAGTCTGCTCTCCCCTCGGTCAGTGACCCAGACACTGTAGGGTCAGTCTGCTCTCCCCTGGGTCAGTGACCCAGACACAGTGGGGTCAGTCTGCTCTCCCCTGGGTCAGTGACAGACACACAGTGGGGTCAGTCTGCTCTCCCCTGGGTCAGTGACAGATACACAGTGGGGTCAGTCTGCTCTCCCCTCGGTCAGTGACAGAGACAAACTGGGGTCAATTTGCTCTCCCCTGGGTCAGTGACAGAGACACAGTGGGGTCAGTCTGCTCTCCCCTGGGTCAGTGACAGAGACACAGTGGGATTCAGTCTATCTCCGCTGGGTCAGTGACAGAGACACAGCGGGGTCAGTCTGCTCTCCCCTGGGTCAGTGATAGAGACACAGTGGGGTCAGTCTGCTCTCCCCTGGGTCAGTGACAGAGACACAGTGGGGTCAGTCTGCTCTCCCCTGGGTCAGTGACACAGACACAGTGGGGTCAATCTGCTCTCCACTGGGTCAGTGACAGAGACACAGTGGGGTCAATCTGCTCTCCCCTGGGTTAGTGACAAGACACAGTGGGGTCAGTCTGCTCTCCCCTGGGTCAGTGACAGAGACATAGTGGGGTCAGTCTGCTCTCCCCTGGGTCAGTGACCCAAACACTGTAGGGTCAGTCTGCTCTCCCCTGGGTCACTGACCCAGACACAGTGGGGTCAGTCTGCTCTCCCCTGGGTCAGTGACAAGACACAGTGGGGTCAGTCTGCTCTCCCCTGGGTCAGTGACAGAGACACAGTGGCGTCAGTCTGCTCTCCCCTGGGTCAGTTTCAGACACACTGTGGGGTCAGTCTGCTCTACCCTGGATCAGTGACAGACACACAGTGGTGTCAGTCTGCTCTCCCCAGGGTCAGTGACAGAGAAACAGTGGGGTCAGTCTGCTCTCCCCTGGGTCAGTGACAGAGACACAGTGGGGTCAGTCTGCTCACCCCTGGGTCAGTGACAGAGACACAGTGGGGTCAGTCTGCTCTCCCCTGGGTCAGTGACAGACACACAGTGGGGTCAGTCTGCTCTCCCCTGGGTCAGTGACAGAGACACACGGGGGTGAGTCTGCTCTCCCCTGGGTCAGTGACACAGACACAGTGGGGTCAGTCTGCTCTCCCTGGGTCAGTGACACAGACACAGTGGGGTCAATCTGCTCTCCACTGGGTCAGTGACAGAGACACAGTGGGGTCAATCTGCTCTCCCCTGGGTTAGTGACAAGACACAGTGGGGTCAGTCTGCTCTCCCCTGGGTCAGTGACAGAGACATAGTGGGGTCAGTCTGCTCTCCCCAGGGTCAGTGACAGACACACAGTGGGGTCAGTCTGCTCTCCCCTGGGTCAGTGACAGAGACACAGTGGGGTCAGTCTGCTCTCCCCTGGGTCAGTGACAGATACACAGTGGGGTCAGTCTGCTCTCCCCTGGGTCAGTGACAGAGACACAGTGGGGTCAGTCTGCTCTCCCCTGGGTCAGTGTCAGACACACAGTGGGGTCAGTCAGCTCTCCCCTGGGTCAGTTTCAGACACACAGCGGGGTCAGTCTGCTCTCCCCTGGGTCTGTGACAAGACACAGTGGGGTCAGTCTGCTCTCCCCTTGGTCAGTGACAGAGACACAGTGGGGTCAGTCTGCTCTCCCCTGGGTCAGTGACAGATACACAGTGGGGTCAGTCTGCTCCCCGTACATCAGTGACAGAGACATAGTGGGGTCAGTCTGCTCTCCCCTCGGTCAGTGACCCAGACACTGTAGGGTCAGTCTGCTCTCCCCTGGGTCAGTGACCCAGACACAGTGGGGTCAGTCTGCTCTCCCCTGGGTCAGTGACAGACACACAGTGGGGTCAGTCTGCTCTCCCCTGGGTCAGTGACAGAGACACAGTGGGGTCAGTCTGCTCTCCCCTGGGTCAGTGACAGATACACAGTGGGGTCAGTCTGCTCTCCCCTGGGTCAGTGACAGACACACAGTGGGGTCAGTCTGCTCTCCCCTGGGTCAGTGACAGATACACAGTGGGGTCAGTCTGATCTCCCCTGGGTCAGTGACAGACACACAGTGGGGTCAGTCTGCTCTCCCCTGGGTCAGTGACAGATACACAGTGGGGTCAGTCTGCTCTCCCTCTACATCCGTGACAGAGACATAGTGGGGTCAGTCTGCTCTCCCCTCGGTCAGTGACCCAGACACTGTAGGGTCAGTCTGCTCTCCCCTCGGTCAGTGACCCCGACACTGTAGGGTCAGTCTGCTCTCCCCTGGGTCAGTGCCCCAGACACAGTGGGGTCAGTCTGCTCTCCCCTGGGTCAGTGACAGAGACACAGTGGGGTCAGTCTGCTCTCCCCTGGGTCAGTGACAGATACACAGTGGGGTCAGTCTGCTCTCCCCTGGGTCAGTGACACAGACACAGTGGGGTCAGTCTGCTCTCCCCTGGGTCAGTGACACAGACACAGTGGGGTCAATCTGCTCTCCACTGGGTCAGTGACAGAGACACAGTGGGGTCAATCTGCTCTCCCCTGGATTAGTGACAAGACACAGTGGGGTCAGTCTGCTCTCCCCTGGGTCAGTGACAGAGACATAGTGGGGTCAGTCTGCTCTCCCCTGGGTCAGTGACCCAGACACTGTAGGGTCAGTCTGCTCTCCCCTGGGTCACTGACCCAGACATAGTGGGGTCAGTCTGCTCTCCCCTGGGTCTGTGACAAGACACAGTGGGGTCAGTCTGCTCTCCCCTGGGTCAGTGACAGAGACACAGTGGCGTCAGTCTGCTCTCCCCTGGGTCAGTTTCAGAAACACTGTGGGGTCAGTCTGCTCTACCCTGGGTCAGTGACAGACACACAGTGGTGTCAGTCTGCTCTCCCCAGGGTCAGTGACAGAGAAACAGTGGGGTCAGTCTGCTCTCCCCTGGGTCAGTGACAGAGACACAGTGGGGTCAGTCTGCTCACCCCTGGGTCAGTGACAGAGACACAGTGGGGTCAGTCTGCTCTCCCCTGGGTCAGTGACCGACACACAGTGGGGTCAGTCTGCTCTCCCCTGGGTCAGTGACAGATACACAGTGGGGTCAGTCTGCTCTCCCTCTACATCCGTGACAGAGACATAGTGGGGTCAGTCTGCTCTCCACTGGGTCAGTGACCCAGACACAGTGGGGTCAGTCTGCTCTCCTCTTGATCAGTGACCCAGACACAGTGGAGTCAGTCTGCTCTCCCCAGGGTCAGTGACAGAGACACAGTGGGGTCAGTCTGCTCTCCCCTGGGTTAGTGACTGACACACAGTGGGGTCAGTCTTCTCTCCCCTGGGTCAGTGACAGACACACAGTGGGGTCAGTCAGCTCTCCCCTGGGTCAGTGACAGACACACAGTGGGGTCAGTCTGCTCTCCCCAGGGTCAGTGACAGACACACAGTGGGGTCAGTCTGCTCTCCCCTGGGTCAGTGACAGAGACAAACTGGGGTCAATTTGCTCTCCCCTGGGTCAGTGACAGAGACACAGTGGGGTCAGTCTGCTCTCCCCTGGGTCAGTGACCCAGACACAGTGGGGTCAGTCTGCTCTCCCCTGGGTCAGTGACAGACACACAGTGGGGTCAGTCTGCTCTCCCCTGGGTCAGTGACAGATACACAGTGGGGTCAGTCTGATCTCCCCTGGGTCAGTGACAGACACACAGTGGGGTCAGTCTGCTCTCCCCTGGGTCAGTGACAGATACACAGTGGGGTCAGTCTGCTCTCCCTCTACATCCGTGACAGAGACATAGTGGGGTCAGTCTGCTCTCCCCTCGGTCAGTGACCCAGACACTGTAGGGTCAGTCTGCTCTCCCCTCGGTCAGTGACCCCGACACTGTAGGGTCAGTCTGCTCTCCCCTGGGTCAGTGCCCCAGACACAGTGGGGTCAGTCTGCTCTCCCCTGGGTCAGTGACAGAGACACAGTGGGGTCAGTCTGCTCTCCCCTGGGTCAGTGACAGATACACAGTGGGGTCAGTCTGCTCTCCCCTGTGTCAGTGACACAGACACAGTGGGGTCAGTCTGCTCTCCCCTGGGTCAGTGATAGAGACACAGTGGTGTCAGTATGCTCTCCCCTGGGTCAGTGACAGAGACACAGTGGGGTCAGTCTGCTCTCCCCTGGGTCAGTGACAGAGACACAGTGGGATTCAGTCTATCTCCGCTGGGTCAGTGACAGAGACACAGCGGGGTCAGTCTGCTCTCCCCTGGGTCAGTGATAGAGACACAGTGGGGTCAGTCTGCTCTCCCCTGGGTCAGTGACAGAGACACACGGGGGTGAGTCTGCTCTCCCCTGGGTCAGTGACACAGACACAGTGGGGTCAGTCTGCTCTCGCCTGGGTCAGTGACACAGACACAGTGGGGTCAATCTGCTCTCCAAAAGGTCAGTGACAGAGACACAGTGGGGTCAATCTGCTCTCCCCTGGATTAGTGACAAGACACAGTGGGGTCAGTCTGCTCTCCCCTGGGTCAGTGACAGAGACATAGTGGGGTCAGTCTGCTCTCCCCTGGGTCAGTGACCCAGACACTGTAGGGTCAGTCTGCTCTCCCCTGGGTCACTGACCCAGACATAGTGGGGTCAGTCTGCTCTCCCCTGGGTCTGTGACAAGACACAGTGGGGTCAGTCTGCTCTCCCCTGGGTCAGTGACAGAGACACAGTTGCGTCAGTCTGCTCTCCCCTGGGTCAGTTTCAGAAACACTGTGGGGTCAGTCTGCTCTACCCTGGGTCAGTGACAGACACACAGTGGTGTCAGTCTGCTCTCCCTAGGGTCAGTGACAGAGAAACAGTGGGGTCAGTCTGCTCTCCCCTGGGTCAGTGACAGAGACACAGTGGGGTCAGTCTGCTCACCCCTGGGTCAGTGACAGAGACACAGTGGGGTCAGTCTGCTCTCCCCTGGGTCAGTGACAGACACACAGTGGGGTCAGTCTGCTCTCCCCTGGGTCAGTGACAGATACACAGTGGGGTCAGTCTGCTCTCCCTCTACATCCGTGACAGAGACATAGTGGGGTCAGTCTGCTCTCCACTGGGTCAGTGACCCAGACACAGTGGGGTCAGTCTGCTCTCCCCTTGATCAGTGACCCAGACACAGTGGAGTCAGTCTGCTCTCCCCAGGGTCAGTGACAGAGACACAGTGGGGTCAGTCTGCTCTCCCCTGGGTTAGTGACAGACACACAGTGGGGTCAGTCTTCTCTCCCCTGGGTCAGTGACAGACACACAGTGGGGTCAGTCAGCTCTCCCCTGGGTCAGTGACAGACACACAGTGGGGTCAGTCTGCTCTCCCCAGGGTCAGTGACAGACACACAGTGGGGTCAGTCTGCTCTCCCCTGGGTCAGTGACAGATACACAGTGGGGTCAGTCTGCTCTTCCCGGGGTCAGTGACAGATACACAGTGGGGTCAGTTGCTCTCCCCTGGGTCAGTGACAGAGACACAGTGGGGTCAGTCTGCTCTCCCCTGGGTCAGTGTCAGACACACAGTGGGGTCAGTCAGCTCTCCCCTGGGTCAGTTTCAGACACACAGTGGGGTCAGTCTGCTCTCCCCTGGGTCTGTGACAAGACACAGTGGGGTCAGTCTGCTCTCCCCTTGGTCAGTGACAGAGACACAGTGGGGTCAGTCTGCTCTCCCCTTGGTCAGTGACAGAGACACAGTGGGGTCAGTCTGCTCTCCCCTGGGTCAGTGACAGATACACAGTGGGGTCAGTCTGCTCCCCGTACATCAGTGACAGAGACATAGTGGGGTCAGTCTGCTCTCCCCTGGGTCAGTGACCCAGACACTATAGGGTCAGTCTGCTCTCCCCTGGGTCAGTGACCCAGACACAGTGGGGTCAGTCTGCTCTCCCCTGGGTCAGTGACAGACACACAGTGGGGTCAGTCTGCTCTCCCCTGGGTCAGTGACAGAGACAAACTGGGGTCAATTTGCTCTCTCCTGGGTCAGTGACAGAGACACAGTGGGGTCAGTCTGCTCTCCCCTGGGTCGGTGACAGAGACACAGTGGGATTCAGTTTATCTCCGCTGGGTCAGTGACAGAGACACAGCGGGGTCAGTCTGCTCTCCCCTGGGTCAGTGATAGAGACACAGTGGGGTCAGTCTGCTCTCCCCTGGGTCAGTGACAGAGACACACGGGGGTGAGTCTGCTCTCACCTGGGTCAGTGACACAGACACAGTGGGGTCAGTCTGCTCTCCACTGGGTCAGTGACACAGACACAGTGGGGTCAATCTGCTCTCCACTGGGTCAGTGACAGAGACACAGTGGGGTCAATCTGCTCTCCCCTGGGTTAGTGACAAGACACAGTGGGGTCAGTCTGCTCTCCCCTGGGTAAGTGACAGAGACATAGTGGGGTCAGTCTGCACTCCCCTGGGTCAGTGACAAGACACAGTGGGGTCAGTCTACTCTCCCCTGGGTCAGTGACAGACACACAGTGGCGTCAGTCTGCTCTCACCTGGGTCAGTGACCCAGACACAGTGGGGTCAGTCTGCTCTCCCCTGGGTCAGTGACAAGACACAGTGGGGTCAGTCTACTCTCCCCTGGGTCAGTGACAGACACACAGTGGCGTCAGTCTGCTCTCCCATGGGTCAGTGATAGAGATACAGTGGGGTCAGTCTGCTCTCCCCTGGGTCAGTGACCCAGACACAGTAGGGTCAATCTGCTCTACCCTGGGTCAGTGACAGAGACACAGTGGGGTCAGTCTGCTCTCCCCTGGGTTAGTGACAGACACACAGTGGGGTCAGTCTTCTCTCCCCTGGGTCAGTGACAGACACACAGTGGGGTCAGTCAGCTCTCCCCTGGGTCAGTGACAGACACACAGTGGGGTCAGTCTGCTCTCCCCAGGGTCAGTGACAGACACACAGTGGGGTCAGTCTGCTCTCCCCTGGGTCAGTGACAGATACACAGTGGGGTCAGTCTGCTCTTCCCGGGGTCAGTGACAGATACACAGTGGGGTCAGTTGCTCTCCCCTGGGTCAGTGACAGAGACACAGTGGGGTCAGTCTGCTCTCCCCTGGGTCAGTGTCAGACACACAGTGGGGTCAGTCAGCTCTCCCCTGGGTCAGTTTCAGACACACAGTGGGGTCAGTCTGCTCTCCCCTGGGTCTGTGACAAGACACAGTGGGGTCAGTCTGCTCTCCCCTTGGTCAGTGACAGAGACACAGTGGGGTCAGTCTGCTCTCCCCTTGGTCAGTGACAGAGACACAGTGGGGTCAGTCTGCTCTCCCCTGGGTCAGTGACAGATACACAGTGGGGTCAGTCTGCTCCCCGTACATCAGTGACAGAGACATAGTGGGGTCAGTCTGCTCTCCCCTGGGTCAGTGACCCAGACACTATAGGGTCAGTCTGCTCTCCCCTGGGTCAGTGACCCAGACACAGTGGGGTCAGTCTGCTCTCCCCTGGGTCAGTGACAGACACACAGTGGGGTCAGTCTGCTCTCCCCTGGGTCAGTGACAGAGACAAACTGGGGTCAATTTGCTCTCTCCTGGGTCAGTGACAGAGACACAGTGGGGTCAGTCTGCTCTCCCCTGGGTCGGTGACAGAGACACAGTGGGATTCAGTTTATCTCCGCTGGGTCAGTGACAGAGACACAGCGGGGTCAGTCTGCTCTCCCCTGGGTCAGTGATAGAGACACAGTGGGGTCAGTCTGCTCTCCCCTGGGTCAGTGACAGAGACACACGGGGGTGAGTCTGCTCTCACCTGGGTCAGTGACACAGACACAGTGGGGTCAGTCTGCTCTCCACTGGGTCAGTGACACAGACACAGTGGGGTCAATCTGCTCTCCACTGGGTCAGTGACAGAGACACAGTGGGGTCAATCTGCTCTCCCCTGGGTTAGTGACAAGACACAGTGGGGTCAGTCTGCTCTCCCCTGGGTAAGTGACAGAGACATAGTGGGGTCAGTCTGCACTCCCCTGGGTCAGTGACAAGACACAGTGGGGTCAGTCTACTCTCCCCTGGGTCAGTGACAGACACACAGTGGCGTCAGTCTGCTCTCACCTGGGTCAGTGACCCAGACACAGTGGGGTCAGTCTGCTCTCCCCTGGGTCAGTGACAAGACACAGTGGAGTCAGTCTACTCTCCCCTGGGTCAGTGACAGACACACAGTGGCGTCAGTCTGCTCTCCCATGGGTCAGTGATAGAGATACAGTGGGGTCAGTCTGCTCTCCCCTGGGTCAGTGACCCAGACACAGTAGGGTCAATCTGCTCTACCCTGGGTCAGTGACAGAGACACAGTGGGGTCAGTCTGCTCTCCACCGGGTCAGTGACCCAGACATAGTGTGGTCAGTGTGCACTCCCCTGGGTCAGTGATAGAGACACAGTGGGGTCAGTCTGCTCTCCCCTGGGTCAGTGACCCAGACACAGTAGGGTCAATCTGCTCTACCCTGGGTCAGTGACCCAGACACACAGTGGTGTCAGTCTGCTCTCCCCTGGGTCAGTGACAGAGACACAGTGGGGTCTTCTCTCCCCTGGGACAGTGACAGAGACACAGTGGGGTCAGTCTGCTCTCCCCTGGGTCAGTGACCCAGACACAGCGGGGTCAGTCTGTTCTCGCCTGGGTCAGTGACCCAGACACAGTGCGGTCAGTCTGCTCTCCCCTGGGTCAGTGACAGACACACAGTGGGGTCAGTCTGCTCTCCCCTGTGTCAGTGACAGACACACAGTGGGGTCAGTCTGCTCTCCCCTGGCTCAGTGACAGAGACACAGTGGGGTCAGTCTGCTCTCCCCTGGGTCAGTGACAGAGAAACAGTGGGGTCAGTCTGCTCTCCCCTGGGTCAGTGACAGAGAAACAGTGGTGTCAGTCTGCTCTCCCCTGGGTCAGTGACAGAGACACAGTGGGGTCAGTCTGCTCTCCCCTGGGTCACTAACAGAGACACAGTGGGTACTTCTCTCCCCTGGGTCAGTGACAGAGACACAGTGGGGTCAGTCTGCTCTCCCCTGGGTCAGTGACAGAGAAACAGTGGGGTCAGTCTGCTCTCCTCTTGGTCAGTGACAGAGACACAGTGGGGTCAGTCTGCTCTCCCCTGGGTCAGTGTCAGACACACAGTGCGGTCAGTCAGCTCTCCCCTGGGTCAGTTTCAGACACACAGTGGGGTCAATCTGCTCTCCCCTGGGTCTGTGACAAGACACAGTGGGGTCAGTCTGCTCTCCCCTTGGTCAGTGACAGAGACACAGTGGGGTCAGTCTGCTCTCCCCTGGGTCAGTGACAGATACACAGTGGGGTCAGTCTGCTCCCCGTACATCAGTGACAGAGACATAGTGGGGTCAGTCTGCTCTCCCCTCGGTCAGTGACCCAGACACTGTAGGGTCAGTCTGCTCTCCCCTGGGTCAGTGACCCAGAAACAGTGGGGTCATTCTGCTCTCCCCTGGGTCAGTGACAGACACACAGTGGGGTCAGTCTGCTCTCCCCTGGGTCAGTGACAGAGACAAACTGGGGTCAATTTGCTCTCCCCTGTGTCAGTGACAGAGACACAGTGGGGTCAGTCTGCTCTCCCCTGGGTCAATGACAGAGACACAGTGGGATTCAGTCTATCTCCGCTGGGTCAGTGACAGAGACACAGCGGGTTCAGTCTGCTCTCCCCTGGGTCAGTGATAGAGACACAGTGGGGTCAGTCTGCTCTCCCCTGGGTCAGTGACAGAGACACACGGGGGTGAGTCTGCTCTCCCCTGGGTCAGTGACACAGACACAGTGGGGTCAGTCTGCTCTCCCCTGGGTCAGTGACACAGACACAGTGGGGTCAATCTGCTCTCCCCTGGGTTAGTGACAAGACACAGTGGGGTCAGTCTGCTCTCCCCTGGGTCAGTGACAGAGACATAGTGGGGTCAGTCTGCTCTCCCCTGGGTCAGTGACCCAGACACTGTAGGGTCAGTCTGCTCTCCCCTGGGTCACTGACCCAGACACAGTGGGGTCAGTCTGCTCTCCCCTGGGTCAGTGAGAAGACACAGTGGGGTCAGTCTGCTCTCCCCTGGGTCAGTGACAGAGACACAGTGGCGTCAGTCTGCTCTCCCATGGGTCAGTGACAGAGACACAGTGGGGTCAGTCTGCTCTCCACCGGGTCAGTGACAGAGACACAGTGGGGTCAGTGTGCACTCCCCTGGGTCAGTGATAGAGACACAGTGGGGTCAGTCTGCTCTCCCCTGGGTCAGTGATAGAGACAAAGTGGGGTCAGTCTGCTCTCCCCTGGGTCAGTGACCCAGACACAGTAGGGTCAATCTGCTCTCCCCTGGGTCAGTGACCCAGACACACAGTGGGGTCAGTCTGCTCTCCCCTGGGTCAGTGACAGAGACACAGTGGGGTCTTCTCTCCCCTGGGATAGTGACAGAGACACAGTGGGGTCAGTCTGCTCTCCCCTGGGTCAGTGACCCAGACACAGTGGGGTCAGTATGTTCTCCCCTGGGTCAGTGACCCAGACACAGTGCGGTCAGTCTGCTCTCCCCTGGGTCAGTGACAGACACACAGTGGGGTCAGTCTGCTCTTCCCTGTGTCAGTGACAGACACACAGTGGGGTCAGCCTGCTCTGCCCTGGCTCAGTGACAGAGACACAGTGGGGTCAGTTTGCTCTCCCCTGGGTCAGTGACAGAGAAACAGTGGGGTCAGTGTGCTCTCCCCTGGGTCAGTGACAGAGAAACAGTGGGGTCAGTCTGCTCTCCCCTGGGTCAGTGACAGAGACACAGTGGGGTCAGTCTGCTCTCCCCTGGGTCAGTGACAGAGACACAGTGGGGTCTTCTCTCCCCTGGGTCAGTGACAGAGACACAGTGGGGTCAGTCTGCTCTCCCCTGGGTCAGTGACAGATACACAGTGGGGTCAGTCTGCTCTCCTCTTGGTCAGTGACAGACACACAGTGGGGTCAGTCTGCTCTCCCCTGGGTCAGTGACAGATAAACAGTGGGGTCAGTCGGCTCTCCCCTGGGTCAGTGACAGATACACAGTGGGGTCAGTCTGCTCACCCCTACATCAGTGACAGAGACATAGTGGGGTCAGTCTGCTCTCCCCTGGGTCAGTGACCCAGACACAGTTGGGTCAGTCTGCTCTCCCCTGGGTCAGTGACCCAGACACAGTGGGGTCAGTCTGCTCTCCCCTGGGTCAGTGACAGAGACACAGTGGGGTCAGTCTGCTCTCCCCTTGGTCAGTGTCAGACACACACTGGGGTCAGTCTGCTCTCCCCTGGGTCAGTTTCAGACACACTGTGGGGTCAGTCTTCTCTCCCCTGGGTCAGTGACAGACACACAGTGGTGTCAGTCTGCTCTCCCCTGGGTCAGTGACAGAGAAACAGTGGGGTCAGTCTGCTCTCCCCTGGGTCAGTGACAGACACACATTGGGGTCAGTCTGCTCTCCCCTGGGTCAGTTTCAGACACACTGTGGGGTCAGTCTTCTCTCCCCTGGGTCAGTGACAGACACACAGTGGTGTCAGTCTGCTCTCCCCTGGGTCAGTGACAGAGAAACAGTGGGGTCAGTCTGCTCACCCCTGGGTCAGTGACAGAGACACAGTGGTGTCAGCCTGCTCTCCCCTGGGTCAGTGACAGACACACAGTGGGGTCAGTCTGCTCTCCCCTGGGTCAGTGACAGATACACAGTGGGGTCAGTCTGCTCTCCCCCTACATCCGTGACAGGGACATAGTGGGGTCAGTCTGCTCTCCCCTGGGTCAGTGACCCAGACACAGTGGGGTCAGTCTGCTCTCCCCAGGGTCAGTGACAGAGACACAGTGGGGTCAGTCTGCTCTCCCCTGGGTCAGTGACAGACACACAGTGGGGTCAGTCAGCACTCCCCTGGGTCAGTGATAGACACACAGTGGGGTCAGTCTGCTCTCCCCAGGGTAAGTGACAGACACACAGTGGGGTCAGTCTGCTCTCCCCTGGGTCAGTGACAGAGACACAGTGGGGTCAGTCTGCTCTCCCCTGGGTCAGTGACAGATACACAGTGGGGTCAGTCTGCTCTCCCCTGGGTCAGTGACAGAGACAAACTGGGGTCAATTTGCTCTCCCCTGGGTCAGTGACAGAGACACAGTGGGGTCAGTCTGCTCTCCCCTGGGTCAGTGACAGAGACACAGTGGGATTCAGTCTATCTCCGCTGGGTCAGTGACAGAGACACAGCGGGGTCAGTCTGCTCTCCCCTGGGTCAGTGATAGAGACACAGTGGGGTCAGTCTGCTCTCCCCTGGGTCAGTGACAGAGACACACGGGGGTGAGTCTGCTCTCCCCTGGGTCAGTGACACAGACACAGTGGGGTCAGTCTGCTCTCCCCTGGGTCAGTGACACAGACACAGTGGGGTCAATCTGCTCTCCACTGGGTCAGTGACAGAGACACAGTGGGGTCAATCTGCTCTCCCCTGGGTTAGTGACAAGACACAGTGGGGTCAGTCTGCTCTCCCCTGGGTCAGTGACAGAGACATAGTGGGGTCAGTCTGCTCTCCCCTGGGTCAGTGACCCAGACACTGTAGGGTCAGTCTGCTCTCCCCTGGGTCACTGACCCAGACACAGTGGGGTCAGTCTGCTCTCCCCTGGGTCAGTGACAAGATACAGTGGGGTCAGTCTGCTCTCCCCTGGGTCAGTGACAGAGACACAGTGGCGTCAGTCTGCTCTCCCCTGGGTCAGTTTCAGACACACTGTGGGGTCAGTCTGCTCTACCCTGGGTCAGTGACAGACACACAGTGGTGTCAGTCTGCTCTCCCCAGGGTCAGTGACAGAGAAACAGTGGGGTCAGTCTGCTCTCCCCTGGGTCAGTGACAGAGACACAGTGGGGTCAGTCTGCTCACCCCTGGGTCAGTGACAGACACACAGTGGGGTCAGTCTGCTCTCCCCTGGGTCAGTGACAGACACACAGTGGGGTCAGTCTGCTCTCCCCTGGGTCAGTGACAGACACACAGTGGGGTCAGTCTGCTCTCCCTCTACATCCGTGACAGAGACATAGTGGGGTCAGTCTGCTCTCCCCTGGGTCAGTGACCCAGACACAGTGGGGTCAGTCTGCTCTCCCCTGGATCAGTGACCCAGACACAGTGGGGTCAGTCTGCTCTCCCCAGGGTGAGTGACAGAGACACAGTGGGGTCAGTCTGCTCTCCCCTGGGTTAGTGACAGACACACAGTGGGGTCAGTCTGCTCTCCCCTGGGTCAGTGACAGACACACAGTGGGGTCAGTCAGCCCTCCCCTGGGTCAGTGACAGACACACAGTGGGGTCAGTCTGCTCTCCCCAGGGTCAGTGACAGACACACAGTGGGGTCAGTCTGCTCTCCCCTGGGTCAGTGACAGAGACACAGTGGGGTCAGTCTGCTCTCCCCTGGGTCAGTGACAGATACACAGTGGGGTCAGTCTGCTCTCCCCTGGGTCAGTGACAGATACACAGTGGGGTCAGTCTGCTCTCCCCTGGGTCAGTGACAGAGACACAGTGGGGTCAGTCTGCTCTCCCCTGGGTCAGTGTCAGACACACAGTGGGGTCAGTCAGCTCTCCCCTGGGTCAGTTTCAGACACACAGTGGGGTCAGTCTGCTCTCCCCTGGGTCAGTGACAGAGACACAGTGGCGTCAGTCTGCTCTCCCATGGGTCAGTGACAGAGACACAGTGGGGTCAGTCTGCTCTCAACCGGGTCAGTGACCCAGACATAGTGTGGTCAGTGTGCACTCCCCTGGGTCAGTGATAGAGAGACAGTGGGGTCAGTCTGCTCTCCCCTGGGTCAGTGATAGAGACACAGTGGGGTCAGTCTGCTCTCCCCTGGGTCAGTGACCCAGACACAGTAGGGTCAATCTGCTCTCCCCTGGGTCAGTGATCCAGACACACAGTGGGGTCAGTCTGCTCTCCCCTGGGTCAGTGACAGAGACACAGTGGGGTCTTCTCTCCCCTGGGATAGTGACAGAGACACAGTGGGGTCAGTCTGCTCTCCCCTGGGTCAGTGACCCAGACACAGTGGGGTCAGTATGTTCTCCCCTGGGTCAGTGACCCAGACACAGTGCGGTCAGTCTGCTATCCCCTGGGTCAGTGCCAGACACACAGTGGGGTCAGTCTGCTCTTCCCTGTGTCAGTGACAGACACACAGTGGGGTCAGTCTGCTCTCCCCTGACTCAGTGACAGAGAAACAGTGGGGTCAGTTTGCTCTCCCCTGGGTCAGTGACAGAGAAACAGTGGGGTCAGTGTGCTCTCCCCTGGGTCAGTGACAGAGAAACAGTGGTGTCAGTCTGCTCTCCCCTGGGTCAGTGACAGAGACACAGTGGGGTCAGTCTGCTCTCCCCTGGGTCAGTGACAGAGACACAGTGGGGTCTTCTCTCCCCAGGGTCAGTGACAGAGACACAGTGGGGTCAGTCTGCTCTCCCCTGGGTCAGTGACAGATACACAGTGGGATCAGTCCGCTCTCCTCTTGGTCAGTGACAGACACACATTGGGGTCAGTCTGCTCTCCCCTGGGTCAGTGACAGATAAACAGTGGGGTCAGTCGGCTCTCCCCTGGGTCAGTGACAGATACACAGTGGGGTC
The DNA here is from genome assembly GCF_047496795.1 of Chiloscyllium punctatum. Taxonomy (NCBI): domain Eukaryota; kingdom Metazoa; phylum Chordata; class Chondrichthyes; order Orectolobiformes; family Hemiscylliidae; genus Chiloscyllium; species Chiloscyllium punctatum. The sequence continues at coordinate 37,025,188 of NC_092757.1, read as the reverse complement.
AGTCTGCTCTCCCCCTACATCAGTGACAGAGACATAGTGGGGTCAGTCTGCTCTCCCCTGGGTCAGTGACGCAGACACAGTGGGGTCAGTCTGCTCTCCCCTGGGTCAGTGACCGAGACACAGTGGGGTCAGTCTGCTCTCCCCTGGGTCAGTGACAGAGACACAGTGGGGTCAGTCTTCTCTCCCCTGGGTCAGTGACAGAAACACAGTGGTGTCAGTCTGCTCTCCCCTGGGTCAGTGACAGAGAAACAGTGGGGTCAGTCTGGTCTCCCCTGGGTCAGTTACAGACACACACTGGGGTCAGTCTGCTCTCCCCTGGGTCAGTTTCAGACACACTGTGGGGTCAGTCTTCTCTCCCCTGGGTCAGTGACAGACACACAGTGGGGTCAGTCTGCTCTCCCCTGGGTCAGTGACAGAGAAACAGTGGGGTCAGTCTGCTCTCCCCTGGGTCAGTGACAGAGACACAGTGGGGTCAGTCTGCTCACCCCTGGGTCAGTGACAGAGACACAGTGGTGTCAGCCTGCTCTCCCCTGGGTCAGTGACAGACACACAGTGGGGTCAGTCTGCTCTCCCCTGGGTCAGTGACAGATACACAGTGGGGTCAGTCTGCTCTCCCCCTACATCCGTGACAGGGACATAGTGGGGTCAGTCTGCTCTCCCCTGGGTCAGTGACCCAGACACAGTGGGGTCAGTCTGCTCTCCCCAGGGTCAGTGACAGAGACACAGTGGGGTCAGTCTGCTCTCCCCTGGGTCAGTGACAGACACACAGTGGGGTCAGTCAGCTCTCCCCTGGGTCAGTGACAGACACACAGTGGGGTCAGTCTGCTCTCCCCAGGGTAAGTGACAGACACACAGTGGGGTCAGTCTGCTCTCCCCTGGGTCAGTGACAGAGACACAGTGGGGTCAGTCTGCTCTCCCCTGGGTCAGTGACAGATACACAGTGGGGTCAGTCTGCTCTCCCCTGCGTCAGTGACAGATACAGAGTGGGGTCAGTCTGCTCCCCGTACATCAGTGACAGAGATATAGTGGGGTCAGTCTGCTCTCCACTCGGTCAGTGACCCAGACACTGTAGGGTCAGTCTACTCTACCCTGGGTCAGTGACCCAGACACAGTGGGGTCAGTCTGCTCTCCCTTAGGTCACTGACAAGACACAGTGGGGTCAGTCTGCTCTCCCCTGGGCCAGTGACAGAGACACAGTGGGGTCAGTCTGCTCTCCCATGGGTCAGTGACAGATACACAGTGGGGTCAGTCTGCTCTCCCCTGGGTCAGTGAGCCATACTCAGTGGGGTCAGTCTGCTCTCCACCGGGTCAGTGACCCAGACACAGTGGGGTCAGTCTGCTCTCCCCTGGGTCAGTGACCCAGACACAGTAGGGTCAATCTGCTCTCCCCTGGGTCAGTGACCCAGACACACAGTGGGGTCAGTCTGCTCTCCCCTGGGTCAGTGACAGAGACACAGTGGGGTTAGTCTGTTCTCCCCTGGGTCAGTGACGCAGACACAGTGGGGTCAGTCTGCTCTCCCCTGGGTCAGTGACAGAGACACAGTGGGGTCAGTCTGCTCTCCCCTGGGTCAGTGACAGAGAAACAGTGGGGTCAGTCTGCTCTCCCCTGGGTCAGTGACAGAGACACAGTGGGGTCAGTCTGCTCTCCCCTGGGTCAGTGACAGAGACACAGTGGGGTCTTCTCTCGGCTGGGTCAGTGACAGAGACACAGTGGGGTCAGTCTGCTCTCCCCTGGGTCAGTGACAGAGACACAGTGGGGTCAGTCTGCTCTCCTCTTAGTCAGTGACAGACACACTCTGGGGTCAGTCTGCTCTCTCCTGGGTCAGTGACAGACACACTCTGGGGTGAGTCTGCTCTCCCCTGGGTCAGTGACAGACACACAGTGGGGTCATTCTGCTCTCCCCTGGGTCAGTGACAGACACACAGTGGGGTCAGTCTGCTCTCCCCTGGGTCAGTGACAGAGACACAGTGGGGTTAATCTGCTCTCCCCTGGGTCAGTGACAGAGACACAGTGGGGTCAGTCGGCTCCCCCCTGTGTCAGTGACAGAGACACAGTGGGGTCAGTCTGCTCTCCCCTGGGACAGTGACAAGACACAGTGGGGTCAGTCTGCTCTCCCCTGGGTCAGTGACAGAGACACAGTGGGGTCAGTCTGGTCTCCCCTGGGTCAGTGACCAGACACAGTGGGGTCAGTCTGCTCTCCCCTGGGTCAGTGACAGAGACACAGTGGGGTCAGTCTGCTCTCCCCTGGGTCAATGACAGAGACACAGTGGGGTCAGTCTGCTCTCCCCTGGGTCAGTGACAGAGACACAGTGGGGTCAATCTGCTCTCCCCTGGGTTAGTGACAAGACACAGTGGGGTCAGTCTGCTCTCCCCTGGGTCAGTGACAGAGACACAGTGGGGTCAGTCTGCTCTCCCCTGGGACAGTGACAAGACACAGTGGGGTCAGTCTGCTCTCCCCTGGGTCAGTGACAGAGACACAGTGGGGTCAGTCTGGTCTCCCCTGGGTCAGTGACAGATACACAGTGGGGTCAGTCTGCTCTCCCCTGGGTCAGTGACAGAGACACAGTGGGGTCAGTCTGCTCTCCCCTGGGTCAGTGTCAGACACACAGTGGGGTCAGTCAGCTCTCCCCTGGGTCAGTTTCAGACACACAGTGGGGTCAGTCTGCTCTCCCCTGGGTCTGTGACATGACACAGTGGGGTCAGTCTGCTCTCCCCTTGGTCAGTGACAGAGACACAGTGGGGTCAGTCTGCTCTCCCCTGGGTCAGTGACAGATACACAGTGGGGTCAGTCTGCTCCCCGTACATCAGTGACAGAGACATAGTGGGGTCAGTCTGCTCTCCCCTCGGTCAGTGACCCAGACACTGTAGGGTCAGTCTGCTCTCCCCTGGGTCAGTGACCCAGACACAGTGGGGTCAGTCTGCTCTCCCCTGGGTCAGTGACAGACACACAGTGGGGTCAGTCTGCTCTCCCCTGGGTCAGTGACAGAGACACAGTGGGATTCAGTCTATCTCCGCTGGGTCAGTGACAGACACACAGCGGGGTCAGTCTGCTCTCCCCTGGGTCAGTGATAGAGACACAGTGGGGTCAGTCTGCTCTCCCCTGGGTCAGTGACAGAGACACACGGGGGTGAGTCTGCTCTCCCCTGGGTCAGTGACACAGACACAGTGGGGTCAGTCTGCTCTCCCCTGGGTCAGTGACACAGACACAGTGGGGTCAATCTGCTCTCCACTGGGTCAGTGACAGAGACACAGTGGGGTCAATCTGCACTCCCCTGGGTTAGTGACAAGACACAGTGGGGTCAGTCTGCTCTCCCCTGGGTCAGTGACAGAGACAAAGTGGGGTCAGTCTGCTCTCCCCTGGGTCAGTGACCCAGACACTGTAGGGTCAGTCTGCTCTCCCCTGGGTCACTGACCCAGACACAGTGGGGTCAGTCTGCTCTCCCCTGGGTCAGTGACAAGACACAGTGGGGTCAGTCTGCTCTCCCCTGGGTCAGTGACAGAGACACAGTGGCGTCAGTCTGCTCTCCCATGGGTCAGTGACAGAGACACAGTGGGGTCAGTCTGCTCTCCACCAGGTCAGTGACCCAGACATAGTGTGGTCAGTCTGCTCTCCCCTGGGTCAGTGATAGAGACACAGTGGGGTCAGTCTGCTCTCCCCTGGGTCAGTGACCCAGACACAGTAGGGTCAATCTGCTCTCCCCTGGGTCACTGACCCAGACACACAGTGGGGTCAGTCTGCTCTCCCCTGGGTCAGTGACAGAGACACAGTGGGGTCTTCTCTCCCCTGGGACAGTGACAGAGACACAGTGGGGTCAGTCTGCTCTCCCCTGGGTCAGTGACCCAGACACAGTGGGGTCAGTCTGTTCTACCCTGGGTCAGTGACCCAGACACAGTGCGGTCAGTCTGCTCTCCCCTGGGTCAGTGACAGACACACAGTGGGGTCAGTCTGCTCTCCCCTGTGTCAGTGACAGACACACAGTGGGGTCAGTCTGCTCTCCCCTGGCTCAGTGACAGAGACACAGTGGGGTCAGTCTGCTCTCCCCTGGGTCAGTGACAGAGAAACAGTGGGGTCAGTCTGCTCTCCCCTGGGTCAGTGACAGAGAAACAGTGGGGTCAGTCTGCTCTCCCCTGGGTCAGTGACAGAGACACAGTGGGGTCAGTCTGCTCTCCCCTGGGTCAGTGACAGAGACACAGTGGGGTCTTCTCTCCCCTGGGTCAGTGACAGAGACACAGTGGGGTCAGTCTGCTTTCCCCTGGGTCAGTGACAGAGACACATTGGGGTCAGTCTGCTCTCCTCTTGGTCAGTGACAGAGACACAGTGGAGTCAGTCTGCTCTCCCCTGGGTCAGTGTCAGACACACAGTGGGGTCAGTCAGCGCTCCCCTGGGTCAGTTTCAGACACACAGTGGGGTCAATCTGCTCTCCCCTGGGTCTGTGACAAGACACAGTGGGGTCAGTCTGCTCTCCCCTTGGTCAGTGACAGAGACACAGCGGGGTCAGTCTGCTCTCCCCAGGGTCAGTGACAGATACACAGTGGGGTCAGTCTGCTCCCTGTACATCAGTGACAGAGACATAGTGGGGTCAGTCTGCTCTCCCCTCGGTCAGTGACAGAGACACAGTGGGGTCAGTCTGCTCTCCCCTGGGACAGTGACAAGACACAGTGGGGTCAGTCTGCTCTCCCCTGGGTCAGTGACAGAGACACAGTGGGGTCAGTCTGGTCTCCCCTGGGTCAGTGACAGATACACAGTGGGGTCAGTCTGCTCTCCCCTGGGTCAGTGACAGAGACACAGTGGGGTCAGTCTGCTCTCCCCTGGGTCAGTGTCAGACACACAGTGGGGTCAGTCAGCTCTCCCCTGGGTCAGTTTCAGACACACAGTGGGGTCAGTCTGCTCTCCCCTGGGTCTGTGACATGACACAGTGGGGTCAGTCTGCTCTCCCCTTGGTCAGTGACAGAGACACAGTGGGGTCAGTCTGCTCTCCCCTGGGTCAGTGACAGATACACAGTGGGGTCAGTCTGCTCCCCGTACATCAGTGACAGAGACATAGTGGGGTCAGTCTGCTCTCCCCTCGGTCAGTGACCCAGACACTGTAGGGTCAGTCTGCTCTCCCCTGGGTCAGTGACCCAGACACAGTGGGGTCAGTCTGCTCTCCCCTGGGTCAGTGACAGACACACAGTGGGGTCAGTCTGCTCTCCCCTGGGTCAGTGACAGAGACACAGTGGGATTCAGTCTATCTCCGCTGGGTCAGTGACAGACACACAGCGGGGTCAGTCTGCTCTCCCCTGGGTCAGTGATAGAGACACAGTGGGGTCAGTCTGCTCTCCCCTGGGTCAGTGACAGAGACACACGGGGGTGAGTCTGCTCTCCCCTGGGTCAGTGACACAGACACAGTGGGGTCAGTCTGCTCTCCCCTGGGTCAGTGACACAGACACAGTGGGGTCAATCTGCTCTCCACTGGGTCAGTGACAGAGACACAGTGGGGTCAATCTGCACTCCCCTGGGTTAGTGACAAGACACAGTGGGGTCAGTCTGCTCTCCCCTGGGTCAGTGACAGAGACAAAGTGGGGTCAGTCTGCTCTCCCCTGGGTCAGTGACCCAGACACTGTAGGGTCAGTCTGCTCTCCCCTGGGTCACTGACCCAGACACAGTGGGGTCAGTCTGCTCTCCCCTGGGTCAGTGACAAGACACAGTGGGGTCAGTCTGCTCTCCCCTGGGTCAGTGACAGAGACACAGTGGCGTCAGTCTGCTCTCCCATGGGTCAGTGACAGAGACACAGTGGGGTCAGTCTGCTCTCCACCAGGTCAGTGACCCAGACATAGTGTGGTCAGTCTGCTCTCCCCTGGGTCAGTGATAGAGACACAGTGGGGTCAGTCTGCTCTCCCCTGGGTCAGTGACCCAGACACAGTAGGGTCAATCTGCTCTCCCCTGGGTCACTGACCCAGACACACAGTGGGGTCAGTCTGCTCTCCCCTGGGTCAGTGACAGAGACACAGTGGGGTCTTCTCTCCCCTGGGACAGTGACAGAGACACAGTGGGGTCAGTCTGCTCTCCCCTGGGTCAGTGACCCAGACACAGTGGGGTCAGTCTGTTCTACCCTGGGTCAGTGACCCAGACACAGTGCGGTCAGTCTGCTCTCCCCTGGGTCAGTGACAGACACACAGTGGGGTCAGTCTGCTCTCCCCTGTGTCAGTGACAGACACACAGTGGGGTCAGTCTGCTCTCCCCTGGCTCAGTGACAGAGACACAGTGGGGTCAGTCTGCTCTCCCCTGGGTCAGTGACAGAGAAACAGTGGGGTCAGTCTGCTCTCCCCTGGGTCAGTGACAGAGAAACAGTGGGGTCAGTCTGCTCTCCCCTGGGTCAGTGACAGAGACACAGTGGGGTCAGTCTGCTCTCCCCTGGGTCAGTGACAGAGACACAGTGGGGTCTTCTCTCCCCTGGGTCAGTGACAGAGACACAGTGGGGTCAGTCTGCTTTCCCCTGGGTCAGTGACAGAGACACATTGGGGTCAGTCTGCTCTCCTCTTGGTCAGTGACAGAGACACAGTGGAGTCAGTCTGCTCTCCCCTGGGTCAGTGTCAGACACACAGTGGGGTCAGTCAGCGCTCCCCTGGGTCAGTTTCAGACACACAGTGGGGTCAATCTGCTCTCCCCTGGGTCTGTGACAAGACACAGTGGGGTCAGTCTGCTCTCCCCTTGGTCAGTGACAGAGACACAGCGGGGTCAGTCTGCTCTCCCCAGGGTCAGTGACAGATACACAGTGGGGTCAGTCTGCTCCCTGTACATCAGTGACAGAGACATAGTGGGGTCAGTCTGCTCTCCCCTCGGTCAGTGACCCAGACACTGTAGGGTCAGTCTGCTCTCCCCTGGGTCAGTGACCCAGACACAGTGGCGTCATTCTGATCTCCCCTGGGTCAGTGACAGACACACAGTGGGGTCAGTCTGCTCTCCCCTGGGTCAGTGACAGAGACAAACTGGGGTCAATTTGCTCTCCCCTGGGTCAGTGACAGAGACACAGTGGGGTCAGTCTGCTCTCCCCTGGGTCAGTGACAGAGACACAGCGGGTTCAGTCTGCTCTCCCCTGGGTCAGTGATAGAGACACAGTGGGGTCAGTCTGCTCTCCCCTGTGTCAGTGACAGAGACACACGGGGGTGAGTCTGCTCTCCCCTGGGTCAGTGACACAGACACAGTGGGGTCAGTCTGCTCTCCCCTGGGTCAGTGACACAGACACAGTGGGGTCAATCTGCTCTCCACTGGGTCAGTGACAGAGATACAGTGGGGTCAATCTGCTCTCCCCTGGGTTAGTGACAAGACACAGTGGGGTCAGTCTGCTCTCCCTTGGGTCAGTGACAGAGACATAGTGGGGTCAGTCTGCTCTCCCCTGGGTCAGTGACCCAGACACTGTAGGGTCAGTCTGCTCTCCCCTGGGTCACTGACCCAGACACAGTGGGGTCAGTCTGCTCTCCCCTGGGTCAGTGACAAGACACAGTGGGGTCAGTCTGCTCTCCCCTGGGTCAGTGACAGAGACACAGTGGCGTCAGTCTGCTCTCCCATGGGTCAGTGACAGAGACACAGTGGGGTCAGTCTGCTCTCAACCGGGTCAGTGACCCAGACATAGTGGGGTCAGTGTGCACTCCCCTGGGTCAGTGATAGAGACACAGTGGGGTCAGTCTGCTCTCCCCTGGGTCAGTGATAGAGACACAGTGGGGTCAGTCTGCTCTCCCCTGGGTCAGTGACCCAGACACAGTAGGGTCAATCTGCTCTCCCCTGGGTCAGTGATCCAGACACACAGTGGGGTCAGTCTGCTCTCCCCTGGGTCAGTGACAGAGACACAGTGGGGTCTTCTCTCCCCTGGGATAGTGACAGAGACACAGTGGGGTCAGTCTGCTCTCCCCTGGGTCAGTGACCCAGACACAGTGGGGTCAGTATGTTCTCCCCTGGGTCAGTGACCCAGACACAGTGCGGTCAGTCTGCTATCCCCTGGGTCAGTGCCAGACACACAGTGGGGTCAGTCTGCTCTTCCCTGTGTCAGTGACAGACACACAGTGGGGTCAGTCTGCTCTCCCCTGGCTCAGTGACAGAGAAACAGTGGGGTCAGTCTGCTCTCCCCTGGGTCAGTGAGAGAGACACAGTGGGGTCAGTCTGCTCTCCCCTGGGTCAGTGACAGAGACACAGTGGGGTCTTCTCTCCCCTGGGTCAGTGACAGAGACACAGTGGGGTCAGTCTGCTCTCCCCTGGGTCAGTGACAGATACACAGTGGGATCAGTCCGCTCTCCTCTTGGTCAGTGACAGACACACATTGGGGTCAGTCTGCTCTCCCCTGGGTCAGTGACAGATAAACAGTGGGGTCAGTCGGCTCTCCCCTGGGTCAGTGACAGATACACAGTGGGGTCAGTCTGCTCTCCCCCTACATCAGTGACAGAGACATAGTGGGGTCAGTCTGCTCTCCCCTGGGTCAGTGACCCAGACACAGTGGGGTCAGTCTGCTCTCCCCTGGGTCAGTGACCGAGACACAGTGGGGTCAGTCTGCTCTCCCCTGGGTCAGTGACAGACACACAGTGGGGTCAGTCTGCTCTCCCCTGGGTCAGTGACAGACACACACTGGGGTCAGTCTGCTCTCCCCTGGGTCAGTTTCAGACACACTGTGGGGTCAGTCTTCTCTCCCCTGGGTCAGTGACAGAAACACAGTGGTGTCAGTCTGCTCTCCCCTGGGTCAGAGACAGAGAAACAGTGGGGTCAGTCTGGTCTCCCCTGGGTCAGTTACAGACACACACTGGGGTCAGTCTGCTCTCCCCTGGGTCAGTTTCAGACACACTGTGGGGTCAGTCTTCTCTCCCCTGGGTCAGTGACAGACACACAGTGGTGTCAGTCTGCTCTCCCCTGGGTCAGTGACAGAGAAACAGTGGGGTCAGTCTGCTCTCCCCTGGGTCAGTGACAGAGACACAGTGGGGTCAGTCTGCTCACCCCTGGGTCAGTGACAGAGACACAGTGGTGTCAGCCTGCTCTCCCCTGGGTCAGTGACAGACACACAGTGGGGTCAGTCTGCTCTCCCCCTACATCCGTGACAGGGACATAGTGGGGTCAGTCTGCTCTCCCCTGGGTCAGTGACCCAGACACAGTGGGGTCAGTCTGCTCTCCCCAGGGTCAGTGACAGAGACACAGTGGGGTCAGTCTGCTCTCCCCTGGGTCAGTGACAGACACACAGTGGGGTCAGTCAGCTCTCCCCTGGGTCAGTGACAGACACACAGTGGGGTCAGTCTGCTCTCCCCAGGGTAAGTGACAGACACACAGTGGGGTCAGTCTGCTCTCCCCTGGGTCAGTGACAGAGACACAGTGGGGTCAGTCTGCTCTCCCCTGGGTCAGTGACAGATACACAGTGGGGTCAGTCTGCTCTCCCCTGGGTCAGTGACAGATACACAGTGGGGTCAGTCTGCTCTCCCCTGGGTTAGTGACAGAGACACAGTGGGGTCAGTCTGCTCTCCCCTGCGTCAGTGACAGATACAGAGTGGGGTCAGTCTGCTCCCCGTACATCAGTGACAGAGATATAGTGGGGTCAGTCTGCTCTCCACTCGGTCAGTTACCCAGACACTGTAGGGTCAGTCTGCTCTCCCTTAGGTCACTGACAAGACACAGTGGGGTCAGTCTGCTCTCCCCTGGGTCAGTGACAGAGACACAGTGGGGTCAGTCTGCTCTCCCCTGGGTCAGTGACAGATACACAGTGGGGTCAGTCTGCTCTCCACCGGGTCAGTGACCCAGACACAGTGGGGTCAGTCTGCTCTCCCCTGGGTCAGTGACCCAGACACAGTAGGGTCAATCTGCTCTCCCCTGGGTCAGTGACCCAGACACACAGTGGGGTCAGTCTGCTCTCCCCTGGGTCAGTGACAGAGACACAGTGGGGTTAGTCTGTTCTCCCCTGGGTCAGTGACGCAGACACAGTGGGGTCAGTCTGCTCTCCCCTGGGTCAGTGACAGAGACACAGTGGGGTCAGTCTGCTCTCCCCTGGGTCAGTGACAGAGAAACAGTGGGGTCAGTCTGCTCTCCCCTGGGTCAGTGACAGAGACACAGTGGGGTCAGTCTGCTCTCCCCCTACATCAGTGACAGAGACACAGTGGGGTCTTCTCTCGGCTGGGTCAGTGACAGAGACACAGTGGGGTCAGTCTGCTCTCCCCTGGGTCAGTGACAGAGACACAGTGGGGTCAGTCTGCTCTCCTCTTAGTCAGTGACACACTCTGGGGTCAGTCTGCTCTCTCCTGGGTCAGTGACAGACACACTCTGGGGTGAGTCTGCTCTCCCCTGGGTCAGTGACAGACACACAGTGGGGTCATTCTGCTCTCCCCTGGGTCAGTGACAGACACACAGTGGGGTCAGTCTGCTCTCCCCTGGGTCAGTGACAGAGACACAGTGGGGTTAATCTGCTTTCCCCTGGGTCAGTGACAGAGACACAGTGGGGTCAGTCGGCTCCCCCCTGTGTCAGTGACAGTGACACAGTGGGGTCAGTCTGCTCTCCCCCTACATCAGTGACAGAGACATAGTGGGGTCATTCTGCTCTCCCCTGGGTCAGTGATCAGACACAGTGGGGTCAGTCTGCTCTCCCCTGGGTCAGTGACAGAGACACAGTGGGGTCAGTCTGCTCTCCCCTGGGTCAATGACAGAGACACAGTGGGGTCAGTCTGCTCTCCCCTGGGTTAGTGACAGACACACAGTGGGGTCAGTCTGCTCTTACCTGGGTTAGTGGCAGACACACACTGTGGTCAGTCTGCTCTCCCCTGGGTCAGTTTCAGACACACTGTGGAGTCAGTCTGCTCTCCCCTGGGTCAGTGACAGACACACAGTGGTGTCAGTCTGCTCTCCCCTGGTTCAGTGACAGAGAAACTGTGGGGTCAGACTGCTCTCCCCTGGGTCAGTGACAGAGACACAGTGGGGTCAGTCTGCTCTCCCCTAGGTCAGTGACAGAGACACAGTGGGGTCAGTCTGCTCTCCCCTGGGTCAGTGACAGATACACAGTGGGGTCAGTCTGCTTTCCCCTGGGTCAGTGACAGAGACACAGTGGGGTAAGTCTGCTCTCCCCTGGGTCAGTGACAGTGACACAGTGGGGTCAGTCTGCTCTCCCCTAGGTCAGTGACAGAGACACAGTGGGGTCAGTCTGCTCTCCCCTGGGTCAGTGACAGATACACAGTGGGGTCAGTCTGCTTTCCCCTGGGTCAGTGACAGAGACACAGTGGGGTCAGTCTGCTCTCCCCTGGGTCAGTGACAGTGACACAGTGGGGTCAGTATGCTCTCCCCTGGGTCAGTGACAGAGACACAGTGGGGTCAATCTGCTCTCCCCTGGGTTAGTGACAAGACACAGTGGGGTCAGTCTGCTCTCCCCTGGGTCAGTGACAGAGACACAGTGGGGTCAGTCTGCTCTCCCCTGGGACAGTGACAAGACACAGTGGGGTCAGTCTGCTCTCCCCTGGGTCAGGGGCAGAGACACAGTGGGGTCAGTCTGCTCTACACTGGGTCAGTGACAAGACACAGTGGGGTCAGTCTGCTCTCCCCTTGGTCAGTGACATAGACATAGTGGGGTCAGTCTGCTCTCCCCTGGGTCAGTGACAGAGAAACAGTGGGGTCAGTCTGCTCTCCCCTGGGTCAGTGACAGACACACAGTATGCTCATTCTGCTCTCCCCTGTGTCAGTGACAGACACACAGTGGGGTCAGTCTGCTCTCCCCTGGGTCAGTGACAGAGACACAGTGGGGTCAGTCTGCTCTCCCCTGGGTCAGTGACAGAGACACAGTGGAGTCAGTCTGCTCTCCCCTGGGTCAGTGACAGAGAAACAGTGGGGTCAGTCTGCTCTCCCCTGCGTCTGTGACAGAGACACAGAGGGGTCTTCTCTCCCCTGGGTCAGTGACAGAGACACACAGGGTTCAGTCTGCTCTCCCCTGGTTCAGTGACAGATACACAGTGGGGTCAGTCTGCTCTCCCCCTACATCAGTGACAGAGACATAGTGGGGTCAGTCTGCTCTCCCCTGGGTCAGTGACCCAGACACAGTGGGGTCAGTCTGCTCTCGCCTGGGTCAGTGACAGACACACAGTGGGGTCAGTCTGCTCTCCCCTGGGTTAGTGACAGACACACAGTGGTGTCAGTCTGCTCTCCCCTGGGTCAGTGACAGAGACACAGTGGTGTCAGTCTGCTCTCCCCTGGGTCTGTGACAGAGAAACAGTGGGGTCAGTCTTCTCTCCCCTGGGTCAGTGACAGAGACACAGTGGGGTCAGTCTGCTCTCCCCTGGGTCTGTGATAAGACACACTCGGGTCACTCTGCTCTCCCCTTGGTCAGTGACAGAGACACACTGGGGTCAGTCTGCTCTCCCCTGGGTCAGTGACAGATACACAGTGGGGTCAGTCTGATCCCCGTACATCAGTGACAGTGACATTGTGGGGTCAGTCTGCTATCCCCTGGGTCAGTGACCCAGACACTGTAGGGTCAGTCTGCTCTCCCCTCGGTCACTGACCCAGACACAGTGGGGTCAGTCTGCTCTCCCCTGGGTCAGTGACAAGACACAGTGGGGTCAGTCTGCTCTCCACTGGGTCAGTGACAGAGACACAGTGGCGTCAGTCTGCTCTCCCATGGGTCAGTGACAGAGACACAGTGGGGTCAGTCTGCTCTCCACCGGGTCAGAGACCCAGACATAGTGGGGTCAGTGTGCACTCCCCTTGGTCAGCGATAGAGACACAGTGGGGTCAGTCTGCTCTCCCCTGGGTCAGTGATAGAGACACAGTGGGGTCAGTCTGCTCTCCCCTGGGTCAGTGACCCAGACACAGTAGGGTCATTCTGCTCTCCCCTGGGTCAGTGACCCAGACACACAGTGGGGTCAGTCTGCTCTCCCCTGGGTCAGTGACAGAGACACAGTGGAGTCTTCTCTCCCCTGGGTCAGTGACAGAGACACAGTGGGGTCAGTCTGCTCTCCCGTGGGTCAGTGACAGATACACAGTGGGGTCAGTCTGCTCTCCCCTGGGTCAGTGACCCAGACACAGTGCGGTCAGTCTGCTCTCCCCTCGGTCAGTGACAGACACACAGTGGGGTCAGTCTGCTCTCCCCTGGGTCATTGACAGAGACACAGTGGGGTCTACTCTCCCCTGGGTCAGTGACAGAGACACAGTGGGGTCAGTCTGCTCTCCACTGGGTCAGTGACAGAGACACAGTGGGGTCAGTCTGCTCTCCTCTTGGTCAGTGACAGACAAACAGTGGGGTCAGTCTGGTCTTCCCTGGTCAGTGACAGAGAAACAGTGGGGTCAGTCGGCTCTCCCCTGGGTCAGTGACAGATACACAGTGGGGTCAGTCTGCTCTCCCCTGGGTCAGTGACAGAGACACAGTGGGGTCAGTCTGCTCTCCCCTGGGTCAGTGACCCAGACACAGTGGGGTCAGTCTGCTCTCCCCTGGGTCAGTGACAGAGACACAGTGGGGTCAGTCTGCTCTCCCCTGGGTTAGTGACAGACACACAGTGGGGTCAGTCTGCTCTCCCCTGGGTCAGTGACATACACACACTGGGGTCAGTCTGCTCTCCCCTGGGTCAGTTTCAGACACACTGTGGGGTCAGTCTGCTCTCCCCTGGGTCAGTTTCAGACACACTGTGGGGTCAGTCTGCTCTACCCTGGGTCAGTGACAGACACACAGTGGTGTCAGTCTGCTCTCCCCAGGGTCAGTGACAGAGAAACAGTGGGGTCATTCTGCTCTCCCCTGGGTCAGTGACAGAGACACAGTGGGGTCAGTCTGCTCACCCCTGGGTCAGTGACAGAGACACAGCGGGGTCAGTCTGCTCTCCCTCTACATCCGTGACAGAGACATAGTGGGGTCAGTCTGCTCTCCCCTGGGTCAGTGACCCAGACACAGTGGGGTCAGTCTGCTCTCCCCTGGATCAGTGACCCAGACACAGTGGGGTCAGTCTGCTCTCCCCAGGGTCAGTGACAGAGACACAGTGGGGTCAGTCTGCTCTCCCCTGGGTCAGTGTCAGACACACAGTGGGGTCAGTCAGCTCTCCCCTGGGTCAGTTTCAGACACACAGTGGGGTCAGTCTGCTCTCCTCTGGGTCTGTGACAAGACACAGTGGGGTCAGTCTGCTCTCCCCTCGGTCAGTGACCCAGACACTGTAGGGTCAGTCTGCTCTCCCCTGGGTCAGTGACCCAGACACAGTGGGGTCAGTCTGCTCCCCGTACATCAGTGACAGAGACATAGTGGGGTCAGTCTGCTCTCCCCTCGGTCAGTGACCCAGACACTCTGGGTCAGTCTGCTCTCCCCTGGGTCAGTGACCCAGACACAGTGGGGTCAGTCTGCTCTCCCCTGGGTCAGTGACAGACACACAGTGGGGTCAGTCTGCTCTCCCCTGGGTCAGTGACAGATACACAGTGGGGTCAGTCTGCTCTCCCCTGGGTCAGTGACAGATACACAGTGGGGTCAGTCTCCTCTCCCCTGGGTCAGTGACAGAGACACAGTGGGGTCAGTCTGCTCTCCCCTGGGTCAGTGTCAGACACACAGTGGGGTCAGTCAGCTCTCCCCTGGGTCAGTTTCAGACTCACAGTGGGGTCAGTCTGCTCTCCCCTGGGTCTGTGACAAGACACAGTGGGGTCAGTCTGCTCTCCCCTTTGTCAGTGACAGAGACACAGTGGGGTCAGTCTGCTCTCCCCTGGGTCAGTGACAGATACACAGTGGGGTCAGTCTGCTCCCCGTACATCAGTGACAGAGACATAGTGGGGTCAGTCTGCCCACCCCTCGGTCAGTGACCCAGACACTGTAGGGTCAGTCTGCTCTCCCCTGGGTCAGTGACCCAGACACAGTGGGGTCAGTCTGCTCTCCCCTGGGTCAGTGACAGACACACAGTGGGTTTAGTCTGCTCTCCCCTGGGTCAGTGACAGATACACAGTGGGGTCAGTCTGCTCTCCCCTGGGTCAGTGACAGATACACAGTGGGGTCAGTCTGCTCTCCCCTGGGTCAGTGACAGAGACACAGTGGGGTCAGTCTGCTCTCCCCTGGGTCAGTGTCAGACACACAGTGGGGTCAGTCAGCTCTCCCCTGGGTCAGTTTCAGACACACAGTGGGGTCAGTCTGCTCTCCCCTGGGTCTGTGACAAGACACAGTGGGGTCAGTCTGCTCTCCCCTGGGTCAGTGACAGATACACAGTGGGGTCAGTCTGCTCCCCGTACATCAGTGACAGAGACATCGTGGGGTCAGTCTGCTCTCCCCTCGGTCAGTGACCCAGACACTGTAGGGTCAGTCTGCTCTCCCCTGGGTCAGTGACCCAGACACAGTGGGGTCAGTCTGCTCTCCCCTGGGTCAGTGACAGATACACAGTGGGGTCAGTCTGCTCTCCCCTGGGTCAGTGACAGATACACAGTGGGGTCAGTGTGCTCTCCCCTGGGTCAGTGACGGATACACAGTGGGGTCAGTCTGCTCTCCCCTGGGTCAGTGACAGAGACACAGTGGGGTCAGTCTGCTCTCCCCTGGGTCAGTGTCAGACACACAGTGGGTTCAGTCAGCTCTCCCCTGGGTCAGTTTCAGACACACAGTGGGGTCAGTCTGCTCTCCCCTGGGTCTGTGACAAGACACAGTGCGGTCAGTCTGCTCTCCCCTTTGTCAGTGACAGAGACACAGTGGGGTCAGTCTGCTCTCCCCTGGGTCAGTGACAGATACACAGTGGGGTCAGTCTGCTCCCCGTACATCAGTGACAGAGACATAGTGGGGTCAGTCTGCTCTCCCCTCGGTCAGTGACCCAGACACTGTAGGGTCAGTCTGCTCTCCCCTGGGTCAGTGACCCAGACACAGTGGGGTCAGTCTGCTCTCCCCTGGGTCAGTGACAGAGACACAGTGGGGTCAGTCTGCTCTCCCCTGGGTCAGTGACAGAGACAAACTGGGGTCAATTTGCTCTCCCCTGGGTCAGTGACAGAGACACAGTGGGGTCAGTCTGCTCTCCCCTGGGTCAGTGACCCAGACACAGTGGGGTCAGTCTGCTCTCCCCTGGGTCAGTGACAGACACACAGTGAGGTCAGTCTGCTCTCCCCTGGGTCAGTGACAGATACACAGTGGGGTCAGTCTGATCTCCCCTGGGTCAGTGACAGACACACAGTGGGGTCAGTCTGCTCTCCCCTGGGTCAGTGACAGATACACAGTGGTGTCAGTCTGCTCTCCCTCTACATCCGTGACAGAGACATAGTGGGGTCAGTCTGCTCTCCCCTCGGTCAGTGACCCAGACACTGTAGGGTCAGTCTGCTCTCCCCTGGGTCAGTGACCCAGACACAGTGGGGTCAGTCTGCTCTCCCCTGGGTCAGTGACAGACACACAGTGGGGTCAGTCTGCTCTCCCCTGGGTCAGTGACAGATACACAGTGGGGTCAGTCTGCTCTCCCCTGGGTCAGTGACAGAGACAAACTGGGGTCAATTTGCTCTCCCCTGGGTCAGTGACAGAGACACAGTGGGGTCAGTCTGCTCTCCCCTGGGTCAATGACAGACACACAGTGGGGTCAGTCTGCTCTCCCCTGGGTCAGTGACAGATACACAGTGGGGTCAGTCTGCTCTCCCTCTACATCCGTGACAGAGACATAGTGGGGTCAGTCTGCTCTCCCCTGGGTCAGTGACCCAGACACAGTGGGGTCAGTCTGCTCTCCCCTGGATCAGTGACCCAGACACAGTGGGGTCAGTCTGCTCTCCCCAGGGTCAGTGACAGAGACACAGTGGGGTCAGTCTGCTCTCCCCTGGGTTAGTGACAGACACACAGTGGGGTCAGTCTGCTCTCCCCTGGGTCAGTGACAGACACACAGTGGGGTCAGTCAGCTCTCCGCTGGGTCAGTGACAGACACACAGTGGGGTCAGTCTGCTCTCCCCAGGGTCAGTGACAGACACACAGTGGGGTCAGTCTGCTCTCCCCTGGGTCAGTGACAGACACACAGTGGGGTCAGTCAGCTCTCCCCTGGGTCAGTGACAGATACACAGTGGGGTCAGTCTGCTCTCCCCTGGGTCAGTGACAGAGACACAGTGGGGTCAGTCTGCTCTCCCCTGGGTCAGTGTCAGACACACAGTGGGGTCAGTCAGCTCTCCCCTGGGTCAGTTTCAGACACACAGTGGGGTCAGTCTGCTCTCCCCTGGGTCTGTGACAAGACACAGTGGGGTCAGTCTGCTCTCCCCTTGGTCAGTGACAGAGACACAGTGGGGTCAGTCTGCTCTCCCCTGGGTCTGTGACAGACACACAGTGGGGTCAGTCTGCTCCCCGTACATCAGTGACAGAGACATAGTGGGGTCAGTCTGCTCTCCCCTCGGTCAGTGACCCAGACACTGTAGGGTCAGTCTGCTCTCCCCTCGGTCAGTGACCCAGACACAGTGGGGTCAGTCTGCTCTCCCCTGGGTCAGTGCCCCAGACACAGTGGGGTCAGTCTGCTCTCCCCTGGGTCAGTGACAGATACACAGTGGGGTCAGTCTGCTCTCCCCTGGGTCAGTGACACAGACACAGTGGGGTCAGTCTGCTCTCCCCTGGGTCAGTGATAGAGACACAGTGGTGTCAGTATGCTCTCCCCTGGGTCAGTGACAGAGACACAGTGGGGTCAGTCTGCTCTCCCCTGGGTCAGTGACAGAGACACAGTGGGATTCAGTCTATCTCCGCTGGGTCAGTGACAGAGACACAGCGGGGTCAGTCTGCTCTCCCCTGGGTCAGTGATAGAGACACAGTGGGGTCAGTCTGCTCTACCCTGGGTCAGTGACAGAGACACACGGGGGTGAGTCTGCTCTCCCCTGGGTCAGTGACACAGACACAGTGGGGTCAGTCTGCTCTCCCCTGGGTCAGTGACACAGACACAGTGGGGTCAATCTGCTCTCCACTGGGTCAGTGACAGAGACACAGTGGGGTCAATCTGCTCTCCCCTGGGTTAGTGACAAGACACAGTGGGGTCAGTCTGCTCTCCCCTGGGTCAGTGACAGAGACATAGTGGGGTCAGTCTGCTCTCCCCTGGGTCAGTGACCCAGACACTGTAGGGTCAGTCTGCTCTCCCCTGGGTCACTGACCCAGACACAGTGGGGTCAGTCTGCTCTCCCCTGGGTCAGTGACAAGACACAGTGGGGTCAGTCTGCTCTCCCCTGGGTCAGTGACAGAGACACAGTGGCGTCAGTCTGCTCTCCCCTGGGTCAGTTTCAGACACACTGTGGGGTCAGTCTGCTCTACCCTGGGTCAGTGACAGACACACAGTGGTGTCAGTCTGCTCTCCCCAGGGTCAGTGACAGAGAAACAGTGGGGTCAGTCTGCTCTCCCCTGGGTCAGTGACAGAGACACAGTGGGGTCAGTCTGCTCACCCCTGGGTCAGTGACAGAGACACAGTGGGGTCAGTCTGCTCTCCCCTGGGTCAGTGACAGACACACAGTGGGGTCAGTCTGCTCTCCCCTGGGTCAGTGACAGATACACAGTGGGGTCAGTCTGCTCTCCCTCTACATCCGTGACAGAGACATAGTGGGGTCAGTCTGCTCTCCAATGGGTCAGTGACGCAGACACAGTGGGGTCAGTCTGCTCTCCCCTGGGTCAGTGACAGACACACAGTGGGGTCAGTCTGCTCTCCCCTGGGTCAGTGACAGAGACAAACTGGGGTCAATTTGCTCTCCCCTGGGTCAGTGACAGAGACACAGTGGGGTCAGTCTGCTCTCCCCTGGGTCAGTGACCCAGACACAGTGGGGTCAGTCTGCTCTCCCCTGGGTCAGTGACAGACACACAGTGAGGTCAGTCTGCTCTCCCCTGGGTCAGTGACAGATACACAGTGGGGTCAGTCTGATCTCCCCTGGGTCAGTGACAGAGACACAGTGGGGTCAGTCTGCTCTCCCCTGGGTCAGTGACAGATACACAGTGGGGTCAGTCTGCTCTCCCTCTACATCCGTGACAGAGACATAGTGGGGTCAGTCTGCTCTCCCCTCGGTCAGTGACCCAGACACTGTAGGGTCAGTCTGCTCTCCCCTGGGTCAGTGACCCAGACACAGTGGGGTCAGTCTGCTCTCCCCTGGGTCAGTGACAGACACACAGTGGGGTCAGTCTGCTCTCCCCTGGGTCAGTGACAGATACACAGTGGGGTCAGTCTGCTCTCCCCTGGGTCAGTGACAGAGACAAACTGGGGTCAATTTGCTCTCCCCTGGGTCAGTGACAGAGACACAGTGGGGTCAGTCTGCTCTCCCCTGGGTCAGTGACAGACACACAGTGGGGTCAGTCTGCTCTCCCCTGGGTCAGTGACAGATACACAGTGGGGTCAGTCTGCTCTCCCTCTACATCCGTGACAGAGACATAGTGGGGTCAGTCTGCTCTCCCCTGGGTCAGTGACCCAGACACAGTGGGGTCAGTCTGCTCTCCCCTGGATCAGTGACCCAGACACAGTGGGGTCAGTCTGCTCTCCCCAGGGTCAGTGACAGAGACACAGTGGGGTCAGTCTGCTCTCCCCTGGGTTAGTGACAGACACACAGTGGGGTCAGTCTGCTCTCCCCTGGGTCAGTGACAGACACACAGTGGGGTCAGTCAGCTCTCCGCTGGGTCAGTGACAGACACACAGTGGGGTCAGTCTGCTCTCCCCAGGGTCAGTGACAGACACACAGTGGGGTCAGTCTGCTCTCCCCTGGGTCAGTGACAGACACACAGTGGGGTCAGTCTGCTCTCCCCTGGGTCAGTGACAGATACACAGTGGGGTCAGTCTGCTCTCCCCTGGGTCAGTGACAGAGACACAGTGGGGTCAGTCTGCTCTCCCCTGGGTCAGTGTCAGACACACAGTGGGGTCAGTCAGCTCTCCCCTGGGTCAGTTTCAGACACACAGTGGGGTCAGTCTGCTCTCCCCTGGGTCTGTGACAAGACACAGTGGGGTCAGTCTGCTCTCCCCTTGGTCAGTGACAGAGACACAGTGGGGTCAGTCTGCTCTCCCCTGGGTTAGTGACAGACACACAGTGGGGTCAGTCTGCTCCCCGTACATCAGTGACAGAGACATAGTGGGGTCAGTCTGCTCTCCCCTCGGTCAGTGACCCAGACACTGTAGGGTCAGTCTGCTCTCCCCTCGGTCAGTGACCCAGACACAGTGGGGTCAGTCTGCTCTCCCCTGGGTCAGTGCCCCAGACACAGTGGGGTCAGTCTGCTCTCCCCTGGGTCAGTGACAGAGACACAGTGGGGTCAGTCTGCTCTCCCCTGGGTCAGTGACAGATACACAGTGGGGTCAGTCTGCTCTCCCCTGGGTCAGTGACACAGACACAGTGGGGTCAGTCTGCTCTCCCCTGGGTCAGTGACAGAGACACAGTGGTGTCAGTATGCTCTCCCCTGGGTCAGTGACCCAGACACAGTGGGGTCAGTCTGCTCTCCCCTGGGTCAGTGACAGAGACACAGTGGGATTCAGTCTATCTCCGCTGGGTCAGTGACAGAGACACAGCGGGGTCAGTCTGCTCTCCCCTGGGTCAGTGATAGAGACACAGTGGGGTCAGTCTGCTCTCCCCTGGGTCAGTGACAGAGACACACGGGGGTGAGTCTGCTCTCCCCTGGGTCAGTGACACAGACACAGTGGGGTCAGTCTGCTCTCCCCTGGGTCAGTGACACAGACACAGTGGGGTCAATCTGCTCTCCACTGGGTCAGTGACAGAGACACAGTGGGGTCAATCTGCTCTCCCCTGGGTTAGTGACAAGACACAGTGGGGTCAGTCTGCTCTCCCCTGGGTCAGTGACACAGACACAGTGGGGTCAGTCTGCTCTCCCCTGGGTCAGTGACCCAGACACTGTAGGGTCAGTCTGCTCTCCCCTGGGTCACTGACCCAGACACAGTGGGGTCAGTCTGCTCTCCCCTGGGTCAGTGACAAGACACAGTGGGGTCAGTCTGCTCTCCCCTGGGTCAGTGACAGAGACACAGTGGCGTCAGTCTGCTCTCCCCTGGGTCAGTTTCAGACACACTGTGGGGTCAGTCTGCTCTACCCTGGGTCAGTGACAGACACACAGTGGTGTCAGTCTGCTCTCCCCAGGGTCAGTGACAGAGAAACAGTGGGGTCAGTCTGCTCTCCCCTGGGTCAGTGACAGAGACACAGTGGGGTCAGTCTGCTCACCCCTGGGTCAGTGACAGAGACACAGTGGGGTCAGTCTGCTCTCCCCTGGGTCAGTGACAGACACACAGTGGGGTCAGTCTGCTCTCCCCTGGGTCAGTGACAGATACACAGTGGGGTCAGTCTGCTCTCCCTCTACATCCGTGACAGAGACATAGTGGGGTCAGTCTGCTCTCCACTGGGTCAGTGACCCAGACACAGTGGGGTCAGTCTGCTCTCCCCAGGGTCAGTGACAGAGACACAGTGGGGTCAGTCTGCTCTCCCCAGCGTCAGTGACAGACACACAGTGGGGTCAGTCTGCTCTCCCCTGGGTCAGTGACAGAGACACAGTGGGGTCAGTCTGCTCTCCCCTGGGTCAGTGACAGATACACAGTGGGGTCAGTCTGCTCTCCCCTGGGTCAGTGACAGAGACACAGTGGGGTCAGTCTGCTCTCCCCTGGGTCAGTGTCAGACACACAGTGGGGTCAGTCAGATCTCCCCTGGGTCAGTTTCAGACACACAGTGGGGTCAGTCTGCTCTCCCCTGGGTCTGTGACAAGACAGAGTGGGGTCAGTCTGCTCTCCCCTTGGTCAGTGACAGAGACACAGTGGGGTCAGTCTGCTCTACCCTGGGTCAGTGACAGATACACAGTGGGGTCAGTCTGCTCCCCGTACATCAGTGACAGAGACATAGTGGGGTCAGTCTGCTCTCCCCTCGGTCAGTGACCCAGACACTGTAGGGTCAGTCAGCTCTCCCCTGGGTCAGTGACCCAGACACAGTGGGGTCAGTCTGCTCTCCCCTGGGTCAGTGACAGAGACACAGTGGGATTCAGTCTATCTCCGCTGGGTCAGTGACAGAGACACAGCGGGGTCAGTCTGCTCTCCCCTGGGTCAGTAATAGAGACACAGTGGGGTCAGTCTGCTCTCCCCTGGGTCAGTGACAGAGACACACGGGGGTGAGTCTGCTCTCCCCTGGGTCAGTGACACAGACACAGTGGGGTCAGTCTGCTCTCCCCTGGGTCAGTGACACTGACACAGTGGGGTCAATCTGTTCTCCACTGGGTCAGTGACAGAGACACAGTGGGGTCAAACTGCTCTCCCCTGGGTTAGTGACAAGACACAGTGGGGTCAGTCTGCTCTCCCCTCGGTCAGTGACAGAGACATAGTGGGGTCAGTCTGCTCTCCCCTGGGTCAGTGACCCAGACACTGTAGGGTCAGTCTGCTCTCCCCTGGGTCACTGACCCAGACACAGTGGGGTCAGTCTGCTCTCCCCTGGGTCAGTGACAAGACACAGTGGGGTCAGTCTGCTCTCCCCTGGGTCAGTGACAGAGACACAGTGGCGTCAGTCTGCTCTCCCATGGGTCAGTGACAGAGACACAGTGGGGTCAGTCTGCTCTCCACCGGGTCAGTGACCCAGACATAGTGTGGTCAGTGTGCACTCCCCTGGGTCAGTGATAGAGACACAGCGGGGTCAGTCTGCTCTCCCCTGGGTCAGTGACAGATACACAGTGGGGTCAGTCTGCTCTCCCCTGGGTCAGTGACGCAGACACAGTGGGGTCAGTCTGCTCTCCCCTGGGTCAGTGACCCAGACATAGTGTGGTCAGTGTGCACTCCCCTGGGTCAGTGATAGAGACACAGTGGGGTCAGTCTGCTCTCCCCTGGGTCAGTGAGAAGACACAGTGGGGTCAGTCTGCTCTCCCCTGGGTCAGTGACAGAGACACAGTGGCGTCAGTCTGCTCTCCCATGGGTCAGTGACAGAGACACAGTGGGGTCAGTCTGCTCTCCCATGGGTCAGTGACAGAGACACAGTGGGGTCAGTCTGCTCTCCACCGGGTCAGTGACCCAGACATAGTGGGGTCAGTGTGCACTCCCCTGGGTCAGTGATAGAGACACAGTGGGGTCAGTCTGCTCTCCCCTGGGTCAGTGATAGAGACACAGTGGGGTCAGTCTGCTCTCCCCTGGGTCAGTGTCCCAGACACAGTAGGGTCAATCTGCTCTCCCCTGGGTCAGTGACCCAGACACACAGTGGGGTCAGTCTGCTCTCCCCTGGGTCAGTGACAGAGACACAGTGGGGTCTTCTCTCCCCTGGGATAGTGACAGAGACATAGTGGTGTCAGTCTGCTCTCCCCTGGGTCAGTGACCCAGACACAGTGGGGTCAGTATGTTCTCCCCTGGGTCAGTGACCCAGACACAGTTCGGTCAGTCTGCTCTCCCCTGGGTCAGTGACAGACACACAGTGGGGTCAGTCTGCTCTTCCCTGTGTCAGTGACAGACACACAGTGGGGTCAGGCTGCTCTCCCCTGGCTCAGTGACAGAGACACAGTGGGGTCAGTTTGCTCTCCCCTGGGTCAGTGACAGAGAAACAGTGGGGTCAGTGTGCTCTCCCCTGGGTCAGTGACAGAGAAACAGTGGGGTCAGTCTGCTCTCCCCTGGGTCAGTGACAGAGACACAGTGGGGTCAGTCTGCTCTCCCCTGGGTCAGTGACAGAGGCACAGTGGGGTCTTGTCTCCCCTGGGTCAGTGACAGAGACACAGTGGGGTCAGTCTGCTCTCCCCTGGGTCAGTGACAGATACACAGTGGGGTCAGTCTGCTCTCCTCTTGGTCAGTGACAGACACACAGTGGGGTCAGTCTGCTCTCCCCTGGGTCAGTGACAGATAAACAGTGGGGTCAGTCGGCTCTCCCCTGGGTCAGTGACAGATACACAGTGGGGTCAGTCTGCTCTCCCCTGGGTCAGTGACAGATACACAGTGGGGTCAGTCTGCTCTCCCCCTACATCAGTGACAGAGACATAGTGGGGTCAGTCTGCTCTCCCCTGGGTCAGTGACTCAGACACAGTGGGGTCAGTCTGCTCTCCCCTGGGTCAGTGACCGAGACACAGTGGGGTCAGTCTGCTCTCCCCTGGGTCAGTGACAGAGACACAGTGCGGTCACTCTGCTCTCCCCTGGGTCAGTGACAGACACACACTGGGGTCAGTCTGCTCTCCCCTGGGTCAGTTTCAGACACACTGTGGGGTCAGTCTTCTCTCCCCTGGGTCAGTGACAGACACACAGTGGTGTCAGTCTGCTCTCCCCTGGGTCAGTGACAGAGAAACAGTGGGGTCAGTCTGCTCTCCCCTGGGTCAGTGACAGACACACACTGGGGTCAGTCTGCTCTCCCCTGGGTCAGTTTCAGACACACTGTGGGGTCAGTCTTCTCGCCCCTGGGTCAGTGACAGACACACAGTGGTGTCAGTCTGCTCTCCCCTGGGTCAGTGACAGAGAAACAGTGGGGTCAGTCTGCTCTCCCCTGGGTCAGTGACAGAGACACCGTGGGGTCAGTCTGCTCACCCCTGGGTCAGTGACAGAGACACAGTGGTGTCAGCCTGCTCTTCCCTGGGTCAGTGACAGACACACAGTGGGGTCAGTCTGCTCTCCCCTGGGTCAGTGACAGATACACAGTGGGGTCAGTCTGCTCTCCCCCTACATCCGTGACAGGGACATAGTGGGGTCAGTCTGCTCTCCCCTGGGTCAGTGACCCAGACACAGTGGGGTCAGTCTGCTCTCCCCTGGGTCAGTGACAGACACACAGTGGGGTCAGTCAGCTCTCCCCTGGGTCAGTGACAGACACACAGTGGGGTCAGTCAGCTCTCCCCAGTGTAAGTGACAGACACACAGTGGGGTCAGTCTGCTCTCCCCTGGGTCAGTGACAGAGACACAGTGGGGTCAGTCTGCTCTCCCCTGGGTCAGTGACAGATACACAGTGGGGTCAGTCTGCTCTCCCCTGGGTCAGTGACAGATACACAGTGGGGTCCGTCTGCTCTCCCCTGGGTTAGTGACAGAGACACAGTGGGGTCAGTCTGCTCTCCCCTGCGTCAGTGACAGATACAGAGTGGGGTCAGTCTGCTCCCCGTACATCAGTGACAGAGACACAGTGGGGTCAGTCTGCTCTCCACTCGGTCAGTGACCCAGACACTGTAGGGTCAGTCTACTCTACCCTGGGTCAGTGACCCAGACACAGTGGGGTCAGTCTGCTCTCCCTTAGGTCACTGACAAGACACAGTGGGGTCAGTCTGCTCTCCCCTGGGTCAGGGACAGAGACACAGTGGGGTCAGTCTGCTCTCCCATGGGTCAGTGACAGATACACAGTGGGGTCAGTCTGCTCTCCCCTGAGTC
Source organism: Chiloscyllium punctatum (assembly GCF_047496795.1). Lineage (NCBI taxonomy): Eukaryota > Metazoa > Chordata > Chondrichthyes > Orectolobiformes > Hemiscylliidae > Chiloscyllium > Chiloscyllium punctatum. Next base: position 37,000,008 of record NC_092757.1, on the reverse strand, counting down.
AGTGAGCCATACTCAGTGGGGTCAGTCTGCTCTCCACCGGGTCAGTGACCCAGACACAGTGGGGTCAGTCTGCTCTCCCCTGGGTCAGTGACCCAGACACAGTGGGGTCAGTCTGCTCTCCCCTGGGTCAGTGACAGAGAAACAGTGGGGTCAGTCTGCTCTCCCCTGGGTCAGTGACAGAGACACAGTGGGGTCAGTCTGCTCTCCCCTGGGTCAGTGACAGAGACACAGTGGGGTTTTCTCTCCGCTGGGTCAGTGACAGAGACACAGTGGGGTCAGTCTGCTCTCCCCTGGGTCAGTGACAGAGACACAGTGGGGTCAGTCTGCTCTCCTCTTGGTCAGTGACAGACACACTCTGGGGTCAGTCTGGTCTCTCCTGAGTCAGTGACAGACACACTCTGGGGTCAGTCTGCTCTCCCCTGGGTCAGTGACAGAGACACAGTGGGGTCAGTCTGCTCTCCCCTGGGTCAGTGACACAGACACAGTTGGGTCAGTCTGCTCTCCCCTGGGTCAGTGACAGATACACAGTGGGGTCAGTCTGCTTTCCCCTGGGTCAGTGACAGAGACACAGTGGGGTCAGTCTGCTCTCCCCTGGGTCAGTGACAGTGACACAGTGGGGTCAGTCTGCTCTCCCCTGGGTCAGTGACAGAGACACAGTGGGGTCAATCTGCTCTCCCCTGGGTTAGTGACAAGACACAGTGGGGTCAGTCTGCTCTCCCCTGGGTCAGTGACAGAGACACAGTGGGGTCAGTCTGCTCTCCCCTGGGACAGTGACAAGACGCAGTGGGGTCAGTCTGCTCTCCCCTTGGTCAGTGACATAGACATAGTGGGGTCAGTCTGCTCTCCCCTGGGTCAGTGACAGAGAAACAGTGGGGTCAGTCAGCTCTCCCCTGGGTCAGTGACAGACACACAGTATGCTCATTCTGCTCTCCCCTGTGTCAGTGACAGACACACAGTGGGGTCAGTCTGCTCTCCCCTGGGTCAGTGACAGAGACACAGTGGGGTCAGTCTGCTCTCCCCTGGGTCAGTGACAGAGACACAGTGGAGTCAGTCTGCTCTCCCCTGGGTCAGTGACAGAGAAACAGTGGGGTCAGTCTGCTCTCCCCTGCGTCAGTGACAGAGACACAGTGGGGTCTTCTCTCCCCTGGGTCAGTGACAGATACACAGTGGGGTCAGTCTGCTCTCCCCATGGTCAGTGACAGATACACAGTGGGGTCAGTCTGCTCTCCCCCTACATCAGTGACAGAGACATAGTGGGGTCAGTCTGCTCTCCCCTGGTCAGTGACCCAGACACAGTGGGGTCAGTCTGCTCTCCCCTGGGTCAGTGACCCAGACACAGTGGGGTCAGTCTGCTCTCCCCTGGGTCAGTGACCCAGACACAGTGGGGTCAGTCTGCTCTCCCCTGGGTCAGTGACAGACACACAGTGGGGTCAGTCTTCTCTCCCCTGGGTTAGTGACAGACTCATAGTGGTGTCAGTCTGCTCTCCCCTGGGTCAGTGACAGAGACACAGTGGTTTCAGTCTGCTCTCCCCTGGGTCAGTGACAGAGAAACAGTGGGGTCAGTCTGCTCTCCCCTGGGTCTGTGACAAGGCACACTCGGTTCACTCTGCTCTCCCCTTGGTCAGTGACAGAGACACACTGGGGTCAGTCTGCTCTCCCCTGGGTCAGTGACAGATACACAGTGGGGTCAGTCTGCTCCCCGTACATCAGTGACAGTGACATTGTGGGGTCAGTCTGCTATCCCCTGGGTCAGTGACCCAGACACTGTAGGATCACTCTGCTCTCCCCTCGGTCACTGACCCAGACACAGTGGGGTCAGTCTGCTCTCCCCTGGGTCAGTGACAAGACACAGTGGGGTCAGTCTGCTCTCCCCTGGGTCAGTGACAGAGACACAGTGGCGTCAGTCTGCTCTCCCATGGGTCAGTGACAGAGACACAGTGGGGTCAGTCTGCTCTCCACTGGGTCAGAGACCCAGACATAGTGGGGTCAGTGTGCACTCCCCTTGGTCAGTGATAGAGACACAGTGGGGTCAGTCTGCTCTCCAATGGGTCAGTGATAGAGACACAGTGGGGTCAGTCTGCTCTCCCCTGGGTCAGTGACCCAGATACAGTAGGGTCATTCTGCTCTCCCCTGGGTCAGTGACCCAGACACACAGTGGGGTCAGTCTGCTCTCCCCTGGGTCAGTGACAGAGACACAGTGGAGTCTTCTCTCCCCTGGGTCAGTGACAGAGACACAGTGGGGTCAGTCTGCTCTCCCGTGGGTCAGTGACAGATACACAGTGGGGTCAGTCTGCTCTCCCCTGGGTCAGTGACCCAGACACAGTGCGGTCAGTCTGCTCTCCCCTGGGTCAGTGACAGACACACAGTGGGGTCAGTCTGCTCTCCCCTGGGTCAGTGACAGAGACACAGTGGGGTCTTCTCTCCCCTGGGACAGTGACAGAGACACAGTGGGGTCAGTCTGCTCTCCCCTGGGTCAGTGACAGAGACACAGTGGGGTCAGTCTGCTCTCCTCTTGGTCAGTGACAGACAAACAGTGGGGTCAGTCTGGTCTCCCCTGGGTCAGTGACAGAGAAACAGTGGGGTCAGTCGGCTCTCCCCTGGGTCAGTTACAGATACACAGTGGGGTCAGTCTGCTCTCCCCTGGGTCAGTGACAGAGACACAGTGGGGTCAGTCTGCTCTCCCCTGGGTCAGTGACCCAGACACAGTGGGGTCAGTCTGCTCTCCCCTGGGTCAGTGACCCAGACACAGTGGGGTCAGTCTGCTCTCCCCTGGGTCAGTGACAGAGACACAGTGGGGTCAGTCTGCTCTACCCTGGGTTAGTGACAGACACACAGTGGGGTCAGTCTGCTCTCCCCTGGGTCAGTGACATACACACACTGGGGTCAGTCTGCTCTCCCCTGGGTCAGTTTCAGACAAACTGTGGGGTCAGTCTGCTCTCCCCTGGGTCAGTGACAGACACACTGTGGGGTCAGTCTGCTTTACCCTGGGTCAGTGACAGACACAGTGGGGTCAGTCTGCTCTCCCCTGGGTCAGTGACAGAGACACACGGGGGTGAGTCTGCTCTCCCCTGGGTCAGTGACACAGACACAGTGGGGTCAGTCTGCTCTCCCCTGGGTCAGTGACACAGACACAGTGGGGTCAATCTGCTCTCCACTGGGTCAGTGACAGAGACACAGTGGGGTCAATCTGCTCTCCCCTGGGTTAGTGACAAGACACAGTGGGGTCAGTCTGCTCTCCCCTGGGTCAGTGACAGAGACATAGTGGGGTCAGTCTGCTCTCCCCTGGGTCAGTGACCCAGACACTGTAGGGTCAGTCTGCTCTCCCCTGGGTCACTGACCCAGACACAGTGGGGTCAGTCTGCTCTCCCCTGGGTCAGTGACAAGACACAGTTGGGTCAGTCTGCTCTCCCCTGGGTCAGTGACAGAGACACAGTGGCGTCAGTCTGCTCTCCCCTGGGTCAGTTTCAGACACACTGTGGGGTCAGTCTGCTCTACCCTGGGTCAGTGACAGACACACAGTGGTGTCAGTCTGCTCTCCCCAGGGTCAGTGACAGAGAAACAGTGGGGTCAGTCTGCTCTCCCCTGGGTCAGTGACAGAGACACAGTGGGGTCAGTCTGCTCACCCCTGGGTCAGTGACAGAGACACAGTGGGGTCAGTCTGCTCTCCCCTGGGTCAGTGACAGACACACAGTGGGGTCAGTCTGCTCTCCCCTGGGTCAGTGACAGATACACAGTGGGGTCAGTCTGCTCTCCCTCTACATCCGTGACAGAGACATAGTGGGGTCAGTCTGCTCTCCACTGGGTCAGTGACCCAGACACAGTGGGGTCAGTCTGCTCTCCCCTGGATCAGTGACCCAGACACAGTGGGGTCAGTCTGCTCTCCCCAGGGTCAGTGACAGAGACACAGTGGGGTCAGTCTGCTCTCCCCAGGGTCAGTGACAGACACACAGTGGGGTCAGTCTGCTCTCCCCTGGGTCAGTGACAGAGACACAGTGGGGTCAGTCTGGTCTCCCCTGGGTCAGTGACAGATACACAGTGGGGTCAGTCTGCTCTCCCCTTGGTCAGTGACAGAGACACAGTGGGGTCAGTCTGCTCTCCCCTGGGTCAGTGTCAGACACACAGTGGGGTCAGTCAGCTCTCCCCTGGGTCAGTTTCAGACACACAGTGGGGTCAGTCTGCTCTCCCCTGGGTCTGTGACAAGACACAGTGGGGTCAGTCTGCTCTCCCCTGGGTCAGTGACAGACACACAGTGGGGTCAGTCTGCTCTCCCCTGGGTCAGTGACATACACACACTGGGGTCTGTCTGCTCTCCCCTGGGTCAGTTTCAGACAAACTGTGGGGTCAGTCTGCTCTCCCCTGGGTCAGTGACAGACACACTGTGGGGTCAGTCTGCTCTACCCTGGGTCAGTGACAGACACAGTGGGGTCAGTCTGCTCTCCCCTGGGTCAGTGACAGATACACAGTGGGGTCAGTCTGCTCTCCCCTGGGTCAGTGACAGAGACACAGTGGGGTCAGTCTGCTCTCCCCAGGGTCAGTGACAGATACACAGTGGGGTCAGTCTGCTCTCCCCTGGATCAGTGACCCAGACACAGTGGGGTCAGTCTGCTCACCCCTGGGTCAGTGACAGAGACACAGCGGGGTCAGTCTGCTCTCCCTCTACATCCGTGACAGAGACATAGTGGGGTCAGTCTGCTCTCCCCTGGGTCAGTGACCCAGACACAGTGGGGTCAGTCTGCTCTCCCTTGGATCAGTGACCCAGACACAGTGGGGTCAGTCTGCTCTCCCCAGGGTCAGTGACAGAGACACAGTGGGGTCAGTCTGCTCTCCCCTGGGTCAGTGTCAGACACACAGTGGGGTCAGTCAGCTCACCCCTGGGTCAGTTTCAGACACACAGTGGGGTCAGTCTGCTCTCCCCTGGGTCTGTGACAAGACACAGTGGGGTCAGTCTGCTCTCCCCTCGGTCAGTGACCCAGACACTGTAGGGTCAGTCTGCTCTCCCCTGGGTCAGTGACCCAGACACAGTGGGGTCAGTCTGCTCCCCGTACATCAGTGACAGAGACATAGTGGGGTCAGTCTGCTCTCCCCTCGGTCAGTGACCCAGACACTCTGGGTCAGTCTGCTCTCCCCTGGGTCAGTGACCCAGACACAGTGGGGTCAGTCTGCTCTCCCCTGGGTCAGTGACAGACACACAGTGGGGTCAGTCTGCTCTCCCCTGGGTCAGTGACAGATACACAGTGGGGTCAGTCTGCTCTCCCCTGGGTCAGTGACAGATACACAGTGGGGTCAGTCTGCTCTCCCCTGGGTCAGTGACAGAGACACAGTGGGGTCAGTCTGCTCTCCCCTGGGTCAGTGTCAGACACACAGTGGGGTCAGTCAGCTCTCCCCTGGGTCAGTTTCAGACACACAGTGGGGTCAGTCTGCTCTCCCCTGGGTCTGTGACAAGACACAGTGGGGTCAGTCTGCTCTCCCCTTTGTCAGTGACAGAGACACAGTGGGGTCAGTCTGCTCCCCGTACATCAGTGACAGAGACACAGTGGGGTCAGTCTGCTCTCCCCTCTGTCAGTGACCCAGACACTGTAGGGTCAGTCTGCTCTCCCCTGGGTCAGTGACCCAGACACAGTGGGGTCAGTCTGCTCTCCCCTGGGTCAGTGACCCAGACACAGTGGGGTCAGTCTGCTCTCCCCTGGGTCAGTGACAGATACACAGTGGGGTCAGTCTGCTCTCCCCTGGGTCAGTGACAGATACACAGTGGGGTCAGTCTGCTCTCCCCTGGGTCAGTGACAGAGACACAGTGGGGTCAGTCTGCTCTCCCCTGGGTCAGTGTCAGACACACAGTGGGGTCAGTCAGCTCTCCCCTGGGTCAGTTTCAGACACACAGTGGGGTCAGTCTGCTCTCCCCTGGGTCTGTGACAAGACACAGTGGGGTCAGTCTGCTCTCCCCTTTGTCAGTGACAGAGACACAGTGGGGTCAGTCTGCTCTCCCCTGGGTCAGTGACAGATACACAGTGGGGTCAGTCTGCTCCCCGTACATCAGTGACAGAGACATAGTGGGGTCAGTCTGCTCTCCCCTCGGTCAGTGACCCAGACACTGTAGGGTCAGTCTGCTCTCCCCTGGGTCAGTGACCCAGACACAGTGGGGTCAGTCTGCTCTCCCCTGGGTCAGTGACAGACACACAGTGGGGTCAGTCTGCTCTCCCCTGGGTCAGTGACCGATACACAGTGGGGTCAGTCTGCTCTCCCCTGGGTCAGTGACAGATACACAGTGGGGTCAGTCTGCTCTCCCCTGGGTCAGTGACAGAGACACAGTGGGGTCAGTCTGCTCTCCCCTGGGTCAGTGTGAGACACACAGTGGGGTCAGTCAGCTCTCCCCTGGGTCAGTTTCAGACACACAGTGGGGTCAGTCTGCTCTCCCCTGGGTCTGTGACAAGACACAGTGGGGTCAGTCTGCTCTCCCCTTGGTCAGTGACAGAGACACAGTGGGGTCAGTCTGCTCTCCCCTGGGTCAGTGACAGATACACAGTGGGGTCAGTCTGCTCCCCGTACATCAGTGCCAGAGACATAGTGGGGTCAGTCTGCTCTCCCCTCGGTCAGTGACCCAGACACTGTAGGGTCAGTCTGCTCTCCCCTGGGTCAGTGACCCAGACACAGTGGGGTCAGTCTGCGCTCCCCTGGGTCAGTGACAGACACACAGTGGGGTCAGTCTGCTCTCCCCTGTGTCAGTGACAGATACACAGTGGGGTCAGTCTGCTCTCCCCTGGGTCAGTGACAGAGACAAACTGGGGTCAATTTGCTCTCCCCTGGGTCAGTGACAGAGACACAGTGGGGTCAGTCTGCTCTCCCCTGGGTCAGTGACAGAGACACAGTGGGATTCAGTCTATCTCCGCTGGGTCAGTGTCAGAGACACAGCGGGGTCAGTCTGCTCTCCCCTGGGTCAGTGATAGAGACACAGTGGGGTCAGTCTGCTCTCCCCTGGGTCAGTGACAGAGACACGCGGGGGTGAGTATGCTCTCCCCTGGGTCAGTGACACAGACACAGTGGGGTCAGTCTGCTCTCACCTGGGTCAGTGACACAGACACAGTGGGGCCAATCTGCTCTCCACTGGGTCAGTGACAGAAACACAGTGGGGTCAATCTGCTCTCCCCTGGGTTAGTGACAAGACACAGTGGGGTCAGTCTGCTCTCCCCTGGGTCAGTGACAGAGACATAGTGGGGTCAGTCTGCTCTCCCCTGGGTCAGTGACCCAGACACTGTAGGGTCAGTCTGCTCTCCCCTGGGTCACTGACCCAGACACAGTGGGGTCAGTCTGCTCTCCCCTGGGTCAGTGACAAGACACAGTGGGGTCAGTCTGCTCTCCCCTGGGTCAGTGACAGAGACACAGTGGCGTCAGTCTGCTCTCCCCTTGGTCAGTTTCAGACACACTGTGGGGTCAGTCTGCTCTCCCCTGTGTCAGTGACAGACACACAGTGGTGTCAGTCTGCTCTCCCCTGGGTCAGTGACAGAGAAACAGTGGGGTCAGTCTGCTCTCCCCTGGGTCAGTGACAGAGACACAGTGGGGTCAGTCTGCTCACCCCTGGGTCAGTGACAGAGACACAGTGGGGTCAGTCTGCTCTCTCCTGGGTCAGTGACAGACACACAGTGGGGTCAGTCTGCTCTCCCCTGGGTCAGTGACAGATACACAGTGGGGTCAGTCTGCTCTCCCTCTACATCCGTGACAGAGACATAGTGGGGTCAGTCTGCTCTCCCCTGGGTCAGTGACCCAGACACAGTGGGGTCAGTCTGCTCTCCCCTGGATCAGTGACCCAGACACAGTGGGGTCAGTCTGCTCTCCCCAGGGTCAGTGACAGAGACACAGTGGGGTCAGTCTGCTCTCCCCTGGGTTAGTGACAGACACACAGTGGGGTCAGTCTGCTCTCCCCTGGGTCAGTGACAGACACACAGTGGGGTCAGTCAGCTCTCCCCTGGGTCAGTGACAGACACACAGTGGGGTCAGTCTGCTCTCCCCAGGGTCAGTGACAGACACACAGTGGGGTCAGTCTGCTCTCCCCTGGGTCAGTGACAGAGACACAGTGGGGTCAGTCTGCTCTCCCCTGGGTCAGTGACAGATACACAGTGGGGTCAGTCTGCTCTCCCCTGGGTCAGTGACAGATACACAGTGGGGTCAGTCTGCTCTCCCCTGGGTCAGTGACAGAGACACACTGGGGTCAGAATGCTCTCCCCTGGGTCAGTGACAGATACACAGTGGGGTCAGTCTGCTCCCCGTACATCAGTGACAGAGACATTGTGGGGTCAGTCTGCTATCCCCTGGGTCAGTGACCCAGACACTGTAGGGTCAGTCTGCTCTCCCCTCGGTCACTGACCCAGACACAGTGGGGTCAGTCTGCTTTCCCCTGGGTCAGTGACAAGACACAGTGGGGTCAGTCTGCTCTCCCCTGGGTCAGTGACAGAGACACAGTGGCGTCAGTCTGCTCTCCCATGGGTCAGTGACAGAGACACAGTGGGGTCAGTCTGCTCTCCACCGGGTCAGAGACCCAGACATAGTGGGGTCAGTGTGCACTCCCCTTGGTCAGTGATAGAGACACAGTGGGGTCAGTCTGCTCTCCCCTGGGTCAGTGATAGAGACACAGTGGGGTCAGTCTGCTCTCCTCTGGGTCAGTGACCCAGACACAGTAGGGTCATTCTGCTCTCCCCTGGGTCAGTGACCCAGACACACAGTGGGGTCAGTCTGCTCTCCCCCGGGTCAGTGACAGAGACACAGTGGAGTCTTCTCTCCCCTGGGTCAGTGACAGAGACACAGTGGGGTCAGTCTGCTCTCCCGTGGGTCAGTGACAGATACACAGTGGGGTCAGTCTGCTCTCCCCTGGGTCAGTGACCCAGACACAGTGCGGTCAGTCTGCTCTCCCCTGGGTCAGTGACAGACACACAGTGGGGTCAATCTGCTCTCCCCTGGGTCAGTGACAGAGACACAGTGGGGTCTTCTCTCCCCTGGGTCAGTGACAGAGACACAGTGGGGTCAGTCTGCTCTCCCCTGGGTCAGTGACAGAGACACAGTGGGGTCAGTCTGCTCTCCTCTTGGTCAGTGACAGACAAACAGTGGGGTCAGTCTGGTCTCCCCTGGGTCAGTGACAGAGAAACAGTGGGGTCAGTCGGCTCTCCCCTGGGTCAGTGACAGATACACAGTGGGGTCAGTCTGCTCTCCCCTGTGTCAGTGACAGAGACACAGTGGGGTCAGTCTGCTCTCCCCTGGGTCATTGACCCAGACACAGTGGGGTCAGTCTGCTCTCCCCTGGGTCAGTGACCCAGACACAGTGGGGTCAGTCTGCTCTCCCCTGGGTCAGTGACAGAGACACAGTGGGGTCAGTCTGCTCTCCCCTGGGTTAGTGACAGACACACAGTGGGGTCATTCTGCTCTCCCCTGGGTCAGTGACATACACACACTGGGGTCAGTCTGCTCGCCCCTGGGTCAGTTTCAGACACACTGTGGGGTCAGTCTGCTCTCCCCTGGGTCAGTGACAGACACACTGTGGGGTCAGTCTGCTCTACCCTGGGTCAGTGACAGACACACAGTGGTGTCAGTCTGCTCTCCCCAGGGTCAGTGACAGAGAAACAGTGGGGTCAGTCTGCTCTCCCCTGGGTCAGTGACAGACACACAGTGGGGTCAGTCTGCTCACCCCTGGGTCAGTGACAGAGACACAGCGGGGTCTGTCTGCTCTCCCTCTACATCCGTGACAGAGACATAGTGGGGTCAGTCTGCTCTCCCCTGGGTCAGTGACCCAGACACAGTGGGGTCAGTCTGCTCTCCCCTGGATCAGTGACCCAGACACAGTGGGGTCAGTCTGCTCTCCCCAGGGTCAGTGACAGAGACACAGTGGGGTCAGTCTGCTCTCCCCTGGGTTAGTGACAGACACACAGTGGGGTCAGTCTGCTCTCCCCTGGGTCAGTGACAGACACACAGTGGGGTCAGTCAGCTCTCCCCTGGGTCAGTGACAGAGATACAGTGGGGTCAGTCTGCTCTCCCCAGGGTCAGTGACAGACACACAGTGGGGTCAGTCTGCTCTCCCCTGGGTCAGTGACAGAGACACAGTTGGGTCAGTCTGCTCTCCCCTGGGTCAGTGACAGATACACAGTGGGGTCAGTCTGCTCTCCCCTGGGTCAGTGACAGATACACAGTGGGGTCAGTTTGCTCTCCCCTGGGTCAGTGACAAAGACACAGTGGGGTCAGTCTGCTCTCCCCTGGGTCAGTGTCAGACACACAGTGGGGTCAGTCAGCTCTCCCCTGGGTCAGTTTCAGACACACAGTGGGGTCAGTCTGCTCTCCCCTGGGTCTGTGACAAGACACAGTGGGGTCAGTCTGCTCTCCCCTTTGTCAGTGACAGAGACACAGTGGGGTCAGTCTGCTCTCCCCTGGGTCAGTGACAGATACACAGTGGGGTCAGTCTGCTCCCCGTACATCAGTGACAGGGACATAGTGGGGTCAGTCTGCTCTCCCCTCGGTCAGTGACCCAGACACTGTAGGGTCAGTCTGCTCTCCCCTGGGTCAGTGACCCAGACACAGTGGCGTCAGTCTGCTCTCCCCTGGGTCAGTGACAGACACACAGTGGGGTCAGTCTGCTCTCCCCTGGGTCAGTGACAGATACACAGTGGGGTCAGTCTGCTCTCCCCTGGGTCAGTGACAGATACACAGTGGGGTCAGTCTGCTCTCCCCTGGGTCAGTGACAGAGACACAGTGGGGTCAGTCTGCTCTCCCCTGGGTCAGTGTCAGACACACAGTGGGGTCAGTCAGCTCTCCCCTGGGTCAGTTTCAGACGCACAGTGGGGTCAGTCTGCTCTCCCCTGGGTCTGTGACAAGACACAGTGGGGTCAGTCTGCTCTCTCCTTTGTCAGTGACAGAGACACAGTGGGGTCAGTCTGCTCTCCCCTGGGTCAGTGACAGATACACAGTGGGGTCAGTCTGCTCCCCGTACATCAGTGACAGAGACATAGTGGGGTCAGTCTGCTCTCCCCTCGGTCAGTGACCCAGACACTGTAGGGTCAGTCTGCTCTCCCCTGGGTCAGTGACAGACACACAGTGGGGTCAGTCTGCTCTCCCCTGGGTCAGTGACAGACACACAGTGGGGTCAGTCTGCTCTCCCCTGGGTCAGTGACAGATACACAGTGGGGTCAGTCTGCTCTCCCCTGGGTCAGTGACAGATACACAGTGGGGTCAGTCTGCTCTCCCCTGGGTCAGTGACAGAGACACAGTGGGGTCAGTCTGCTCTCCCGTGGGTCAGTGACAGATACACAGTGGGGTCAGTCTGCTCTCCCCTGGGTCAGTGACCCAGACACAGTGCGGTCAGTCTGCTCTCCCCTGGGTCAGTGACAGACACACAGTGGGGTCAGTCTGCTCTCCCCTGGGTCAGTGACAGAGACACAGTGGGGTCTTCTCTCCCCTGGGTCAGTGACAGAGACACAGTGGGGTCAGTCTCCTCTCCCCTGGGTCAGTGACAGAGACACAGAGGGGTCAGTCTGCTCTCCTCTTGGTCAGTGACAGACAAACAGTGGGGTCAGTCTGGTCTCCCCTGGGTCAGTGACAGAGAAACAGTGGGGTCAGTCTGCTCTCCCCTGGGTCAGTGACAGACACACAGTGGGGTCAGTCTGCTCTCCCCTGGGTCAGTGACCCAGACACAGTGGGGTCAGTCTGCTCTCCCCTGGGTCAGTGACCCAGACACAGTGGGGTCAGTCTGCTCTCCCCTGGGTCAGTGACAGAGACACAGTGGGGTCAGTCTGCTCTCCCCTGGGTTAGTGACAGACACACATTGGGGTCATTCTGCTCTCCCCTGGGTCAGTGACATACACACACTGGGGTCAGTCTGCTCTCCCCTGGGTCAGTTTCAGACACACTGTGGGGTCAGTCTGCTCTCCCCTGGGTCAGTGACAGACACACTGTGGGGTCAGTCTGATCTACCCTGGGTCAGTGACAGACACACAGTGGTGTCAGTCTGCTCTCCCCAGGGTCAGTGACAGAGAAACAGTGGGGTCAGTCTGCTCTCCCCTGGGTCAGTGACAGACACACAGTGGGGTCAGTCTGCTCACCCCTGGGTCAGTGACAGAGACACAGCGGGGTCTGTCTGCTCTCCCTCTACATCCGTGACAGAGACATAGTGGGGTCAGTCTGCTCTCCCCTGGGTCAGTGACCCAGACACAGTGGGGTCAGTCTGCTCTCCCCTGGATCAGTGACCCAGACACAGTGGGGTCAGTCTGCTCTCCCCAGGGTCAGTGACAGAGACACAGTGGGGTCAGTCTGCTCTCCCCTGGGTTAGTGACAGACACACAGTGGGGTCAGTCTGCTCTCCCCTGGGTCAGTGACAGACACACAGTGGGGTCAGTCAGCTCTCCCCTGGGTCAGTGACAGAGATACAGTGGGGTCAGTCTGCTCTCCCCAGGCTCAGTGACAGACACACAGTGGGGTCAGTCTGCTCTCCCCTGGGTCAGTGACAGAGACACAGTTGGGTCAGTCTGCTCTCCCCTGGGTCAGTGACAGATACACAGTGGGGTCAGTCTGCTCTCCCCTGGGTCAGTGACAGATACACAGTGGGGTCAGTTTGCTCTCCCCTGGGTCAGTGACAAAGACACAGTGGGGTCAGTCTGCTCTCCCCTGGGTCAGTGTCAGACACACAGTGGGGTCAGTCAGCTCTCCCCTGGGTCAGTTTCAGACACACAGTGGGGTCAGTCTGCTCTCCCCTGGGTCTGTGACAAGACACAGTGGGGTCAGTCTGCTCTCCCCTTTGTCAGTGACAGAGACACAGTGGGGTCAGTCTGCTCTCCCCTGGGTCAGTGACAAGACACACAGTGGGGTCAGTCTGCTCTCCCCTGGGTCTGTGACAAGACACAGTGGGGTCAGTCTGCTCTCCCCTTTGTCAGTGACAGAGACACAGTGGGGTCAGTCTGCTCTCCCCTGGGTCAGTGACAAGACACAGTTGGGTCAGTCTGCTCTCCCCTGGGTCAGTGACAGAGACACAGTGGCGTCAGTCTGCTCTCCCCTGGGTCAGTTTCAGACACACTGTGGGGTCAGTCTGCTCTACCCTGGGTCAGTGACAGACACACAGTGGTGTCAGTCTGCTCTCCCCAGGGTCAGTGACAGAGAAACAGTGGGGTCAGTCTGCTCTCCCCTGGGTCAGTGACAGAGACACAGTGGGGTCAGTCTGCTCACCCCTGGGTCAGTGACAGAGACACAGTGGGGTCAGTCTGCTCTCCCCTGGGTCAGTGACAGACACACAGTGGGGTCAGTCTGCTCTCCCCTGGGTCAGTGACAGATACACAGTGGGGTCAGTCTGCTCTCCCTCTACATCCGTGACAGAGACATAGTGGGGTCAGTCTGCTCTCCACTGGGTCAGTGACCCAGACACAGTGGGGTCAGTCTGCTCTCCCCTGGATCAGTGACCCAGACACAGTGGGGTCAGTCTGCTCTCCCCAGGGTCAGTGACAGAGACACAGTGGGGTCAGTCTGCTCTCCCCAGGGTCAGTGACAGAGACACAGTGGGGTCAGTCTGCTCTCCCCTGGGTCAGTGACAGAGACACAGTGGGGTCAGTCTGGTCTCCCCTGGGTCAGTGACAGATACACAGTGGGGTCAGTCTGCTCTCCCCTTGGTCAGTGACAGAGACACAGTGGGGTCAGTCTGCTCTCCCCTGGGTCAGTGTCAGACACACAGTGGGGTCAGTCAGCTCTCCCCTGGGTCAGTTTCAGACACACAGTGGGGTCAGTCTGCTCTCCCCTGGGTCTGTGACAAGACACAGTGGGGTCAGTCTGCTCTCCCCTGGGTCAGTGACAGACACACAGTGGGGTCAGTCTGCTCTCCCCTGGGTCAGTGACATACACACACTGGGGTCTGTCTGCTCTCCCCTGGGTCAGTTTCAGACAAACTGTGGGGTCAGTCTGCTCTCCCCTGGGTCAGTGACAGACACACTGTGGGGTCAGTCTGCTCTACCCTGGGTCAGTGACAGACACAGTGGGGTCAGTCTGCTCTCCCCTGGGTCAGTGACAGATACACAGTGGGGTCAGTCTGCTCTCCCCTGGGTCAGTGACAGAGACACAGTGGGGTCAGTCTGCTCTCCCCAGGGTCAGTGACAGATACACAGTGGGGTCAGTCTGCTCTCCCCTGGATCAGTGACCCAGACACAGTGGGGTCAGTCTGCTCACCCCTGGGTCAGTGACAGAGACACAGCGGGGTCAGTCTGCTCTCCCTCTACATCCGTGACAGAGACATAGTGGGGTCAGTCTGCTCTCCCCTGGGTCAGTGACCCAGACACAGTGGGGTCAGTCTGCTCTCCCTTGGATCAGTGACCCAGACACAGTGGGGTCAGTCTGCTCTCCCCAGGGTCAGTGACAGAGACACAGTGGGGTCAGTCTGCTCTCCCCTGGGTCAGTGTCAGACACACAGTGGGGTCAGTCAGCTCACCCCTGGGTCAGTTTCAGACACACAGTGGGGTCAGTCTGCTCTCCCCTGGGTCTGTGACAAGACACAGTGGGGTCAGTCTGCTCTCCCCTCGGTCAGTGACCCAGACACTGTAGGGTCAGTCTGCTCTCCCCTGGGTCAGTGACCCAGACACAGTGGGGTCAGTCTGCTCCCCGTACATCAGTGACAGAGACATAGTGGGGTCAGTCTGCTCTCCCCTCGGTCAGTGACCCAGACACTCTGGGTCAGTCTGCTCTCCCCTGGGTCAGTGACCCAGACACAGTGGGGTCAGTCTGCTCTCCCCTGGGTCAGTGACAGACACACAGTGGGGTCAGTCTGCTCTCCCCTGGGTCAGTGACAGATACACAGTGGGGTCAGTCTGCTCTCCCCTGGGTCAGTGACAGATACACAGTGGGGTCAGTCTGCTCTCCCCTGGGTCAGTGACAGAGACACAGTGGGGTCAGTCTGCTCTCCCCTGGGTCAGTGTCAGACACACAGTGGGGTCAGTCAGCTCTCCCCTGGGTCAGTTTCAGACACACAGTGGGGTCAGTCTGCTCTCCCCTGGGTCTGTGACAAGACACAGTGGGGTCAGTCTGCTCTCCCCTTTGTCAGTGACAGAGACACAGTGGGGTCAGTCTGCTCCCCGTACATCAGTGACAGAGACACAGTGGGGTCAGTCTGCTCTCCCCTCTGTCAGTGACCCAGACACTGTAGGGTCAGTCTGCTCTCCCCTGGGTCAGTGACCCAGACACAGTGGGGTCAGTCTGCTCTCCCCTGGGTCAGTGACCCAGACACAGTGGGGTCAGTCTGCTCTCCCCTGGGTCAGTGACAGATACACAGTGGGGTCAGTCTGCTCTCCCCTGGGTCAGTGACAGAGACACAGTGGGGTCAGTCTGCTCTCCCCTGGGTCAGTGTCAGACACACAGTGGGGTCAGTCAGCTCTCCCCTGGGTCAGTTTCAGACACACAGTGGGGTCAGTCTGCTCTCCCCTGGGTCTGTGACAAGACACAGTGGGGTCAGTCTGCTCTCCCCTTTGTCAGTGACAGAGACACAGTGGGGTCAGTCTGCTCTCCCCTGGGTCAGTGACAGATACACAGTGGGGTCAGTCTGCTCCCCGTACATCAGTGACAGAGACATAGTGGGGTCAGTCTGCTCTCCCCTCGGTCAGTGACCCAGACACTGTAGGGTCAGTCTGCTCTCCCCTGGGTCAGTGACCCAGACACAGTGGGGTCAGTCTGCTCTCCCCTGGGTCAGTGACAGACACACAGTGGGGTCAGTCTGCTCTCCCCTGGGTCAGTGACCGATACACAGTGGGGTCAGTCTGCTCTCCCCTGGGTCAGTGACAGATACACAGTGGGGTCAGTCTGCTCTCCCCTGGGTCAGTGACAGAGACACAGTGGGGTCAGTCTGCTCTCCCCTGGGTCAGTGTGAGACACACAGTGGGGTCAGTCAGCTCTCCCCTGGGTCAGTTTCAGACACACAGTGGGGTCAGTCTGCTCTCCCCTGGGTCTGTGACAAGACACAGTGGGGTCAGTCTGCTCTCCCCTGGGTCAGTGACAGAGACACAGTGGGGTCAGTCTGCTCTCCCCTGGGTCAGTGACAGATACACATTGGGGTCAGTCTGCTCCCCGTACATCAGTGCCAGAGACATAGTGGGGTCAGTCTGCTCTCCCCTCGGTCAGTGACCCAGACACTGTAGGGTCAGTCTGCTCTCCCCTGGGTCAGTGACCCAGACACAGTGGGGTCAGTCTGCGCTCCCCTGGGTCAGTGACAGACACACAGTGGGGTCAGTCTGCTCTCCCCTGTGTCAGTGACAGATACACAGTGGGGTCAGTCTGCTCTCCCCTGGGTCAGTGACAGAGACAAACTGGGGTCAATTTGCTCTCCCCTGGGTCAGTGACAGAGACACAGTGGGGTCAGTCTGCTCTCCCCTGGGTCAGTGACAGAGACACAGTGGGATTCAGTCTATCTCCGCTGGGTCAGTGTCAGAGACACAGCGGGGTCAGTCTGCTCTCCCCTGGGTCAGTGACAGAGACACAGTGGGGTCAGTCTGCTCTCCCCTGGGTCAGTGACACAGACACAGTGGGGTCAGTCTGCTCTCACCTGGGTCAGTGACACAGACACAGTGGGGCCAATCTGCTCTCCACTGGGTCAGTGACAGAAACACAGTGGGGTCAATCTGCTCTCCCCTGGGTTAGTGACAAGACACAGTGGGGTCCGTCTGCTCTCCCCTGGGTCAGTGACAGAGACATAGTGGGGTCAGTCTGCTCTCCCCTGGGTCAGTGACCCAGACACTGTAGGGTCAGTCTGCTCTCCCCTGGGTCACTGACCCAGACACAGTGGGGTCAGTCTGCTCTCCCCTGGGTCAGTGACAAGACACAGTGGGGTCAGTCTGCTCTCCCCTGGGTCAGTGACAGAGACACAGTGGCGTCAGTCTGCTCTCCCCTTGGTCAGTTTCAGACACACTGTGGGGTCAGTCTGCTCTCCCCTGTGTCAGTGACAGACACACAGTGGTGTCAGTCTGCTCTCCCCTGGGTCAGTGACAGAGAAACAGTGGGGTCAGTCTGCTCTCCCCTGGGTCAGTGACAGAGACACAGTGGGGTCAGTCTGCTCACCCCTGGGTCAGTGACAGAGACACAGTGGGGTCAGTCTGCTCTCTCCTGGGTCAGTGACAGACACACAGTGGGGTCAGTCTGCTCTCCCCTGGGTCAGTGACAGATACACAGTGGGGTCAGTCTGCTCTCCCTCTACATCCGTGACAGAGACATAGTGGGGTCAGTCTGCTCTCCCCTGGGTCAGTGACCCAGACACAGTGGGGTCAGTCTGCTCTCCCCTGGATCAGTGACCCAGACACAGTGGGGTCAGTCTGCTCTCCCCAGGGTCAGTGACAGAGACACAGTGGGGTCAGTCTGCTCTCCCCTGGGTTAGTGACAGACACACAGTGGGGTCAGTCTGCTCTCCCCTGGGTCAGTGACAGACACACAGTGGGGTCAGTCAGCTCTCCCCTGGGTCAGTGACAGACACACAGTGGGGTCAGTCTGCTCTCCCCAGGGTCAGTGACAGACACACAGTGGGGTCAGTCTGCTCTCCCCTGGGTCAGTGACAGAGACACAGTGGGGTCAGTCTGCTCTCCCCTGGGTCAGTGACAGATACACAGTGGGGTCAGTCTGCTCTCCCCTGGGTCAGTGACAGATACACAGTGGGGTCAGTCTGCTCTCCCCTGGGTCAGTGACAGAGACACACTGGGGTCAGTCTGCTCTCCCCTGGGTCAGTGACAGATACACAGTGGGGTCAGTCTGCTCCCCGTACATCAGTGACAGAGACATTGTGGGGTCAGTCTGCTATCCCCTGGGTCAGTGACCCAGACACTGTAGGGTCAGTCTGCTCTCCCCTCGGTCACTGACCCAGACACAGTGGGGTCAGTCTGCTTTCCCCTGGGTCAGTGACAAGACACAGTGGGGTCAGTCTGCTCTCCCCTGGGTCAGTGACAGAGACACAGTGGCGTCAGTCTGCTCTCCCATGGGTCAGTGACAGAGACACAGTGGGGTCAGTCTGCTCTCCACCGGGTCAGAGACCCAGACATAGTGGGGTCAGTGTGCACTCCCCTTGGTCAGTGATAGAGACACAGTGGGGTCAGTCTGCTCTCCCCTGGGTCAGTGATAGAGACACAGTGGGGTCAGTCTGCTCTCCTCTGGGTCAGTGACCCAGACACAGTAGGGTCATTCTGCTCTCCCCTGGGTCAGTGACCCAGACACACAGTGGGGTCAGTCTGCTCTCCCCCGGGTCAGTGACAGAGACACAGTGGAGTCTTCTCTCCCCTGGGTCAGTGACAGAGACACAGTGGGGTCAGTCTGCTCTCCCGTGGGTCAGTGACAGATACACAGTGGGGTCAGTCTGCTCTCCCCTGGGTCAGTGACCCAGACACAGTGCGGTCAGTCTGCTCTCCCCTGGGTCAGTGACAGACACACAGTGGGGTCAATCTGCTCTCCCCTGGGTCAGTGACAGAGACACAGTGGGGTCTTCTCTCCCCTGGGTCAGTGACAGAGACACAGTGGGGTCAGTCTGCTCTCCCCTGGGTCAGTGACAGAGACACAGTGGGGTCAGTCTGCTCTCCTCTTGGTCAGTGACAGACAAACAGTGGGGTCAGTCTGGTCTCCCCTGGGTCAGTGACAGAGAAACAGTGGGGTCAGTCGGCTCTCCCCTGGGTCAGTGACAGATACACAGTGGGGTCAGTCTGCTCTCCCCTGTGTCAGTGACAGAGACACAGTGGGGTCAGTCTGCTCTCCCCTGGGTCATTGACCCAGACACAGTGGGGTCAGTCTGCTCTCCCCTGGGTCAGTGACCCAGACACAGTGGGGTCAGTCTGCTCTCCCCTGGGTCAGTGACAGAGACACAGTGGGGTCAGTCTGCTCTCCCCTGGGTTAGTGACAGACACACAGTGGGGTCATTCTGCTCTCCCCTGGGTCAGTGACATACACACACTGGGGTCAGTCTGCTCGCCCCTGGGTCAGTTTCAGACACACTGTGGGGTCAGTCTGCTCTCCCCTGGGTCAGTGACAGACACACTGTGGGGTCAGTCTGCTCTACCCTGGGTCAGTGACAGACACACAGTGGTGTCAGTCTGCTCTCCCCAGGGTCAGTGACAGAGAAACAGTGGGGTCAGTCTGCTCTCCCCTGGGTCAGTGACAGACACACAGTGGGGTCAGTCTGCTCACCCCTGGGTCAGTGACAGAGACACAGCGGGGTCTGTCTGCTCTCCCTCTACATCCGTGACAGAGACATAGTGGGGTCAGTCTGCTCTCCCCTGGGTCAGTGACCCAGACACAGTGGGGTCAGTCTGCTCTCCCCTGGATCAGTGACCCAGACACAGTGGGGTCAGTCTGCTCTCCCCAGGGTCAGTGACAGAGACACAGTGGGGTCAGTCTGCTCTCCCCTGGGTTAGTGACAGACACACAGTGGGGTCAGTCTGCTCTCCCCTGGGTCAGTGACAGACACACAGTGGGGTCAGTCAGCTCTCCCCTGGGTCAGTGACAGAGATACAGTGGGGTCAGTCTGCTCTCCCCAGGGTCAGTGACAGACACACAGTGGGGTCAGTCTGCTCTCCCCTGGGTCAGTGACAGAGACACAGTTGGGTCAGTCTGCTCTCCCCTGGGTCAGTGACAGATACACAGTGGGGTCAGTCTGCTCTCCCCTGGGTCAGTGACAGATACACAGTGGGGTCAGTTTGCTCTCCCCTGGGTCAGTGACAAAGACACAGTGGGGTCAGTCTGCTCTCCCCTGGGTCAGTGTCAGACACACAGTGGGGTCAGTCAGCTCTCCCCTGGGTCAGTTTCAGACACACAGTGGGGTCAGTCTGCTCTCCCCTGGGTCTGTGACAAGACACAGTGGGGTCAGTCTGCTCTCCCCTTTGTCAGTGACAGAGACACAGTGGGGTCAGTCTGCTCTCCCCTGGGTCAGTGACAGATACACAGTGGGGTCAGTCTGCTCCCCGTACATCAGTGACAGGGACATAGTGGGGTCAGTCTGCTCTCCCCTCGGTCAGTGACCCAGACACTGTAGGGTCAGTCTGCTCTCCCCTGGGTCAGTGACCCAGACACAGTGGCGTCAGTCTGCTCTCCCCTGGGTCAGTGACAGACACACAGTGGGGTCAGTCTGCTCTCCCCTGGGTCAGTGACAGATACACAGTGGGGTCAGTCTGCTCTCCCCTGGGTCAGTGACAGATACACAGTGGGGTCAGTCTGCTCTCCCCTGGGTCAGTGACAGATACACAGTGGGGTCAGTCTGCTCTCCCCTGGGTCAGTGACAGAGACACAGTGGGGTCAGTCTGCTCTCCCCTGGGTCAGTGTCAGACACACAGTGGGGTCAGTCAGCTCTCCCCTGGGTCAGTTTCAGACGCACAGTGGGGTCAGTCTGCTCTCCCCTGGGTCTGTGACAAGACACAGTGGGGTCAGTCTGCTCTCTCCTTTGTCAGTGACAGAGACACAGTGGGGTCAGTCTGCTCTCCCCTGGGTCAGTGACAGATACACAGTGGGGTCAGTCTGCTCCCCGTACATCAGTGACAGAGACATAGTGGGGTCAGTCTGCTCTCCCCTCGGTCAGTGACCCAGACACTGTAGGGTCAGTCTGCTCTCCCCTGGGTCAGTGACAGACACACAGTGGGGTCAGTCTGCTCTCCCCTGGGTCAGTGACAGACACACAGTGGGGTCAGTCTGCTCTCCCCTGGGTCAGTGACAGATACACAGTGGGGTCAGTCTGCTCTCCCCTGGGTCAGTGACAGATACACAGTGGGGTCAGTCTGCTCTCCCCTGGGTCAGTGACAGAGACACAGTGGGGTCAGTCTGCTCTCCCGTGGGTCAGTGACAGATACACAGTGGGGTCAGTCTGCTCTCCCCTGGGTCAGTGACCCAGACACAGTGCGGTCAGTCTGCTCTCCCCTGGGTCAGTGACAGACACACAGTGGGGTCAGTCTGCTCTCCCCTGGGTCAGTGACAGAGACACAGTGGGGTCTTCTCTCCCCTGGGTCAGTGACAGAGACACAGTGGGGTCAGTCTCCTCTCCCCTGGGTCAGTGACAGAGACACAGAGGGGTCAGTCTGCTCTCCTCTTGGTCAGTGACAGACAAACAGTGGGGTCAGTCTGGTCTCCCCTGGGTCAGTGACAGAGAAACAGTGGGGTCAGTCTGCTCTCCCCTGGGTCAGTGACAGACACACAGTGGGGTCAGTCTGCTCTCCCCTGGGTCAGTGACAGAGACACAGTGGGGTCAGTCTGCTCTCCCCTGGGTTAGTGACAGACACACATTGGGGTCATTCTGCTCTCCCCTGGGTCAGTGACATACACACACTGGGGTCAGTCTGCTCTCCCCTGGGTCAGTTTCAGACACACTGTGGGGTCAGTCTGCTCTCCCCTGGGTCAGTGACAGACACACTGTGGGGTCAGTCTGATCTACCCTGGATCAGTGACAGACACACAGTGGTGTCAGTCTGCTCTCCCCAGGGTCAGTGACAGAGAAACAGTGGGGTCAGTCTGCTCTCCCCTGGGTCAGTGACAGACACACAGTGGGGTCAGTCTGCTCACCCCTGGGTCAGTGACAGAGACACAGCGGGGTCTGTCTGCTCTCCCTCTACATCCGTGACAGAGACATAGTGGGGTCAGTCTGCTCTCCCCTGGGTCAGTGACCCAGACACAGTGGGGTCAGTCTGCTCTCCCCTGGATCAGTGACCCAGACACAGTGGGGTCAGTCTGCTCTCCCCAGGGTCAGTGACAGAGACACAGTGGGGTCAGTCTGCTCTCCCCTGGGTTAGTGACAGACACACAGTGGGGTCAGTCTGCTCTCCCCTGGGTCAGTGACAGACACACAGTGGGGTCAGTCAGCTCTCCCCTGGGTCAGTGACAGAGATACAGTGGGGTCAGTCTGCTCTCCCCAGGCTCAGTGACAGACACACAGTGGGGTCAGTCTGCTCTCCCCTGGGTCAGTGACAGAGACACAGTTGGGTCAGTCTGCTCTCCCCTGGGTCAGTGACAGATACACAGTGGGGTCAGTCTGCTCTCCCCTGGGTCAGTGACAGATACACAGTGGGGTCAGTTTGCTCTCCCCTGGGTCAGTGACAAAGACACAGTGGGGTCAGTCTGCTCTCCCCTGGGTCAGTGTCAGACACACAGTGGGGTCAGTCAGCTCTCCCCTGGGTCAGTTTCAGACACACAGTGGGGTCAGTCTGCTCTCCCCTGGGTCTGTGACAAGACACAGTGGGGTCAGTCTGCTCTCCCCTTTGTCAGTGACAGAGACACAGTGGGGTCAGTCTGCTCTCCCCTGGGTCAGTGACAGATACACAGTGGGGTCAGTCTGCTCCCCGTACATCAGTGACAGGGACATAGTGGGGTCAGTCTGCTCTCCCCTCGGTCAGTGACCCAGACACTGTAGGGTCAGTCTGCTCTCCCCTGGGTCAGTGACCCAGACACAGTGGGGTCAGTCTGCTCTCCCCTGGGTCAGTGACAGACACACAGTGGGGTCAGTCTGCTCTCCCCTGGGTCAGTGACAGATACACAGTGTGGTCAGTCTGCTCTCCCCTGGGTCAGTGACAGATACACAGTGGGGTCAGTCTGCTCTCCCCTGGGTCAGTGACAGAGACACAGTGGGGTCAGTCTGCTCTCCCCTGGGTCAGTGTCAGACACACAGTGGGGTCAGTCAGCTCTCCCCTGTGTCAGTGACAGATACACAGTGGGGTCAGTCTGCTCTCCCCTGGGTCAGTGACAAAGACAAACTGGGGTCAATTTTCTCTCCCCTGGGTCAGTGACAGAGACACAGTGGGGTCAGTCTGCTCTCCCCTGGGTCAGTGACAGAGACACAGTGGGATTCAGTCTATCTCCGCTGGGTCAGTGTCAGAGACACAGCGGGGTCAGTCTGCTCTCCCCTGGGTCAGTGATAGAGACATAGTGGGGTCAGTCTGCTCTCCCCTGGGTCAGTGACAGAGACACGCGGGGGTGAGTATGCTCTCCCCTGGGTCAGTGACACAGACACAGTGGGGTCAGTCTGCTCTCACCTGGGTCAGTGACACAGACACAGTGGGGCCAATCTGCTCTCCACTGGGTCAGTGACAGAAACACAGTGGGGTCAATCTGCTCTCCCCTGGGTTAGTGACAAGACACAGTGGGGTCAGTCTGCTCTCCCCTGGGTCAGTGACAGAGACATAGTGGGGTCAGTCTGCTCTCCCCTGGGTCAGTGACCCAGTCACTGTAGGGTCAGTCTGCTCTCCCCTGGGTCACTGACCCAGACACAGTGGGGTCAGTCTGCTCTCCCCTGGGTCAGTGACAAGACACAGTGGGGTCAGTCTGCTCTCCCCTGGGTCAGTGACAGAGACACAGTGGCGTCAGTCTGCTCTCCCCTGGGTCAGTTTCAGACACACTGTGGGGTCAGTCTGCTCTCCCCTGTGTCAGTGACAGACACACAGTGGTGTCAGTCTGCTCTCCCCTGGGTCAGTGACAGAGAAACAGTGGGGTCAGTCTGCTCTCCCCTGGGTCAGTGACAGAGACACAGTGGGGTCAGTCTGCTCACCCCTGGGTCAGTGACAGAGACACAGTGGGGTCAGTCTGCTCTCTCCTGGGTCAGTGACAGACACACAGTGGGGTCAGTCTGCTCTCCCCTGGGTCAGTGACAGATACACAGTGGGGTCAGTCTGCTCTCCCTCTACATCCGTGACAGAGACATAGTGGGGTCAGTCTGCTCTCCCCTGGGTCAGTGACCCAGACACAGTGGGGTCAGTCTGCTCTCCCCTGGATCAGTGACCCAGACACAGTGGGGTCAGTCTGCTCTCCCCTTTGTCAGTGACAGAGACACAGTGGGGTCAGTCTGCTCTCCCCTGGGTTAGTGACAGACACACAGTGGGGTCAGTCTGCTCTCCCCTGGGTCAGTGACAGACACACAGTGGGGTCAGTCAGCTCTCCCCTCGGTCAGTGACAGACACACAGTGGGGTCAGTCTGCTCTCCCCAGGGTCAGTGACAGAGACACAGTGGGGTCAGTCTGCTCTCCCCTGGGTCAGTGACAGAGACACAGTGGGGTCAGTCTGCTCTCCCCTGGGTCAGTGACAGATACACAGTGGGGTCAGTCTGCTCTCCCCTGGGTCAGTGACAGATACACAGTGGGGTCAGTCTGCTCTCCCCTGGGTCAGTGACAGAGACACACTGGGGTCAGTCTGCTCTCCCCTGGGTCAGTGACAGATACACAGTGGGGTCAGTCTGCTCCCCGTACATCAGTGACAGAGACATTGTGGGGTCAGTCTGCTATCCCCTGGGTCAGTGACCCAGACACTGTAGGGTCAGTCTGCTCTCCCCTCGGTCACTGACCCAGACACAGTGGGGTCAGTCTGCTTTCCCCTGGGTCAGTGACAAGACACAGTGGGGTCAGTCTGCTCTCCCCTGGGTCAGTGACAGAGACACAGTGGCGTCAGTCTGCTCTCCCATGGGTCAGTGACAGAGACACAGTGGGGTCAGTCTGCTCTCCACCGGGTCAGAGACCCAGACATAGTGGGGTCAGTGTGCACTCCCCTTGGTCAGTGATAGAGACACAGTGGGGTCAGTCTGCTCTCCCCTGGGTCAGTGATAGAGACACAGTGGGGTCAGTCTGCTCTCCTCTGGGTCAGTGACCCAGACACAGTAGGGTCATTCTGCTCTCCCCTGGGTCAGTGACCCAGACACACAGTGGGGTCAGTCTGCTCTCCCCCGGGTCAGTGACAGAGACACAGTGGAGTCTTCTCTCCCCTGGGTCAGTGACAGATACACAGTGGGGTCAGTCTGCTCTCCCCTGGGTCAGTGACAGATACACAGTGGGGTCAGTTTGCTCTCCCCTGGGTCAGTGACAAAGACACAGTGGGGTCAGTCTGCTCTCCCCTGGGTCAGTGTCAGACACACAGTGGGGTCAGTCAGCTCTCCCCTGGGTCAGTTTCAGACACACAGTGGGGTCAGTCTGCTCTCCCCTGGGTCTGTGACAAGACACAGTGGGGTCAGTCTGCTCTCCCCTTTGTCAGTGACAGAGACACAGTGGGGTCAGTCTGCTCTCCCCTGGGTCAGTGACAGATACACAGTGGGGTCAGTCTGCTCCCCGTACATCAGTGACAGGGACATAGTGGGGTCAGTCTGCTCTCCCCTCGGTCAGTGACCCAGACACTGTAGGGTCAGTCTGCTCTCCCCTGGGTCAGTGACCCAGACACAGTGGCGTCAGTCTGCTCTCCCCTGGGTCAGTGACAGACACACAGTGGGGTCAGTCTGCTCTCCCCTGGGTCAGTGACAGATACACAGTGGGGTCAGTCTGCTCTCCCCTGGGTCAGTGACAGATACACAGTGGGGTCAGTCTGCTCTCCCCTGGGTCAGTGACAGATACACAGTGGGGTCAGTCTGCTCTCCCCTGGGTCAGTGACAGAGACACAGTGGGGTCAGTCTGCTCTCCCCTGGGTCAGTGTCAGACACACAGTGGGGTCAGTCAGCTCTCCCCTGGGTCAGTTTCAGACGCACAGTGGGGTCAGTCTGCTCTCCCCTGGGTCTGTGACAAGACACAGTGGTGTCAGTCTGCTCTCTCCTTTGTCAGTGACAGAGACACAGTGGGGTCAGTCTGCTCTCCCCTGGGTCAGTGACAGATACACAGTCGGGTCAGTCTGCTCCCCGTACATCAGTGACAGAGACATAGTGGGGTCAGTCTGCTCTCCCCTCGGTCAGTGACCCAGACACTGTAGGGTCAGTCTGCTCTCCCCTGGGTCAGTGACCCAGACACAGTGGGGTCAGTCTGCTCTCCCCTGGGTCAGTGACAGACACACAGTGGGGTCAGTCTGCTCTCCCCTGGGTCAGTGACAGATACACAGTGGGGTCAGTCTGCTCTCCCCTGGGTCAGTGACAGATACACAGTGGGGTCAGTCTGCTCTCCCCTGGGTCAGTGACAGAGACACAGTGGGGTCAGTCTGCTCTCCCGTGGATCAGTGACAGATACACAGTGGGGTCAGTCTGCTCTCCCCTGGGTCAGTGACCCAGACACAGTGCGGTCAGTCTGCTCTCCCCTGGGTCAGTGACAGACACACAGTGGGGTCAGTCTGCTCTCCCCTGGGTCAGTGACAGAGACACAGTGGGGTCTTCTCTCCCCTGGGTCAGTGACAGAGACACAGTGGGGTCAGTCTCCTCTCCCCTGGGTCAGTGACAGAGACACAGTGGGGTCAGTCTGCTCTCCTCTTGGTCAGTGATAGACAAACAGTGGGGTCAGTCTGGTCTCCCCTGGGTCAGTGACAGAGAAACAGTGGGGTCAGTCTGCTCTCCCCTGGGTCAGTGACAGAGACACAGTGGGGTCAGTCTGCTCTCCCCTGGGTCAGTGACCCAGACACAGTGGGGTCAGTCTGCTTTCCCCCCTGTCAGTGACCCAGACACAGTGGGGTCAGTCTGCTCTCCCCTGGGTCAGTGACAGAGACACAGTGGGGTCAGTCTGCTCTCCCCTGGGTTAGTGACAGACACACAGTGGGGTCATTCTGCTCTCCCCTGGGTCAGTGACATACACACACTGGGGTCAGTCTGCTCTCCCCTGGGTCAGTTTCAGACACACTGTGGGGTCAGTCTGCTCTCCCCTGGGTCAGTGACAGACACACTGTGGGGTCAGTCTGATCTACCCTGGGTCAGTGACAGACACACAGTGGTGTCAGTCTGCTCTCCCCAGGGTCAGTGACAGAGAAACAGTGGGGTCAGTCTGCTCTCCCCTGGGTCAGTGACAGACACACAGTGCGGTCAGTCTGCTCACCCCTGGGTCAGTGACAGAGACACAGCGGGGTCTGTCTGCTCTCCCTCTACATCCGTGACAGAGACATAGTGGGGTCAGTCTGCTCTCCCCTGGGTCAGTGACCCAGACACAGTGGGGTCAGTCTGCTCTCCCCTGGATCAGTGACCCAGACACAGTGGGGTCAGTCTGCTCTCCCCAGGGTCAGTGACAGAGACACAGTGGGGTCAGTCTGCTCTCCCCTGGGTTAGTGACAGACACACAGTGGGGTCAGTCTGCTCTCCCCTGGGTCAGTGACAGACACACAGTGGGGTCAGTCAGCTCTCCCCTGGGTCAGTGACAGAGATACAGTGGGGTCAGTCTGCTCTCCCCAGGGTCAGTGACAGACACACAGTGGGGTCAGTCTGCTCTCCCCTGGGTCAGTGACAGAGACACAGTTGGGTCAGTCTGCTCTCCCCTGGGTCAGTGACAGATACACAGTGGGGTCAGTCTGCTCTCCCCTGGGTCAGTGACAGATACACAGTGGGGTCAGTTTGCTCTCCCCTGGGTAAGTGACAAAGACACAGTGGGGTCAGTCTGCTCTCCCCTGGGTCAGTGTCAGACACACAGTGGGGTCAGTCAGCTCTCCCCTGGGTCAGTTTCAGACACACAGTGGGGTCAGTCTGCTCTCCCCTGGGTCTGTGACAAGACACAGTGGGGTCAGTCTGCTCTCCCCTTTGTCAGTGACAGAGACACAGTGGGGTCAGTCTGCTCTCCCCTGGGTCAGTGACAGATACACAGTGGGGTCAGTCTGCTCCCCGTACATCAGTGACAGGGACATAGTGGGGTCAGTCTGCTCTCCCTTCGGTCAGTGACCCAGACACTGTAGGGTCAGTCTGCTCTCCCCTGGGTCAGTGACCCAGACACAGTGGGGTCAGTCTGCTCTCCCCTGGGTCAGTGACAGACACACAGTGGGGTCAGTCTGCTCTCCCCTGGGTCAGTGACAGATACACAGTGGGGTCAGTCTGCTCTCCCCTGGGTCAGTGACAGATACACAGTGGGGTCAGTCTGCTCTCCCCTGGGTCAGTGACAGATACACAGTGGGGTCAGTCTGCTCTCCCCTGGGTCAGTGACCCAGACACAGTGGGGTCAGTCTGCTCTCCCCTGGGTCAGTGTCAGAAACACAGTGGGGTCAGTCAGCTCTCCCCTGGGTCAGTTTCAGACGCACAGTGGGGTCAGTCTGCTCTCCCCTGGGTCTGTGACAAGACACAGTGGGGTCAGTCTGCTCTCTCCTTTGTCAGTGACAGAGACACAGTGGGATCAGTCTGCTCTCCCCTGGGTCAGTGACAGATACACAGTGGGGTCAGTCTGCTCCCCGTACATCAGTGACAGAGAAACAGTGGGGTCAGTCTGCTCTCCCCTGGGTCAGTGACAGAGACACAGTGGGGTCAGTCTGCTCACCCCTGGGTCAGTGACAGAGACACAGTGGGGTCAGTCTGCTCTCTCCTGGGTCAGTGACAGACACACAGTGGGGTCAGTCTGCTCTCCCCTGGGTCAGTGACAGATACACAGTGGGGTCAGTCTGCTCTCCCTCTACATCCGTGACAGAGACATAGTGGGGTCAGTCTGCTCTCCCCTGGGTCAGTGACCCAGACACAGTGGGGTCAGTCTGCTCTCCCCTGGATCAGTGACCCAGACACAGTGGGGTCAGTCTGCTCTCCCCAGGGTCAGTGACAGAGACACAGTGGGGTCAGTCTGCTCTCCCCTGGGTTAGTGACAGACACACAGTGGGGTCAGTCTGCTCTCCCCTGGGTCAGTGACAGACACACAGTGGGGTCAGTCTGCTCTCCCCTGGGTCAGTGACAGATACACAGTGGGGTCAGTCTGCTCCCCGTACATCAGTGACAGGGACATAGTGGGGTCAGTCTGCTCTCCCCTCGGTCAGTGACCCAGACACTGTAGGGTCAGTCTGCTCTCCCCTGGGTCAGTGACCCAGACACAGTGGGGTCAGTCTGCTCTCCCCTGGGTCAGTGACAGACACACAGTGGGGTCAGTCTGCTCTCCCCTGGGTCAGTGACAGATACACAGTGGGGTCAGTCTGCTCTCCCCTGGGTCAGTGACAGATACACAGTGGGGTCAGTCTGCTCTCCCCTGGGTCAGTGACAGAGACACAGTGGGGTCAGTCTGCTCTCCCCTGGGTCAGTGTCAGACACACAGTGGGGTCAGTCAGCTCTCCCCTGTGTCAGTGACAGATACACAGTGGGGTCAGTCTGCTCTCCCCTGGGTCAGTGACAAAGACAAACTGGGGTCAATTTTCTCTCCCCTGGGTCAGTGACAGAGACACAGTGGGGTCAGTCTGCTCTCCCCTGGGTCAGTGACAGAGACACAGTGGGATTCAGTCTATCTCCGCTGGGTCAGTGTCAGAGACACAGCGGGGTCAGTCTGCTCTCCCCTGGGTCAGTGATAGAGACATAGTGGGGTCAGTCTGCTCTCCCCTGGGTCAGTGACAGAGACACGCGGGGGTGAGTATGCTCTCCCCTGGGTCAGTGACACAGACACAGTGGGGTCAGTCTGCTCTCACCTGGGTCAGTGACACAGACACAGTGGGGCCAATCTGCTCTCCACTGGGTCAGTGACAGAGACACAGTGGGGTCAATCTGCTCTCCCCTGGGTTAGTGACAAGACACAGTGGGGTCAGTCTGCTCTCCCCTGGGTCAGTGACAGAGACATAGTGGGGTCAGTCTGCTCTCCCCTGGGTCAGTGACCCAGTCACTGTAGGGTCAGTCTGCTCTCCCCTGGGTCACTGACCCAGACACAGTGGGGTCAGTCTGCTCTCCCCTGGGTCAGTGACAAGACACAGTGGGGTCAGTCTGCTCTCCCCTGGGTCAGTGACAGAGACACAGTGGCGTCAGTCTGCTCTCCCCTGGGTCAGTTTCAGACACACTGTGGGGTCAGTCTGCTCTCCCCTGTGTCAGTGACAGACACACAGTGGTGTCAGTCTGCTCTCCCCTGGGTCAGTGACAGAGAAACAGTGGGGTCAGTCTGCTCTCCCCTGGGTCAGTGACAGAGACACAGTGGGGTCAGTCTGCTCACCCCTGGGTCAGTGACAGAGACACAGTGGGGTCAGTCTGCTCTCTCCTGGGTCAGTGACAGACACACAGTGGGGTCAGTCTGCTCTCCCCTGGGTCAGTGACAGATACACAGTGGGGTCAGTCTGCTCTCCCTCTACATCCGTGACAGAGACATAGTGGGGTCAGTCTGCTCTCCCCTGGGTCAGTGACCCAGACACAGTGGGGTCAGTCTGCTCTCCCCTGGATCAGTGACCCAGACACAGTGGGGTCAGTCTGCTCTCCCCAGGGTCAGTGACAGAGACACAGTGGGGTCAGTCTGCTCTCCCCTGGGTTAGTGACAGACACACAGTGGGGTCAGTCTGCTCTCCCCTGGGTCAGTGACAGACACACAGTGGGGTCAGTCAGCTCTCCCCTGGGTCAGTGACAGACACACAGTGGGGTCAGTCTGCTCTCCCCAGGGTCAGTGACAGACACACAGTGGGGTCAGTCTGCTCTCCCCTGGGTCAGTGACAGAGACACAGTGGGGTCAGTCTGCTCTCCCCTGGGTCAGTGACAGATACACAGTGGGGTCAGTCTGCTCTCCCCTGGGTCAGTGACAGATACACAGTGGGGTCAGTCTGCTCTCCCCTGGGTCAGTGACAGAGACACACTGGGGTCAGTCTGCTCTCCCCTGGGTCAGTGACAGATACACAGTGGGGTCAGTCTGCTCCCCGTACATCAGTGACAGAGACATTGTGGGGTCAGTCTGCTATCCCCTGGGTCAGTGACCCAGACACTGTAGGGTCAGTCTGCTCTCCCCTCGGTCACTGACCCAGACACAGTGGGGTCAGTCTGCTTTCCCCTGGGTCAGTGACAAGACACAGTGGGGTCAGTCTGCTCTCCCCTGGGTCAGTGACAGAGACACAGTGGCGTCAGTCTGCTCTCCCATGGGTCAGTGACAGAGACACAGTGGGGTCAGTCTGCTCTCCACCGTGTCAGAGACCCAGACATAGTGGGGTCAGTGTGCACTCCCCTTGGTCAGTGATAGAGACACAGTGGGGTCAGTCTGCTCTCCCCTGGGTCAGTGATAGAGACACAGTGGGGTCAGTCTGCTCTCCTCTGGGTCAGTGACCCAGACACAGTAGGGTCATTCTGCTCTCCCCTGGGTCAGTGACCCAGACACACAGTGGGGTCAGTCTGCTCTCCCCCGGGTCAGTGACAGAGACACAGTGGAGTCTTCTCTCCCCTGGGTCAGTGACAGATACACAGTGGGGTCAGTCTGCTCTCCCCTGGGTCAGTGACAGATACACAGTGGGGTCAGTTTGCTCTCCCCTGGGTCAGTGACAAAGACACAGTGGGGTCAGTCTGCTCTCCCCTGGGTCAGTGTCAGACACACAGTGGGGTCAGTCAGCTCTCCCCTGGGTCAGTTTCAGACACACAGTGGGGTCAGTCTGCTCTCCCCTGGGTCTGTGACAAGACACAGTGGGGTCAGTCTGCTCTCCCCTTTGTCAGTGACAGAGACACAGTGGGGTCAGTCTGCTCTCCCCTGGGTCAGTGACAGATACACAGTGGGGTCAGTCTGCTCCCCGTACATCAGTGACAGGGACATAGTGGGGTCAGTCTGCTCTCCCCTCGGTCAGTGACCCAGACACTGTAGGGTCAGTCTGCTCTCCCCTGGGTCAGTGACCCAGACACAGTGGCGTCAGTCTGCTCTCCCCTGGGTCAGTGACAGACACACAGTGGGGTCAGTCTGCTCTCCCCTGGGTCAGTGACAGATACACAGTGGGGTCAGTCTGCTCTCCCCTGGGTCAGTGACAGATACACAGTGGGGTCAGTCTGCTCTCCCCTGGGTCAGTGACAGATACACAGTGGGGTCAGTCTGCTCTCCCCTGGGTCAGTGACAGAGACACAGTGGGGTCAGTCTGCTCTCCCCTGGGTCAGTGTCAGACACACAGTGGGGTCAGTCAGCTCTCCCCTGGGTCAGTTTCAGACGCACAGTGGGGTCAGTCTGCTCTCCCCTGGGTCTGTGACAAGACACAGTGGGGTCAGTCTGCTCTCTCCTTTGTCAGTGACAGAGACACAGTGGGGTCAGTCTGCTCTCCCCTGGGTCAGTGACAGATACACAGTGGGGTCAGTCTGCTCCCCGTACATCAGTGACAGAGACATAGTGGGGTCAGTCTGCTCTCCCCTCGGTCAGTGACCCAGACACTGTAGGGTCAGTCTGCTCTCCCCTGGGTCAGTGACCCAGACACAGTGGGGTCAGTCTGCTCTCCCCTGGGTCAGTGACAGACACACAGTGGGGTCAGTCTGCTCTCCCCTGGGTCAGTGACAGATACACAGTGGGGTCAGTCTGCTCTCCCCTGGGTCAGTGACAGATACACAGTGGGGTCAGTCTGCTCTCCCCTGGGTCAGTGACAGAGACACAGTGGGGTCAGTCTGCTCTCCCGTGGATCAGTGACAGATACACAGTGGGGTCAGTCTGCTCTCCCCTGGGTCAGTGACCCAGACACAGTGCGGTCAGTCTGCTCTCCCCTGGGTCAGTGACAGACACACAGTGGGGTCAGTCTGCTCTCCCCTGGGTCAGTGACAGAGACACAGTGGGGTCTTCTCTCCCCTGGGTCAGTGACAGAGACACAGTGGGGTCAGTCTCCTCTCCCCTGGGTCAGTGACAGAGACACAGTGGGGTCAGTCTGCTCTCCTCTTGGTCAGTGATAGACAAACAGTGGGGTCAGTCTGGTCTCCCCTGGGTCAGTGACAGAGAAACAGTGGGGTCAGTCTGCTCTCCCCTGGGTCAGTGACAGAGACACAGTGGGGTCAGTCTGCTCTCCCCTGGGTCAGTGACCCAGACACAGTGGGGTCAGTCTGCTTTCCCCCCTGTCAGTGACCCAGACACAGTGGGGTCAGTCTGCTCTCCCCTGGGTCAGTGACAGAGACACAGTGGGGTCAGTCTGCTCTCCCCTGGGTTAGTGACAGACACACAGTGGGGTCATTCTGCTCTCCCCTGGGTCAGTGACATACACACACTGGGGTCAGTCTGCTCTCCCCTGGGTCAGTTTCAGACACACTGTGGGGTCAGTCTGCTCTCCCCTGGGTCAGTGACAGACACACTGTGGGGTCAGTCTGATCTACCCTGGGTCAGTGACAGACACACAGTGGTGTCAGTCTGCTCTCCCCAGGGTCAGTGACAGAGAAACAGTGGGGTCAGTCTGCTCTCCCCTGGGTCAGTGACAGACACACAGTGGGGTCAGTCTGCTCACCCCTGGGTCAGTGACAGAGACACAGCGGGGTCTGTCTGCTCTCCCTCTACATCCGTGACAGAGACATAGTGGGGTCAGTCTGCTCTCCCCTGGGTCAGTGACCCAGACACAGTGGGGTCAGTCTGCTCTCCCCTGGATCAGTGACCCAGACACAGTGGGGTCAGTCTGCTCTCCCCAGGGTCAGTGACAGAGACACAGTGGGGTCAGTCTGCTCTCCCCTGGGTTAGTGACAGACACACAGTGGGGTCAGTCTGCTCTCCCCTGGGTCAGTGACAGACACACAGTGGGGTCAGTCAGCTCTCCCCTGGGTCAGTGACAGAGATACAGTGGGGTCAGTCTGCTCTCCCCAGGGTCAGTGACAGACACACAGTGGGGTCAGTCTGCTCTCCCCTGGGTCAGTGACAGAGACACAGTTGGGTCAGTCTGCTCTCCCCTGGGTCAGTGACAGATACACAGTGGGGTCAGTCTGCTCTCCCCTGGGTCAGTGACAGATACACAGTGGGGTCAGTTTGCTCTCCCCTGGGTAAGTGACAAAGACACAGTGGGGTCAGTCTGCTCTCCCCTGGGTCAGTGTCAGACACACAGTGGGGTCAGTCAGCTCTCCCCTGGGTCAGTTTCAGACACACAGTGGGGTCAGTCTGCTCTCCCCTGGGTCTGTGACAAGACACAGTGGGGTCAGTCTGCTCTCCCCTTTGTCAGTGACAGAGACACAGTGGGGTCAGTCTGCTCTCCCCTGGGTCAGTGACAGATACACAGTGGGGTCAGTCTGCTCCCCGTACATCAGTGACAGGGACATAGTGGGGTCAGTCTGCTCTCCCTTCGGTCAGTGACCCAGAAACTGTAGGGTCAGTCTGCTCTCCCCTGGGTCAGTGACCCAGACACAGTGGGGTCAGTCTGCTCTCCCCTGGGTCAGTGACAGACACACAGTGGGGTCAGTCTGCTCTCCCCTGGGTCAGTGACAGATACACAGTGGGGTCAGTCTGCTCTCCCCTGGGTCAGTGACAGATACACAGTGGGGTCAGTCTGCTCTCCCCTGGGTCAGTGACCCAGACACAGTGGGGTCAGTCTGCTCTCCCCTGGGTCAGTGTCAGAAACACAGTGGGGTCAGTCAGCTCTCCCCTGGGTCAGTTTCAGACGCACAGTGGGGTCAGTCTGCTCTCCCCTGGGTCTGTGACAAGACACAGTGGGGTCAGTCTGCTCTCTCCTTTGTCAGTGACAGAGACACAGTGGGGTCAGTCTGCTCTCCCCTGGGTCATTGACAGATACACAGTGGGGTCAGTCTGCTCCCCGTACATCAGTGACAGAGAAACAGTGGGGTCAGTCTGCTCTCCCCTGGGTCAGTGACAGAGACACAGTGGGGTCAGTCTGCTCACCCCTGGGTCAGTGACAGAGACACAGTGGGGTCAGTCTGCTCTCTCCTGGGTCAGTGACAGACACACAGTGGGGTCAGTCTGCTCTACCCTGGGTCAGTGACAGATACACAGTGGGGTCAGTCTGCTCTCCCTCTACATCCGTGACAGAGACATAGTGGGGTCAGTCTGCTCTCCCCTGGGTCAGTGACCCAGACACAGTGGGGTCAGTCTGCTCTCCCCTGGATCAGTGACCCAGACACAGTGGGGTCAGTCTGCTCTCCCCAGGGTCAGTGACAGAGACACAGTGGGGTCAGTCTGCTCTCCCCTGGGTTAGTGACAGACACACAGTGGGGTCAGTCTGCTCTCCCCTGGGTCAGTGACAGACACACAGTGGGGTCAGTCAGCTCTCCCCTGGGTCAGTGACAGACACACAGTGGGGTCAGTCTGCTCTCCCCAGGGTCAGTGACAGACACACAGTGGGGTCAGTCTGCTCTCCCCTGGGTCAGTGACAGAGACACAGTGGGGTCAGTCTGCTCTCCCCTGGGTCAGTGACAGATACACAGTGGGGTCAGTCTGCTCTCCCCTGGGTCAGTGACAGAGACACACTGGGGTCAGTCTGCTCTCCCCTGGGTCAGTGACAGATACACAGTGGGGTCAGTCTGCTCCCCGTACATCAGTGACAGAGACATTGTGGGGTCAGTCTGCTATCCCCTGGGTCAGTGACCCAGACACTGTAGGGTCAGTCTGCTCTCCCCTCGGTCACTGACCCAGACACAGTGGGGTCAGTCTGCTTTCCCCTGGGTCAGTGACAAGACACAGTGGGGTCAGTCTGCTCTCCCCTGGGTCAGTGACAGAGACACAGTGGCGTCAGTCTGCTCTCCCATGGGTCAGTGACAGAGACACAGTGGGGTCAGTCTGCTCTCCACCGGGTCAGAGACCCAGACATAGTGGGGTCAGTGTGCACTCCCCTTGGTCAGTGATAGAGACACAGTGGGGTCAGTCTGCTCTCCCCTGGGTCAGTGATAGAGACACAGTGGGGTCAGTCTGCTCTCCTCTGGGTCAGTGACCCAGACACAGTAGGGTCATTCTGCTCTCCCCTGGGTCAGTGACCCAGACACACAGTGGGGTCAGTCTGCTCTCCCCCGGGTCAGTGACAGAGACACAGTGGAGTCTTCTCTCCCCTGGGTCAGTGACAGAGACACAGTGGGGTCAGTCTGCTCTCCCGTGGGTCAGTGACAGATACACAGTGGGGTCAGTCTGCTCTCCCCTGGGTCAGTGACCCAGACACAGTGCGGTCAGTCTGCTCTCCCCTGGGTTAGTGACAGACACACAGTGGGGTCAATCTGCTCTCCCCTGGGTCAGTGACAGAGACACAGTGGGGTCTTCTCTCCCCTGGGTCAGTGACAGAGACACAGTGGGGTCAGTCTGCTCTCCCCTGGGTCAGTGACAGAGACACAGTGGGGTCAGTCTGCTCTCCTCTTGGTCAGTGACAGACAAACAGTGGGGTCAGTCTGGTCTCCCCTGGGTCAGTGACAGAGAAACAGTGGGGTCAGTCGGCTCTCCCCTGGGTCAGTGACAGATACACAGTGGGGTCAGTCTGCTCTCCCCTGTGTCAGTGACAGAGACACAGTGGGGTCAGTCTGCTCTCCCCTGGGTCAGTGACCCAGACACAGTGGGGTCAGTCTGCTCTCCCCTGGGTCAGTGACCCAGACACAGTGGGGTCAGTCTGCTCTCCCCTGGGTCAGTGACAGAGACACAGTGGGGTCAGTCTGCTCTCCCCTGGGTTAGTGACAGACACACAGTGGGGTCATTCTGCTCTCCCCTGGGTCAGTGACATACACACACTGGGGTCAGTCTGCTCTCCCCTGGGTCAGTTTCAGACACACTGTGGGGTCAGTCTGCTCTCCCCTGGGTCAGTGACAGACACACTGTGGGGTCAGTCTGCTCTACCCTGGGTCAGTGACAGACACACAGTGGTGTCAGTCTGCTCTCCCCAGGGTCAGTGACAGAGAAACAGTGGGGTCAGTCTGCTCTCCCCTGGGTCAGTGACAGACACACAGTGGGGTCAGTCTGCTCACCCCTGGGTCAGTGACAGAGACACAGCGGGGTCTGTCTGCTCTCCCTCTACATCCGTGACAGAGACATAGTGGGGTCAGTCTGCTCTCCCCTGGGTCAGTGACCCAGACACAGTGGGGTCAGTCTGCTCTCCCCTGGATCAGTGACCCAGACACAGTGGGGTCAGTCTGCTCTCCCCAGGGTCAGTGACAGAGACACAGTGGGGTCAGTCTGCTCTCCCCTGGGTTAGTGACAGACACACAGTGGGGTCAGTCTGCTCTCCCCTGGGTCAGTGACAGACACACAGTGGGGTCAGTCAGCTCTCCCCTGGGTCAGTGACAGAGATACAGTGGGGTCAGTCTGCTCTCCCCAGGGTCAGTGACAGACACACAGTGGGGTCAGTTTGCTCTCCCCTGGGTCAGTGACAAAGACACAGTGGGGTCAGTCTGCTCTCCCCTGGGTCAGTGACAGACACACAGTGGGGTCAGTCAGCTCTCCCCTGGGTCAGTTTCAGACACACAGTGGGGTCAGTCTGCTCTCCCCTGGGTCTGTGACAAGACACAGTGGGGTCAGTCTGCTCTCCCCTTTGTCAGTGACAGAGACACAGTGGGGTCAGTCTGCTCTCCCCTGGGTCAGTGACAGATACACAGTGGGGTCAGTCTGCTCCCCGTACATCAGTGACAGGGACATAGTGGGGTCAGTCTGCTCTCCCCTCGGTCAGTGACCCAGACACTGTAGGTACAGTCTGCTCTCCCCTGGGTCAGTGACCCAGACACAGTGGCGTCAGTCTGCTCTCCCCTGGGTCAGTGACAGACACACAGTGGGGTCAGTCTGCTCTCCCCTGGGTCAGTGACAGATACACAGTGGGGTCAGTCTGCTCTCCCCTGGGTCAGTGACAGATACACAGTGGGGTCAGTCTGCTCTCCCCTGGGTCAGTGACAGATACACAGTGGGGTCAGTCTGCTCTCCCCTGGGTCAGTGACAGAGACACAGTGGGGTCAGTCTGCTCTCCCCTGGGTCAGTGTCAGACACACAGTGGGGTCAGTCAGCTCTCCCCTGGGTCAGTTTCAGACGCACAGTGGGGTCAGTCTGCTCTCCCCTGGGTCTGTGACAAGACACAGTGGGGTCAGTCTGCTCTCTCCTTTGTCAGTGACAGAGACACAGTGGGGTCAGTCTGCTCTCCCCTGGGTCAGTGACAGATACACAGTGGGGTCAGTCTGCTCCCCGTACATCAGTGACAGAGACATAGTGGGGTCAGTCTGCTCTCCCCTCGGTCAGTGACCCAGACACTGTAGGGTCAGTCTGCTCTCCCCTGGGTCAGTGACCCAGACACAGTGGGGTCAGTCTGCTCTCCCCTGGGTCAGTGACAGACACACAGTGGGGTCAGTCTGCTCTCCCCTGGGTCAGTGACAGATACACAGTGGGGTCAGTCTGCTCTCCCCTGGGTCAGTGACAGATACACAGTGGGGTCAGTCTGCTCTCCCCTGGGTCAGTGACAGAGACACAGTGGGGTCAGTCTGCTCTCCCGTGGATCAGTGACAGATACACAGTGGGGTCAGTCTGCTCTCCCCTGGGTCAGTGACCCAGACACAGTGCGGTCAGTCTGCTCTCCCCTGGGTCAGTGACAGACACACAGTGGGGTCAGTCTGCTCTCCCCTGGGTCAGTGACAGAGACACAGTGGGGTCTTCTCTCCCCTGGGTCAGTGACAGAGACACAGTGGGGTCAGTCTCCTCTCCCCTGGGTCAGTGACAGAGACACAGTGGGGTCAGTCTGCTCTCCTCTTGGTCAGTGACAGACAAACAGTGGGGTCAGTCTGGTCTCCCCTGGGTCAGTGACAGAGAAACAGTGGGGTCAGTCTGCTCTCCCCTGGGTCAGTGACAGAGACACAGTGGGGTCAGTCTGCTCTCCCCTGGGTCAGTGACCCAGACACAGTGGGGTCAGTCTGCTTTCCCCCCTGTCAGTGACCCAGACACAGTGGGGTCAGTCTGCTCTCCCCTGGGTCAGTGACAGAGACACAGTGGGGTCAGTCTGCTCTCCCCTGGGTTAGTGACAGACACACAGTGGGGTCATTCTGCTCTCCCCTGGGTCAGTGACATACACACACTGGGGTCAGTCTGCTCTCCCCTGGGTCAGTTTCAGACACACTGTGGGGTCAGTCTGCTCTCCCCTGGGTCAGTGACAGACACACTGTGGGGTCAGTCTGATCTACCCTGGGTCAGTGACAGACACACAGTGGTGTCAGTCTGCTCTCCCCAGGGTCAGTGACAGAGAAACAGTGGGGTCAGTCTGCTCTCCCCTGGGTCAGTGACAGACACACAGTGGGGTCAGTCTGCTCACCCCTGGGTCAGTGACAGAGACACAGCGGGGTCTGTCTGCTCTCCCTCTACATCCGTGACAGAGACATAGTGGGGTCAGTCTGCTCTCCCCTGGGTCAGTGACCCAGACACAGTGGGGTCAGTCTGCTCTCCCCTGGATCAGTGACCCAGACACAGTGGGGTCAGTCTGCTCTCCCCAGGGTCAGTGACAGAGACACAGTGGGGTCAGTCTGCTCTCCCCTGGGTTAGTGACAGACACACAGTGGGGTCAGTCTGCTCTCCCCTGGGTCAGTGACAGACACACAGTGGGGTCAGTCAGCTCTCCCCTGGGTCAGTGACAGAGATACAGTGGGGTCAGTCTGCTCTCCCCAGGGTCAGTGACAGACACACAGTGGGGTCAGTCTGCTCTCCCCTGGGTCAGTGACAGAGACACAGTTGGGTCAGTCTGCTCTCCCCTGGGTCAGTGACAGATACACAGTGGGGTCAGTCTGCTCTCCCCTGGGTCAGTGACAGATACACAGTGGGGTCAGTTTGCTCTCCCCTGGGTAAGTGACAAAGACACAGTGGGGTCAGTCTGCTCTCCCCTGGGTCAGTGTCAGACACACAGTGGGGTCAGTCAGCTCTCCCCTGGGTCAGTTTCAGACACACAGTGGGGTCAGTCTGCTCTCCCCTGGGTCTGTGACAAGACACAGTGGGGTCAGTCTGCTCTCCCCTTTGTCAGTGACAGAGACACAGTGGGGTCAGTCTGCTCTCCCCTGGGTCAGTGACAGATACACAGTGGGGTCAGTCTGCTCCCCGTACATCAGTGACAGGGACATAGTGGGGTCAGTCTGCTCTCCCTTCGGTCAGTGACCAAGACACTGTAGGGTCAGTCTGCTCTCCCCTGGGTCAGTGACCCAGACACAGTGGGGTCAGTCTGCTCTCCCCTGGGTCAGTGACAGACACACAGTGGGGTCAGTCTGCTCTCCCCTGGGTCAGTGACAGATACACAGTGGGGTCAGTCTGCTCTCCCCTGGGTCAGTGACAGATACACAGTGGGGTCAGTCTGCTCTCCCCTGGGTCAGTGACAGATACACAGTGGGGTCAGTCTGCTCTCCCCTGGGTCAGTGACCCAGACACAGTGGGGTCAGTCTGCTCTCCCCTGGGTCAGTGTCAGAAACACAGTGGGGTCAGTCAGCTCTCCCCTGGGTCAGTTTCAGACGCACAGTGGGGTCAGTCTGCTCTCCCCTGGGTCTGTGACAAGACACAGTGGGGTCAGTCTGCTCTCTCCTTTGTCAGTGACAGAGACACAGTGGGGTCAGTCTGCTCTCCCCTGGGTCAGTGACAGATACACAGTGGGGTCAGTCTGCTCCCCGTACATCAGTGACAGAGACATAGTGGGGTCAGTCTGCTCTCCCCTCGGTCAGTGACCCAGACACTGTAGGGTCAGTCTGCTCTCCCCTGGGTCAGTGACCCAGACACAGTGGGGTCAGTCTGCTCTCCCCTGGGTCAGTGACAGACACACAGTGGGGTCAGTCTGCTCTCCCCTGGGTCAGTGACAGATACACAGTGGGGTCAGTCTGCTCTCCCCTGGGTCAGTGACAGATACACAGTGGGGTCAGTCTGCTCTCCCCTGGGTCAGTGACAGAGACACAGTGGGGTCAGTCTGCTCTCCCCTGGGTCAGTGTCAGACACACAGTGGGGTCAGTCAGCTCTCCCCTGGGTCAGTTTCAGACACACAGTGGGGTCAGTCTGCTCTCCCCTGGGTCTGTGACAAGACACAGTGGGGTCAGTCTGCTCTCCCCTTTGTCAGTGACAGAGACACAGTGGGGTCAGTCTGCTCTCCCCTGGGTCAGTGACAGATACACAGTGGGGTCAGTCTGCTCCCCGTAAATCAGTGACAGAGACATAGTGGGGTCAGTCTGTTCTCCCCTCAGTCAGTGACCCAGACACTGTAGGGTCAGTCTGCTCTCCCCTGGGTCAGTGACCCAGACACAGTGGGGTCAGTCTGCTCTCCCCTGGGTCAGTGACAGACACACAGTGGGGTCAGTCTGCTCTCCCCTGGGTCAGTGACAGATACACAGTGGGGTCAGTCTGCTCTCCCCTGGGTCAGTGACAGATACACAGTGGGGTCAGTCTGCTCTCCCCTGGGTCAGTGACAGATACACTGTGGGGTCAGTCTGCTCTACCCTGGGTCAGTGACAGACACACAGTGGTGTCAGTCTGCTCTCCCCAGGGTCAGTGACAGAGAAACAGTGGGGTCAGTCTGCTCTCCCTCTACATCCGTGACAGAGACATAGTGGGGTCAGTCTGCTCTCCCCTGGGTCAGTGACCCAGACACAGTGGGGTCAGTCTGCTCTCCCCTGGATCAGTGACCCAGACACAGTGGGGTCAGTCTGCTCTCCCCTGGATCAGTGACCCAGACACAGTGGGGTCAGTCTGCTCTCCCCAGGGTCAGTGACAGAGACACAGTGGGGTCAGTCTGCTCTCCCCTGTGTTAGTGACAGACAAACAGTGGGGTCAGTCTGCTCTCCCCTGGGTCAGTGACAGACACACAGTGGGGTCAGTCAGCTCTCCCCTGGGTCAGTGACAGACACACTCTGGGGTCAGTTTGCTCTCCCCTGGGTCAGTGACAGAGACACAGTGGGGTCAGTCTGCTCTCCCCTGGGTCAGTGACAGATACACAGTGGGGTCAGTTTGCTCTCCCCTGGGTCAGTGACAAAGACACAGTGGGGTCAGTCAGCTCTCCCCTGGGTCAGTTTCAGACACACAGTGGGGTCAGTCTGCTCTCCCCTGGGTCTGTGACAAGACACAGTGGGGTCAGTCTGCTCTCCCCTTTGTCAGTGACAGAGACACAGTGGGGTCAGTCTGCTCTCCCCTGAGTCAGTGACAGATACACAGTGGGGTCAGTCTGCTCCCCGTACATCAGTGACAGAGACATAGTGGGGTCAGTCTGCTCTCCCCTCGGTCAGTGACCCAGACACTGTAGGGTCAGTCTGCTCTCCCCTGGGTCAGTGACCCAGACACAGTGGGGTCAGTCTGCTCTCCCCTGGGTCAGTGACAGATACACAGTGGGGTCAGTCTGCTCTCCCCTGGGTCAGTGACAGATACACAGTGGGGTCAGTCTGCTCCCCGTACATCAGTGACAGAGACATAGTGGCGTCAGTCTGC
The DNA here is from genome assembly GCF_047496795.1 of Chiloscyllium punctatum. Lineage (NCBI taxonomy): Eukaryota > Metazoa > Chordata > Chondrichthyes > Orectolobiformes > Hemiscylliidae > Chiloscyllium > Chiloscyllium punctatum. Next base: position 36,958,183 of record NC_092757.1, on the reverse strand, counting down.
TCTCCCCTCGGTCAGTGACCCAGACACTGTAGGGTCAGTCTGCTCTCCCCTGGGTCAGTGACAAAGACACAGTGGGGTCAGTCTGCTCTCCCCTGGGTCAGTGACAGATACACAGTGGGGTCAGTCTGCTCTCCCCTGGGTCAGTGACAGAGACACAGTGGGGTCAGTCTGCTCTCCCGTGGGTCAGTGACAGATACACAGTGGGGTCAGTCTGCTCTCCCCTGGGTCAGTGACAGATACACAGTGGGGTCAGTCTGCTCTCCCCTGGGTCAGTGACAGACACACAGTGGGGTCAGTCTGCTCTGCCCTGGGTCAGTGACAGAGACACAGTGGGGTCTTCTCTCCCCTGGGTCAGTGACAGAGACACAGTGGGGTCAGTCTCCTCTCCCCTGGGTCAGTGACAGAGACACAGTGGGGTCAGTCTGCTCTCCTCTTGGTCAGTGACAGACAAACAGTGGGGACAGTCTGGTCTCCCCTGGGTCAGTGACAGAGAAACAGTGGGGTCAGTCGGCTCTCCCCTGGGTCAGTGACAGATACACAGTGGGGTCAGTCTGCTCTCCCCTGGGTCAGTGACAGAGACACAGTGGGGTCAGTCTGCTCTCCCCTGGGTCAGTGACCCAGACACAGTGGGGTCAGTCTGCTCTCCCCTGGGTCAGTGACCCAGACACAGTGGGGTCAGTCTGCTCTCCCCTGGGTCAGTGACATACACACACTGGGGTCAGTCTGCTCTCCCCTGGGTTAGTGACAGACACACTGTGGGGTCAGTCTGCTCTCCCCTGGGTCAGTGACAGACACACTGTGGGGTCAGTCTGCTCTACGCTGGGTCAGTGACAGACACACAGTGGTGTCAGTCTGCTCTCCCCAGGGTCAGTGACAGAGAAACAGTGGGGTCAGTCTGCTCTCCCCTGGGTCAGTGACAGACACACAGTGGGGTCAGTCTGCTCACACCTGGGACAGTGACAGAGACACAGCGGGGTCTGTCTGCTCTCCCTCTACATCCGTGACAGAGACATAGTGGGGTCAGTCTGCTCTCCCCTGGGTCAGTGACCCAGACACAGTGGGGTCAGTCTGCTCTCCCCTGGATCAGTGACCCAGACACAGTGGGGTCAGTCTGCTCTCCCCAGGGTCAGTGACAGAGACACAGTGGGGTCAGTCTGCTCTCCCCTGGGTTAGTGACAGACACACAGTGGGGTCAGTCTGCTCTCCCCTGGGTCAGTGACAGACACACAGTGGGGTCAGTCAGCTCTCCCCTGGGTCAGTGACAGAGACACAGTGGGGTCAGTCTGCTCTCCCCAGGGTCAGTGACAGACACACAGTGGGGTCAGTCTGCTCTCCCCTGGGTCAGTGACAGAGACACAGTGGGGTCAGTCTGCTCTCCCCTGGGTCAGTGACAGATACACAGTGGGGTCAGTCTGCTCTACCCTGGGTCAGTGACAGACACACAGTGGTGTCAGTCTGCTCTCCCCAGGGTCAGTGACAGAGAAACAGTGGGGTCAGTCTGCTCTCCCCTGGGTCAGTGACAGACACACAGTGGGGTCAGTCTGCTCACCCCTGGGTCAGTGACAGAGACACAGCGGGGTCAGTCTGCTCTCCCTCTACATCCGTGACAGAGACATAGTGGGGTCAGTCTGCTCTCCCCTGGGTCAGTGACCCAGACACAGTGGGGTCAGTCTGCTCTCCCCTGGATCAGTGACCGAGACACAGTGGGGTCAGTCTGCTCTCCCCAGGGTCAGTGACAGAGACACAGTGGGGTCAGTCTGCTCTCCCCTGTGTTAGTGACAGACAAACAGTGGGGTCAGTCTGCTCTCCCCTGGGTCAGTGACAGACACACAGTGGGGTCAGTCAGCTCTCCCCTGGGTCAGTGACAGACACACTCTGGGGTCAGTTTGCTCTCCCCTGGGTCAGTGACAGAGACACAGTGGGGTCAGTCTGCTCTCCCCTGGGTCAGTGACAGATACACAGTGGGGTCAGTCTGCTCTCCCCTGGGTCAGTGACAGATACACAGAGGGGTCAGTTTGCTCTCCCCTGGGTCAGTGACAAAGACACAGTGGGGTCAGTCTGCTCTCCCCTTGGTCAGTGTCAGACACACAGTGGGGTCAGTCAGCTCTCCCCTGGGTCAGTTTCAGACACACAGTGGGGTCAGTCTGCTCTCCCCTGGGTCTGTGACAAGACACAGTGGGGTCAGTCTGCTCTCCCCTGGGTTAGTGACAGACACACAGTGGGGTCAGTCTGCTCTCCCCTGGGTCAGTGACAGACACACAGTGGGGTCAGTCAGCTCTCCCCTGGGTCAGTGACAGAGACACAGTGGGGTCAGTCTGCTCTCCCCAGGGTCAGTGACAGACACACAGTGGGGTCAGTCTGCTCTCCCCTGGGTCAGTGACAGAGACACAGTGGGGTCAGTCTGCTCTCCCCTGGGTCAGTGACAGATACACAGTGGGGTCAGTCTGCTCTCCCCTGGGTCAGTGACAGATACACAGTGGGGTCAGTTTGCTCTCCCCTGGGTCAGTGACAAAGACACAGTGGGGTCAGTCTGCTCTCCCCTGGGTCAGTGTCAGACACACAGTGGGGTCAGTCACCTCTCCCCTGGGTCAGTTTCAGACACACAGTGGGGTCAGTCTGCTCTCCCCTGGGTCTGTGACAAGACACAGTGGGGTCAGTCTGCTCTCCCCTTTGTCAGTGACAGAGACACAGTGGGGTCAGTCTGCTCTCCCCTGGGTCAGTGACAGATACACAGTGGGGTCAGTCTGCTCCCCGTACATCAGTGACAGGGACATAGTGGGGTCAGTCTGCTCTCCCCTCGGTCAGTGACCCAGACACTGTAGGGTCAGTCTGCTCTCCCCTAGGTCAGTGACCCAGACACAGTGGGGTCAGTCTGCTCTCCCCTGGGTCAGTGACAGACACACAGTGGGGTCAGTCTGCTCTCCCCTGGGTCAGTGACAGATACACAGTGGGGTCAGTCTGCTCTCCCCTGGGTCAGTGACAGATACACAGTGGGGTCAGTCTGCTCTCCCCTGGGTCAGTGACAGATACACACTGGGGTCAGTCTGCTCTCCCCTGGGTCAGTGACAGAGACACAGTGGGGTCAGTCTGCTCTCCCCTGGGTCAGTGTCAGACACACAGTGGGGTCAGTCAGCTCTCCCCTGGGTCAGTTTCAGACGCACAGTGGGGTCAGTCTGCTCTCCCCTGGGTCTGTGACAAGAAACAGTGGGGTCAGTCTGCTCTCCCTTGGATCAGTGACCCAGACACAGTGGGGTCAGTCTGCTCTCCCCAGGGTCAGTGACAGAGACACAGTGGGGTCAGTCTGCTCTCCCCTGGGTCAGTGACAGAAACACAGTGGGGTCAGTCTGCTCCCCGTACATCAGTGACAGAGACATAGTGGGGTCAGTCTGCTCTCCCCTCGGTCAGTGACCCAGACACTGTAGGGTCAGTCTGCTCTCCCCTGGGTCAGTGACCCAGACACAGTGGGGTCAGTCTGCTCTCCCCTGGGTCAGTGACAGACACACAGTGGGGTCAGTCTGCTCTCCCCTGGGTCAGTGACAGATACACAGTGGGGTCAGTCTGCTCTCCCCTGGGTCAGTGACAGAGACACACTGGGGTCAGTCTGCTCTCCCCTGGGTCAGTGTCAGACACACAGTGGGGTCAGTCAGCTCTCCCCTGGGTCAGTTTCAGACACACAGTGGGGTCAGTCTGCTCTCCCCTGGGTCTGTGACAAGACACAGTGGGGTCAGTCTGCTCTCCCCTTTGTCAGTGACAGAGACACAGTGGGGTCAGTCTGCTCTCCCCTGGGTCAGTGACAGATACACAGTGGGGTCAGTCTGCTCCCCGTAAATCAGTGACAGAGACATAGTGGGGTCAGTCTGCTCTCCCCTCAGTCAGTGACCCAGACACTGTAGGGTCAGTCTGCTCTCCCCTGGGTCAGTGACCCAGACACAGTGGGGTCAGTCTGCTCTCCCCTGGGTCAGTGACAGACACACAGTGGGGTCAGTCTGCTCTCCCCTGGGTCAGTGACAGATACACAGTGGGGTCAGTCTGCTCTCCCCTGGGTCAGTGACAGATACACAGTGGGGTCAGTCTGCTCTCCCCTGGGTCAGTGACAGATACACTGTGGGGTCAGTCTGCTCTACCCTGGGTCAGTGACAGACACACAGTGGTGTCAGTCTGCTCTCCCCAGGGTCAGTGACAGAGAAACAGTGGGGTCAGTCTGCTCTCCCCTGGGTCAGTGACAGAGACACAGTGGGGTCAGTCTGCTCACCCCTGGGTCAGTGACAGAGACACAGCGGGGTCAGTCTGCTCTCCCTCTACATCCGTGACAGAGACATAGTGGGGTCAGTCTGCTCTCCCCTGGGTCAGTGACCCAGACACAGTGGGGTCAGTCTGCTCTCCCCTGGATCTGTGACCCAGACACAGTGGGGTCAGTCTGCTCTCCCCAGGGTCAGTGACAGAGACACAGTGGGGTCAGTCTGCTCTCCCCTGTGTTAGTGACAGACACACAGTGGGGTCAGTCTGCTCTCCCCTGGGTCAGTGACAGACACACAGTGGGGTCAGTCAGCTCTCCCCTGGGTCAGTGACAGACACACTCTGGGGTCAGTTTGCTCTCCCCTGGGTCAGTGACAGAGACACAGTGGGGTCAGTCTGCTCTCCGCTTGGTCAGTGACAGATACACAGTGGGGTCAGTCTGCTCTCCCCTGGGTCAGTGACAGATACACAGTGGGGTCAGTTTGCTCTCCCCTGGGTTAGTGACAAAGACACAGTGGGGTCAGTCTGCTCTCCCCTTGCTCAGTGTCAGACACACAGTGGGGTCAGTCAGCTCTCCCCTGGGTCAGTTTCAGACACACAGTGGGGTCAGTCTGCTCTCCCCTGGGTCTGTGACAAGACACAGTGGGGTCAGTCTGCTCTCCCCTTTGTCAGTGACAGAGACACAGTGGGGTCAGTCTGCTCTCCCCTGAGTCAGTGACAGATACACAGTGGGGTCAGTCTGCTCCCCGTACATCAGTGACAGAGACATAGTGGGGTCAGTCTGCTCTCCCCTCGGTCAGTGACCCAGACACTGTAGGGTCAGTCTGCTCTCCCCTGGGTCAGTGACCCAGACACAGTGGGGTCAGTCTGCTCTCCCCTGGGTCAGTGACAGAGACACAGTGGGGTCAGTCAGCTCTCCCCTGGGTCAGTGACCCAGACACAGTGGGGTCAGTCTGCTCTCCCCTGGGTCAGTGACCCAGACACAGTGGGGTCAGTCTGCTCTCCCCTGGGTCAGTGACATACACACACTGGGGTCAGTCTGCTCTCCCCTGGGTTAGTGACAGACACACTGTGGGGTCAGTCTGCTCTCCCCTGGGTCAGTGACAGACACACTGTGGGGTCAGTCTGCTCTACCCTGGGTCAGTGACAGACAAACAGTGGTGTCAGTCTGCTCTCCCCAGGGTCAGTGACAGAGAAACAGTGGGGTCAGTCTGCTCTCCCCTGGGTCAGTGACAGACACACAGTGGGGTCAGTCTGCTCACACCTGGGTCAGTGACAGAGACACAGCGGGGTCTGTCTGCTCTCCCTCTACATCCGTGACAGAGACATAGTGGGGTCAGTCTGCTCTCCCCTGGGTCAGTGACCCAGACACAGTGGGGTCAGTCTGCTCTCCCCTGGATCAGTGACCCAGACACAGTGGGGTCAGTCTGCTCTCCCCAGGGTCAGTGACAGAGACACAGTGGGGTCAGTCTGCTCTCCCCTGGGTTAGTGACAGACACACAGTGGGGTCAGTCTGCTCTCCCCTGGGTCAGTGACAGACACACAGTGGGGTCAGTCAGCTCTCCCCTGGGTCAGTGACAGAGACACAGTGGGGTCAGTCTGCTCTCCCCAGGGTCAGTGACAGACACACAGTGGGGTCAGTCTGCTCTCCCCTGGGTCAGTGACAGAGACACAGTGGGGTCAGTCTGCTCTCCCCTGGGTCAGTGACAGATACACAGTGGGGTCAGTCTGCTCTACCCTGGGTCAGTGACAGACACACAGTGGTGTCAGTCTGCTCTCCCCAGGGTCAGTGACAGAGAAACAGTGGGGTCAGTCTGCTCTCCCCTGGGTCAGTGACAGACACACAGTGGGGTCAGTCTGCTCACCCCTGGGTCAGTGACAGAGACACAGCGGGGTCAGTCTGCTCTCCCTCTACATCCGTGACAGAGACATAGTGGGGTCAGTCTGCTCTCCCCTGGGTCAGTGACCCAGACACAGTGGGGTCAGTCTGCTCTCCCCTGGATCAGTGACCGAGACACAGTGGGGTCAGTCTGCTCTCCCCAGGGTCAGTGACAGAGACACAGTGGGGTCAGTCTGCTCTCCCCTGTGTTAGTGACAGACAAACAGTGGGGTCAGTCTGCTCTCCCCTGGGTCAGTGACAGACACACAGTGGGGTCAGTCAGCTCTCCCCTGGGTCAGTGACAGACACACTCTGGGGTCAGTTTGCTCTCCCCTGGGTCAGTGACAGAGACACAGTGGGGTCAGTCTGCTCTCCCCTGGGTCAGTGACAGATACACAGTGGGGTCAGTCTGCTCTCCCCTGGGTCAGTGACAGATACACAGTGGGGTCAGTTTGCTCTCCCCTGGGTCAGTGACAAAGACACAGTGGGGTCAGTCTGCTCTCCCCTTGGTCAGTGTCAGACACACAGTGGGGTCAGTCAGCTCTCCCCTGGGTCAGTTTCAGACACACAGTGGGGTCAGTCTGCTCTCCCCTGGGTCTGTGACAAGACACAGTGGGGTCAGTCTGCTCTCCCCTGGGTTAGTGACAGACACACAGTGGGGTCAGTCTGCTCTCCCCTGGGTCAGTGACAGACACACAGTGGGGTCAGTCAGCTCTCCCCTGGGTCAGTGACAGAGACACAGTGGGGTCAGTCTGCTCTCCCCAGGGTCAGTGACAGACACACAGTGGGGTCAGTCTGCTCTCCCCTGGGTCAGTGACAGAGACACAGTGGGGTCAGTCTGCTCTCCCCTGGGTCAGTGACAGATACACAGTGGGGTCAGTCTGCTCTCCCCTGGGTCAGTGACAGATACACAGTGGGGTCAGTTTGCTCTCCCCTGGGTCAGTGACAAAGACACAGTGGGGTCAGTCTGCTCTCCCCTGGGTCAGTGTCAGACACACAGTGGGGTCAGTCACCTCTCCCCTGGGTCAGTTTCAGACACACAGTGGGGTCAGTCTGCTCTCCCCTGGGTCTGTGACAAGACACAGTGGGGTTAGTCTGCTCTCCCCTTTGTCAGTGACAGAGACACAGTGGGGTCAGTCTGCTCTCCCCTGGGTCAGTGACAGATACACAGTGGGGTCAGTCTGCTCCCCGTACATCAGTGACAGGGACATAGTGGGGTCAGTCTGCTCTCCCCTCGGTCAGTGACGCAGACACTGTAGGGTCAGTCTGCTCTCCCCTAGGTCAGTGACCCAGACACAGTGGGGTCAGTCTGCTCTCCCCTGGGTCAGTGACAGACACACAGTGGGGTCAGTCTGCTCTCCCCTGGGTCAGTGACAGATACACAGTGGGGTCAGTCTGCTCTCCCCTGGGTCAGTGACAGATACACAGTGGGGTCAGTCTGCTCTCCCCTGGGTCAGTGACAGATACACACTGGGGTCAGTCTGCTCTCCCCTGGGTCAGTGACAGAGACACAGTGGGGTCAGTCTGCTCTCCCCTGGGTCAGTGTCAGACACACAGTGGGGTCAGTCAGCTCTCCCCTGGGTCAGTTTCAGACGCACAGTGGGGTCAGTCTGCTCTCCCCTGGGTCTGTGACAAGAAACAGTGGGGTCAGTCTGCTCTCTCCTTTGTCAGTGACAGAGACACAGTGGGGTCAGTCTGCTCTCCCCTGGGTCAGTGACAGAAACACAGTGGGGTCAGTCTGCTCCCCGTACATCAGTGACAGAGACATAGTGGGGTCAGTCTGCTCTCCCCTCGGTCAGTGACCCAGACACTGTAGGGTCAGTCTGCTCTCCCCTGGGTCAGTGACCCAGACACAGTGGGGTCAGTCTGCTCTCCCCTGGGTCAGTGACAGACACACAGTGGGGTCAGTCTGCTCTCCCCTGGGTCAGTGACAGATACACAGTGGGGTCAGTCTGCTCTCCCCTGGGTCAGTGACAGATACACAGTGGGGTCAGTCTGCTCTCCCCTGGGTCAGTGACAGAGACACAGTGGGGTCAGTCTGCTCTCCCCTGGGTCAGTGTCGGACACACAGTGGGGTCAGTCAGCTCTCCCCTGGGTCAGTTTCAGACACACAGTGGGGTCAGTCTGCTCTCCCCTGGGTCTGTGACAAGACACAGTGGGGTCAGTCTGCTGTCCCCTTTGTCAGTGACAGAGACACAGTGGGGTCAGTCTGCTCTCCCCTGGGTCAGTGACAGATACACAGTGGGGTCAGTCTGCTCCCCGTAAATCAGTGACAGAGACATAGTGGGGTCAGTATGCTCTCCCCTCAGTCAGTGACCCAGACACTGTAGGGTCAGTCTGCTCTCCCCTGGGTCAGTGACCCAGACACAGTGGGGTCAGTCTGCTCTCCCCTGGGTCAGTGACAGACACACAGTGGGGTCAGTCTGCTCTCCCCTGGGTCAGTGACAGATACACAGTGGGGTCAGTCTGCTCTCCCCTGGGTCAGTGACAGATACACAGTGGGGTCAGTCTGCTCTCCCCTGGGTCAGTGACAGATACACTGTGGGGTCAGTCTGCTCTACCCTGGGTCAGTGACAGACACACAGTGGTGTCAGTCTGCTCTCCCCAGGGTCAGTGACAGAGAAACAGTGGGGTCAGTCTGCTCTCCCCTGGGTCAGTGACAGAGACACAGTGGGGTCAGTCTGCTCACCCCTGGGTCAGTGACAGAGACACAGCGGGGTCAGTCTGCTCTCCCTCTACATCCGTGACAGAGACATAGTGGGGTCAGTCTGCTCTCCCCTGGGTCAGTGACCCAGACACAGTGGGGTCAGTCTGCTCTCCCCTGGATCTGTGACCCAGACACAGTGGGGTCAGTCTGCTCTCCCCAGGGTCAGTGACAGAGACACAGTGGGGTCAGTCTGCTCTCCCCTGTGTTAGTGACAGACACACAGTGGGGTCAGTCTGCTCTCCCCTGGGTCAGTGACAGACACACAGTGGGGTCAGTCAGCTCTCCCCTGGGTCAGTGACAGACACACTCTGGGGTCAGTTTGCTCTCCCCTGGGTCAGTGACAGAGACACAGTGGGGTCAGTCTGCTCTCCCCTTGGTCAGTGACAGATACACAGTGGGGTCAGTCTGCTCTCCCCTGGGTCAGTGACAGATACACAGTGGGGTCAGTTTGCTCTCCCCTGGGTCAGTGACAAAGACACAGTGGGGTCAGTCTGCTCTCCCCTTGCTCAGTGTCAGACACACAGTGGGGTCAGTCAGCTCTCCCCTGGGTCAGTTTCAGACACACAGTGGGGTCAGTCTGCTCTCCCCTGGGTCTGTGACAAGACACAGTGGGGTCAGTCTGCTCTCCCCTTTGTCAGTGACAGAGACACAGTGGGGTCAGTCTGCTCTCGCCTGAGTCAGTGACAGATACACAGTGGGGTCAGTCTGCTCCCCGTACATCAGTGACAGAGACATAGTGGGGTCAGTCTGCTCTCCCCTCGGTCAGTGACCCAGACACTGTAGGGTCAGTCTGCTCTCCCCTGGGTCAGTGACCCAGACACAGTGGGGTCAGTCTGCTCTCCCCTGGGTCAGTGACAGACACACAGTGGGGTCAGTCTGCACTCCCCTGGGTCAGTGACAGATACATAGTGGGGTCAGTCTGCTCTCCCCTGGGTCAGTGACAGATACACAGTGGGGTCAGTCTGCTCTCCCCTGTGTCAGTGACAGAGACACAGTGGGGTCAGTCTGCTCTCCCCTGGGTCAGTTTCAGACACACAGTGGGGTCAGTCTGCTCTCCCCTGGGTCTGTGACAAGACACAGTGGGGTCAGTCTGCTCTCTCCTTTGTCAGTGACAGAGATACAGTGGGGTCAGTCTGCTCTCCCCTGGGTCAGTGACAGATACACAGTGGAGTCAGTCTGCTCCCCGTACATCAGTGACAGAGACATAGTGGGGTCAGTCTGCTCTCCCCTCGGTCAGTGACCCAGACACTGTAGGGTCAGTCTGCTCTCCCCTGGGTCAGTGACCCAGACACAGTGGGGTCAGTCTGCTCTCCCCTGGGTCAGTGACAGACACACAGTGGGGTCAGTCTGCTCTCCCCTGGGTCAGTGACAGATACACAGTGGGGTCAGTCTGCTCTCCCCTGGGTCAGTGACAGAGACACACTGGGGTCAGTCTGCTCTCCCCTGGGTCAGTGTCAGACACACAGTGGGGTCAGTCAGCTCTCCCCTGGGTCAGTTTCAGACACACAGTGGGGTCAGTCTGCTATCCCCTGGGTCTGTGACAAGACACAGTGGGGTCAGTCTGCTCTCCCCTTTGTCAGTGACAGAGACACAGTGGGGTCAGTCTGCTCTCCCCTGGGTCAGTGACAGATACACAGTGGGGTCAGTCTGCTCCCCGTACATCAGTGCCAGAGACATAGTGGGGTCAGTCTGCTCTCCCCTCGGTCAGTGACCCAGACACTGTAGGGTCAGTCTGCTCTCCCCTGGGTCAGTGACCCAGACACAGTGGGGTCAGTCTGCTCTCCCCTGGGTCAGTGACAGACACACAGTGGGGTCAGTCTGCTCTCCACTGGGTCAGTGACAGATACACAGTGGGGTCAGTCTGCTCTCCCCTGGGTCAGTGACAGATACACAGTGGGCTCAGTCTGCTCTCCCCTGGGTCAGTGACAGAGACACAGTGGGGTCAGTCTGCTCTCCCCTGGGTCAGTGTCAGACACACAGTGGGGTCAGTCAGCTCTCCCCTGGGTCAGTTTCAGACACACAGTGGGGTCAGTCTGCTCTCCCCTGGGTCTGTGACAAGACACAGTGGGGTCAGTCTGCTCTCCCCTGGGTCAGTGACAGATACACAGTGGGGTCAGTCTGCTCTCCCTCTACATCCGTGACAGAGACATAATGGGGTCAGTCTGCTCTCCCCTGGGTCAGTGACCCAGACACAGTGGGGTAAGTCTGCTCTCCCCTGGATCAGTGACCCAGACACAGTGGGGTCAGTCTGCTCTCCCCAGGGTCAGTGACAGAGACACAGTGGGGTCAGTCTGCTCTACCCTGGGTTAGTGACAGACACACAGTGGGGTCAGTCTGCTCTCCCCTGGGTCAGTGACAGACACACAGTGGGGTCAGTCAGCTCTCCCCTGGGTCAGTGACAGACACACAGTGGGGTCAGTCTGCTCTCCCCAGGGTCAGTGACAGACACACTGTGGGGTCAGTCTGCTCTCCCCTGGGTCAGTGACAGAGACACAGTGGGGTCAGTCTGCTCTCCCCTGGGTCAGTGACAGATACACAGTGGGGTCAGTCTGCTCTCCCCTGGGTCAGTGACAGATACACAGTGGGGTCAGTCTGCTCTCCCCTGGGTCAGTGACAGAGACACACTGGGGTCAGTCTGCTCTCCCCTGGGTCAGTGACAGATACACAGTGGGGTCAGTCTGCTCCCCGTACATCAGTGACAGAGACATTGTGGGGTCAGTCTGCTATCCCCTGGGTCAGTGACCCAGACACTGTAGGGTCAGTCTGCTCTCCCCTCGGTCACTGACCCAGACACAGTGGGGTCAGTCTGCTCTCCCCTGGGTCAGTGACAAGACACAGTGGGGTCAGTCTGCTCTCCCCTGGGTCAGTGACAGAGACACAGTGGCGTCAGTCTGCTCTCCCATGGGTCAGTGACAGAGACACAGTGGGGTCAGTCTGCTCTCCACCGAGTCAGAGACCCAGACATAGTGGGGTCAGTGTGCACTCCCCTTGGTCAGTGATAGAGACACAGTGGGGTCAGTCTGCTCTCCCCTGGGTCAGTGATAGAGACACAGTGGGGTCAGTCTGCTCTCCCCTGGGTCAGTGACCCAGACACAGTAGGGTCATTCTGCTCTCCCCTGGGTCAGTGACCCAGACACACAGTGAGGTCAGTCTGCTCTCCCCTGGGTCAGTGACAGAGACACAGTGGAGTCTTCTCTCCCCTGGGTCAGTGACAGAGACACAGTGGGGTCAGTCTGCTCTCCCGTGGGTCAGTGACAGATACACAGTGGGGTCAGTCTGCTCTCCCCTGGGTCAGTGACCCAGACACAGTGCGGTCAGTCTGCTCTCCCCTGGGTCAGTGACAGACACACAGTGGGGTCAGTCTGCTCTCCCCTGGGTCAGTGACAGAGACACAGTGGGGTCTTCTCTCCACTGGGTCAGTGACAGAGACACAGTGGGGTCAGTCTGCTCTCCCCTGGGTCAGTGACGGAGACACAGTGGGGTCAGTCTGCTCTCCTCTTGGTCAGTGACAGACAAACAGTGGGGTCAGTCTGGTCTCCCCTGGGTCAGTGACAGAGAAACAGTGGGGTCAGTCTGCTCTCCCCTGGGTCAGTGACCGAGACACAGTGGGGTCAGTCTGCTCTCCCCTGGGTCAGTGACCCAGACACAGTGGGGTCAGTCTGCTCTCCCCTGGCTCAGTGACCCAGACACAGTGGGGTCAGTCTGCTCTCCCCTGGGTCAGTGACAGAGACACAGTGGGGTCAGTCTGCTCTCCCCTGGGTTAGTGACAGACACACAGTGGGGTCATTCTGCTCTCCCCTGGGTCAGTGACATACACACACTGGGGTCAGTCTGCTCGCCCCTGGGTCAGTTTCAGACACACTGTGGGGTCAGTCTGCTCTCCCCTGGGTCAGTGACAGACACACTGTGGGGTCAGTCTGCTCTACCCTGGGTCAGTGACAGACACACAGTGGTGTCAGTCTGCTCTCCCCAGGGTCAGTGACAGAGAAACAGTGGGGTCAGTCTGCTCTCCCCTGGGTCAGTGACAGACACACAGTGGGGTCAGTCTGCTCACCCCTGGGTCAGTGACAGAGACACAGCGGGGTCTGTCTGCTCTCCCTCTACATCCGTGACAGAGACATAGTGGGGTCAGTCTGCTCTCCCCTGGGTCAGTGACAGAGACACAGTGGAGTCTTCTCTCCCCTGGGTCAGTGACAGAGACACAGTGGGGTCAGTCTGCTCTCCCGTGGGTCAGTGACAGATACACAGTGGGGTCAGTCTGCTCTCCCCTGGGTCAGTGACCCAGACACAGTGGTGTCAGTCTGCTCTCCCCTGGGTCAGTGACAGACACACAGTGGGGTCAGTCTGCTCTCCCCTGGGTCAGTGACAGAGACACAGTGGGGTCTTCTCTCCCCTGGGTCAGTGACAGAGACACAGTGGGGTCAGTCTGCTCTCCCCTGGGTCAGTGACGGAGACACAGTGGGGTCAGTCTGCTCTCCTCTTGGTCAGTGACAGACAAACAGTGGGGTCAGTCTGGTCTCCCCTGGGTCAGTGACAGAGAAACAGTGGGGTCAGTCGGCTCTCCCCTGGGTCAGTGACAGATACACAGTGGGGTCAGTCTGCTCTCCCCTGGGTCAGTGACCGAGACACAGTGGGGTCAGTCTGCTCTCCCCTGGGTCAGTGACCCAAACACAGTGGGGTCAGTCTGCTCTCCCCTGGGTCAGTGACCCAGACACAGTGGGGTCAGTCTGCTCTCCCCTGGGTCAGTGACAGAGACACAGTGGGGTCAGTCTGCTCTCCCCTGGGTTAGTGACAGACACACAGTGGGGTCATTCTGCTCTCCCCTGGGTCAGTGACATACACACACTGGGGTCAGTCTGCTCGCCCCTGGGTCAGTTTCAGACACACTGTGGGGTCAGTCTGCTCTCCCCTGGGTCAGTGACAGACACACTGTGGGGTCAGTCTGCTCTACCCTGGGTCAGTGACAGACACACAGTGGTGTCAGTCTGCTCTCCCCAGGGTCAGTGACAGAGAAACAGTGGGGTCAGTCTGCTCTCCCCTGGGTCAGTGACAGACACACAGTGGGGTCAGTCTGCTCACCCCTGGGTCAGTGACAGAGACACAGCGGGGTCTGTCTGCTCTCCCTCTACATCCGTGACAGAGACATAGTGGGGTCAGTCTGCTCTCCCCTGGGTCAGTGACCCAGACACAGTGGGGTCAGTCTGCTCTCTCCTGGATCAGTGACCCAGACACAGTGGGGTCAGTCTGCTCTCCCCAGGGTCAGTGACAGAGACACAGTGGGGTCAGTCTGCTCTCCCCTGGGTTAGTGACAGACACACAGTGGGGTCATTCTGCTCTCCCCTGGGTCAGTGACATACACACACTGGGGTCAGTCTGCTCGCCCCTGGGTCAGTTTCAGACACACTGTGGGGTCAGTCTGCTCTCCCCTGGGTCAGTGACAGACACACTGTGGGGTCAGTCTGCTCTACCCTGGGTCAGTGACAGACACACAGTGGTGTCAGTCTGCTCTCCCCAGGGTCAGTGACAGAGAAACAGTGGGGTCAGTCTGCTCTCCCCTGGGTCAGTGACAGACACACAGTGGGGTCAGTCTGCTCACCCCTGGGTCAGTGACAGAGACACAGCGGGGTCTGTCTGCTCTCCCTCTACATCCGTGACAGAGACATAGTGGGGTCAGTCTGCTCTCCCCTGGGTCAGTGACAGAGACACAGTGGAGTCTTCTCTCCCCTGGGTCAGTGACAGAGACACAGTGGGGTCAGTCTGCTCTCCCGTGGGTCAGTGACAGATACACAGTGGGGTCAGTCTGCTCTCCCCTGGGTCAGTGACCCAGACACAGTGGTGTCAGTCTGCTCTCCCCTGGGTCAGTGACAGACACACAGTGGGGTCAGTCTGCTCTCCCCTGGGTCAGTGACAGAGACACAGTGGGGTCTTCTCTCCCCTGGGTCAGTGACAGAGACACAGTGGGGTCAGTCTCCTCTCCCCTGGGTCAGTGACGGAGACACAGTGGGGTCAGTCTGCTCTCCTCTTGGTCAGTGACAGACAAACAGTGGGGTCAGTCTGGTCTCCCCTGGGTCAGTGACAGAGAAACAGTGGGGTCAGTCGGCTCTCCCCTGGGTCAGTGACAGATACACAGTGGGGTCAGTCTGCTCTCCCCTGGGTCAGTGACCGAGACACAGTGGGGTCAGTCTGCTCTCCCCTGGGTCAGTAACCCAAACACAGTGGGGTCAGTCTGCTCTCCCCTGGGTCAGTGACCCAGACACAGTGGGGTCAGTCTGCTCTCCCCTGGGTCAGTGACAGAGACACAGTGGGGTCAGTCTGCTCTCCCCTGGGTTAGTGACAGACACACAGTGGGGTCATTCTGCTCTCCCCTGGGTCAGTGACATACACACACTGGGGTCAGTCTGCTCGCCCCTGGGTCAGTTTCAGACACACTGTGGGGTCAGTCTGCTCTCCCCTGGGTCAGTGACAGACACACTGTGGGGTCAGTCTGCTCTACCCTGGGTCAGTGACAGACACACAGTGGTGTCAGTCTGCTCTCCCCAGGGTCAGTGACAGAGAAACAGTGGGGTCAGTCTGCTCTCCCCTGGGTCAGTGACAGACACACAGTGGGGTCAGTCTGCTCACCCCTGGGTCAGTGACAGAGACACAGCGGGGTCTGTCTGCTCTCCCTCTACATCCGTGACAGAGACATAGTGGGGTCAGTCTGCTCTCCCCTGGGTCAGTGACCCAGACACAGTGGGGTCAGTCTGCTCTCTCCTGGATCAGTGACCCAGACACAGTGGGGTCAGTCTGCTCTCCCCAGGGTCAGTGACAGAGACACAGTGGGGTCAGTCTGCTCTCCCCTGGGTTAGTGACAGACACACAGTGGTGTCAGTCTGCTCTCCCCTGGGTCAGTGACAGACACACAGTGGGGTCAGTCAGCTCTCCCCTGGGTCAGTGACAGAGACACAGTGGGGTCAGTCTGCTCTCCCCAGGGTCAGTGACAGACACACAGTGGGGTCAGTCTGCTCTCCCCTGGGTCAGTGACAGAGACACAGTGGGGTCAGTCTGCTCTCCCCTGGGTCAGTGACAGATACACAGTGGGGTCAGTCTGCTCTCCCCTGGGTCAGTGACAGATACACAGTGGGGTCAGTTTGCTCTCCCCTGGGTCAGTGACAAAGACACAGTGGGGTCAGTCTGCTCTCCCCTGGGTCAGTGTCAGACACACAGTGGGGTCAGTCAGCTCTCCCCTGGGTCAGTTTCAGACACACAGTGGGGTCAGTCTGCTCTCCCCTGGGTCTGTGACAAGATACAGTGGGGTCAGTCTGCTCTCCCCTTTGTCAGTGACAGAGACACAGTGGGGTCAGTCTGCTCTCCCCTGGGTCAGTGACAGATACACAGTGGGGTCAGTCTGCTCCCCGTACATCAGTGACAGAGACATAGTGGGGTCAGTCTGCTCTCCCCTCGGTCAGTGACCCACACACTGTAGGGTCAGTCTGCTCTCCCCTGGGTCAGTTTCAGACACACAGTGGGGTCAGTCTGCTCCCCGTAAATCAGTGACAGAGACATAGTGGGGTCAGTCTGCTCTCCCCTCAGTCAGTGACAGAGACACAGTGGCATCAGTCTGCTCTCCCATGGGTCAGTGACAGAGACACAGTGGGGTCAGTCTGCTCTCCACCGAGTCAGAGACCCAGACATAGTGGGGTCAGTGTGCACTCCCCTTGGTCAGTGATAGAGACACAGTGGGGTCAGTCTGCTCTCCCCTGGGTCAGTGATAGAGACACAGTGGGGTCAGTCTGCTCTCCCCTGGGTCAGTGACCCAGACACAGTAGGGTCATTCTGCTCTCCCCTGGGTCAGTGACCCAGACACACAGTGAGGTCAGTCTGCTCTCCCCTGAGTCAGTGACAGAGACACAGTGGAGTCTTCTCTCCCCTGGGTCAGTGACAGAGACACAGTGGGGTCAGTCTGCTCTCCCGTGGGTCAGTGACAGATACACAGTGGGGTCAGTCTGCTCTCCCCTGGGTCAGTGACCCAGACACAGTGCGGTCAGTCTGCTCTCCCCTGGGTCAGTGACAGAGACACTGTGGGGTCAGTCTGCTCTCCCCTGGGTCAGTGACAGAGACACAGTGGGGTCTTCTCTCCCCTGGGTCAGTGACAGAGACACAGTGGGGTCAGTCTGCTCTCCCGTGGGTCAGTGACAGATACACAGTGGGGTCAGTCTGCTCTCCCCTGGGTCAGTGACCCAGACACAGTGCGGTCAGTCTGCTCTCCCCTGGGTCAGTGACAGAGACACAGTGGGGTCAGTCTGCTCTCCCCTGGGTCAGTGACGGAGACACAGTGGGGTCAGTCTGCTCTCCTCTTGGTCAGTGACAGACAAACAGTGGGGTCAGTCTGCTCTCCCCTGGGTCAGTGACCCAGACACAGTAGGGTCATTCTGCTCTCCCCTGGGTCAGTGACCCAGACACACAGTGAGGTCAGTCTGCTCTCCCCTGAGTCAGTGACAGAGACACAGTGGAGTCTTCTCTCCCCTGGGTCAGTGACAGAGACACAGTGGGGTCAGTCTGCTCTCCCGTGGGTCAGTGACAGATACACAGTGGGGTCAGTCTGCTCTCCCCTGGGTCAGTGACCCAGACACAGTGCGGTCAGTCTGCTCTCCCCTGGGTCAGTGACAGAGACACAGTGGGGTCAGTCTGCTCTCCCCTGGGTCAGTGACGGAGACACAGTGGGGTCAGTCTGCTCTCCTCTTGGTCAGTGACAGACAAACAGTGGGGTCAGTCTGGTCTCCCCTGGGTCAGTGACAGAGAAACAGTGGGGTCTGTCGGCTCTCCCCTGGGTCAGTGACAGATACACAGTGGGGTCAGTCTGCTCTCCCCTGGGTCAGTGACGGAGACACAGTGGGGTCAGTCTGCTCTCCCCTGGGTCAGTGACCCAGACACAGTGGGGTCAGTCTGCTCTCCCCTGGCTCAGTGACCCAGACACAGTGGGGTCAGTCTGCTCTCCCCTGGGTCAGTGACAGAGACACAGTGGGGTCAGTCTGCTCTCCCCTGGGTTAGTGACAGACACACTGTGGGGTCATTCTGCTCTCCCCTGGGTCAGTGACATACACACACTGGGGTCAGTCTGCTCGCCCCTGGGTCAGTTTCAGACACACTGTGGGGTCAGTCTGCTCTCCCCTGGGTCAGTGACAGACACACTGTGGGGTCAGTCTGCTCTACCCTGGGTCAGTGACAGACACACAGTGGTGTCAGTCTGCTCTCCCCAGGGTCAGTGACAGAGAAACAGTGGGGTCAGTCTGCTCTCCCCTGGGTCAGTGACAGAGACACAGTGGGGTCAGTCTGCTCTCCCCTGGGTCAGTGACCCAGACACAGTAGGGTCATTCTGCTGTCCCCTGGGTCAGTGACCCAGACACACAGTGGGGTCAGTCTGCTCTCCCCTGGGTCAGTGACAGAGACACAGTGGAGTCTTCTCTCCCCTGGGTCAGTGACAGAGACACAGTGGGGTCAGTCTGCTCTCCCGTGGGTCAGTGACAGATACACAGTGGGGTCAGTCTGCTCTCCCCTGGGTCAGTGACCCAGACACAGTGCGGTCAGTCTGGTCTCCCCTGGGTCAGTGACAGACACACAGTGGGGTCAGTCTGCTCTCCCCTGGGTCAGTGACAGAGACACAGTGGGGTCTTCTCTCCCCTGGGTCAGTGACAGACACACAGTGGGGTCAGTCTGCTCTCCCCTGGGTCAGTGACGGAGACACAGTGGGGTCAGTCTGCTCTCCTCTTGGTCAGTGACAGACAAACAGTGGGGTCAGTCTGGTCTCCCCTGGGTCAGTGACAGAGAAACAGTGGGGTCAGTCGGCTCTCCCCTGGGTCAGTGACAGATACACAGTGGGGTCAGTCTGCTCTCCCCTGGGTCAGTGACCGAGACACAGTGGGGTCAGTCTGCTCTCCCCTGGGTCAGTGACCCAAACACAGTGGGGTCAGTCTGCTCTCCCCTAGGTCAGTGACCCAGACACAGTGGGGTCAGTCTGCTCTCCCCTGGGTCAGTGACAGAGACACAGTGGGGTCAGTCTGCTCTCCCCTGGGTTAGTGACAGACACACAGTGGGGTCATTCTGCTCTCCCCTGGGTCAGTGACATACACACACTGGGGTCAGTCTGCTCGCCCCTGGGTCAGTTTCAGACACACTGTGGGGTCAGTCTGCTCTCCCCTGGGTCAGTGACAGACACACTGTGGGGTCAGTCTGCTCTACCCTGGGTCAGTGACAGACACACAGTGGTGTCTGTCTGCTCTCCCCAGGGTCAGTGACAGAGAAACAGTGGGGTCAGTCTGCTCTCCCCTGGGTCAGTGACAGAGACACAGTGGGGTCAGTCTGCTCACCCCTGGGTCAGTGACAGAGACACAGCGGGGTCTGTCTGCTCTCCCTCTACATCCGTGACAGAGACATAGTGGGGTCAGTCTGCTCTCCCCTGGGTCAGTGACCCAGACACAGTGGGGTCAGTCTGCTCTCTCCTGGATCAGGGACCCAGACACAGTGGGGTCAGTCTGCTCTCCCCAGGGTCAGTGACAGAGACACAGTGGGGTCAGTCTGCTCTCCCCTGGGTTAGTGACAGACACACAGTGGTGTCAGTCTGCTCTCCCCTGGGTCAGTGACAGACACATAGTGGGGTCAGTCAGCTCTCCCCTGGGTCAGTGACAGAGACACAGTGGGGTCAGTCTGCTCTCCCCAGGGTCAGTGACAGACACACAGTGGGGTCAGTCTGCTCTCCCCTGGGTCAGTGACAGAGACACAGTGGGGTCAGTCTGCTCTCCCCTGGGTCAGTGACAGATACACAGTGGGGTCAGTCTGCTCTCCCCTGGGTCTGTGACAAGATACAGTGGGGTCAGTCTGCTCTCCCCTTTGTCAGTGACAGAGACACAGTGGGGTCAGTCTGCTCTCCCCTGGGTCAGTGACAGATACACAGTGGGGTCAGTCTGCTCCCCGTACATCAGTGACAGAGACATAGTGGGGTCAGTCTTCTCTCCCCTCGGTCAGTGACCCAGACACTGTAGGGTCAGTCTGCTCTCCCCTGGGTCAGTTTCAGACACACAGTGGGGTCAGTCTGCTCTCCCCTGGGTCTGTGACAAGACACAGTGGGGTCAGTCTGCTCTCTCCTTTGTCAGTGACAGAGACACAGTGGGGTCAGTCTGCTCTCCGCTGGGTCAGTGACAGATACACAGTGGGGTCAGTCTGCTCCCCGTACATCAGTGACAGAGACATAGTGGGGTCAGTCTGCTCTCCCCTCGGTCAGTGACCCAGACACTGTAGGGTCAGTCTGCTCTCCCCTGGGTCAGTGACCCAGACACAGTGGGGTCAGTCTGCTCTCCCCTGGGTCAGTGACAGACACACAGTGGGGTCAGTCTGCTCTCCCCTGGGTCAGTGACAGATACACAGTGGGGTCAGTCTGCTCTCCCCTGGGTCAGTGACAGAGACACAGTGGGGTCAGTCTGCTCTCCCCTGGGTCAGTGTCAGACACACAGTGGGGTCAGTCAGCTCTCCCCTGGGTCAGTTTCAGACACACAGTGGGGTCAGTCTGCTCTCCCCTGGGTCTGTGACAAGACACAGTGGGGTCAGTCTGCTCTCCACTTTGTCAGTGACAGAGACACAGTGGGGTCAGTCTGCTCTCCCCTGGGTCAGTGACAGATACACAGTGGGGTCAGTCTGCTCCCCGTAAATCAGTGACAGAGACATAGTGGGATCAGTCTGCTCTCCCCTCAGTCAGTGACCCAGACACTGTAGGGTCAGTCTGCTCTCCCCTGGGTCAGTGACCCAGACACAGTGGGGTCAGTCTGCTCTCCCCTGGGTCAGTGACAGACACACAGTGGGGTCAGTCTGCTCTCCCCTGAGTCAGTGACAGATACACAGTGGGGTCAGTCTGCTCTCCCCTGGGTCAGTGACAGATACACAGTGGGGTCAGTCTGCTCTCCCCTGGATCAGTGACAGATACACTGTGGGGTCAGTCTGCTCTACCCTGGGTCAGTGACAGACACACAGTGGTGTCAGTCTGCTCTCCCCAGGGTCAGTGACAGAGAAACAGTGGGGTCAGTCTGCTCTCCCCTGGGTCAGTGACAGAGACACAGTGGGGTCAGTCTGCTCACCCCTGGGTCAGTGACAGAGACACAGCGGGGTCAGTCTGCTCTCCCTCTACATCCGTGACAGAGACATAGTGGGGTCAGTCTGCTCTCCCCTGGGTCAGTGACCCAGACACAGTGGGGTCAGTCTGCTCTCCCCTGGATCAGTGACCCAGACACAGTGGGGTCAGTCTGCTCTCCCCTTTGTCAGTGACAGAGACACAGTGGGGTCAGTGTGCTCTCCCCTGTGTTAGTGACAGACACACAGTGGGGTCAGTCTGCTCTCCCCTGGGTCAGTGACAGACACACAGTGGGGTCAGTCAGCTCTCCCCTGGGTCAGTGACAGACACACAGTGGGGTCAGTCTGCTCTCCCCAGGGTCAGTGACCGACACCCAGTGGGGTCAGTCTGCTCTCCCCTGGGTCAGTGACAGAGACACAGTGGGGTCAGTCTGCTCTCCCCTGGGTCAGTGACAGATACACAGTGGGGTCAGTCTGCTCTCCCCTGGGTCAGTGACAGATACACAGTGGGGTCAGTTTGCTCTCCCCTGGGTCAGTGACAAAGACACAGTGGGGTCAGTCTGCTCTCCCCTTGGTCAGTGTCAGACACACAGTGGGGTCAGTCAGCTCTCCCCAGCGTCAGTTTCAGACACACAGTGGGGTCAGTCTGCTCTCCCCTGGGTCTGTGACAAGACACAGTGGGGTCAGTCTGCTCTCCCCTTTGTCAGTGACAGAGACACAGTGGGGTCAGTCTGCTCTCCCCTGGGTCAGTGACAGATACACAGTGGGGTCAGTCTGCTCCCCGTACATCAGTGAAAGAGACATAGTGGGGTCAGTCTGCTCTCCCCTCGGTCAGTGACCCAGACACTGTAGGGTCAGTCTGCTCTCCCCTGGGTCAGTGACCCAGACACAGTGGGGTCAGTCTGCTCTCCCCTGGGTCAGTGACAGACACACAGTGGGGTCTGCTCTCCCCTGGGTCAGTGACAGATACACAGTGGGGTCAGTCTGCTCTCCCCTGGGTCAGTGACAGATACACAGTGGGGTCAGTCTGCTCTCCCCTGGGTCAGTGACAGAGACACAGGGGGGTCAGTCTGCTCTCCCCTGGGTCAGTGACAGAGACACAGTGGGGTCAGTCTGCTCTCCCCTGGGTCAGTGTCAGACACACAGTGGGGTCAGTCAGCTCTCCCCTGGGTCAGTTTCAGACACACAGTGGGGTCAGTCTGCTCTCCCCTGGGTCTGTGACAAGACACAGTGGGGTCAGTCTGCTCTCTCCTTTGTCAGTGACAGAGACACAGTGGGGTCAGTCTGCTCTCCCCTGGGTCAGTGACAGATACACAGTGGGGTCAGTCTGCTCCCCGTACATCAGTGACAGAGACATAGTGGGGTCAGTCTGCTCTCCCCTGGGTCAGTGACCCAGACACTGTAGGGTCAGTCTGCTCTCCCCTGGGTCAGTGACCCAGACACAGTGGGGTCAGTCTGCTCTCCCCTGGGTCAGTGACAGACACACAGTGGGGTCAGTCTGCTCTCCCCTGGGTCAGTGACAGATACACAGTGGGGTCAGTCTGCTCTCCCCTGGGTCAGTGACAGAGACACAGTGGGGTCAGTCTGCTCTCCCCTGGGTCAGTGTCAGACACACAGTGGGGTCAGTCAGCTCTCCCCTGGGTCAGTTTCAGACACACAGTGGGGTCAGTCTGCTCTCCCCTGGGTCTGTGACAAGACACAGTGGGGTCAGTCTGCTCTCCCCTTTGTCAGTGACAGAGACACAGTGGGGTCAGTCTGCTCTCCCCTGGGTCAGTGACAGATTCACAGTGGGGTCAGTCTGCTCCCCGTACATCAGTGACAGAGACATAGTGGGGTCAGTCTGCTCTCCCCTCGGTCAGTGACCCAGACACTGTAGGGTCAGTCTGCTCTCCCCTGGGTCAGTGACCCAGACACAGTGGGGTCAGTCTGCTCTCCCCTGGGTCAGTGACAGACACACAGTGGGGTCAGTCTGCTCTCCCCTGGGTCAGTGACAGATACACAGTGGGGTCAGTCTGCTCTCCCCTGGGTCAGTGACAGATACACAGTGGGGTCAGTCTGCTCTCCCCTGGGTCAGTGACAGAGACACAGTGGGGTCAGTCTGCTCTCCCCTGGGTCAGTGACAGACACACAGTGGGGTCAGTCAGCTCTCCCCTGGGTCAGTTTCAGACACACAGTGGGGTCAGTCTGCTCTCCCCTGGGTCTGTGACAAGACACAGTGGGGTCAGTCTGCTCTCCCCTTGGTCAGTGACAGAGACACAGTGGGGTCAGTCTGCTCTCCCCTGGGTCAGTGACAGATACACAGTGGGGTCAGTCTGCTCCCCGTACATCAGTGCCAGAGACATAGTGGGGTCAGTCTGCTCTCCCCTCGGTCAGTGACCCAGACACTGTAGGGTCAGTCTGCTCTCCCCTGGGTCAGTGACCCAGACACAGTGGGGTCAGTCTGCTCTCCCCTGGGTCAGTGACAGACACACAGTGGGGTCAGTCTGCTCTCCCCTGGGTCAGTGACAGATACACAGTGGGGTCAGTCTGCTCTCCCCTGGGTCAGTGACAGATACACAGTGGGGTCAGTCTGCTCTCCCCTGGGTCAGTGACAGAGACACAGTGGGGTCAGTCTGCTCTTCCCTGGGTCAGTGTCAGACACACAGTGGGGTCAGTCAGCTCTCCCCTGGGTC
Organism: Chiloscyllium punctatum; assembly: GCF_047496795.1. Classification (NCBI taxonomy): domain Eukaryota; kingdom Metazoa; phylum Chordata; class Chondrichthyes; order Orectolobiformes; family Hemiscylliidae; genus Chiloscyllium; species Chiloscyllium punctatum. Next base: position 36,934,593 of record NC_092757.1, on the reverse strand, counting down.
AGTTTCAGACACACAGTGGGGTCAGTCTGCTCTCCCCTGGGTCTGTGACAAGACACAGTGGGGTCAGTCTGCTCTCTCCTTTGTCAGTGACAGAGACACAGTGGGGTCAGTCTGCTCTCCACTGGGTCAGTGACAGATACACAGTGGGGTCAGTCTGCTCCCCGTACATCAGTGACAGAGACATAGTGGGGTCAGTCTGCTCTCCCCTCGGTCAGTGACCCAGACACTGTAGGGTCAGTCTGCTCTCCCCCGGGTCAGTGACCCAGACACAGTGGGGTCAGTCTGCTCTCCCCTGGGTCAGTGACAGACACACAGTGGGGTCAGTCTGCTCTCCCCTGGGTCAGTGACAGATACACAGTGGGGTCAGTCTGCTCTCCCCTGGGTCAGTGACAGATACACAGTGGGGTCAGTCTGCTCTCCCCTGGGTCAGTGACAGAGACACAGTGGGGTCAGTCTGCTCTCCCCTGGGTCAGTGTCAGACACACAGTGGGGTCAGTCAGCTCTCCCCTGGGTCAGTTTCAGACACACAGTGGGGTCAGTCTGCTCTCCCCTGGGTCTGTGACAAGACACAGTGGGGTCAGTCTGCTCCCCCCTGGGTCAGTGACAGATACACAGTGGGGTCACTCTGCTCCCCGTACATCAGTGACAGAGACATAGTGGGGTCAGTCTGCTCTCCCCTCGGTCAGTGACCCAGACACTGTAGGGTCAGTCTGCTCTCCCCTGGGTCAGTGACCCAGACACAGTGGGGTCAGTCTGCTCTCCCCTGGGTCAGTGACAGACATACAGTGGGGTCAGTCTGCTCTCCCCTGGGTCAGTGACAGATACACAGTGGGGTCAGTCTGCTCTCCCCTGGGTCAGTGACAGATACACAGTGGGGTCAGTCTGCTCTCCCCTGGGTCAGTGACAGATACACAGTGGGGTCAGTCTGCTCTCCCCTGGGTCAGTGACAGAGACACAGTGGGGTCAGTCTGCTCTCCCCTGGGTCAGTGTCAGACACACAGTGGGGTCAGTCAGCTCTCCCCTTGGTCAGTTTCAGACACACAGTGGGGTCAGTCTGCTCTCCCCTTGGTCTGTGACAAGACACAGTGGGGTCAGTCTGCTCTCCCCTTGGTCAGTGACAGAGACACAGTGGGGTCAGTCTGCTCTCCCCTGGGTCAGTGACAGATACACAGTGGGGTCAGTCTGCTCCCCGTACATCAGTGCCAGAGACATAGTGGGGTCAGTCTGCTCTCCCCTCGGTCAGTGACCCAGACACTGTAGGGTCAGTCTGCTCTCCCCTGGGTCAGTGACCCAGACACAGTGGGGTCAGTCTGCGCTCCCCTGGGTCAGTGACAGACACACAGTGGGGTCAGTCTGCTCTCCCCTGTGTCAGTGACAGATACACAGTGGGGTCAGTCTGCTCTCCCCTGGGTCAGTGACAGAGACAAACTGGGGACAATTTGCTCTCCCCTGGGTCAGTGACAGAGACACAGTGGGGTCAGTATGCTCTCCCCTGGGTCAGTGACAGAGACACAGTGGGATTCAGTCTATCTCCGCTGGGTCAGTGACAGAGACACAGCGGGGTCAGTCTGCTCTACCCTGGGTCAGTGATAGAGACACAGTGGGGTCAGTCTGCTCTCCCCTGGGTCAGTGACAGAGACACGCGGGGGTGAGTCTGCTCTCCCCTGGGTCAGTGACACAGACACAGTGGGGTCAGTCTGCTCTCCCTGGGTCAGTGACACAGACACAGTGGTGTCAATCTGCTCTCCCCTGGGTTAGTGACAAGACACAGTGGGGTCAGTCTGCTCTCCCCTGGGTCAGTGACCCAGACACTGTAGGGTAAGTCTGCTCTCCCCTGGGTCACTGACCCAGACACAGTGGGGTCAGTCTGCTCTCCCCTGGGTCAGTGACAAGACACAGTGGGGTCAGTCTGCTCTCCCCTGGGTCAGTGACAGAGACACAGTGGCGTCAGTCTGCTCTCCCCTGGGTCAGTTTCAGACACACTGTGGGGTCAGTCTGCTCTCCCCTGGGTCAGAGACAGACACACAGTGGTGTCAGTCTGCTCTCCCCTGGGTCAGTGACAGAGAAACAGTGGGGTCAGTCTGCTCTCCCCTGGGTCAGTGACAGAGACACAGTGGGGTCAGTCTGCTCTCCCCTGGGTCAGTGACAGACACACAGTGGGGTCAGTCTGCTCTCCCCTGGGTCAGTGACAGATACACAGTGGGGTCAGTCTGCTCTCCCTCTACATCCGTGACAGAGACATAGTGGGGTCAGTCTGCTCTCCCCTGGGTCAGTGACCCAGACATAGTGGGGTCAGTCTGCTCTCCCCTGGGTCAGTGACAGACACACAGTGGGGTCAGTCTGCTCTCCCCTGGGTCAGTGACAGATACACAGTGGGGTCAGTCTGCTCTCCCCTGGGTCAGTGACAGATACACAGTGGGGTCAGTCTGCTCTCCCCTGGGTCAGTGACAGAGACACAGTGGGGTCAGTCTGCTCTCCCCTGGGTCAGTGTCAGACACACAGTGGGGTCAGTCAGCTCTCCCCTGGGTCAGTTTCAGACACACAGTGGGGTCAGTCTGCTCTCCCCTGGGTCTGTGACAAGACACAGTGGGGTCAGTCTGCTCTCTCCTTTGTCAGTGACAGAGACACAGTGGGGTCAGTCTGCTCTCCCCTGGGTCAGTGACAGATACACAGTGGGGTCAGTCTGCTCCCCGTACATCAGTGACAGAGACATAGTGGGGTCAGTCTGCTCTCCCCTCGGTCAGTGACCCAGACACTGTAGGGTCAGTCTGCTCTCCCCTGGGTCAGTGACCCAGACACAGTGGGGTCAGTCTGCTCTCCCCTGGGTCAGTGACCCAGACACAGTGGGGTCAGTCTGCTCTCCCCTGGGTCAGTGACAGACACACAGTGGGGTCAGTCTGCTCTCCCCTGGGTCAGTGACAGATACACAGTGGGGTCAGTCTGCTCTCCCCTGGGTCAGTGACAGATACACAGTGGGGTCAGTCTGCTCTCCCCTGGGTCAGTGACAGATACACAGTGGGGTCAGTCTGCTCTCCCCTGGGTCAGTGACCCAGACACAGTGGGGTCAGTCTGCTCTCCCCTGGGTCAGTGTCAGAAACACAGTGGGGTCAGTCAGCTCTCCCCTGGGTCAGTTTCAGACGCACAGTGGGGTCAGTCTGCTCTCCCCTGGGTCTGTGACAAGACACAGTGGGGTCAGTCTGCTCTCTCCTTTGTCAGTGACAGAGACACAGTGGGATCAGTCTGCTCTCCCCTGGGTCAGTGACAGATACACAGTGGGGTCAGTCTGCTCCCCGTACATCAGTGACAGAGAAACAGTGGGGTCAGTCTGCTCTCCCCTGGGTCAGTGACAGAGACACAGTGGGGTCAGTCTGCTCACCCCTGGGTCAGTGACAGAGACACAGTGGGGTCAGTCTGCTCTCTCCTGGGTCAGTGACAGACACACAGTGGGGTCAGTCTGCTCTCCCCTGGGTCAGTGACAGATACACAGTGGGGTCAGTCTGCTCTCCCTCTACATCCGTGACAGAGACATAGTGGGGTCAGTCTGCTCTCCCCTGGGTCAGTGACCCAGACACAGTGGGGTCAGTCTGCTCTCCCCTGGATCAGTGACCCAGACACAGTGGGGTCAGTCTGCTCTCCCCAGGGTCAGTGACAGAGACACAGTGGGGTCAGTCTGCTCTCCCCTGGGTTAGTGACAGACACACAGTGGGGTCAGTCTGCTCTCCCCTGGGTCAGTGACAGACACACAGTGGGGTCAGTCTGCTCTCCCCTGGGTCAGTGACAGATACACAGTGGGGTCAGTCTGCTCCCCGTACATCAGTGACAGGGACATAGTGGGGTCAGTCTGCTCTCCCCTCGGTCAGTGACCCAGACACTGTAGGGTCAGTCTGCTCTCCCCTGGGTCAGTGACCCAGACACAGTGGGGTCAGTCTGCTCTCCCCTGGGTCAGTGACAGACACACAGTGGGGTCAGTCTGCTCTCCCCTGGGTCAGTGACAGATACACAGTGGGGTCAGTCTGCTCTCCCCTGGGTCAGTGACAGATACACAGTGGGGTCAGTCTGCTCTCCCCTGGGTCAGTGACAGAGACACAGTGGGGTCAGTCTGCTCTCCCCTGGGTCAGTGTCAGACACACAGTGGGGTCAGTCAGCTCTCCCCTGTGTCAGTGACAGATACACAGTGGGGTCAGTCTGCTCTCCCCTGGGTCAGTGACAAAGACAAACTGGGGTCAATTTTCTCTCCCCTGGGTCAGTGACAGAGACACAGTGGGGTCAGTCTGCTCTCCCCTGGGTCAGTGACAGAGACACAGTGGGATTCAGTCTATCTCCGCTGGGTCAGTGTCAGAGACACAGCGGGGTCAGTCTGCTCTCCCCTGGGTCAGTGATAGAGACATAGTGGGGTCAGTCTGCTCTCCCCTGGGTCAGTGACAGAGACACGCGGGGGTGAGTATGCTCTCCCCTGGGTCAGTGACACAGACACAGTGGGGTCAGTCTGCTCTCACCTGGGTCAGTGACACAGACACAGTGGGGCCAATCTGCTCTCCACTGGGTCAGTGACAGAGACACAGTGGGGTCAATCTGCTCTCCCCTGGGTTAGTGACAAGACACAGTGGGGTCAGTCTGCTCTCCCCTGGGTCAGTGACAGAGACATAGTGGGGTCAGTCTGCTCTCCCCTGGGTCAGTGACCCAGTCACTGTAGGGTCAGTCTGCTCTCCCCTGGGTCACTGACCCAGACACAGTGGGGTCAGTCTGCTCTCCCCTGGGTCAGTGACAAGACACAGTGGGGTCAGTCTGCTCTCCCCTGGGTCAGTGACAGAGACACAGTGGCGTCAGTCTGCTCTCCCCTGGGTCAGTTTCAGACACACTGTGGGGTCAGTCTGCTCTCCCCTGTGTCAGTGACAGACACACAGTGGTGTCAGTCTGCTCTCCCCTGGGTCAGTGACAGAGAAACAGTGGGGTCAGTCTGCTCTCCCCTGGGTCAGTGACAGAGACACAGTGGGGTCAGTCTGCTCACCCCTGGGTCAGTGACAGAGACACAGTGGGGTCAGTCTGCTCTCTCCTGGGTCAGTGACAGACACACAGTGGGGTCAGTCTGCTCTCCCCTGGGTCAGTGACAGATACACAGTGGGGTCAGTCTGCTCTCCCTCTACATCCGTGACAGAGACATAGTGGGGTCAGTCTGCTCTCCCCTGGGTCAGTGACCCAGACACAGTGGGGTCAGTCTGCTCTCCCCTGGATCAGTGACCCAGACACAGTGGGGTCAGTCTGCTCTCCCCAGGGTCAGTGACAGAGACACAGTGGGGTCAGTCTGCTCTCCCCTGGGTTAGTGACAGACACACAGTGGGGTCAGTCTGCTCTCCCCTGGGTCAGTGACAGACACACAGTGGGGTCAGTCAGCTCTCCCCTGGGTCAGTGACAGACACACAGTGGGGTCAGTCTGCTCTCCCCAGGGTCAGTGACAGACACACAGTGGGGTCAGTCTGCTCTCCCCTGGGTCAGTGACAGAGACACAGTGGGGTCAGTCTGCTCTCCCCTGGGTCAGTGACAGATACACAGTGGGGTCAGTCTGCTCTCCCCTGGGTCAGTGACAGATACACAGTGGGGTCAGTCTGCTCTCCCCTGGGTCAGTGACAGAGACACACTGGGGTCAGTCTGCTCTCCCCTGGGTCAGTGACAGATACACAGTGGGGTCAGTCTGCTCCCCGTACATCAGTGACAGAGACATTGTGGGGTCAGTCTGCTATCCCCTGGGTCAGTGACCCAGACACTGTAGGGTCAGTCTGCTCTCCCCTCGGTCACTGACCCAGACACAGTGGGGTCAGTCTGCTTTCCCCTGGGTCAGTGACAAGACACAGTGGGGTCAGTCTGCTCTCCCCTGGGTCAGTGACAGAGACACAGTGGCGTCAGTCTGCTCTCCCATGGGTCAGTGACAGAGACACAGTGGGGTCAGTCTGCTCTCCACCGTGTCAGAGACCCAGACATAGTGGGGTCAGTGTGCACTCCCCTTGGTCAGTGATAGAGACACAGTGGGGTCAGTCTGCTCTCCCCTGGGTCAGTGATAGAGACACAGTGGGGTCAGTCTGCTCTCCTCTGGGTCAGTGACCCAGACACAGTAGGGTCATTCTGCTCTCCCCTGGGTCAGTGACCCAGACACACAGTGGGGTCAGTCTGCTCTCCCCCGGGTCAGTGACAGAGACACAGTGGAGTCTTCTCTCCCCTGGGTCAGTGACAGATACACAGTGGGGTCAGTCTGCTCTCCCCTGGGTCAGTGACAGATACACAGTGGGGTCAGTTTGCTCTCCCCTGGGTCAGTGACAAAGACACAGTGGGGTCAGTCTGCTCTCCCCTGGGTCAGTGTCAGACACACAGTGGGGTCAGTCAGCTCTCCCCTGGGTCAGTTTCAGACACACAGTGGGGTCAGTCTGCTCTCCCCTGGGTCTGTGACAAGACACAGTGGGGTCAGTCTGCTCTCCCCTTTGTCAGTGACAGAGACACAGTGGGGTCAGTCTGCTCTCCCCTGGGTCAGTGACAGATACACAGTGGGGTCAGTCTGCTCCCCGTACATCAGTGACAGGGACATAGTGGGGTCAGTCTGCTCTCCCCTCGGTCAGTGACCCAGACACTGTAGGGTCAGTCTGCTCTCCCCTGGGTCAGTGACCCAGACACAGTGGCGTCAGTCTGCTCTCCCCTGGGTCAGTGACAGACACACAGTGGGGTCAGTCTGCTCTCCCCTGGGTCAGTGACAGATACACAGTGGGGTCAGTCTGCTCTCCCCTGGGTCAGTGACAGATACACAGTGGGGTCAGTCTGCTCTCCCCTGGGTCAGTGACAGATACACAGTGGGGTCAGTCTGCTCTCCCCTGGGTCAGTGACAGAGACACAGTGGGGTCAGTCTGCTCTCCCCTGGGTCAGTGTCAGACACACAGTGGGGTCAGTCAGCTCTCCCCTGGGTCAGTTTCAGACGCACAGTGGGGTCAGTCTGCTCTCCCCTGGGTCTGTGACAAGACACAGTGGGGTCAGTCTGCTCTCTCCTTTGTCAGTGACAGAGACACAGTGGGGTCAGTCTGCTCTCCCCTGGGTCAGTGACAGATACACAGTGGGGTCAGTCTGCTCCCCGTACATCAGTGACAGAGACATAGTGGGGTCAGTCTGCTCTCCCCTCGGTCAGTGACCCAGACACTGTAGGGTCAGTCTGCTCTCCCCTGGGTCAGTGACCCAGACACAGTGGGGTCAGTCTGCTCTCCCCTGGGTCAGTGACAGACACACAGTGGGGTCAGTCTGCTCTCCCCTGGGTCAGTGACAGATACACAGTGGGGTCAGTCTGCTCTCCCCTGGGTCAGTGACAGATACACAGTGGGGTCAGTCTGCTCTCCCCTGGGTCAGTGACAGAGACACAGTGGGGTCAGTCTGCTCTCCCGTGGATCAGTGACAGATACACAGTGGGGTCAGTCTGCTCTCCCCTGGGTCAGTGACCCAGACACAGTGCGGTCAGTCTGCTCTCCCCTGGGTCAGTGACAGACACACAGTGGGGTCAGTCTGCTCTCCCCTGGGTCAGTGACAGAGACACAGTGGGGTCTTCTCTCCCCTGGGTCAGTGACAGAGACACAGTGGGGTCAGTCTCCTCTCCCCTGGGTCAGTGACAGAGACACAGTGGGGTCAGTCTGCTCTCCTCTTGGTCAGTGATAGACAAACAGTGGGGTCAGTCTGGTCTCCCCTGGGTCAGTGACAGAGAAACAGTGGGGTCAGTCTGCTCTCCCCTGGGTCAGTGACAGAGACACAGTGGGGTCAGTCTGCTCTCCCCTGGGTCAGTGACCCAGACACAGTGGGGTCAGTCTGCTTTCCCCCCTGTCAGTGACCCAGACACAGTGGGGTCAGTCTGCTCTCCCCTGGGTCAGTGACAGAGACACAGTGGGGTCAGTCTGCTCTCCCCTGGGTTAGTGACAGACACACAGTGGGGTCATTCTGCTCTCCCCTGGGTCAGTGACATACACACACTGGGGTCAGTCTGCTCTCCCCTGGGTCAGTTTCAGACACACTGTGGGGTCAGTCTGCTCTCCCCTGGGTCAGTGACAGACACACTGTGGGGTCAGTCTGATCTACCCTGGGTCAGTGACAGACACACAGTGGTGTCAGTCTGCTCTCCCCAGGGTCAGTGACAGAGAAACAGTGGGGTCAGTCTGCTCTCCCCTGGGTCAGTGACAGACACACAGTGGGGTCAGTCTGCTCACCCCTGGGTCAGTGACAGAGACACAGCGGGGTCTGTCTGCTCTCCCTCTACATCCGTGACAGAGACATAGTGGGGTCAGTCTGCTCTCCCCTGGGTCAGTGACCCAGACACAGTGGGGTCAGTCTGCTCTCCCCTGGATCAGTGACCCAGACACAGTGGGGTCAGTCTGCTCTCCCCAGGGTCAGTGACAGAGACACAGTGGGGTCAGTCTGCTCTCCCCTGGGTTAGTGACAGACACACAGTGGGGTCAGTCTGCTCTCCCCTGGGTCAGTGACAGACACACAGTGGGGTCAGTCAGCTCTCCCCTGGGTCAGTGACAGAGATACAGTGGGGTCAGTCTGCTCTCCCCAGGGTCAGTGACAGACACACAGTGGGGTCAGTCTGCTCTCCCCTGGGTCAGTGACAGAGACACAGTTGGGTCAGTCTGCTCTCCCCTGGGTCAGTGACAGATACACAGTGGGGTCAGTCTGCTCTCCCCTGGGTCAGTGACAGATACACAGTGGGGTCAGTTTGCTCTCCCCTGGGTAAGTGACAAAGACACAGTGGGGTCAGTCTGCTCTCCCCTGGGTCAGTGTCAGACACACAGTGGGGTCAGTCAGCTCTCCCCTGGGTCAGTTTCAGACACACAGTGGGGTCAGTCTGCTCTCCCCTGGGTCTGTGACAAGACACAGTGGGGTCAGTCTGCTCTCCCCTTTGTCAGTGACAGAGACACAGTGGGGTCAGTCTGCTCTCCCCTGGGTCAGTGACAGATACACAGTGGGGTCAGTCTGCTCCCCGTACATCAGTGACAGGGACATAGTGGGGTCAGTCTGCTCTCCCTTCGGTCAGTGACCCAGAAACTGTAGGGTCAGTCTGCTCTCCCCTGGGTCAGTGACCCAGACACAGTGGGGTCAGTCTGCTCTCCCCTGGGTCAGTGACAGACACACAGTGGGGTCAGTCTGCTCTCCCCTGGGTCAGTGACAGATACACAGTGGGGTCAGTCTGCTCTCCCCTGGGTCAGTGACAGATACACAGTGGGGTCAGTCTGCTCTCCCCTGGGTCAGTGACCCAGACACAGTGGGGTCAGTCTGCTCTCCCCTGGGTCAGTGTCAGAAACACAGTGGGGTCAGTCAGCTCTCCCCTGGGTCAGTTTCAGACGCACAGTGGGGTCAGTCTGCTCTCCCCTGGGTCTGTGACAAGACACAGTGGGGTCAGTCTGCTCTCTCCTTTGTCAGTGACAGAGACACAGTGGGGTCAGTCTGCTCTCCCCTGGGTCATTGACAGATACACAGTGGGGTCAGTCTGCTCCCCGTACATCAGTGACAGAGAAACAGTGGGGTCAGTCTGCTCTCCCCTGGGTCAGTGACAGAGACACAGTGGGGTCAGTCTGCTCACCCCTGGGTCAGTGACAGAGACACAGTGGGGTCAGTCTGCTCTCTCCTGGGTCAGTGACAGACACACAGTGGGGTCAGTCTGCTCTACCCTGGGTCAGTGACAGATACACAGTGGGGTCAGTCTGCTCTCCCTCTACATCCGTGACAGAGACATAGTGGGGTCAGTCTGCTCTCCCCTGGGTCAGTGACCCAGACACAGTGGGGTCAGTCTGCTCTCCCCTGGATCAGTGACCCAGACACAGTGGGGTCAGTCTGCTCTCCCCAGGGTCAGTGACAGAGACACAGTGGGGTCAGTCTGCTCTCCCCTGGGTTAGTGACAGACACACAGTGGGGTCAGTCTGCTCTCCCCTGGGTCAGTGACAGACACACAGTGGGGTCAGTCAGCTCTCCCCTGGGTCAGTGACAGACACACAGTGGGGTCAGTCTGCTCTCCCCAGGGTCAGTGACAGACACACAGTGGGGTCAGTCTGCTCTCCCCTGGGTCAGTGACAGAGACACAGTGGGGTCAGTCTGCTCTCCCCTGGGTCAGTGACAGATACACAGTGGGGTCAGTCTGCTCTCCCCTGGGTCAGTGACAGAGACACACTGGGGTCAGTCTGCTCTCCCCTGGGTCAGTGACAGATACACAGTGGGGTCAGTCTGCTCCCCGTACATCAGTGACAGAGACATTGTGGGGTCAGTCTGCTATCCCCTGGGTCAGTGACCCAGACACTGTAGGGTCAGTCTGCTCTCCCCTCGGTCACTGACCCAGACACAGTGGGGTCAGTCTGCTTTCCCCTGGGTCAGTGACAAGACACAGTGGGGTCAGTCTGCTCTCCCCTGGGTCAGTGACAGAGACACAGTGGCGTCAGTCTGCTCTCCCATGGGTCAGTGACAGAGACACAGTGGGGTCAGTCTGCTCTCCACCGGGTCAGAGACCCAGACATAGTGGGGTCAGTGTGCACTCCCCTTGGTCAGTGATAGAGACACAGTGGGGTCAGTCTGCTCTCCCCTGGGTCAGTGATAGAGACACAGTGGGGTCAGTCTGCTCTCCTCTGGGTCAGTGACCCAGACACAGTAGGGTCATTCTGCTCTCCCCTGGGTCAGTGACCCAGACACACAGTGGGGTCAGTCTGCTCTCCCCCGGGTCAGTGACAGAGACACAGTGGAGTCTTCTCTCCCCTGGGTCAGTGACAGAGACACAGTGGGGTCAGTCTGCTCTCCCGTGGGTCAGTGACAGATACACAGTGGGGTCAGTCTGCTCTCCCCTGGGTCAGTGACCCAGACACAGTGCGGTCAGTCTGCTCTCCCCTGGGTTAGTGACAGACACACAGTGGGGTCAATCTGCTCTCCCCTGGGTCAGTGACAGAGACACAGTGGGGTCTTCTCTCCCCTGGGTCAGTGACAGAGACACAGTGGGGTCAGTCTGCTCTCCCCTGGGTCAGTGACAGAGACACAGTGGGGTCAGTCTGCTCTCCTCTTGGTCAGTGACAGACAAACAGTGGGGTCAGTCTGGTCTCCCCTGGGTCAGTGACAGAGAAACAGTGGGGTCAGTCGGCTCTCCCCTGGGTCAGTGACAGATACACAGTGGGGTCAGTCTGCTCTCCCCTGTGTCAGTGACAGAGACACAGTGGGGTCAGTCTGCTCTCCCCTGGGTCAGTGACCCAGACACAGTGGGGTCAGTCTGCTCTCCCCTGGGTCAGTGACCCAGACACAGTGGGGTCAGTCTGCTCTCCCCTGGGTCAGTGACAGAGACACAGTGGGGTCAGTCTGCTCTCCCCTGGGTTAGTGACAGACACACAGTGGGGTCATTCTGCTCTCCCCTGGGTCAGTGACATACACACACTGGGGTCAGTCTGCTCTCCCCTGGGTCAGTTTCAGACACACTGTGGGGTCAGTCTGCTCTCCCCTGGGTCAGTGACAGACACACTGTGGGGTCAGTCTGCTCTACCCTGGGTCAGTGACAGACACACAGTGGTGTCAGTCTGCTCTCCCCAGGGTCAGTGACAGAGAAACAGTGGGGTCAGTCTGCTCTCCCCTGGGTCAGTGACAGACACACAGTGGGGTCAGTCTGCTCACCCCTGGGTCAGTGACAGAGACACAGCGGGGTCTGTCTGCTCTCCCTCTACATCCGTGACAGAGACATAGTGGGGTCAGTCTGCTCTCCCCTGGGTCAGTGACCCAGACACAGTGGGGTCAGTCTGCTCTCCCCTGGATCAGTGACCCAGACACAGTGGGGTCAGTCTGCTCTCCCCAGGGTCAGTGACAGAGACACAGTGGGGTCAGTCTGCTCTCCCCTGGGTTAGTGACAGACACACAGTGGGGTCAGTCTGCTCTCCCCTGGGTCAGTGACAGACACACAGTGGGGTCAGTCAGCTCTCCCCTGGGTCAGTGACAGAGATACAGTGGGGTCAGTCTGCTCTCCCCAGGGTCAGTGACAGACACACAGTGGGGTCAGTCTGCTCTCCCCTGGGTCAGTGACAGAGACACAGTTGGGTCAGTCTGCTCTCCCCTGGGTCAGTGACAGATACACAGTGGGGTCAGTCTGCTCTCCCCTGGGTCAGTGACAGATACACAGTGGGGTCAGTTTGCTCTCCCCTGGGTCAGTGACAAAGACACAGTGGGGTCAGTCTGCTCTCCCCTGGGTCAGTGACAGACACACAGTGGGGTCAGTCAGCTCTCCCCTGGGTCAGTTTCAGACACACAGTGGGGTCAGTCTGCTCTCCCCTGGGTCTGTGACAAGACACAGTGGGGTCAGTCTGCTCTCCCCTTTGTCAGTGACAGAGACACAGTGGGGTCAGTCTGCTCTCCCCTGGGTCAGTGACAGATACACAGTGGGGTCAGTCTGCTCCCCGTACATCAGTGACAGGGACATAGTGGGGTCAGTCTGCTCTCCCCTCGGTCAGTGACCCAGACACTGTAGGTACAGTCTGCTCTCCCCTGGGTCAGTGACCCAGACACAGTGGCGTCAGTCTGCTCTCCCCTGGGTCAGTGACAGACACACAGTGGGGTCAGTCTGCTCTCCCCTGGGTCAGTGACAGATACACAGTGGGGTCAGTCTGCTCTCCCCTGGGTCAGTGACAGATACACAGTGGGGTCAGTCTGCTCTCCCCTGGGTCAGTGACAGATACACAGTGGGGTCAGTCTGCTCTCCCCTGGGTCAGTGACAGAGACACAGTGGGGTCAGTCTGCTCTCCCCTGGGTCAGTGTCAGACACACAGTGGGGTCAGTCAGCTCTCCCCTGGGTCAGTTTCAGACGCACAGTGGGGTCAGTCTGCTCTCCCCTGGGTCTGTGACAAGACACAGTGGGGTCAGTCTGCTCTCTCCTTTGTCAGTGACAGAGACACAGTGGGGTCAGTCTGCTCTCCCCTGGGTCAGTGACAGATACACAGTGGGGTCAGTCTGCTCCCCGTACATCAGTGACAGAGACATAGTGGGGTCAGTCTGCTCTCCCCTCGGTCAGTGACCCAGACACTGTAGGGTCAGTCTGCTCTCCCCTGGGTCAGTGACCCAGACACAGTGGGGTCAGTCTGCTCTCCCCTGGGTCAGTGACAGACACACAGTGGGGTCAGTCTGCTCTCCCCTGGGTCAGTGACAGATACACAGTGGGGTCAGTCTGCTCTCCCCTGGGTCAGTGACAGATACACAGTGGGGTCAGTCTGCTCTCCCCTGGGTCAGTGACAGAGACACAGTGGGGTCAGTCTGCTCTCCCGTGGATCAGTGACAGATACACAGTGGGGTCAGTCTGCTCTCCCCTGGGTCAGTGACCCAGACACAGTGCGGTCAGTCTGCTCTCCCCTGGGTCAGTGACAGACACACAGTGGGGTCAGTCTGCTCTCCCCTGGGTCAGTGACAGAGACACAGTGGGGTCTTCTCTCCCCTGGGTCAGTGACAGAGACACAGTGGGGTCAGTCTCCTCTCCCCTGGGTCAGTGACAGAGACACAGTGGGGTCAGTCTGCTCTCCTCTTGGTCAGTGACAGACAAACAGTGGGGTCAGTCTGGTCTCCCCTGGGTCAGTGACAGAGAAACAGTGGGGTCAGTCTGCTCTCCCCTGGGTCAGTGACAGAGACACAGTGGGGTCAGTCTGCTCTCCCCTGGGTCAGTGACCCAGACACAGTGGGGTCAGTCTGCTTTCCCCCCTGTCAGTGACCCAGACACAGTGGGGTCAGTCTGCTCTCCCCTGGGTCAGTGACAGAGACACAGTGGGGTCAGTCTGCTCTCCCCTGGGTTAGTGACAGACACACAGTGGGGTCATTCTGCTCTCCCCTGGGTCAGTGACATACACACACTGGGGTCAGTCTGCTCTCCCCTGGGTCAGTTTCAGACACACTGTGGGGTCAGTCTGCTCTCCCCTGGGTCAGTGACAGACACACTGTGGGGTCAGTCTGATCTACCCTGGGTCAGTGACAGACACACAGTGGTGTCAGTCTGCTCTCCCCAGGGTCAGTGACAGAGAAACAGTGGGGTCAGTCTGCTCTCCCCTGGGTCAGTGACAGACACACAGTGGGGTCAGTCTGCTCACCCCTGGGTCAGTGACAGAGACACAGCGGGGTCTGTCTGCTCTCCCTCTACATCCGTGACAGAGACATAGTGGGGTCAGTCTGCTCTCCCCTGGGTCAGTGACCCAGACACAGTGGGGTCAGTCTGCTCTCCCCTGGATCAGTGACCCAGACACAGTGGGGTCAGTCTGCTCTCCCCAGGGTCAGTGACAGAGACACAGTGGGGTCAGTCTGCTCTCCCCTGGGTTAGTGACAGACACACAGTGGGGTCAGTCTGCTCTCCCCTGGGTCAGTGACAGACACACAGTGGGGTCAGTCAGCTCTCCCCTGGGTCAGTGACAGAGATACAGTGGGGTCAGTCTGCTCTCCCCAGGGTCAGTGACAGACACACAGTGGGGTCAGTCTGCTCTCCCCTGGGTCAGTGACAGAGACACAGTTGGGTCAGTCTGCTCTCCCCTGGGTCAGTGACAGATACACAGTGGGGTCAGTCTGCTCTCCCCTGGGTCAGTGACAGATACACAGTGGGGTCAGTTTGCTCTCCCCTGGGTAAGTGACAAAGACACAGTGGGGTCAGTCTGCTCTCCCCTGGGTCAGTGTCAGACACACAGTGGGGTCAGTCAGCTCTCCCCTGGGTCAGTTTCAGACACACAGTGGGGTCAGTCTGCTCTCCCCTGGGTCTGTGACAAGACACAGTGGGGTCAGTCTGCTCTCCCCTTTGTCAGTGACAGAGACACAGTGGGGTCAGTCTGCTCTCCCCTGGGTCAGTGACAGATACACAGTGGGGTCAGTCTGCTCCCCGTACATCAGTGACAGGGACATAGTGGGGTCAGTCTGCTCTCCCTTCGGTCAGTGACCAAGACACTGTAGGGTCAGTCTGCTCTCCCCTGGGTCAGTGACCCAGACACAGTGGGGTCAGTCTGCTCTCCCCTGGGTCAGTGACAGACACACAGTGGGGTCAGTCTGCTCTCCCCTGGGTCAGTGACAGATACACAGTGGGGTCAGTCTGCTCTCCCCTGGGTCAGTGACAGATACACAGTGGGGTCAGTCTGCTCTCCCCTGGGTCAGTGACAGATACACAGTGGGGTCAGTCTGCTCTCCCCTGGGTCAGTGACCCAGACACAGTGGGGTCAGTCTGCTCTCCCCTGGGTCAGTGTCAGAAACACAGTGGGGTCAGTCAGCTCTCCCCTGGGTCAGTTTCAGACGCACAGTGGGGTCAGTCTGCTCTCCCCTGGGTCTGTGACAAGACACAGTGGGGTCAGTCTGCTCTCTCCTTTGTCAGTGACAGAGACACAGTGGGGTCAGTCTGCTCTCCCCTGGGTCAGTGACAGATACACAGTGGGGTCAGTCTGCTCCCCGTACATCAGTGACAGAGACATAGTGGGGTCAGTCTGCTCTCCCCTCGGTCAGTGACCCAGA
Organism: Chiloscyllium punctatum; assembly: GCF_047496795.1. NCBI lineage: Eukaryota > Metazoa > Chordata > Chondrichthyes > Orectolobiformes > Hemiscylliidae > Chiloscyllium > Chiloscyllium punctatum. The sequence continues at coordinate 36,919,104 of NC_092757.1, read as the reverse complement.
CACTGTAGGGTCAGTCTGCTCTCCCCTGGGTCAGTGACCCAGACACAGTGGGGTCAGTCTGCTCTCCCCTGGGTCAGTGACAGACACACAGTGGGGTCAGTCTGCTCTCCCCTGGGTCAGTGACAGATACACAGTGGGGTCAGTCTGCTCTCCCCTGGGTCAGTGACAGATACACAGTGGGGTCAGTCTGCTCTCCCCTGGGTCAGTGACAGAGACACAGTGGGGTCAGTCTGCTCTCCCCTGGGTCAGTGTCAGACACACAGTGGGGTCAGTCAGCTCTCCCCTGGGTCAGTTTCAGACACACAGTGGGGTCAGTCTGCTCTCCCCTGGGTCTGTGACAAGACACAGTGGGGTCAGTCTGCTCTCCCCTTTGTCAGTGACAGAGACACAGTGGGGTCAGTCTGCTCTCCCCTGGGTCAGTGACAGATACACAGTGGGGTCAGTCTGCTCCCCGTAAATCAGTGACAGAGACATAGTGGGGTCAGTCTGTTCTCCCCTCAGTCAGTGACCCAGACACTGTAGGGTCAGTCTGCTCTCCCCTGGGTCAGTGACCCAGACACAGTGGGGTCAGTCTGCTCTCCCCTGGGTCAGTGACAGACACACAGTGGGGTCAGTCTGCTCTCCCCTGGGTCAGTGACAGATACACAGTGGGGTCAGTCTGCTCTCCCCTGGGTCAGTGACAGATACACAGTGGGGTCAGTCTGCTCTCCCCTGGGTCAGTGACAGATACACTGTGGGGTCAGTCTGCTCTACCCTGGGTCAGTGACAGACACACAGTGGTGTCAGTCTGCTCTCCCCAGGGTCAGTGACAGAGAAACAGTGGGGTCAGTCTGCTCTCCCTCTACATCCGTGACAGAGACATAGTGGGGTCAGTCTGCTCTCCCCTGGGTCAGTGACCCAGACACAGTGGGGTCAGTCTGCTCTCCCCTGGATCAGTGACCCAGACACAGTGGGGTCAGTCTGCTCTCCCCTGGATCAGTGACCCAGACACAGTGGGGTCAGTCTGCTCTCCCCAGGGTCAGTGACAGAGACACAGTGGGGTCAGTCTGCTCTCCCCTGTGTTAGTGACAGACAAACAGTGGGGTCAGTCTGCTCTCCCCTGGGTCAGTGACAGACACACAGTGGGGTCAGTCAGCTCTCCCCTGGGTCAGTGACAGACACACTCTGGGGTCAGTTTGCTCTCCCCTGGGTCAGTGACAGAGACACAGTGGGGTCAGTCTGCTCTCCCCTGGGTCAGTGACAGATACACAGTGGGGTCAGTTTGCTCTCCCCTGGGTCAGTGACAAAGACACAGTGGGGTCAGTCAGCTCTCCCCTGGGTCAGTTTCAGACACACAGTGGGGTCAGTCTGCTCTCCCCTGGGTCTGTGACAAGACACAGTGGGGTCAGTCTGCTCTCCCCTTTGTCAGTGACAGAGACACAGTGGGGTCAGTCTGCTCTCCCCTGAGTCAGTGACAGATACACAGTGGGGTCAGTCTGCTCCCCGTACATCAGTGACAGAGACATAGTGGGGTCAGTCTGCTCTCCCCTCGGTCAGTGACCCAGACACTGTAGGGTCAGTCTGCTCTCCCCTGGGTCAGTGACCCAGACACAGTGGGGTCAGTCTGCTCTCCCCTGGGTCAGTAACCCAGACACAGTGGGGTCAGTCTGCTCTCCCCTGGGTCAGTGACAGATACACAGTGGGGTCAGTCTGCTCCCCGTACATCAGTGACAGAGACATAGTGGCGTCAGTCTGCTCTCCCCTCGGTCAGTGACCCAGACACTGTAGGGTCAGTCTGCTCTCCCCTGGGTCAGTGACAAAGACACAGTGGGGTCAGTCTGCTCTCCCCTGGGTCAGTGACAGATACACAGTGGGGTCAGTCTGCTCTCCCCTGGGTCAGTGACAGAGACACAGTGGGGTCAGTCTGCTCTCCCGTGGGTCAGTGACAGATACACAGTGGGGTCAGTCTGCTCTCCCCTGGGTCAGTGACAGATACACAGTGGGGTCAGTCTGCTCTCCCCTGGGTCAGTGACAGACACACAGTGGGGTCAGTCTGCTCTGCCCTGGGTCAGTGACAGAGACACAGTGGGGTCTTCTCTCCCCTGGGTCAGTGACAGAGACACAGTGGGGTCAGTCTCCTCTCCCCTGGGTCAGTGACAGAGACACAGTGGGGTCAGTCTGCTCTCCTCTTGGTCAGTGACAGACAAACAGTGGGGACAGTCTGGTCTCCCCTGGGTCAGTGACAGAGAAACAGTGGGGTCAGTCGGCTCTCCCCTGGGTCAGTGACAGATACACAGTGGGGTCAGTCTGCTCTCCCCTGGGTCAGTGACAGAGACACAGTGGGGTCAGTCTGCTCTCCCCTGGGTCAGTGACCCAGACACAGTGGGGTCAGTCTGCTCTCCCCTGGGTCAGTGACCCAGACACAGTGGGGTCAGTCTGCTCTCCCCTGGGTCAGTGACATACACACACTGGGGTCAGTCTGCTCTCCCCTGGGTTAGTGACAGACACACTGTGGGGTCAGTCTGCTCTCCCCTGGGTCAGTGACAGACACACTGTGGGGTCAGTCTGCTCTACGCTGGGTCAGTGACAGACACACAGTGGTGTCAGTCTGCTCTCCCCAGGGTCAGTGACAGAGAAACAGTGGGGTCAGTCTGCTCTCCCCTGGGTCAGTGACAGACACACAGTGGGGTCAGTCTGCTCACACCTGGGACAGTGACAGAGACACAGCGGGGTCTGTCTGCTCTCCCTCTACATCCGTGACAGAGACATAGTGGGGTCAGTCTGCTCTCCCCTGGGTCAGTGACCCAGACACAGTGGGGTCAGTCTGCTCTCCCCTGGATCAGTGACCCAGACACAGTGGGGTCAGTCTGCTCTCCCCAGGGTCAGTGACAGAGACACAGTGGGGTCAGTCTGCTCTCCCCTGGGTTAGTGACAGACACACAGTGGGGTCAGTCTGCTCTCCCCTGGGTCAGTGACAGACACACAGTGGGGTCAGTCAGCTCTCCCCTGGGTCAGTGACAGAGACACAGTGGGGTCAGTCTGCTCTCCCCAGGGTCAGTGACAGACACACAGTGGGGTCAGTCTGCTCTCCCCTGGGTCAGTGACAGAGACACAGTGGGGTCAGTCTGCTCTCCCCTGGGTCAGTGACAGATACACAGTGGGGTCAGTCTGCTCTACCCTGGGTCAGTGACAGACACACAGTGGTGTCAGTCTGCTCTCCCCAGGGTCAGTGACAGAGAAACAGTGGGGTCAGTCTGCTCTCCCCTGGGTCAGTGACAGACACACAGTGGGGTCAGTCTGCTCACCCCTGGGTCAGTGACAGAGACACAGCGGGGTCAGTCTGCTCTCCCTCTACATCCGTGACAGAGACATAGTGGGGTCAGTCTGCTCTCCCCTGGGTCAGTGACCCAGACACAGTGGGGTCAGTCTGCTCTCCCCTGGATCAGTGACCGAGACACAGTGGGGTCAGTCTGCTCTCCCCAGGGTCAGTGACAGAGACACAGTGGGGTCAGTCTGCTCTCCCCTGTGTTAGTGACAGACAAACAGTGGGGTCAGTCTGCTCTCCCCTGGGTCAGTGACAGACACACAGTGGGGTCAGTCAGCTCTCCCCTGGGTCAGTGACAGACACACTCTGGGGTCAGTTTGCTCTCCCCTGGGTCAGTGACAGAGACACAGTGGGGTCAGTCTGCTCTCCCCTGGGTCAGTGACAGATACACAGTGGGGTCAGTCTGCTCTCCCCTGGGTCAGTGACAGATACACAGAGGGGTCAGTTTGCTCTCCCCTGGGTCAGTGACAAAGACACAGTGGGGTCAGTCTGCTCTCCCCTTGGTCAGTGTCAGACACACAGTGGGGTCAGTCAGCTCTCCCCTGGGTCAGTTTCAGACACACAGTGGGGTCAGTCTGCTCTCCCCTGGGTCTGTGACAAGACACAGTGGGGTCAGTCTGCTCTCCCCTGGGTTAGTGACAGACACACAGTGGGGTCAGTCTGCTCTCCCCTGGGTCAGTGACAGACACACAGTGGGGTCAGTCAGCTCTCCCCTGGGTCAGTGACAGAGACACAGTGGGGTCAGTCTGCTCTCCCCAGGGTCAGTGACAGACACACAGTGGGGTCAGTCTGCTCTCCCCTGGGTCAGTGACAGAGACACAGTGGGGTCAGTCTGCTCTCCCCTGGGTCAGTGACAGATACACAGTGGGGTCAGTCTGCTCTCCCCTGGGTCAGTGACAGATACACAGTGGGGTCAGTTTGCTCTCCCCTGGGTCAGTGACAAAGACACAGTGGGGTCAGTCTGCTCTCCCCTGGGTCAGTGTCAGACACACAGTGGGGTCAGTCACCTCTCCCCTGGGTCAGTTTCAGACACACAGTGGGGTCAGTCTGCTCTCCCCTGGGTCTGTGACAAGACACAGTGGGGTCAGTCTGCTCTCCCCTTTGTCAGTGACAGAGACACAGTGGGGTCAGTCTGCTCTCCCCTGGGTCAGTGACAGATACACAGTGGGGTCAGTCTGCTCCCCGTACATCAGTGACAGGGACATAGTGGGGTCAGTCTGCTCTCCCCTCGGTCAGTGACCCAGACACTGTAGGGTCAGTCTGCTCTCCCCTAGGTCAGTGACCCAGACACAGTGGGGTCAGTCTGCTCTCCCCTGGGTCAGTGACAGACACACAGTGGGGTCAGTCTGCTCTCCCCTGGGTCAGTGACAGATACACAGTGGGGTCAGTCTGCTCTCCCCTGGGTCAGTGACAGATACACAGTGGGGTCAGTCTGCTCTCCCCTGGGTCAGTGACAGATACACACTGGGGTCAGTCTGCTCTCCCCTGGGTCAGTGACAGAGACACAGTGGGGTCAGTCTGCTCTCCCCTGGGTCAGTGTCAGACACACAGTGGGGTCAGTCAGCTCTCCCCTGGGTCAGTTTCAGACGCACAGTGGGGTCAGTCTGCTCTCCCCTGGGTCTGTGACAAGAAACAGTGGGGTCAGTCTGCTCTCTCCTTTGTCAGTGACAGAGACACAGTGGGGTCAGTCTGCTCTCCCCTGGGTCAGTGACAGAAACACAGTGGGGTCAGTCTGCTCCCCGTACATCAGTGACAGAGACATAGTGGGGTCAGTCTGCTCTCCCCTCGGTCAGTGACCCAGACACTGTAGGGTCAGTCTGCTCTCCCCTGGGTCAGTGACCCAGACACAGTGGGGTCAGTCTGCTCTCCCCTGGGTCAGTGACAGACACACAGTGGGGTCAGTCTGCTCTCCCCTGGGTCAGTGACAGATACACAGTGGGGTCAGTCTGCTCTCCCCTGGGTCAGTGACAGAGACACACTGGGGTCAGTCTGCTCTCCCCTGGGTCAGTGTCAGACACACAGTGGGGTCAGTCAGCTCTCCCCTGGGTCAGTTTCAGACACACAGTGGGGTCAGTCTGCTCTCCCCTGGGTCTGTGACAAGACACAGTGGGGTCAGTCTGCTCTCCCCTTTGTCAGTGACAGAGACACAGTGGGGTCAGTCTGCTCTCCCCTGGGTCAGTGACAGATACACAGTGGGGTCAGTCTGCTCCCCGTAAATCAGTGACAGAGACATAGTGGGGTCAGTCTGCTCTCCCCTCAGTCAGTGACCCAGACACTGTAGGGTCAGTCTGCTCTCCCCTGGGTCAGTGACCCAGACACAGTGGGGTCAGTCTGCTCTCCCCTGGGTCAGTGACAGACACACAGTGGGGTCAGTCTGCTCTCCCCTGGGTCAGTGACAGATACACAGTGGGGTCAGTCTGCTCTCCCCTGGGTCAGTGACAGATACACAGTGGGGTCAGTCTGCTCTCCCCTGGGTCAGTGACAGATACACTGTGGGGTCAGTCTGCTCTACCCTGGGTCAGTGACAGACACACAGTGGTGTCAGTCTGCTCTCCCCAGGGTCAGTGACAGAGAAACAGTGGGGTCAGTCTGCTCTCCCCTGGGTCAGTGACAGAGACACAGTGGGGTCAGTCTGCTCACCCCTGGGTCAGTGACAGAGACACAGCGGGGTCAGTCTGCTCTCCCTCTACATCCGTGACAGAGACATAGTGGGGTCAGTCTGCTCTCCCCTGGGTCAGTGACCCAGACACAGTGGGGTCAGTCTGCTCTCCCCTGGATCTGTGACCCAGACACAGTGGGGTCAGTCTGCTCTCCCCAGGGTCAGTGACAGAGACACAGTGGGGTCAGTCTGCTCTCCCCTGTGTTAGTGACAGACACACAGTGGGGTCAGTCTGCTCTCCCCTGGGTCAGTGACAGACACACAGTGGGGTCAGTCAGCTCTCCCCTGGGTCAGTGACAGACACACTCTGGGGTCAGTTTGCTCTCCCCTGGGTCAGTGACAGAGACACAGTGGGGTCAGTCTGCTCTCCGCTTGGTCAGTGACAGATACACAGTGGGGTCAGTCTGCTCTCCCCTGGGTCAGTGACAGATACACAGTGGGGTCAGTTTGCTCTCCCCTGGGTTAGTGACAAAGACACAGTGGGGTCAGTCTGCTCTCCCCTTGCTCAGTGTCAGACACACAGTGGGGTCAGTCAGCTCTCCCCTGGGTCAGTTTCAGACACACAGTGGGGTCAGTCTGCTCTCCCCTGGGTCTGTGACAAGACACAGTGGGGTCAGTCTGCTCTCCCCTTTGTCAGTGACAGAGACACAGTGGGGTCAGTCTGCTCTCCCCTGAGTCAGTGACAGATACACAGTGGGGTCAGTCTGCTCCCCGTACATCAGTGACAGAGACATAGTGGGGTCAGTCTGCTCTCCCCTCGGTCAGTGACCCAGACACTGTAGGGTCAGTCTGCTCTCCCCTGGGTCAGTGACCCAGACACAGTGGGGTCAGTCTGCTCTCCCCTGGGTCAGTGACAGAGACACAGTGGGGTCAGTCAGCTCTCCCCTGGGTCAGTGACCCAGACACAGTGGGGTCAGTCTGCTCTCCCCTGGGTCAGTGACCCAGACACAGTGGGGTCAGTCTGCTCTCCCCTGGGTCAGTGACATACACACACTGGGGTCAGTCTGCTCTCCCCTGGGTTAGTGACAGACACACTGTGGGGTCAGTCTGCTCTCCCCTGGGTCAGTGACAGACACACTGTGGGGTCAGTCTGCTCTACCCTGGGTCAGTGACAGACAAACAGTGGTGTCAGTCTGCTCTCCCCAGGGTCAGTGACAGAGAAACAGTGGGGTCAGTCTGCTCTCCCCTGGGTCAGTGACAGACACACAGTGGGGTCAGTCTGCTCACACCTGGGTCAGTGACAGAGACACAGCGGGGTCTGTCTGCTCTCCCTCTACATCCGTGACAGAGACATAGTGGGGTCAGTCTGCTCTCCCCTGGGTCAGTGACCCAGACACAGTGGGGTCAGTCTGCTCTCCCCTGGATCAGTGACCCAGACACAGTGGGGTCAGTCTGCTCTCCCCAGGGTCAGTGACAGAGACACAGTGGGGTCAGTCTGCTCTCCCCTGGGTTAGTGACAGACACACAGTGGGGTCAGTCTGCTCTCCCCTGGGTCAGTGACAGACACACAGTGGGGTCAGTCAGCTCTCCCCTGGGTCAGTGACAGAGACACAGTGGGGTCAGTCTGCTCTCCCCAGGGTCAGTGACAGACACACAGTGGGGTCAGTCTGCTCTCCCCTGGGTCAGTGACAGAGACACAGTGGGGTCAGTCTGCTCTCCCCTGGGTCAGTGACAGATACACAGTGGGGTCAGTCTGCTCTACCCTGGGTCAGTGACAGACACACAGTGGTGTCAGTCTGCTCTCCCCAGGGTCAGTGACAGAGAAACAGTGGGGTCAGTCTGCTCTCCCCTGGGTCAGTGACAGACACACAGTGGGGTCAGTCTGCTCACCCCTGGGTCAGTGACAGAGACACAGCGGGGTCAGTCTGCTCTCCCTCTACATCCGTGACAGAGACATAGTGGGGTCAGTCTGCTCTCCCCTGGGTCAGTGACCCAGACACAGTGGGGTCAGTCTGCTCTCCCCTGGATCAGTGACCGAGACACAGTGGGGTCAGTCTGCTCTCCCCAGGGTCAGTGACAGAGACACAGTGGGGTCAGTCTGCTCTCCCCTGTGTTAGTGACAGACAAACAGTGGGGTCAGTCTGCTCTCCCCTGGGTCAGTGACAGACACACAGTGGGGTCAGTCAGCTCTCCCCTGGGTCAGTGACAGACACACTCTGGGGTCAGTTTGCTCTCCCCTGGGTCAGTGACAGAGACACAGTGGGGTCAGTCTGCTCTCCCCTGGGTCAGTGACAGATACACAGTGGGGTCAGTCTGCTCTCCCCTGGGTCAGTGACAGATACACAGTGGGGTCAGTTTGCTCTCCCCTGGGTCAGTGACAAAGACACAGTGGGGTCAGTCTGCTCTCCCCTTGGTCAGTGTCAGACACACAGTGGGGTCAGTCAGCTCTCCCCTGGGTCAGTTTCAGACACACAGTGGGGTCAGTCTGCTCTCCCCTGGGTCTGTGACAAGACACAGTGGGGTCAGTCTGCTCTCCCCTGGGTTAGTGACAGACACACAGTGGGGTCAGTCTGCTCTCCCCTGGGTCAGTGACAGACACACAGTGGGGTCAGTCAGCTCTCCCCTGGGTCAGTGACAGAGACACAGTGGGGTCAGTCTGCTCTCCCCAGGGTCAGTGACAGACACACAGTGGGGTCAGTCTGCTCTCCCCTGGGTCAGTGACAGAGACACAGTGGGGTCAGTCTGCTCTCCCCTGGGTCAGTGACAGATACACAGTGGGGTCAGTCTGCTCTCCCCTGGGTCAGTGACAGATACACAGTGGGGTCAGTTTGCTCTCCCCTGGGTCAGTGACAAAGACACAGTGGGGTCAGTCTGCTCTCCCCTGGGTCAGTGTCAGACACACAGTGGGGTCAGTCACCTCTCCCCTGGGTCAGTTTCAGACACACAGTGGGGTCAGTCTGCTCTCCCCTGGGTCTGTGACAAGACACAGTGGGGTTAGTCTGCTCTCCCCTTTGTCAGTGACAGAGACACAGTGGGGTCAGTCTGCTCTCCCCTGGGTCAGTGACAGATACACAGTGGGGTCAGTCTGCTCCCCGTACATCAGTGACAGGGACATAGTGGGGTCAGTCTGCTCTCCCCTCGGTCAGTGACGCAGACACTGTAGGGTCAGTCTGCTCTCCCCTAGGTCAGTGACCCAGACACAGTGGGGTCAGTCTGCTCTCCCCTGGGTCAGTGACAGACACACAGTGGGGTCAGTCTGCTCTCCCCTGGGTCAGTGACAGATACACAGTGGGGTCAGTCTGCTCTCCCCTGGGTCAGTGACAGATACACAGTGGGGTCAGTCTGCTCTCCCCTGGGTCAGTGACAGATACACACTGGGGTCAGTCTGCTCTCCCCTGGGTCAGTGACAGAGACACAGTGGGGTCAGTCTGCTCTCCCCTGGGTCAGTGTCAGACACACAGTGGGGTCAGTCAGCTCTCCCCTGGGTCAGTTTCAGACGCACAGTGGGGTCAGTCTGCTCTCCCCTGGGTCTGTGACAAGAAACAGTGGGGTCAGTCTGCTCTCTCCTTTGTCAGTGACAGAGACACAGTGGGGTCAGTCTGCTCTCCCCTGGGTCAGTGACAGAAACACAGTGGGGTCAGTCTGCTCCCCGTACATCAGTGACAGAGACATAGTGGGGTCAGTCTGCTCTCCCCTCGGTCAGTGACCCAGACACTGTAGGGTCAGTCTGCTCTCCCCTGGGTCAGTGACCCAGACACAGTGGGGTCAGTCTGCTCTCCCCTGGGTCAGTGACAGACACACAGTGGGGTCAGTCTGCTCTCCCCTGGGTCAGTGACAGATACACAGTGGGGTCAGTCTGCTCTCCCCTGGGTCAGTGACAGATACACAGTGGGGTCAGTCTGCTCTCCCCTGGGTCAGTGACAGAGACACAGTGGGGTCAGTCTGCTCTCCCCTGGGTCAGTGTCGGACACACAGTGGGGTCAGTCAGCTCTCCCCTGGGTCAGTTTCAGACACACAGTGGGGTCAGTCTGCTCTCCCCTGGGTCTGTGACAAGACACAGTGGGGTCAGTCTGCTGTCCCCTTTGTCAGTGACAGAGACACAGTGGGGTCAGTCTGCTCTCCCCTGGGTCAGTGACAGATACACAGTGGGGTCAGTCTGCTCCCCGTAAATCAGTGACAGAGACATAGTGGGGTCAGTATGCTCTCCCCTCAGTCAGTGACCCAGACACTGTAGGGTCAGTCTGCTCTCCCCTGGGTCAGTGACCCAGACACAGTGGGGTCAGTCTGCTCTCCCCTGGGTCAGTGACAGACACACAGTGGGGTCAGTCTGCTCTCCCCTGGGTCAGTGACAGATACACAGTGGGGTCAGTCTGCTCTCCCCTGGGTCAGTGACAGATACACAGTGGGGTCAGTCTGCTCTCCCCTGGGTCAGTGACAGATACACTGTGGGGTCAGTCTGCTCTACCCTGGGTCAGTGACAGACACACAGTGGTGTCAGTCTGCTCTCCCCAGGGTCAGTGACAGAGAAACAGTGGGGTCAGTCTGCTCTCCCCTGGGTCAGTGACAGAGACACAGTGGGGTCAGTCTGCTCACCCCTGGGTCAGTGACAGAGACACAGCGGGGTCAGTCTGCTCTCCCTCTACATCCGTGACAGAGACATAGTGGGGTCAGTCTGCTCTCCCCTGGGTCAGTGACCCAGACACAGTGGGGTCAGTCTGCTCTCCCCTGGATCTGTGACCCAGACACAGTGGGGTCAGTCTGCTCTCCCCAGGGTCAGTGACAGAGACACAGTGGGGTCAGTCTGCTCTCCCCTGTGTTAGTGACAGACACACAGTGGGGTCAGTCTGCTCTCCCCTGGGTCAGTGACAGACACACAGTGGGGTCAGTCAGCTCTCCCCTGGGTCAGTGACAGACACACTCTGGGGTCAGTTTGCTCTCCCCTGGGTCAGTGACAGAGACACAGTGGGGTCAGTCTGCTCTCCCCTTGGTCAGTGACAGATACACAGTGGGGTCAGTCTGCTCTCCCCTGGGTCAGTGACAGATACACAGTGGGGTCAGTTTGCTCTCCCCTGGGTCAGTGACAAAGACACAGTGGGGTCAGTCTGCTCTCCCCTTGCTCAGTGTCAGACACACAGTGGGGTCAGTCAGCTCTCCCCTGGGTCAGTTTCAGACACACAGTGGGGTCAGTCTGCTCTCCCCTGGGTCTGTGACAAGACACAGTGGGGTCAGTCTGCTCTCCCCTTTGTCAGTGACAGAGACACAGTGGGGTCAGTCTGCTCTCGCCTGAGTCAGTGACAGATACACAGTGGGGTCAGTCTGCTCCCCGTACATCAGTGACAGAGACATAGTGGGGTCAGTCTGCTCTCCCCTCGGTCAGTGACCCAGACACTGTAGGGTCAGTCTGCTCTCCCCTGGGTCAGTGACCCAGACACAGTGGGGTCAGTCTGCTCTCCCCTGGGTCAGTGACAGACACACAGTGGGGTCAGTCTGCACTCCCCTGGGTCAGTGACAGATACATAGTGGGGTCAGTCTGCTCTCCCCTGGGTCAGTGACAGATACACAGTGGGGTCAGTCTGCTCTCCCCTGTGTCAGTGACAGAGACACAGTGGGGTCAGTCTGCTCTCCCCTGGGTCAGTTTCAGACACACAGTGGGGTCAGTCTGCTCTCCCCTGGGTCTGTGACAAGACACAGTGGGGTCAGTCTGCTCTCTCCTTTGTCAGTGACAGAGATACAGTGGGGTCAGTCTGCTCTCCCCTGGGTCAGTGACAGATACACAGTGGAGTCAGTCTGCTCCCCGTACATCAGTGACAGAGACATAGTGGGGTCAGTCTGCTCTCCCCTCGGTCAGTGACCCAGACACTGTAGGGTCAGTCTGCTCTCCCCTGGGTCAGTGACCCAGACACAGTGGGGTCAGTCTGCTCTCCCCTGGGTCAGTGACAGACACACAGTGGGGTCAGTCTGCTCTCCCCTGGGTCAGTGACAGATACACAGTGGGGTCAGTCTGCTCTCCCCTGGGTCAGTGACAGAGACACACTGGGGTCAGTCTGCTCTCCCCTGGGTCAGTGTCAGACACACAGTGGGGTCAGTCAGCTCTCCCCTGGGTCAGTTTCAGACACACAGTGGGGTCAGTCTGCTATCCCCTGGGTCTGTGACAAGACACAGTGGGGTCAGTCTGCTCTCCCCTTTGTCAGTGACAGAGACACAGTGGGGTCAGTCTGCTCTCCCCTGGGTCAGTGACAGATACACAGTGGGGTCAGTCTGCTCCCCGTACATCAGTGCCAGAGACATAGTGGGGTCAGTCTGCTCTCCCCTCGGTCAGTGACCCAGACACTGTAGGGTCAGTCTGCTCTCCCCTGGGTCAGTGACCCAGACACAGTGGGGTCAGTCTGCTCTCCCCTGGGTCAGTGACAGACACACAGTGGGGTCAGTCTGCTCTCCACTGGGTCAGTGACAGATACACAGTGGGGTCAGTCTGCTCTCCCCTGGGTCAGTGACAGATACACAGTGGGCTCAGTCTGCTCTCCCCTGGGTCAGTGACAGAGACACAGTGGGGTCAGTCTGCTCTCCCCTGGGTCAGTGTCAGACACACAGTGGGGTCAGTCAGCTCTCCCCTGGGTCAGTTTCAGACACACAGTGGGGTCAGTCTGCTCTCCCCTGGGTCTGTGACAAGACACAGTGGGGTCAGTCTGCTCTCCCCTGGGTCAGTGACAGATACACAGTGGGGTCAGTCTGCTCTCCCTCTACATCCGTGACAGAGACATAATGGGGTCAGTCTGCTCTCCCCTGGGTCAGTGACCCAGACACAGTGGGGTAAGTCTGCTCTCCCCTGGATCAGTGACCCAGACACAGTGGGGTCAGTCTGCTCTCCCCAGGGTCAGTGACAGAGACACAGTGGGGTCAGTCTGCTCTACCCTGGGTTAGTGACAGACACACAGTGGGGTCAGTCTGCTCTCCCCTGGGTCAGTGACAGACACACAGTGGGGTCAGTCAGCTCTCCCCTGGGTCAGTGACAGACACACAGTGGGGTCAGTCTGCTCTCCCCAGGGTCAGTGACAGACACACTGTGGGGTCAGTCTGCTCTCCCCTGGGTCAGTGACAGAGACACAGTGGGGTCAGTCTGCTCTCCCCTGGGTCAGTGACAGATACACAGTGGGGTCAGTCTGCTCTCCCCTGGGTCAGTGACAGATACACAGTGGGGTCAGTCTGCTCTCCCCTGGGTCAGTGACAGAGACACACTGGGGTCAGTCTGCTCTCCCCTGGGTCAGTGACAGATACACAGTGGGGTCAGTCTGCTCCCCGTACATCAGTGACAGAGACATTGTGGGGTCAGTCTGCTATCCCCTGGGTCAGTGACCCAGACACTGTAGGGTCAGTCTGCTCTCCCCTCGGTCACTGACCCAGACACAGTGGGGTCAGTCTGCTCTCCCCTGGGTCAGTGACAAGACACAGTGGGGTCAGTCTGCTCTCCCCTGGGTCAGTGACAGAGACACAGTGGCGTCAGTCTGCTCTCCCATGGGTCAGTGACAGAGACACAGTGGGGTCAGTCTGCTCTCCACCGAGTCAGAGACCCAGACATAGTGGGGTCAGTGTGCACTCCCCTTGGTCAGTGATAGAGACACAGTGGGGTCAGTCTGCTCTCCCCTGGGTCAGTGATAGAGACACAGTGGGGTCAGTCTGCTCTCCCCTGGGTCAGTGACCCAGACACAGTAGGGTCATTCTGCTCTCCCCTGGGTCAGTGACCCAGACACACAGTGAGGTCAGTCTGCTCTCCCCTGGGTCAGTGACAGAGACACAGTGGAGTCTTCTCTCCCCTGGGTCAGTGACAGAGACACAGTGGGGTCAGTCTGCTCTCCCGTGGGTCAGTGACAGATACACAGTGGGGTCAGTCTGCTCTCCCCTGGGTCAGTGACCCAGACACAGTGCGGTCAGTCTGCTCTCCCCTGGGTCAGTGACAGACACACAGTGGGGTCAGTCTGCTCTCCCCTGGGTCAGTGACAGAGACACAGTGGGGTCTTCTCTCCACTGGGTCAGTGACAGAGACACAGTGGGGTCAGTCTGCTCTCCCCTGGGTCAGTGACGGAGACACAGTGGGGTCAGTCTGCTCTCCTCTTGGTCAGTGACAGACAAACAGTGGGGTCAGTCTGGTCTCCCCTGGGTCAGTGACAGAGAAACAGTGGGGTCAGTCTGCTCTCCCCTGGGTCAGTGACCGAGACACAGTGGGGTCAGTCTGCTCTCCCCTGGGTCAGTGACCCAGACACAGTGGGGTCAGTCTGCTCTCCCCTGGCTCAGTGACCCAGACACAGTGGGGTCAGTCTGCTCTCCCCTGGGTCAGTGACAGAGACACAGTGGGGTCAGTCTGCTCTCCCCTGGGTTAGTGACAGACACACAGTGGGGTCATTCTGCTCTCCCCTGGGTCAGTGACATACACACACTGGGGTCAGTCTGCTCGCCCCTGGGTCAGTTTCAGACACACTGTGGGGTCAGTCTGCTCTCCCCTGGGTCAGTGACAGACACACTGTGGGGTCAGTCTGCTCTACCCTGGGTCAGTGACAGACACACAGTGGTGTCAGTCTGCTCTCCCCAGGGTCAGTGACAGAGAAACAGTGGGGTCAGTCTGCTCTCCCCTGGGTCAGTGACAGACACACAGTGGGGTCAGTCTGCTCACCCCTGGGTCAGTGACAGAGACACAGCGGGGTCTGTCTGCTCTCCCTCTACATCCGTGACAGAGACATAGTGGGGTCAGTCTGCTCTCCCCTGGGTCAGTGACAGAGACACAGTGGAGTCTTCTCTCCCCTGGGTCAGTGACAGAGACACAGTGGGGTCAGTCTGCTCTCCCGTGGGTCAGTGACAGATACACAGTGGGGTCAGTCTGCTCTCCCCTGGGTCAGTGACCCAGACACAGTGGTGTCAGTCTGCTCTCCCCTGGGTCAGTGACAGACACACAGTGGGGTCAGTCTGCTCTCCCCTGGGTCAGTGACAGAGACACAGTGGGGTCTTCTCTCCCCTGGGTCAGTGACAGAGACACAGTGGGGTCAGTCTGCTCTCCCCTGGGTCAGTGACGGAGACACAGTGGGGTCAGTCTGCTCTCCTCTTGGTCAGTGACAGACAAACAGTGGGGTCAGTCTGGTCTCCCCTGGGTCAGTGACAGAGAAACAGTGGGGTCAGTCGGCTCTCCCCTGGGTCAGTGACAGATACACAGTGGGGTCAGTCTGCTCTCCCCTGGGTCAGTGACCGAGACACAGTGGGGTCAGTCTGCTCTCCCCTGGGTCAGTGACCCAAACACAGTGGGGTCAGTCTGCTCTCCCCTGGGTCAGTGACCCAGACACAGTGGGGTCAGTCTGCTCTCCCCTGGGTCAGTGACAGAGACACAGTGGGGTCAGTCTGCTCTCCCCTGGGTTAGTGACAGACACACAGTGGGGTCATTCTGCTCTCCCCTGGGTCAGTGACATACACACACTGGGGTCAGTCTGCTCGCCCCTGGGTCAGTTTCAGACACACTGTGGGGTCAGTCTGCTCTCCCCTGGGTCAGTGACAGACACACTGTGGGGTCAGTCTGCTCTACCCTGGGTCAGTGACAGACACACAGTGGTGTCAGTCTGCTCTCCCCAGGGTCAGTGACAGAGAAACAGTGGGGTCAGTCTGCTCTCCCCTGGGTCAGTGACAGACACACAGTGGGGTCAGTCTGCTCACCCCTGGGTCAGTGACAGAGACACAGCGGGGTCTGTCTGCTCTCCCTCTACATCCGTGACAGAGACATAGTGGGGTCAGTCTGCTCTCCCCTGGGTCAGTGACCCAGACACAGTGGGGTCAGTCTGCTCTCTCCTGGATCAGTGACCCAGACACAGTGGGGTCAGTCTGCTCTCCCCAGGGTCAGTGACAGAGACACAGTGGGGTCAGTCTGCTCTCCCCTGGGTTAGTGACAGACACACAGTGGGGTCATTCTGCTCTCCCCTGGGTCAGTGACATACACACACTGGGGTCAGTCTGCTCGCCCCTGGGTCAGTTTCAGACACACTGTGGGGTCAGTCTGCTCTCCCCTGGGTCAGTGACAGACACACTGTGGGGTCAGTCTGCTCTACCCTGGGTCAGTGACAGACACACAGTGGTGTCAGTCTGCTCTCCCCAGGGTCAGTGACAGAGAAACAGTGGGGTCAGTCTGCTCTCCCCTGGGTCAGTGACAGACACACAGTGGGGTCAGTCTGCTCACCCCTGGGTCAGTGACAGAGACACAGCGGGGTCTGTCTGCTCTCCCTCTACATCCGTGACAGAGACATAGTGGGGTCAGTCTGCTCTCCCCTGGGTCAGTGACAGAGACACAGTGGAGTCTTCTCTCCCCTGGGTCAGTGACAGAGACACAGTGGGGTCAGTCTGCTCTCCCGTGGGTCAGTGACAGATACACAGTGGGGTCAGTCTGCTCTCCCCTGGGTCAGTGACCCAGACACAGTGGTGTCAGTCTGCTCTCCCCTGGGTCAGTGACAGACACACAGTGGGGTCAGTCTGCTCTCCCCTGGGTCAGTGACAGAGACACAGTGGGGTCTTCTCTCCCCTGGGTCAGTGACAGAGACACAGTGGGGTCAGTCTCCTCTCCCCTGGGTCAGTGACGGAGACACAGTGGGGTCAGTCTGCTCTCCTCTTGGTCAGTGACAGACAAACAGTGGGGTCAGTCTGGTCTCCCCTGGGTCAGTGACAGAGAAACAGTGGGGTCAGTCGGCTCTCCCCTGGGTCAGTGACAGATACACAGTGGGGTCAGTCTGCTCTCCCCTGGGTCAGTGACCGAGACACAGTGGGGTCAGTCTGCTCTCCCCTGGGTCAGTAACCCAAACACAGTGGGGTCAGTCTGCTCTCCCCTGGGTCAGTGACCCAGACACAGTGGGGTCAGTCTGCTCTCCCCTGGGTCAGTGACAGAGACACAGTGGGGTCAGTCTGCTCTCCCCTGGGTTAGTGACAGACACACAGTGGGGTCATTCTGCTCTCCCCTGGGTCAGTGACATACACACACTGGGGTCAGTCTGCTCGCCCCTGGGTCAGTTTCAGACACACTGTGGGGTCAGTCTGCTCTCCCCTGGGTCAGTGACAGACACACTGTGGGGTCAGTCTGCTCTACCCTGGGTCAGTGACAGACACACAGTGGTGTCAGTCTGCTCTCCCCAGGGTCAGTGACAGAGAAACAGTGGGGTCAGTCTGCTCTCCCCTGGGTCAGTGACAGACACACAGTGGGGTCAGTCTGCTCACCCCTGGGTCAGTGACAGAGACACAGCGGGGTCTGTCTGCTCTCCCTCTACATCCGTGACAGAGACATAGTGGGGTCAGTCTGCTCTCCCCTGGGTCAGTGACCCAGACACAGTGGGGTCAGTCTGCTCTCTCCTGGATCAGTGACCCAGACACAGTGGGGTCAGTCTGCTCTCCCCAGGGTCAGTGACAGAGACACAGTGGGGTCAGTCTGCTCTCCCCTGGGTTAGTGACAGACACACAGTGGTGTCAGTCTGCTCTCCCCTGGGTCAGTGACAGACACACAGTGGGGTCAGTCAGCTCTCCCCTGGGTCAGTGACAGAGACACAGTGGGGTCAGTCTGCTCTCCCCAGGGTCAGTGACAGACACACAGTGGGGTCAGTCTGCTCTCCCCTGGGTCAGTGACAGAGACACAGTGGGGTCAGTCTGCTCTCCCCTGGGTCAGTGACAGATACACAGTGGGGTCAGTCTGCTCTCCCCTGGGTCAGTGACAGATACACAGTGGGGTCAGTTTGCTCTCCCCTGGGTCAGTGACAAAGACACAGTGGGGTCAGTCTGCTCTCCCCTGGGTCAGTGTCAGACACACAGTGGGGTCAGTCAGCTCTCCCCTGGGTCAGTTTCAGACACACAGTGGGGTCAGTCTGCTCTCCCCTGGGTCTGTGACAAGATACAGTGGGGTCAGTCTGCTCTCCCCTTTGTCAGTGACAGAGACACAGTGGGGTCAGTCTGCTCTCCCCTGGGTCAGTGACAGATACACAGTGGGGTCAGTCTGCTCCCCGTACATCAGTGACAGAGACATAGTGGGGTCAGTCTGCTCTCCCCTCGGTCAGTGACCCACACACTGTAGGGTCAGTCTGCTCTCCCCTGGGTCAGTTTCAGACACACAGTGGGGTCAGTCTGCTCCCCGTAAATCAGTGACAGAGACATAGTGGGGTCAGTCTGCTCTCCCCTCAGTCAGTGACAGAGACACAGTGGCATCAGTCTGCTCTCCCATGGGTCAGTGACAGAGACACAGTGGGGTCAGTCTGCTCTCCACCGAGTCAGAGACCCAGACATAGTGGGGTCAGTGTGCACTCCCCTTGGTCAGTGATAGAGACACAGTGGGGTCAGTCTGCTCTCCCCTGGGTCAGTGATAGAGACACAGTGGGGTCAGTCTGCTCTCCCCTGGGTCAGTGACCCAGACACAGTAGGGTCATTCTGCTCTCCCCTGGGTCAGTGACCCAGACACACAGTGAGGTCAGTCTGCTCTCCCCTGAGTCAGTGACAGAGACACAGTGGAGTCTTCTCTCCCCTGGGTCAGTGACAGAGACACAGTGGGGTCAGTCTGCTCTCCCGTGGGTCAGTGACAGATACACAGTGGGGTCAGTCTGCTCTCCCCTGGGTCAGTGACCCAGACACAGTGCGGTCAGTCTGCTCTCCCCTGGGTCAGTGACAGAGACACTGTGGGGTCAGTCTGCTCTCCCCTGGGTCAGTGACAGAGACACAGTGGGGTCTTCTCTCCCCTGGGTCAGTGACAGAGACACAGTGGGGTCAGTCTGCTCTCCCGTGGGTCAGTGACAGATACACAGTGGGGTCAGTCTGCTCTCCCCTGGGTCAGTGACCCAGACACAGTGCGGTCAGTCTGCTCTCCCCTGGGTCAGTGACAGAGACACAGTGGGGTCAGTCTGCTCTCCCCTGGGTCAGTGACGGAGACACAGTGGGGTCAGTCTGCTCTCCTCTTGGTCAGTGACAGACAAACAGTGGGGTCAGTCTGCTCTCCCCTGGGTCAGTGACCCAGACACAGTAGGGTCATTCTGCTCTCCCCTGGGTCAGTGACCCAGACACACAGTGAGGTCAGTCTGCTCTCCCCTGAGTCAGTGACAGAGACACAGTGGAGTCTTCTCTCCCCTGGGTCAGTGACAGAGACACAGTGGGGTCAGTCTGCTCTCCCGTGGGTCAGTGACAGATACACAGTGGGGTCAGTCTGCTCTCCCCTGGGTCAGTGACCCAGACACAGTGCGGTCAGTCTGCTCTCCCCTGGGTCAGTGACAGAGACACAGTGGGGTCAGTCTGCTCTCCCCTGGGTCAGTGACGGAGACACAGTGGGGTCAGTCTGCTCTCCTCTTGGTCAGTGACAGACAAACAGTGGGGTCAGTCTGGTCTCCCCTGGGTCAGTGACAGAGAAACAGTGGGGTCTGTCGGCTCTCCCCTGGGTCAGTGACAGATACACAGTGGGGTCAGTCTGCTCTCCCCTGGGTCAGTGACGGAGACACAGTGGGGTCAGTCTGCTCTCCCCTGGGTCAGTGACCCAGACACAGTGGGGTCAGTCTGCTCTCCCCTGGCTCAGTGACCCAGACACAGTGGGGTCAGTCTGCTCTCCCCTGGGTCAGTGACAGAGACACAGTGGGGTCAGTCTGCTCTCCCCTGGGTTAGTGACAGACACACTGTGGGGTCATTCTGCTCTCCCCTGGGTCAGTGACATACACACACTGGGGTCAGTCTGCTCGCCCCTGGGTCAGTTTCAGACACACTGTGGGGTCAGTCTGCTCTCCCCTGGGTCAGTGACAGACACACTGTGGGGTCAGTCTGCTCTACCCTGGGTCAGTGACAGACACACAGTGGTGTCAGTCTGCTCTCCCCAGGGTCAGTGACAGAGAAACAGTGGGGTCAGTCTGCTCTCCCCTGGGTCAGTGACAGAGACACAGTGGGGTCAGTCTGCTCTCCCCTGGGTCAGTGACCCAGACACAGTAGGGTCATTCTGCTGTCCCCTGGGTCAGTGACCCAGACACACAGTGGGGTCAGTCTGCTCTCCCCTGGGTCAGTGACAGAGACACAGTGGAGTCTTCTCTCCCCTGGGTCAGTGACAGAGACACAGTGGGGTCAGTCTGCTCTCCCGTGGGTCAGTGACAGATACACAGTGGGGTCAGTCTGCTCTCCCCTGGGTCAGTGACCCAGACACAGTGCGGTCAGTCTGGTCTCCCCTGGGTCAGTGACAGACACACAGTGGGGTCAGTCTGCTCTCCCCTGGGTCAGTGACAGAGACACAGTGGGGTCTTCTCTCCCCTGGGTCAGTGACAGACACACAGTGGGGTCAGTCTGCTCTCCCCTGGGTCAGTGACGGAGACACAGTGGGGTCAGTCTGCTCTCCTCTTGGTCAGTGACAGACAAACAGTGGGGTCAGTCTGGTCTCCCCTGGGTCAGTGACAGAGAAACAGTGGGGTCAGTCGGCTCTCCCCTGGGTCAGTGACAGATACACAGTGGGGTCAGTCTGCTCTCCCCTGGGTCAGTGACCGAGACACAGTGGGGTCAGTCTGCTCTCCCCTGGGTCAGTGACCCAAACACAGTGGGGTCAGTCTGCTCTCCCCTAGGTCAGTGACCCAGACACAGTGGGGTCAGTCTGCTCTCCCCTGGGTCAGTGACAGAGACACAGTGGGGTCAGTCTGCTCTCCCCTGGGTTAGTGACAGACACACAGTGGGGTCATTCTGCTCTCCCCTGGGTCAGTGACATACACACACTGGGGTCAGTCTGCTCGCCCCTGGGTCAGTTTCAGACACACTGTGGGGTCAGTCTGCTCTCCCCTGGGTCAGTGACAGACACACTGTGGGGTCAGTCTGCTCTACCCTGGGTCAGTGACAGACACACAGTGGTGTCTGTCTGCTCTCCCCAGGGTCAGTGACAGAGAAACAGTGGGGTCAGTCTGCTCTCCCCTGGGTCAGTGACAGAGACACAGTGGGGTCAGTCTGCTCACCCCTGGGTCAGTGACAGAGACACAGCGGGGTCTGTCTGCTCTCCCTCTACATCCGTGACAGAGACATAGTGGGGTCAGTCTGCTCTCCCCTGGGTCAGTGACCCAGACACAGTGGGGTCAGTCTGCTCTCTCCTGGATCAGGGACCCAGACACAGTGGGGTCAGTCTGCTCTCCCCAGGGTCAGTGACAGAGACACAGTGGGGTCAGTCTGCTCTCCCCTGGGTTAGTGACAGACACACAGTGGTGTCAGTCTGCTCTCCCCTGGGTCAGTGACAGACACATAGTGGGGTCAGTCAGCTCTCCCCTGGGTCAGTGACAGAGACACAGTGGGGTCAGTCTGCTCTCCCCAGGGTCAGTGACAGACACACAGTGGGGTCAGTCTGCTCTCCCCTGGGTCAGTGACAGAGACACAGTGGGGTCAGTCTGCTCTCCCCTGGGTCAGTGACAGATACACAGTGGGGTCAGTCTGCTCTCCCCTGGGTCTGTGACAAGATACAGTGGGGTCAGTCTGCTCTCCCCTTTGTCAGTGACAGAGACACAGTGGGGTCAGTCTGCTCTCCCCTGGGTCAGTGACAGATACACAGTGGGGTCAGTCTGCTCCCCGTACATCAGTGACAGAGACATAGTGGGGTCAGTCTTCTCTCCCCTCGGTCAGTGACCCAGACACTGTAGGGTCAGTCTGCTCTCCCCTGGGTCAGTTTCAGACACACAGTGGGGTCAGTCTGCTCTCCCCTGGGTCTGTGACAAGACACAGTGGGGTCAGTCTGCTCTCTCCTTTGTCAGTGACAGAGACACAGTGGGGTCAGTCTGCTCTCCGCTGGGTCAGTGACAGATACACAGTGGGGTCAGTCTGCTCCCCGTACATCAGTGACAGAGACATAGTGGGGTCAGTCTGCTCTCCCCTCGGTCAGTGACCCAGACACTGTAGGGTCAGTCTGCTCTCCCCTGGGTCAGTGACCCAGACACAGTGGGGTCAGTCTGCTCTCCCCTGGGTCAGTGACAGACACACAGTGGGGTCAGTCTGCTCTCCCCTGGGTCAGTGACAGATACACAGTGGGGTCAGTCTGCTCTCCCCTGGGTCAGTGACAGAGACACAGTGGGGTCAGTCTGCTCTCCCCTGGGTCAGTGTCAGACACACAGTGGGGTCAGTCAGCTCTCCCCTGGGTCAGTTTCAGACACACAGTGGGGTCAGTCTGCTCTCCCCTGGGTCTGTGACAAGACACAGTGGGGTCAGTCTGCTCTCCACTTTGTCAGTGACAGAGACACAGTGGGGTCAGTCTGCTCTCCCCTGGGTCAGTGACAGATACACAGTGGGGTCAGTCTGCTCCCCGTAAATCAGTGACAGAGACATAGTGGGATCAGTCTGCTCTCCCCTCAGTCAGTGACCCAGACACTGTAGGGTCAGTCTGCTCTCCCCTGGGTCAGTGACCCAGACACAGTGGGGTCAGTCTGCTCTCCCCTGGGTCAGTGACAGACACACAGTGGGGTCAGTCTGCTCTCCCCTGAGTCAGTGACAGATACACAGTGGGGTCAGTCTGCTCTCCCCTGGGTCAGTGACAGATACACAGTGGGGTCAGTCTGCTCTCCCCTGGATCAGTGACAGATACACTGTGGGGTCAGTCTGCTCTACCCTGGGTCAGTGACAGACACACAGTGGTGTCAGTCTGCTCTCCCCAGGGTCAGTGACAGAGAAACAGTGGGGTCAGTCTGCTCTCCCCTGGGTCAGTGACAGAGACACAGTGGGGTCAGTCTGCTCACCCCTGGGTCAGTGACAGAGACACAGCGGGGTCAGTCTGCTCTCCCTCTACATCCGTGACAGAGACATAGTGGGGTCAGTCTGCTCTCCCCTGGGTCAGTGACCCAGACACAGTGGGGTCAGTCTGCTCTCCCCTGGATCAGTGACCCAGACACAGTGGGGTCAGTCTGCTCTCCCCTTTGTCAGTGACAGAGACACAGTGGGGTCAGTGTGCTCTCCCCTGTGTTAGTGACAGACACACAGTGGGGTCAGTCTGCTCTCCCCTGGGTCAGTGACAGACACACAGTGGGGTCAGTCAGCTCTCCCCTGGGTCAGTGACAGACACACAGTGGGGTCAGTCTGCTCTCCCCAGGGTCAGTGACCGACACCCAGTGGGGTCAGTCTGCTCTCCCCTGGGTCAGTGACAGAGACACAGTGGGGTCAGTCTGCTCTCCCCTGGGTCAGTGACAGATACACAGTGGGGTCAGTCTGCTCTCCCCTGGGTCAGTGACAGATACACAGTGGGGTCAGTTTGCTCTCCCCTGGGTCAGTGACAAAGACACAGTGGGGTCAGTCTGCTCTCCCCTTGGTCAGTGTCAGACACACAGTGGGGTCAGTCAGCTCTCCCCAGCGTCAGTTTCAGACACACAGTGGGGTCAGTCTGCTCTCCCCTGGGTCTGTGACAAGACACAGTGGGGTCAGTCTGCTCTCCCCTTTGTCAGTGACAGAGACACAGTGGGGTCAGTCTGCTCTCCCCTGGGTCAGTGACAGATACACAGTGGGGTCAGTCTGCTCCCCGTACATCAGTGAAAGAGACATAGTGGGGTCAGTCTGCTCTCCCCTCGGTCAGTGACCCAGACACTGTAGGGTCAGTCTGCTCTCCCCTGGGTCAGTGACCCAGACACAGTGGGGTCAGTCTGCTCTCCCCTGGGTCAGTGACAGACACACAGTGGGGTCTGCTCTCCCCTGGGTCAGTGACAGATACACAGTGGGGTCAGTCTGCTCTCCCCTGGGTCAGTGACAGATACACAGTGGGGTCAGTCTGCTCTCCCCTGGGTCAGTGACAGAGACACAGGGGGGTCAGTCTGCTCTCCCCTGGGTCAGTGACAGAGACACAGTGGGGTCAGTCTGCTCTCCCCTGGGTCAGTGTCAGACACACAGTGGGGTCAGTCAGCTCTCCCCTGGGTCAGTTTCAGACACACAGTGGGGTCAGTCTGCTCTCCCCTGGGTCTGTGACAAGACACAGTGGGGTCAGTCTGCTCTCTCCTTTGTCAGTGACAGAGACACAGTGGGGTCAGTCTGCTCTCCCCTGGGTCAGTGACAGATACACAGTGGGGTCAGTCTGCTCCCCGTACATCAGTGACAGAGACATAGTGGGGTCAGTCTGCTCTCCCCTGGGTCAGTGACCCAGACACTGTAGGGTCAGTCTGCTCTCCCCTGGGTCAGTGACCCAGACACAGTGGGGTCAGTCTGCTCTCCCCTGGGTCAGTGACAGACACACAGTGGGGTCAGTCTGCTCTCCCCTGGGTCAGTGACAGATACACAGTGGGGTCAGTCTGCTCTCCCCTGGGTCAGTGACAGAGACACAGTGGGGTCAGTCTGCTCTCCCCTGGGTCAGTGTCAGACACACAGTGGGGTCAGTCAGCTCTCCCCTGGGTCAGTTTCAGACACACAGTGGGGTCAGTCTGCTCTCCCCTGGGTCTGTGACAAGACACAGTGGGGTCAGTCTGCTCTCCCCTTTGTCAGTGACAGAGACACAGTGGGGTCAGTCTGCTCTCCCCTGGGTCAGTGACAGATTCACAGTGGGGTCAGTCTGCTCCCCGTACATCAGTGACAGAGACATAGTGGGGTCAGTCTGCTCTCCCCTCGGTCAGTGACCCAGACACTGTAGGGTCAGTCTGCTCTCCCCTGGGTCAGTGACCCAGACACAGTGGGGTCAGTCTGCTCTCCCCTGGGTCAGTGACAGACACACAGTGGGGTCAGTCTGCTCTCCCCTGGGTCAGTGACAGATACACAGTGGGGTCAGTCTGCTCTCCCCTGGGTCAGTGACAGATACACAGTGGGGTCAGTCTGCTCTCCCCTGGGTCAGTGACAGAGACACAGTGGGGTCAGTCTGCTCTCCCCTGGGTCAGTGACAGACACACAGTGGGGTCAGTCAGCTCTCCCCTGGGTCAGTTTCAGACACACAGTGGGGTCAGTCTGCTCTCCCCTGGGTCTGTGACAAGACACAGTGGGGTCAGTCTGCTCTCCCCTTGGTCAGTGACAGAGACACAGTGGGGTCAGTCTGCTCTCCCCTGGGTCAGTGACAGATACACAGTGGGGTCAGTCTGCTCCCCGTACATCAGTGCCAGAGACATAGTGGGGTCAGTCTGCTCTCCCCTCGGTCAGTGACCCAGACACTGTAGGGTCAGTCTGCTCTCCCCTGGGTCAGTGACCCAGACACAGTGGGGTCAGTCTGCTCTCCCCTGGGTCAGTGACAGACACACAGTGGGGTCAGTCTGCTCTCCCCTGGGTCAGTGACAGATACACAGTGGGGTCAGTCTGCTCTCCCCTGGGTCAGTGACAGATACACAGTGGGGTCAGTCTGCTCTCCCCTGGGTCAGTGACAGAGACACAGTGGGGTCAGTCTGCTCTTCCCTGGGTCAGTGTCAGACACACAGTGGGGTCAGTCAGCTCTCCCCTGGGTCAGTTTCAGACACACAGTGGGGTCAGTCTGCTCTCCCCTGGGTCTGTGACAAGACACAGTGGGGTCAGTCTGCTCTCTCCTTTGTCAGTGACAGAGACACAGTGGGGTCAGTCTGCTCTCCACTGGGTCAGTGACAGATACACAGTGGGGTCAGTCTGCTCCCCGTACATCAGTGACAGAGACATAGTGGGGTCAGTCTGCTCTCCCCTCGGTCAGTGACCCAGACACTGTAGGGTCAGTCTGCTCTCCCCCGGGTCAGTGACCCAGACACAGTGGGGTCAGTCTGCTCTCCCCTGGGTCAGTGACAGACACACAGTGGGGTCAGTCTGCTCTCCCCTGGGTCAGTGACAGATACACAGTGGGGTCAGTCTGCTCTCCCCTGGGTCAGTGACAGATACACAGTGGGGTCAGTCTGCTCTCCCCTGGGTCAGTGACAGAGACACAGTGGGGTCAGTCTGCTCTCCCCTGGGTCAGTGTCAGACACACAGTGGGGTCAGTCAGCTCTCCCCTGGGTCAGTTTCAGACACACAGTGGGGTCAGTCTGCTCTCCCCTGGGTCTGTGACAAGACACAGTGGGGTCAGTCTGCTCCCCCCTGGGTCAGTGACAGATACACAGTGGGGTCACTCTGCTCCCCGTACATCAGTGACAGAGACATAGTGGGGTCAGTCTGCTCTCCCCTCGGTCAGTGACCCAGACACTGTAGGGTCAGTCTGCTCTCCCCTGGGTCAGTGACCCAGACACAGTGGGGTCAGTCTGCTCTCCCCTGGGTCAGTGACAGACATACAGTGGGGTCAGTCTGCTCTCCCCTGGGTCAGTGACAGATACACAGTGGGGTCAGTCTGCTCTCCCCTGGGTCAGTGACAGATACACAGTGGGGTCAGTCTGCTCTCCCCTGGGTCAGTGACAGATACACAGTGGGGTCAGTCTGCTCTCCCCTGGGTCAGTGACAGAGACACAGTGGGGTCAGTCTGCTCTCCCCTGGGTCAGTGTCAGACACACAGTGGGGTCAGTCAGCTCTCCCCTTGGTCAGTTTCAGACACACAGTGGGGTCAGTCTGCTCTCCCCTTGGTCTGTGACAAGACACAGTGGGGTCAGTCTGCTCTCCCCTTGGTCAGTGACAGAGACACAGTGGGGTCAGTCTGCTCTCCCCTGGGTCAGTGACAGATACACAGTGGGGTCAGTCTGCTCCCCGTACATCAGTGCCAGAGACATAGTGGGGTCAGTCTGCTCTCCCCTCGGTCAGTGACCCAGACACTGTAGGGTCAGTCTGCTCTCCCCTGGGTCAGTGACCCAGACACAGTGGGGTCAGTCTGCGCTCCCCTGGGTCAGTGACAGACACACAGTGGGGTCAGTCTGCTCTCCCCTGTGTCAGTGACAGATACACAGTGGGGTCAGTCTGCTCTCCCCTGGGTCAGTGACAGAGACAAACTGGGGACAATTTGCTCTCCCCTGGGTCAGTGACAGAGACACAGTGGGGTCAGTATGCTCTCCCCTGGGTCAGTGACAGAGACACAGTGGGATTCAGTCTATCTCCGCTGGGTCAGTGACAGAGACACAGCGGGGTCAGTCTGCTCTACCCTGGGTCAGTGATAGAGACACAGTGGGGTCAGTCTGCTCTCCCCTGGGTCAGTGACAGAGACACGCGGGGGTGAGTCTGCTCTCCCCTGGGTCAGTGACACAGACACAGTGGGGTCAGTCTGCTCTCCCTGGGTCAGTGACACAGACACAGTGGTGTCAATCTGCTCTCCCCTGGGTTAGTGACAAGACACAGTGGGGTCAGTCTGCTCTCCCCTGGGTCAGTGACCCAGACACTGTAGGGTAAGTCTGCTCTCCCCTGGGTCACTGACCCAGACACAGTGGGGTCAGTCTGCTCTCCCCTGGGTCAGTGACAAGACACAGTGGGGTCAGTCTGCTCTCCCCTGGGTCAGTGACAGAGACACAGTGGCGTCAGTCTGCTCTCCCCTGGGTCAGTTTCAGACACACTGTGGGGTCAGTCTGCTCTCCCCTGGGTCAGAGACAGACACACAGTGGTGTCAGTCTGCTCTCCCCTGGGTCAGTGACAGAGAAACAGTGGGGTCAGTCTGCTCTCCCCTGGGTCAGTGACAGAGACACAGTGGGGTCAGTCTGCTCTCCCCTGGGTCAGTGACAGACACACAGTGGGGTCAGTCTGCTCTCCCCTGGGTCAGTGACAGATACACAGTGGGGTCAGTCTGCTCTCCCTCTACATCCGTGACAGAGACATAGTGGGGTCAGTCTGCTCTCCCCTGGGTCAGTGACCCAGACATAGTGGGGTCAGTCTGCTCTCCCCTGGGTCAGTGACAGACACACAGTGGGGTCAGTCTGCTCTCCCCTGGGTCAGTGACAGATACACAGTGGGGTCAGTCTGCTCTCCCCTGGGTCAGTGACAGATACACAGTGGGGTCAGTCTGCTCTCCCCTGGGTCAGTGACAGAGACACAGTGGGGTCAGTCTGCTCTCCCCTGGGTCAGTGTCAGACACACAGTGGGGTCAGTCAGCTCTCCCCTGGGTCAGTTTCAGACACACAGTGGGGTCAGTCTGCTCTCCCCTGGGTCTGTGACAAGACACAGTGGGGTCAGTCTGCTCTCTCCTTTGTCAGTGACAGAGACACAGTGGGGTCAGTCTGCTCTCCCCTGGGTCAGTGACAGATACACAGTGGGGTCAGTCTGCTCCCCGTACATCAGTGACAGAGACATAGTGGGGTCAGTCTGCTCTCCCCTCGGTCAGTGACCCAGACACTGTAGGGTCAGTCTGCTCTCCCCTGGGTCAGTGACCCAGACACAGTGGGGTCAGTCTGATCTCCCCTGGGTCAGTGACAGACACACAGTGGGGTCAGTCTGCTCTCCCCTGGGTCAGTGACAGATACACAGTGGGGTCAGTCTGCTCTCCCCTGGGTCAGTGACAGAGACACAGTGGGGTCAGTCTGCTCTCCCCTGGGTCAGTGACAGATACACAGTGGGGTCAGTCTGCTCTCCCCTGGGTCAGTGACAGAGACACAGTGGGGTCAGTCTGCTCTCCCCTGGGTCAGTGTCAGACACACAGTGGGGTCAGTCAGCTCTCCCCTTGGTCAGTTTCAGACACACAGTGGGGTCAGTCTGCTCTCCCCTGGGTCTGTGACAAGACACAGTGGGGTCAGTCTGCTCTCCCCTTGGTCAGTGACAGAGACACAGTGGGGTCAGTCTGCTCTCCCCTGGGTCAGTGACAGATACACAGTGGGGTCAGTCTGCTCCCCGTACATCAGTGCCAGAGACATAGTGGGGTCAGTCTGCTCTCCCCTCGGTCAGTGACCCAGACACTGTAGGGTCAGTCTGCTCTCCCCTGGGTCAGTGACCCAGACACAGTGGGGTCAGTCTGCGCTCCCCTGGGTCAGTGACAGACACACAGTGGGGTCAGTCTGCTCTCCCCTGTGTCAGTGACAGATACACAGTGGGGTCAGTCTGCTCTCCCCTGGGTCAGTGACAGAGACAAACTGGGGACAATTTGCTCTCCCCTGGGTCAGTGACAGAGACACAGTGGGGTCAGTCTGCTCTCCCCTGGGTCAGTGACAGAGACACAGTGGGATTCAGTCTATCTCCGCTGGGTCAGTGACAGAGACACAGCGGGGTCAGTCTGCTCTACCCTGGGTCAGTGATAGAGACACAGTGGGGTCAGTCTGCTCTCCCCTGGGTCAGTGACAGAGACACGCGGGGGTGAGTCTGCTCTCCCCTGGGTCAGTGACACAGACACAGTGGGGTCAGTCTGCTCTCCCTGGGTCAGTGACACAGACACAGTGGTGTCAATCTGCTCTCCCCTGGGTTAGTGACAAGACACAGTGGGGTCAGTCTGCTCTCCCCTGGGTCAGTGACCCAGACACTGTAGGGTAAGTCTGCTCTCCCCTGGGTCACTGACCCAGACACAGTGGGGTCAGTCTGCTCTCCCCTGGGTCAGTGACAAGACACAGTGGGGTCAGTCTGCTCTCCCCTGGGTCAGTGACAGAGACACAGTGGCGTCAGTCTGCTCTCCCCTGGGTCAGTTTCAGACACACTGTGGGGTCAGTCTGCTCTCCCCTGGGTCAGAGACAGACACACAGTGGTGTCAGTCTGCTCTCCCCTGGGTCAGTGACAGAGAAACAGTGGGGTCAGTCTGCTCTCCCCTGGGTCAGTGACAGAGACACAGTGGGGTCAGTCTGCTCTCCCCTGGGTCAGTGACAGACACACAGTGGGGTCAGTCTGCTCTCCCCTGGGTCAGTGACAGATACACAGTGGGGTCAGTCTGCTCTCCCTCTACATCCGTGACAGAGACATAGTGGGGTCAGTCTGCTCTCCCCTGGGTCAGTGACCCAGACATAGTGGGGTCAGTCTGCTCTCCCCTGGGTCAGTGACAGACACACAGTGGGGTCAGTCTGCTCTCCCCTGGGTCAGTGACAGATACACAGTGGGGTCAGTCTGCTCTCCCCTGGGTCAGTGACAGATACACAGTGGGGTCAGTCTGCTCTCCCCTGGGTCAGTGACAGAGACACAGTGGGGTCAGTCTGCTCTCCCCTGGGTCAGTGTCAGACACACAGTGGGGTCAGTCAGCTCTCCCCTGGGTCAGTTTCAGACACACAGTGGGGTCAGTCTGCTCTCCCCTGGGTCTGTGACAAGACACAGTGGGGTCAGTCTGCTCTCTCCTTTGTCAGTGACAGAGACACAGTGGGGTCAGTCTGCTCTCCCCTGGGTCAGTGACAGATACACAGTGGGGTCAGTCTGCTCCCCGTACATCAGTGACAGAGACATAGTGGGGTCAGTCTGCTCTCCCCTCGGTCAGTGACCCAGACACTGTAGGGTCAGTCTGCTCTCCCCTGGGTCAGTGACCCAGACACAGTGGGGTCAGTCTGATCTCCCCTGGGTCAGTGACAGACACACAGTGGGGTCAGTCTGCTCTCCCCTGGGTCAGTGACAGATACACAGTGGGGTCAGTCTGCTCTCCCCTGGGTCAGTGACAGAGACACAGTGGGGTCAGTCTGCTCTCCCCTGGGTCAGTGTCAGACACACAGTGGGGTCAGTCAGCTCTCCCCTGGGTCAGTTTCAGACACACAGTGGGGTCAGTCTGCTCTCCCCTGGGTCTGTGACAAGACACAGTGGGGTCAGTCTGCTCTCCCCTTTGTCAGTGACAGAGACACAGTGGGGTCAGTCTGCTCTCCCCTGGGTCAGTGACAGATAAACAGTGGGGTCAGTCTGCTCCCCGTATATCAGTGACAGAGACATAGTGGGGTCAGTCTGCTCTCCCCTCGGTCAGTGACCCAGACACTGTAGGGTCAGTCTGCTCTCCCCTGGGTCAGTGACCCAGACACAGTGGGGTCAGTCTGCTCTCCCCTGGGTCAGTGACAGACACACAGTGGGGTCAGTCTGCTCTCCCCTGGGTCAGTGACAGATACACAGTGGGGTCAGTCTGCTCTCCCCTGGGTCAGTGACAGAGACACAGTGGGGTCAGTCTGCTCTCCCCTGGGTCTGTGTCAGACACACAGTGGGGTCAGTCAGCTCTCCCCTGGGTCAGTTTCAGACACACAGTGGGGTCAGTCTGCTCTCCCCTGGGTCTGTGACAAGACACAGTGGGGTCAGTCTGCTCTCCCCTTGGTCAGTGACAGAGACACAGTGGGGTCAGTCTGCTCTCCCCTGGGTCAGTGACAGATACACAGTGGGGTCAGTCTGCTCCCCGTACATCAGTGCCAGAGACATAGTGGGGTCAGTCTGCTCTCCCCTCGGTCAGTGACCCAGACACTGTAGGGTCAGTCTGCTCTCCCCTGGGTCAGTGACCCAGACACAGTGGGGTCAGTCTGCGCTCCCCTGGGTCAGTGACAGACACACAGTGGGGTCAGTCTGCTCTCCCCTGTGTCAGTGACAGATACACAGTGGGGTCAGTCTGCTCTCCCCTGAGTCAGTGACAGAGACAAACTGGGGACAATTTGCTCTCCCCTGGGTCAGTGACAGAGACACAGTGGGGTCAGTCTGCTCTCCCCTGGGTCAGTGACAGAGACACAGTGGGATTCAGTCTATCTCCGCTGGGTCAGTGACAGAGACACAGCGGGGTCAGTCTGCTCTCCCCTGGGTCAGTGATAGAGACACAGTGGGGTCAGTCTGCTCTCCCCTGGGTCAGTGACAGAGACACGCGGTGGTGAGTCTGCTCTCCCCTGGGTCAGTGACACAGACACAGTGGGGTCAGTCTGCTCTCCCCTGGGTCAGTGACACAGACACAGTGGGGTCAATCTGCTCTCCACTGTGTCAGTGACAGATACACAGTGGGGTCAATCTGCTCTCCCCTGGGTTAGTGACAAGACACAGTGGGGTCAGTCTGCTCTCCCCTGGGTCAGTGACAGAGACATAGTGGGGTCAGTCTGCTCTCCCCTGGGTCAGTGACCCAGACACTGTAGGGTAAGTCTGCTCTCCCCTGGGTCACTGACCCAGACACAGTGGGGTCAGTCTGCTCTCCCCTGGGTCAGTGACAAGACACAGTGGGGTCAGTCTGCTCTCCCCTGGGTCAGTGACAGAGACACAGTGGCATCAGTCTGCTCTCCCCTGGGTCAGTTTCAGACACACTGTGGGGTCAGTCTGCTCTCCCCTGGGTCAGTGACAGACACACAGTGGTGTCAGTCTGCTCTCCCCTGGGTCAGTGACAGAGAAACAGTGGGGTCAGTCTGCTCTCCCCTGGGTCAGTGACAGAGACACAGTGGGGTCAGTCTGCTCTCCCCTGGGTCAGTGACAGACACACAGTGGGGTCAGTCTGCTCTCCCCTGGGTCAGTGACAGATACACAGTGGGGTCAGTCTGCTCTCCCTCTACATCCGTGACAGAGACATAGTGGGGTCAGTCTGCTCTCCCCTGGGTCAGTGACCCAGACACAGTGGGGTCAGTCTGCTCTCCCCTGGATCAGTGACCCAGACACAGTGGGGTCAGTCTGCTCTCCCCAGGGTCAGTGACAGAGACACAGTGGGGTCAGTCTGCTCTCCCCTGGGTTAGTGACAGACACACAGTGGGGTCAGTCTGCTCTCCCCTGGGTCAGTGACAGACACACAGTGGGGTCAGTCAGCTCTCCCCTGGGTCAGTGACGGACACACAGTGGGGTCAGTCTGCTCTCCCCAGGGTCAGTGACAGACACACAGTGGGGTCAGTCTGCTCTCCCCTGGGTCAGTGACAGAGACACAGTGGGGTCAGTCTGCTCTCCCCTGGGTCAGTGACAGATACACAGTGGGGTCAGTCTGCTCTCCCCTGGGTCAGTGACAGAGACACAGTGGGGTCAGTCTGCTCTCCCCTGGGTCAGTGTCAGACATACAGTGGGGTCAGTCAGCTCTCCCCTGGGTCAGTTTCAGACACACAGTGGGGTCAGTCTGCTCTCCCCTGGGTCTGTGACAAGACACAGTGGGGTCAGTCTGCTCTCCCCTTCGTCAGTGACAGATACACAGTGGGGTCAGTCTGCTCTCCCCTGGGTCAGTGACAGATACACAGTGGGGTCAGTCTGCTCTCCCCTGGGTCAGTGACAGAGACACAGTGGGGTCAGTCTGCTCTCCCCTGGGTCAGTGTCAGACACACAGTGGGGTCAGTCAGCTCTCCCCTGGGTCAGTTTCAGACACACAGTGGGGTCAGTCTGCTCTCCCCTGGGTCTGTGACAAGACACAGTGGGGTCAGTCTGCTCTCCCCTTCGTCAGTGACAGATACACAGTGGGGTCAGTCTGCTCCCCGTACATCAGTGACAGAGACATAGTGGGGTCAGTCTGCTCTCCCCTCGGTCAGTGACCCAGACACTGTAGGGTCAGTCTGCTCTCCCCTGGGTCAGTGACCCAGACACAGTGGGGTCAGTCTGCTCTCCCCTGGGTCAGTGACAGACACACAGTGGGGTCAGTCTGCTCTCCCCTGGGTCAGTGACAGATACACAGTGGGGTCAGTCTGCTCTCCCCTGGGTCAGTGACAGAGACAAACTGGGGTCAATTTGCTCTCCCCTGGGTCAGTGACAGAGACACAGTGGGGTCAGTCTGCTCTCCCCTGGGTCAGTGACAGAGACACAGTTGGATTCAGTCTATCTCCGCTGGGTCAGTGACAGAGACACAGCGGGGTCAGTCTGCTCTCCCCTGGGTCAGTGATAGAGACACAGTGGGGTCAGTCTGCTCTCCCCTGGGTCAGTGACAGAGACACACGGGGGTGAGTCTGCTCTCCCCTGGGTCAGTGACACAGACACAGTGGGGTCAGTCTGCTCTCCCCTGGGTCAGTGACACAGACACAGTGGGGTCAATCTGCTCTCCACTGGGTCAGTGACAGAGACACAGTGGGGTCAATCTGCTCTCCCCTGGGTTAGTGACAAGACACAGTGGGGTCAGTCTGCTCTCCCCTGGGTCAGTGACAGAGACATAGTGGGGTCAGTCTGCTCTCCCTTGGGTCAGTCACCCAGACACTGTAGGGTCAGTCTGCTCTCCCCTGGGTCACTGACCCAGACACAGTGGGGTCAATCTGCTCTCCACTGGGTCAGTGACAGAGACACAGTGGGGTCAATCTGCTCTCCCCTGGGTTAGTGACAAGACACAGTGGGGTCAGTCTGCTCTCCCCTGGGTCAGTGACAGAGACATAGTGGGGTCAGTCTGCTCTCCCTTGGGTCAGTCACCCAGACACTGTAGGGTCAGTCTGCTCTCCCCTGGGTCACTGACCCAGACACAGTTGGGTCAGTCTGCTCTCCCCTGGGTCAGTGACAAGACACAGTGGGGTCAGTCTGCTCTCCCCTGGGTCAGTGACAGACACACAGTGGGGTCAGTCTGCTCTCCCCTGGGTTAGTGACAGACACACAGTGGTGTCAGTCTGCTCTCCCCTGGGTCAGTGACAGAGACACAGTGGTGTCAGTCTGCTCTCCCCTGGGTCAGTGACAGAGAAACAGTGGGGTCAGTCTGCTCTCCCCTGGGTCAGTGACAGAGACGCAGTGGGGTCAGTCTGCTCTCCCCTGGGTCTGTGACAAGACACACTCGGGTCACTCTGCTCTCCCCTTGGTCAGTGACAGAGACACACTGGGGTCAGTCTGCTCTCCCCTGGGTCAGTGACAGATACACAGTGGGGTCAGTCTGCTCCCCGTACATCAGTGACAGAGACATTGTGGGGTCAGTCTGCTATCCCCTGGGTCAATGACCCAGACACTGTAGGGTCAGTCTGCTCTCCCCTCGGTCACTGACCCAGACACAGTGGGGTCAGTCTGCTCTCCCCTGGGTCAGTGACAAGACACAGTGGGGTCAGTCTGCTCTCCCCTGGGTCAGTGACAGAGACACAGTGGCGTCAGTCTGCTCTCCCATGGGTCAGTGACAGAGACACAGTGGGGTCAGTCTGCTCTCCACCGGGTCAGAGACCCAGACATAGTGGGGTCAGTGTGCACTCCCCTCGGTCAGTGATAGAGACACAGTGGGGTCAGTCTGCTC
Source organism: Chiloscyllium punctatum (assembly GCF_047496795.1). NCBI lineage: Eukaryota > Metazoa > Chordata > Chondrichthyes > Orectolobiformes > Hemiscylliidae > Chiloscyllium > Chiloscyllium punctatum. Next base: position 36,884,403 of record NC_092757.1, on the reverse strand, counting down.
TCCCCTGGGTCAGTGATAGAGACACAGTGGGGTCAGTCTGCTCTCCCCTGGGTCAGTGACCCAGACACAGTAGGGTCATTCTGCTCTCCCCTGTGTCAGTGACCCAGACACACAGTGGGGTCAGTCTGCTCTCCCCTGGGTCAGTGACAGAGACACAGTGGAGTCTTCTCTCCCCTGGGTCAGTGACAGAGACACAGTGGGGTCAGTCTGCTCTCCCGTGGGTCAGTGACAGATACACAGTGGGGTCAGTCTGCTCTCCCCTGGGTCAGTGACCCAGACACAGTGCGGTCAGTCTGCTCCTTCCTGGGTCAGTGACAGACACACAGTGGGGTCAGTCTGCTCTCCCCTGGGTCAGTGACAGAGACACAGTGGGGTCAGGCTGCTCTCCCCTGGGTCAGTGACAGAGAAACAGTGGGGTCAGTCTGCTCTCCCCTGGGTCAGTGACCGAGAAACAGTGGGGTCAGTCTGCTCTCCCCTGGGTCAGTGACAGAGACACTGTGGGGTCAGTCTGCTCTCCCCTGGGTCAGTGACAGAGACACAGTGGGGTCTTCTCTCCCCTGGGTCAGTGACAGAGACACAGTGGGGTCAGTCTGCTCTCCCCTGGGTCAGTGACAGAGACACAGTGGGGTCAGTCTGCTCTCCTCTTGGTCAGTGACAGACAAACAGTGGGGTCAGTCTGGTCTCCCCTGGGTCAGTGACAGAGAAACAGTGGGGTCAGTCGGCTCTCCCCTGGGGCAGTGACAGATACACAGTGGGGTCAGTCTACTCTCCCCTGGGTCAGTGACAGAGACACAGTGGGGTCAGTCTGCTCTCCCCTGGGTCAGTGACCCAGACACAGTGGGGTCAGTCTGCTCTCCCCTGGGTCAGTGACCCAGACACAGTGGGGTCAGTCTGCTCTCCCCTGGGTCAGTGACAGAGACACAGTGGGGTCAGTCTGCTCTCCCCTGGGTCAGTGACAGACACACAGTGGGGTCAGTCTGCTCTCCCCTGGGTCAGTGACAGACACACACTGGGGTCAGTCTGCTCTCCCCTGGGTAAGTTTCAGACACACTGTGGGGTCAGTCTGCTCTCCCCTGGGTCAGTGACAGACACACTGTGGGGTCAGTCAGGTCTACCCTGGGTCAGTGACAGACACACAGTGGTGTCAGTCTGCTCTCCCCAGGGTCAGTGACAGAGAAACAGTGGGGTCAGTCTGCTCTCCCCTGGGTCAGTGACAGAGACACAGTGGGGTCAGTCTGCTCACCCCTGAGTCAGTGACAGAGACACAGTGGGGTCAGTCTGCTCTCCCCTGGGTCAGTGACAGACACACAGTGGGGTCAGTCTGCTCTCCCCTGGGTCAGTGACAGATACACAGTGGGGTCAGTCTGCTCTCCCTCTACATCCGTGACAGAGGCATAGTGGGGTCAGTCTGCTCTCCCCTGGGTCAGTGACCCAGACACAGTGGGGTCAGTCTGCTCTCCCCTGGATCAGTGACCCAGACACAGTGGGGTCAGTCTGCTCTCCCCAGGGTCAGTGACAGAGGCACAGTGGGGTCAGTCTGCTCTCCGCTGGGTTAGTGACAGACACACAGTGGGGTCAGTCTGCTCTCCACCGGGTCAGAGACCCAGACATAGTGGTGTCAGTGTGCACTCCCCTGGGTCAGTGACAGAGACACAGTGGGGTCAGTCTGCTCTCCCCTGGGTCAGTGACAGAGACACAGTGGGGTCAGTCTGCTCTCCCCTGGGTCAGTGACAGATACACAGTGGGGTCAGTCTGCTCTCCCCTGAGTCAGAGACAGATACACAGTGGGGTCAGTCTGCTCTCCCCTGGGTCTGTGACAAGACACAGTGGGGTCAGTCTGCTCTCCCCTGGGTCAGTGACAGAGACACACGGGGGTGAGTCTGCTCTCCCCTGGGTCAGTGACACAGACACAGTGGGGTCAGTCTGCTCTCCCCTGGGTCAGTGACACAGACACAGTGGGGTCAATCTGCTCTCCACTGGGTCAGAGACAGAGACACAGTGGGGTCAGTCTGCTCTCCCCTGGGTCAGTGACAGAGACACACGGGGGTGAGTCTGCTCTCCCCTGGGTCAGTGACACAGACACAGTGGGGTCAGTCTGCTCTCCCCTGGGTCAGTGACACAGACACAGTGGGGTCAATCTGCTCTCCACTGGGTCAGTGACAGAGACACAGTGGGGTCAATCTGCTCTCCCCTGGGTTAGTGACAAGACACAGTGGGGTCAGTCTGCTCTCCCCTGGGTCAGTGACAGAGACATAGTGGGGTCAGTCTGCTCTCCCCTGGGTCAGTGACCCAGACACTGTAGGGTCAGTCTGCTCTCCCCTGGGTCACTGACCCAGACACAGTGGGGTCAGTCTGCTCTCCCCTGGGTCAGTGACAAGACACAGTGGGGTCAGTCTGCTCTCCCCTGGGTCAGTGACAGACACACAGTGGGGTCAGTCTGCTCTCCCCTGGGTTAGTGACAGACACACAGTGGTGTCAGTCTGCTCTCCCCTGGGTCAGTGACAGAGACACAGTGGTGTCAGTCTGCTCTCCCCTGGGTCAGTGACAGAGAAACAGTGGGGTCAGTCTGCTCTCCCCTGGGTCAGTGACAGAGACGCAGTGGGGTCAGTCTGCTCTCCCCTGTGTCTGTGACAAGACACACTCGGGTCACTCTGCTCTCCCCTTGGTCAGTGACAGAGACACACTGGGGTCAGTCTGCTCTCCCCTGGGTCAGTGACAGATACACAGTGGGGTCAGTCTGCTCCCCGTACATCAGTGACAGAGACATTGTGGGGTCAGTCTGCTCTCCCCTGGGTCAGTGACCCAGAGACTGTAGGGTCAGTCTGCTCTCCCCTCGGTCACTGACCCAGACACAGTGGGGTCAGTCTGCTCTCCCCTGGGTCAGTGACAAGACACAGTGGGGTCAGTCTGCTCTCCCCTGGGTCAGTGACAGAGACACAGTGGCATCAGTCTGCTCTCCCATGGGTCAGTGACAGAGACACAGTGGGGTCAGTCTGCTCTCCACCGGGTCAGAGACCCAGACATAGTGGGGTCAGTGTGCATTCCCCTGGGTCAGTGATAGAGACACAGTGGGGTCTGTCTGCTCTCCCCTGGGTCAGTGATAGAGACACAGTGGGGTCAGTCTGCTCTCCCCTGGGTCAGTGACCCAGACACAGTATGGTCATTCTGCTCTCCCCTGGGTCAGTGACCCAGACACACAGTGGGGTCAGTCTGCTCTCCCCTGGGTCAGTGACAGAGACACAGTGGAGTCTTCTCTCCCCTGGGTCAGTGACAGAGACACAGTGGGGTCAGTCTGCTCTCCCGTGGGTCAGTGACAGATACACAGTGGGGTCAGTCTGCTCTCCCCTGGGTCAGTGACCCAGACACAGTGCGGTCAGTCTGCTCCTTCCAGGGTCAGTGACAGACACACAGTGGGGTCAGTCTGCTCTCCCCTGGGTCAGTGACAGAGACACAGTGGGGTCAGGCTGCTCTCCCCTGGGTCAGTGACAGAGAAACAGTGGGGTCAGTCTGCTCTCCCCTGGGTCAGTGACCGAGAAACAGTGGGGTCAGTCTGCTCTCCCCTGGGTCAGTGACAGAGACACAGTGGGGTCAGTCTGCTCTCCCCTGGGTCAGTGACAGAGACACAGTGGGGTCTTCTCTCCCCTGGGTCAGTGACAGAGACACAGTGGGGTCAGTCTGCTCTCCCCTGGGTCAGTGACAGAGACACAGTGGGGTCAGTCTGCTCTCCTCTTGGTCAGTGACAGACAAACAGTGGGGTCAGTCTGGTCTCCCCTGGGTCAGTGACAGAGAAACAGTGGGGTCAGTCGGCTCTCCCCTGGGTCAGTGACAGATACACAGTGGGGTCAGTCTGCTCTCCCCTGGGTCAGTGACAGAGACACAGTGGGGTCAGTCTGCTCTCCCCTGGGTCAGTGACCCAGACACAGTGGGGTCAGTCTGCTCTCCCCTGGGTCAGTGACCCAGACACAGTGGGGTCAGTCTGCTCTCCCCTGGGTTAGTGACAGACACACAGTGGGGTCAGTCTGCTCTCCCCTGGGTCAGTGACAGACACACACTGGGGTCAGTCTGCTCTCCCCTGGGTCAGTTTCAGACACACTGTGGGGTCAGTCTGCTCTCCCCTGGGTCAGTGACAGACACACTGTGGGGTCAGTCAGCTCTACCCTGGGTCAGTGACAGACACACAGTGGTGTCAGTCTGCTCTCCCCAGGGTTAGTGACAAGACACAGTGGGGTCAGTCTGCTCTCCCCTGGGTCAGTGACAGAGACATAGTGGGGTCAGTCTGCTCTCCCTTGGGTCAGTCACCCAGACACTGTAGGGTCAGTCTGCTCTCCCCTGGGTCACTGACCCAGACACAGTGGGGTCAATCTGCTCTCCACTGGGTCAGTGACAGAGACACAGTGGGGTCAATCTGCTCTCCCCTGGGTTAGTGACAAGACACAGTGGGGTCAGTCTGCTCTCCCCTGGGTCAGTGACAGAGACATAGTGGGGTCAGTCTGCTCTCCCTTGGGTCAGTCACCCAGACACTGTAGGGTCAGTCTGCTCTCCCCTGGGTCACTGACCCAGACACAGTTGGGTCAGTCTGCTCTCCCCTGGGTCAGTGACAAGACACAGTGGGGTCAGTCTGCTCTCCCCTGGGTCAGTGACAGACACACAGTGGGGTCAGTCTGCTCTCCCCTGGGTTAGTGACAGACACACAGTGGTGTCAGTCTGCTCTCCCCTGGGTCAGTGACAGAGACACAGTGGTGTCAGTCTGCTCTCCCCTGGGTCAGTGACAGAGAAACAGTGGGGTCAGTCTGCTCTCCCCTGGGTCAGTGACAGAGACGCAGTGGGGTCAGTCTGCTCTCCCCTGGGTCTGTGACAAGACACACTCGGGTCACTCTGCTCTCCCCTTGGTCAGTGACAGAGACACACTGGGGTCAGTCTGCTCTCCCCTGGGTCAGTGACAGATACACAGTGGGGTCAGTCTGCTCCCCGTACATCAGTGACAGAGACATTGTGGGGTCAGTCTGCTATCCCCTGGGTCAATGACCCAGACACTGTAGGGTCAGTCTGCTCTCCCCTCGGTCACTGACCCAGACACAGTGGGGTCAGTCTGCTCTCCCCTGGGTCAGTGACAAGACACAGTGGGGTCAGTCTGCTCTCCCCTGGGTCAGTGACAGAGACACAGTGGCGTCAGTCTGCTCTCCCATGGGTCAGTGACAGAGACACAGTGGGGTCAGTCTGCTCTCCACCGGGTCAGAGACCCAGACATAGTGGGGTCAGTGTGCACTCCCCTCGGTCAGTGATAGAGACACAGTGGGGTCAGTCTGCTCTCCCCTGGGTCAGTGATAGAGACACAGTGGGGTCAGTCTGCTCTCCCCTGGGTCAGTGACCCAGACACAGTAGGGTCATTCTGCTCTCCCCTGTGTCAGTGACCCAGACACACAGTGGGGTCAGTCTGCTCTCCCCTGGGTCAGTGACAGAGACACAGTGGAGTCTTCTCTCCCCTGGGTCAGTGACAGAGACACAGTGGGGTCAGTCTGCTCTCCCGTGGGTCAGTGACAGATACACAGTGGGGTCAGTCTGCTCTCCCCTGGGTCAGTGACCCAGACACAGTGCGGTCAGTCTGCTCCTTCCTGGGTCAGTGACAGACACACAGTGGGGTCAGTCTGCTCTCCCCTGGGTCAGTGACAGAGACACAGTGGGGTCAGGCTGCTCTCCCCTGGGTCAGTGACAGAGAAACAGTGGGGTCAGTCTGCTCTCCCCTGGGTCAGTGACCGAGAAACAGTGGGGTCAGTCTGCTCTCCCCTGGGTCAGTGACAGAGACACTGTGGGGTCAGTCTGCTCTCCCCTGGGTCAGTGACAGAGACACAGTGGGGTCTTCTCTCCCCTGGGTCAGTGACAGAGACACAGTGGGGTCAGTCTGCTCTCCCCTGGGTCAGTGACAGAGACACAGTGGGGTCAGTCTGCTCTCCTCTTGGTCAGTGACAGACAAACAGTGGGGTCAGTCTGGTCTCCCCTGGGTCAGTGACAGAGAAACAGTGGGGTCAGTCGGCTCTCCCCTGGGGCAGTGACAGATACACAGTGGGGTCAGTCTGCTCTCCCCTGGGTCAGTGACAGAGACACAGTGGGGTCAGTCTGCTCTCCCCTGGGTCAGTGACCCAGACACAGTGGGGTCAGTCTGCTCTCCCCTGGGTCAGTGACCCAGACACAGTGGGGTCAGTCTGCTCTCCCCTGGGTCAGTGACAGAGACACAGTGGGGTCAGTCTGCTCTCCCCTGGGTCAGTGACAGACACACAGTGGGGTCAGTCTGCTCTCCCCTGGGTCAGTGACAGACACACACTGGGGTCAGTCTGCTCTCCCCTGGGTAAGTTTCAGACACACTGTGGGGTCAGTCTGCTCTCCCCTGGGTCAGTGACAGACACACTGTGGGGTCAGTCAGGTCTACCCTGGGTCAGTGACAGACACACAGTGGTGTCAGTCTGCTCTCCCCAGGGTCAGTGACAGAGAAACAGTGGGGTCAGTCTGCTCTCCCCTGGGTCAGTGACAGAGACACAGTGGGGTCAGTCTGCTCACCCCTGAGTCAGTGACAGAGACACAGTGGGGTCAGTCTGCTCTCCCCTGGGTCAGTGACAGACACACAGTGGGGTCAGTCTGCTCTCCCCTGGGTCAGTGACAGATACACAGTGGGGTCAGTCTGCTCTCCCTCTACATCCGTGACAGAGGCATAGTGGGGTCAGTCTGCTCTCCCCTGGGTCAGTGACCCAGACACAGTGGGGTCAGTCTGCTCTCCCCTGGATCAGTGACCCAGACACAGTGGGGTCAGTCTGCTCTCCCCAGGGTCAGTGACAGAGGCACAGTGGGGTCAGTCTGCTCTCCGCTGGGTTAGTGACAGACACACAGTGGGGTCAGTCTGCTCTCCACCGGGTCAGAGACCCAGACATAGTGGTGTCAGTGTGCACTCCCCTGGGTCAGTGATAGAGACACAGTGGGGTCAGTCTGCTCTCCCCTGGGTCAGTGACAGAGACACAGTGGGGTCAGTCTGCTCTCCCCTGGGTCAGTGACAGATACACAGTGGGGTCAGTCTGCTCTCCCCTGAGTCAGAGACAGATACACAGTGGGGTCAGTCTGCTCTCCCCTGGGTCTGTGACAAGACACAGTGGGGTCAGTCTGCTCTCCCCTGGGTCAGTGACAGAGACACACGGGGGTGAGTCTGCTCTCCCCTGGGTCAGTGACACAGACACAGTGGGGTCAGTCTGCTCTCCCCTGGGTCAGTGACACAGACACAGTGGGGTCAATCTGCTCTCCACTGGGTCAGTGACAGAGACACAGTGGGGTCAGTCTGCTCTCCCCTGTGTCAGTGACAGAGACACACGGGGGTGAGTCTGCTCTCCCCTGGGTCAGTGACACAGACACAGTGGGGTCAGTCTGCTCTCCCCTGGGTCAGTGACACAGACACAGTGGGGTCAATCTGCTCTCCACTGGGTCAGTGACAGAGACACAGTGGGGTCAATCTGCTCTCCCCTGGGTTAGTGACAAGACACAGTGGGGTCAGTCTGCTCTCCCCTGGGTCAGTGACAGAGACATAGTGGGGTCAGTCTGCTCTCCCCTGGGTCAGTGACCCAGACACTGTAGGGTCAGTCTGCTCTCCCCTGGGTCACTGACCCAGACACAGTGGGGTCAGTCTGCTCTCCCCTGGGTCAGTGACAAGACACAGTGGGGTCAGTCTGCTCTCCCCTGGGTCAGTGACAGACACACAGTGGGGTCAGTCTGCTCTCCCCTGGGTTAGTGACAGACACACAGTGGTGTCAGTCTGCTCTCCCCTGGGTCAGTGACAGAGACACAGTGGTGTCAGTCTGCTCTCCCCTGGGTCAGTGACAGAGAAACAGTGGGGTCAGTCTGCTCTCCCCTGGGTCAGTGACAGAGACACAGTGGGGTCAGTCTGCTCTCCCCTGGGTCAGTGACCCAGACACAGTGGGGTCAGTCTGCTCTCCCCTGGGTCAGTGACCCAGACACAGTGGGGTCAGTCTGCTCTCCCCTTGGTCAGTGACAGAGACACAGTGGGGTCAGTCTGCTCTCCCCTGGGTTAGTGACAGACACACAGTGGGGTCAGTCTGCTCTCCCCTGGGTCAGTGACAGACACACACTGGGGTCAGTCTGCTCTCCCCTGGGTCAGTTTCAGACACACTGTGGGGTCAGTCTGCTCTCCCCTGGGTCAGTGACAGACACACTGTGGGGTCAGTCAGCTCTACCCTGGGTCAGTGACAGACACACAGTGGTGTCAGTCTGCTCTCCCCAGGGTCAGTGACAGAGAAACAGTGGGGTCAGTCTGCTCTCCCCTGGGTCAGTGACAGAGACACAGTGGGGTCAGTCTGCTCTCCCTCTACATCCGTGACAGAGACATAGTGGGGTCAGTCTGCTCTCCCCTAGGTCAGTGACCCAGACACAGTGGGGTCAGTCTGCTCTCCCCTGGATCAGTGACCCAGACACAGTGGGGTCAGTCTGCTCTCCCCAGGGTCAGTGACAGAGACACAGTGGGGTCAGTCTGCTCTCCCCTGGGTTAGTGACAGACACACAGTGGGGTCAGTCTGCTCTCCCCTGGGTCAGTGACAGACACACAGTGGGGTCAGTCAGCTCTCCCCTGGGTCAGTGACAGAGACACACTGGGGTCAGTCTGCTCTCCCCAGGGTCAGTGACAGACACACAGTGGGGTCAGTCTGCTCTCCCCTGGGTCAGTGACAGAGACACAGTGGGGTCAGTCTGCTCTCCCCTGGGTCAGTGACAGATACACAGTGGGGTCAGTCTGCTCTCCCCTGGGTCAGTGACAGATACACAGTGGGGTCAGTCTGCTCTCCCCTGGGTCAGTGACAAAGACATAGTGGGGTCAGTCTGCTCCCCCTGGGTCAGTGTCAGACACACAGTGGGGTCAGTCAGCTCTCCCCTGGGTCAGTTTCAGACACACAGTGGGGTCAGTCTGCTCTCCCCTGGGTCTGTGACAAGACACAGTGGGGTCAGTCTGCTCTCCCCTGGGTCAGTGACCCAGACACAGTGGGGTCAGTCTGCTCTTCCCTGGGTCAGTGACAGAGACACAGTGGGGTCAGTCTGCTCTCCCCTGGGTCAGTGACAGATACACAGTGGGGTCACTCTGCTCTCCCCTCGGTCAGTGACAGAGACAAACTGGGGTCAATTTGCTCTCCCCTGGGTCAGTGACAGAGACACAGTGGGGTCAGTCTGCTCTCCCCTGGGTCAGTGACAGAGACACAGTGGGATTCAGTCTATCTCCGCTGGGTCAGTGACAGAGACACAGCGGGGTCAGTCTGCTCTCCCCTGGGTCAGTGATAGAGACACAGTGGGGTCAGTCTGCTCTCCCCTGGGTCAGTGACAGAGACACAGTGGGGTCAGGCTGCTCTCCCCTGGGTCAGTGACAGAGAAACAGTGGGGTCAGTCTGCTCTCCCCTGGGTCAGTGACCGAGAAACAGTGGGGTCAGTCTGCTCTCCCCTGGGTCAGTGACAGAGACACTGTGGGGTCAGTCTGCTCTCCCCTGGGTCAGTGACAGAGACACAGTGGGGTCTTCTCTCCCCTGGGTCAGTGACAGAGACACAGTGGGGTCAGTCTCCTCTCCCCTGGGTCAGTGACAGAGACACAGTGGGGTCAGTCTGCTCTCCTCTTGGTCAGTGACAGACAAACAGTGGGGTCAGTCTGGTCTCCCCTGGGTCAGTGACAGAGAAACAGTGGGGTCATTCGGCTCTCCCCTGGGGCAGTGACAGATACACAGTGGGGTCAGTCTGCTCTCCCCTGGGTCAGTGACAGAGACACAGTGGGGTCAGTCTGCTCTCCCCTGGGTCAGTTACCCAGACACAGTGGGGTCAGTCTGCTCTCCCCTGGGTCAGTGACCCAGACACAGTGGGGTCAGTCTGCTCTCCCCTGGGTCAGTGACAGAGACACAGTGGGGTCAGTCTGCTCTCCCCTGGGTCAGTGACAGACACACAGTGGGGTCAGTCTGCTCTCCCCTGGGTCAGTGACAGACACACACTGGGGTCAGTCTGCTCTCCCCTGGGTAAGTTTCAGACACACTGTGGGGTCAGTCTGCTCTCCCCTGGGTCAGTGACAGACACACTGTGGGGTCAGTCAGGTCTACCCTGGGTCAGTGACAGACACACAGTGGTGTCAGTCTGCTCTCCCCAGGGTCAGTGACAGAGAAACAGTGGGGTCAGTCTGCTCTCCCCTGGGTCAGTGACAGAGACACAGTGGGGTCAGTCTGCTCACCCCTGAGTCAGTGACAGAGACACAGTGGGGTCAGTCTGCTCTCCCCTGGGTCAGTGACAGACACACAGTGGGGTCAGTCTGCTCTCCCCTGGGTCAGTGACAGATACACAGTGGGGTCAGTCTGCTCTCCCTCTACATCCGTGACAGAGGCATAGTGGGGTCAGTCTGCTCTCCCCTGGGTCAGTGACCCAGACACAGTGGGGTCAGTCTGCTCTCCCCTGGATCAGTGACCCAGACACAGTGGGGTCAGTCTGCTCTCCCCAGGGTCAGTGACAGAGGCACAGTGGGGTCAGTCTGCTCTCCGCTGGGTTAGTGACAGACACACAGTGGGGTCAGTCTGCTCTCCACCGGGTCAGAGACCCAGACATAGTGGTGTCAGTGTGCACTCCCCTGGGTCAGTGATAGAGACACAGTGGGGTCAGTCTGCTCTCCCCTGGGTCAGTGACAGAGACACAGTGGGGTCAGTCTGCTCTCCCCTGGGTCAGTGACAGATACACAGTGGGGTCAGTCTGCTCTCCCCTGAGTCAGAGACAGATACACAGTGGGGTCAGTCTGCTCTCCCCTGGGTCTGTGACAAGACACAGTGGGGTCAGTCTGCTCTCCCCTGGGTCAGTGACAGAGACACACGGGGGTGAGTCTGCTCTCCCCTGGGTCAGTGACACAGACACAGTGGGGTCAGTCTGCTCTCCCCTGGGTCAGTGACACAGACACAGTGGGGTCAATCTGCTCTCCACTGGGTCAGTGACAGAGACACAGTGGGGTCAGTCTGCTCTCCCCTGGGTCAGTGACAGAGACACACGGGGGTGAGTCTGCTCTCCCCTGGGTCAGTGACACAGACACAGTGGGGTCAGTCTGCTCTCCCCTGGGTCAGTGACACAGACACAGTGGGGTCAATCTGCTCTCCACTGGGTCAGTGACAGAGACACAGTGGGGTCAGTCTGCTCTCCCCTGGGTCAGTGACAGAGACACAGTGGAGTCTTCTCTCCCCTGGGTCAGTGACAGAGACACAGTGGGGTCAGTCTGCTCTCCCGTGGGTCAGTGACAGATACACAGTGGGGTCAGTCTGCTCTCCCCTGGGTCAGTGACCCAGACACAGTGCGGTCAGTCTGCTCCTTCCTGGGTCAGTGACAGACACACAGTGGGGTCAGTCTGCTCTCCCCTGGGTCAGTGACAGAGACACAGTGGGGTCAGGCTGCTCTCCCCTGGGTCAGTGACAGAGAAACAGTGGGGTCAGTCTGCTCTCCCCTGGGTCAGTGACCGAGAAACAGTGGGGTCAGTCTGCTCTCCCCTGGGTCAGTGACAGAGACACTGTGGGGTCAGTCTGCTCTCCCCTGGGTCAGTGACAGAGACACAGTGGGGTCTTCTCTCCCCTGGGTCAGTGACAGAGACACAGTGGGGTCAGTCTGCTCTCCCCTGGGTCATTGACAGAGACACAGTGGGGTCAGTCTGCTCTCCTCTTGGTCAGTGACAGACAAACAGTGGGGTCAGTCTGGTCTCCCCTGGGTCAGTGACAGAGAAACAGTGGGGTCAGTCGGCTCTCCCCTGGGGCAGTGACAGATACACAGTGGGGTCAGTCTGCTCTCCCCTGGGTCAGTGACAGAGACACAGTGGGGTCAGTCTGCTCTCCCCTGGGTCAGTGACCCAGACACAGTGGGGTCAGTCTGCTCTCCCCTGGGTCAGTGACCCAGACACAGTGGGGTCAGTCTGCTCTCCCCTGGGTCAGTGACAGAGACACAGTGGGGTCAGTCTGCTCTCCCCTGGGTCAGTGACAGACACACAGTGGGGTCAGTCTGCTCTCCCCTGGGTCAGTGACAGACACACACTGGGGTCAGTCTGCTCTCCCCTGGGTAAGTTTCAGACACACTGTGGGGTCAGTCTGCTCTCCCCTGGGTCAGTGACAGACACACTGTGGGGTCAGTCAGGTCTACCCTGGGTCAGTGACAGACACACAGTGGTGTCAGTCTGCTCTCCCCAGGGTCAGTGACAGAGAAACAGTGGGGTCAGTCTGCTCTCCCCTGGGTCAGTGACAGAGACACAGTGGGGTCAGTCTGCTCACCCCTGAGTCAGTGACAGAGACACAGTGGGGTCAGTCTGCTCTCCCCTGGGTCAGTGACAGACACACAGTGGGGTCAGTCTGCTCTCCCCTGGGTCAGTGACAGATACACAGTGGGGTCAGTCTGCTCTCCCTCTACATCCGTGACAGAGGCATAGTGGGGTCAGTCTGCTCTCCCCTGGGTCAGTGACCCAGACACAGTGGGGTCAGTCTGCTCTCCCCTGGATCAGTGACCCAGACACAGTGGGGTCAGTCTGCTCTCCCCAGGGTCAGTGACAGAGGCACAGTGGGGTCAGTCTGCTCTCCGCTGGGTTAGTGACAGACACACAGTGGGGTCAGTCTGCTCTCCACCGGGTCAGAGACCCAGACATAGTGGTGTCAGTGTGCACTCCCCTGGGTCAGTGATAGAGACACAGTGGGGTCAGTCTGCTCTCCCCTGGGTCAGTGACAGAGACACAGTGGGGTCAGTCTGCTCTCCCCTGGGTCAGTGACAGATACACAGTGGGGTCAGTCTGCTCTCCCCTGAGTCAGAGACAGATACACAGTGGGGTCAGTCTGCTCTCCCCTGGGTCTGTGACAAGACACAGTGGGGTCAGTCTGCTCTCCCCTGGGTCAGTGACAGAGACACACGGGGGTGAGTCTGCTCTCCCCTGGGTCAGTGACACAGACACAGTGGGGTCAGTCTGCTCTCCCCTGGGTCAGTGACACAGACACAGTGGGGTCAATCTGCTCTCCACTGGGTCAGTGACAGAGACACAGTGGGGTCAGTCTGCTCTCCCCTGGGTCAGTGACAGAGACACACGGGGGTGAGTCTGCTCTCCCCTGGGTCAGTGACACAGACACAGTGGGGTCAGTCTGCTCTCCCCTGGGTCAGTGACACAGACACAGTGGGGTCAATCTGCTCTCCACTGGGTCAGTGACAGAGACACAGTGGGGTCAATCTGCTCTCCCCTGGGTTAGTGACAAGACACAGTGGGGTCAGTCTGCTCTCCCCTGGGTCAGTGACAGAGACATAGTGGGGTCAGTCTGCTCTCCCCTGGGTCAGTGACCCAGACACTGTAGGGTCAGTCTGCTCTCCCCTGGGTCACTGACCCAGACACAGTGGGGTCAGTCTGCTCTCCCCTGGGTCAGTGACAAGACACAGTGGGGTCAGTCTGCTCTCCCCTGGGTCAGTGACAGACACACAGTGGGGTCAGTCTGCTCTCCCCTGGGTTAGTGACAGACACACAGTGGTGTCAGTCTGCTCTCCCCTGGGTCAGTGACAGAGACACAGTGGTGTCAGTCTGCTCTCCCCTGGGTCAGTGACAGAGAAACAGTGGGGTCAGTCTGCTCTCCCCTGGGTCAGTGACAGAGACGCAGTGGGGTCAGTCTGCTCTCCCCTGTGTCTGTGACAAGACACACTCGGGTCACTCTGCTCTCCCCTTGGTCAGTGACAGAGACACACTGGGGTCAGTCTGCTCTCCCCTGGGTCAGTGACAGATACACAGTGGGGTCAGTCTGCTCCCCGTACATCAGTGACAGAGACATTGTGGGGTCAGTCTGCTCTCCCCTGGGTCAGTGACCCAGAGACTGTAGGGTCAGTCTGCTCTCCCCTCGGTCACTGACCCAGACACAGTGGGGTCAGTCTGCTCTCCCCTGGGTCAGTGACAAGACACAGTGGGGTCAGTCTGCTCTCCCCTGGGTCAGTGACAGAGACACAGTGGCATCAGTCTGCTCTCCCATGGGTCAGTGACAGAGACACAGTGGGGTCAGTCTGCTCTCCACCGGGTCAGAGACCCAGACATAGTGGGGTCAGTGTGCATTCCCCTGGGTCAGTGATAGAGACACAGTGGGGTCTGTCTGCTCTCCCCTGGGTCAGTGATAGAGACACAGTGGGGTCAGTCTGCTCTCCCCTGGGTCAGTGACCCAGACACAGTAGGGTCATTCTGCTCTCCCCTGGGTCAGTGACCCAGACACACAGTGGGGTCAGTCTGCTCTCCCCTGGGTCAGTGACAGAGACACAGTGGAGTCTTCTCTCCCCTGGGTCAGTGACAGAGACACAGTGGGGTCAGTCTGCTCTCCCGTGGGTCAGTGACAGATACACAGTGGGGTCAGTCTGCTCTCCCCTGGGTCAGTGACCCAGACACAGTGCGGTCAGTCTGCTCCTTCCAGGGTCAGTGACAGACACACAGTGGGGTCAGTCTGCTCTCCCCTGGGTCAGTGACAGAGACACAGTGGGGTCAGGCTGCTCTCCCCTGGGTCAGTGACAGAGAAACAGTGGGGTCAGTCTGCTCTCCCCTGGGTCAGTGACCGAGAAACAGTGGGGTCAGTCTGCTCTCCCCTGGGTCAGTGACAGAGACACAGTGGGGTCAGTCTGCTCTCCCCTGGGTCAGTGACAGAGACACAGTGGGGTCTTCTCTCCCCTGGGTCAGTGACAGAGACACAGTGGGGTCAGTCTGCTCTCCCCTGGGTCAGTGACAGAGACACAGTGGGGTCAGTCTGCTCTCCTCTTGGTCAGTGACAGACAAACAGTGGGGTCAGTCTGGTCTCCCCTGGGTCAGTGACAGAGAAACAGTGGGGTCAGTCGGCTCTCCCCTGGGTCAGTGACAGATACACAGTGGGGTCAGTCTGCTCTCCCCTGGGTCAGTGACAGAGACACAGTGGGGTCAGTCTGCTCTCCCCTGGGTCAGTGACCCAGACACAGTGGGGTCAGTCTGCTCTCCCCTGGGTCAGTGACCCAGACACAGTGGGGTCAGTCTGCTCTCCCCTTGGTCAGTGACAGAGACACAGTGGGGTCAGTCTGCTCTCCCCTGGGTTAGTGACAGACACACAGTGGGGTCAGTCTGCTCTCCCCTGGGTCTGTGACAAGACACAGTGGGGTCAGTCTGCTCTCCCCTGGGTCAGTGACAGAGACACACGGGGGTGAGTCTGCTCTCCCCTGGGTCAGTGACACAGACACAGTGGGGTCAGTCTGCTCTCCCCTGGGTCAGTGACACAGACACAGTGGGGTCAATCTGCTCTCCACTGGGTCAGTGACAGAGACACAGTGGGGTCAGTCTGCTCTCCCCTGGGTCAGTGACAGAGACACACGGGGGTGAGTCTGCTCTCCCCTGGGTCAGTGACACAGACACAGTGGGGTCAGTCTGCTCTCCCCTGGGTCAGTGACACAGACACAGTGGGGTCAATCTGCTCTCCACTGGGTCAGTGACAGAGACACAGTGGGGTCAATCTGCTCTCCCCTGGGTTAGTGACAAGACACAGTGGGGTCAGTCTGCTCTCCCCTGGGTCAGTGACAGAGACATAGTGGGGTCAGTCTGCTCTCCCCTGGGTCAGTGACCCAGACACTGTAGGGTCAGTCTGCTCTCCCCTGGGTCACTGACCCAGACACAGTGGGGTCAGTCTGCTCTCCCCTGGGTCAGTGACAAGACACAGTGGGGTCAGTCTGCTCTCCCCTGGGTCAGTGACAGACACACAGTGGGGTCAGTCTGCTCTCCCCTGGGTTAGTGACAGACACACAGTGGTGTCAGTCTGCTCTCCCCTGGGTCAGTGACAGAGACACAGTGGTGTCAGTCTGCTCTCCCCTGGGTCAGTGACAGAGAAACAGTGGGGTCAGTCTGCTCTCCCCTGGGTCAGTGACAGAGACGCAGTGGGGTCAGTCTGCTCTCCCCTGTGTCTGTGACAAGACACACTCGGGTCACTCTGCTCTCCCCTTGGTCAGTGACAGAGACACACTGGGGTCAGTCTGCTCTCCCCTGGGTCAGTGACAGATACACAGTGGGGTCAGTCTGCTCCCCGTACATCAGTGACAGAGACATTGTGGGGTCAGTCTGCTCTCCCCTGGGTCAGTGACCCAGAGACTGTAGGGTCAGTCTGCTCTCCCCTCGGTCACTGACCCAGACACAGTGGGGTCAGTCTGCTCTCCCCTGGGTCAGTGACAAGACACAGTGGGGTCAGTCTGCTCTCCCCTGGGTCAGTGACAGAGACACAGTGGCATCAGTCTGCTCTCCCATGGGTCAGTGACAGAGACACAGTGGGGTCAGTCTGCTCTCCACCGGGTCAGAGACCCAGACATAGTGGGGTCAGTGTGCATTCCCCTGGGTCAGTGATAGAGACACAGTGGGGTCTGTCTGCTCTCCCCTGGGTCAGTGATAGAGACACAGTGGGGTCAGTCTGCTCTCCCCTGGGTCAGTGACCCAGACACAGTAGGGTCATTCTGCTCTCCCCTGGGTCAGTGACCCAGACACACAGTGGGGTCAGTCTGCTCTCCCCTGGGTCAGTGACAGAGACACAGTGGAGTCTTCTCTCCCCTGGGTCAGTGACAGAGACACAGTGGGGTCAGTCTGCTCTCCCGTGGGTCAGTGACAGATACACAGTGGGGTCAGTCTGCTCTCCCCTGGGTCAGTGACCCAGACACAGTGCGGTCAGTCTGCTCCTTCCAGGGTCAGTGACAGACACACAGTGGGGTCAGTCTGCTCTCCCCTGGGTCAGTGACAGAGACACAGTGGGGTCAGGCTGCTCTCCCCTGGGTCAGTGACAGAGAAACAGTGGGGTCAGTCTGCTCTCCCCTGGGTCAGTGACCGAGAAACAGTGGGGTCAGTCTGCTCTCCCCTGGGTCAGTGACAGAGACACAGTGGGGTCAGTCTGCTCTCCCCTGGGTCAGTGACAGAGACACAGTGGGGTCTTCTCTCCCCTGGGTCAGTGACAGAGACACAGTGGGGTCAGTCTGCTCTCCCCTGGGTCAGTGACAGAGACACAGTGGGGTCAGTCTGCTCTCCTCTTGGTCAGTGACAGACAAACAGTGGGGTCAGTCTGGTCTCCCCTGGGTCAGTGACAGAGAAACAGTGGGGTCAGTCGGCTCTCCCCTGGGTCAGTGACAGATACACAGTGGGGTCAGTCTGCTCTCCCCTGGGTCAGTGACAGAGACACAGTGGGGTCAGTCTGCTCTCCCCTGGGTCAGTGACCCAGACACAGTGGGGTCAGTCTGCTCTCCCCTGGGTCAGTGACCCAGACACAGTGGGGTCAGTCTGCTCTCCCCTTGGTCAGTGACAGAGACACAGTGGGGTCAGTCTGCTCTCCCCTGGGTTAGTGACAGACACACAGTGGGGTCAGTCTGCTCTCCCCTGGGTCAGTGACAGACACACACTGGGGTCAGTCTGCTCTCCCCTGGGTCAGTTTCAGACACACTGTGGGGTCAGTCTGCTCTCCCCTGGGTCAGTGACAGACACACTGTGGGGTCAGTCAGCTCTACCCTGGGTCAGTGACAGACACACAGTGGTGTCAGTCTGCTCTCCCCAGGGTCAGTGACAGAGAAACAGTGGGGTCAGTCTGCTCTCCCCTGGGTCAGTGACAGAGACACAGTGGGGTCAGTCTGCTCTCCCTCTACATCCGTGACAGAGACATAGTGGGGTCAGTCTGCTCTCCCCTAGGTCAGTGACCCAGACACAGTGGGGTCAGTCTGCTCTCCCCTGGATCAGTGACCCAGACACAGTGGGGTCAGTCTGCTCTCCCCAGGGTCAGTGACAGAGACACATTGGGGTCAGTCTGCTCTCCCCTGGGTTAGTGACAGACACACAGTGGGGTCAGTCTGCTCTCCCCTGGGTCAGTGACAGACACACAGTGGGGTCAGTCAGCTCTCCCCTGGGTCAGTGACAGAGACACACTGGGGTCAGTCTGCTCTCCCCAGGGTCAGTGACAGACACACAGTGGGGTCAGTCTGCTCTCCCCTGGGTCAGTGACAGAGACACAGTGGGGTCAGTCTGCTCTCCCCTGGGTCAGTGACAGATACACAGTGGGGTCAGTCTGCTCTCCCCTGGGTCAGTGACAGATACACAGTGGGGTCAGTCTGCTCTCCCCTGGGTCAGTGACAAAGACATAGTGGGGTCAGTCTGCTCCCCCTGGGTCAGTGTCAGACACACAGTGGGGTCAGTCAGCTCTCCCCTGGGTCAGTTTCAGACACACAGTGGGGTCAGTCTGCTCTCCCCTGGGTCAGTGACCCAGACACAGTGGGGTCAGTCTGCTCTTCCCTGGGTCAGTGACAGACACACAGTGGGGTCAGTCTGCTCTCCCCTGGGTCAGTGACAGATACACAGTGGGGTCACTCTGCTCTCCCCTCGGTCAGTGACAGAGACAAACTGGGGTCAATTTGCTCTCCCCTGGGTCAGTGACAGAGACACAGTGGGGTCAGTCTGCTCTCCCCTGGGTCAGTGACAGAGACACAGTGGGATTCAGTCTATCTCCGCTGGGTCAGTGACAGAGACACAGCGGGGTCAGTCTGCTCTCCCCTGGGTCAGTGATAGAGACACAGTGGGGTCAGTCTGCTCTCCCCTGGGTCAGTGACAGAGACACAGTGGGGTCAGGCTGCTCTCCCCTGGGTCAGTGACAGAGAAACAGTGGGGTCAGTCTGCTCTCCCCTGGGTCAGTGACCGAGAAACAGTGGGGTCAGTCTGCTCTCCCCTGGGTCAGTGACAGACAAACAGTGGGGTCAGTCTGCTCTCCCCTGGGTCAGTGACAGAGACACAGTGGGGTCTTCTCTCCCCTGGGTCAGTGACAGAGACACAGTGGGGTCAGTCTGCTCTCCCCTGGGTCAGTGACAGAGACACAGTGGGGTCAGTCTGCTCTCCTCTTGGTCAGTGACAGACAAACAGTGGGGTCAGTCTGGTCTCCCCTGGGTCAGTGACAGAGAAACAGTGGGGTCAGTCGGCTCTCCCCTGGGGCAGTGACAGATACACAGTGGGGTCAGTCTGCTCTCCCCTGGGTCAGTGACAGAGACACAGTGGGGTCAGTCTGCTCTCCCCTGGGTCAGTGACCCAGACACAGTGGGGTCAGTCTGCTCTCCCCTGGGTCAGTGACAGAGACACAGTGGGGTCAGTCTGCTCTCCCCTGGGTCAGTGACAGACACACTGTGGGGTCAGTCAGGTCTACCCTGGGTCAGTGACAGACACACAGTGGTGTCAGTCTGCTCTCCCCAGGGTCAGTGACAGAGACACAGTGGGGTCAGTCTGCTCTCCCCTGGGTCAGTGACAGAGACACAGTGGGGTCAGTCTGCTCACCCCTGAGTCAGTGACAGAGACACAGTGGGGTCAGTCTGCTCTCCCCTGGGTCAGTGACAGACACACAGTGGGGTCAGTCTGCTCTCCCCTGGGTCAGTGACAGATACACAGTGGGGTCAGTCTGCTCTCCCTCTACATCCGTGACAGAGGCATAGTGGGGTCAGTCTGCTCTCCCCTGGGTCAGTGACCCAGACACAGTGGGGTCAGTCTGCTCTCCCCTGGATCAGTGACCCAGACACAGTGGGGTCAGTCTGCTCTCCCCAGGGTCAGTGACAGAGGCACAGTGGGGTCAGTCTGCTCTCCGCTGGGTTAGTGACAGACACACAGTGGGGTCAGTCTGCTCTCCACCGGGTCAGAGACCCAGACATAGTGGTGTCAGTGTGCACTCCCCTGGGTCAGTGATAGAGACACAGTGGGGTCAGTCTGCTCTCCCCTGGGTCAGTGACAGAGACACAGTGGGGTCAGTCTGCTCTCCCCTGGGTCAGTGACAGATACACAGTGGGGTCAGTCTGCTCTCCCCTGAGTCAGAGACAGATACACAGTGGGGTCAGTCTGCTCTCCCCTGGGTCTGTGACAAGACACAGTGGGGTCAGTCTGCTCTCCCCTGGGTCAGTGACAGAGACACACGGGGGTGAGTCTGCTCTCCCCTGGCTCAGTGACACAGACACAGTGGGGTCAGTCTGCTCTCCCCTGGGTCAGTGACACAGACACAGTGGGGTCAATCTGCTCTCCACTGGGTCAGTGACAGAGACACAGTGGGGTCAGTCTGCTCTCCCCTGGGTCAGTGACAGAGACACACGGGGGTGAGTCTGCTCTCCCCTGGGTCAGTGACACAGACACAGTGGGGTCAGTCTGCTCTCCCCTGGGTCAGTGACACAGACACAGTGGGGTCAATCTGCTCTCCACTGGGTCAGTGACAGAGACACAGTGGGGTCAATCTGCTCTCCCCTGGGTTAGTGACAAGACACAGTGGGGTCAGTCTGCTCTCCCCTGGGTCAGTGACAGAGACATAGTGGGGTCAGTCTGCTCTCCCCTGGGTCAGTGACCCAGACACTGTAGGGTCAGTCTGCTCTCCCCTGGGTCACTGACCCAGACACAGTGGGGTCAGTCTGCTCTCCCCTGGGTCAGTGACAAGACACAGTGGGGTCAGTCTGCTCTCCCCTGGGTCAGTGACAGACACACAGTGGGGTCAGTCTGCTCTCCCCTGGGTTAGTGACAGACACACAGTGGTGTCAGTCTGCTCTCCCCTGGGTCAGTGACAGAGACACAGTGGTGTCAGTCTGCTCTCCCCTGGGTCAGTGACAGAGAAACAGTGGGGTCAGTCTGCTCTCCCCTGGGTCAGTGACAGAGACGCAGTGGGGTCAGTCTGCTCTCCCCTGTGTCTGTGACAAGACACACTCGGGTCACTCTGCTCTCCCCTTGGTCAGTGACAGAGACACACTGGGGTCAGTCTGCTCTCCCCTGGGTCAGTGACAGATACACAGTGGGGTCAGTCTGCTCCCCGTACATCAGTGACAGAGACATTGTGGGGTCAGTCTGCTCTCCCCTGGGTCAGTGACCCAGAGACTGTAGGGTCAGTCTGCTCTCCCCTCGGTCACTGACCCAGACACAGTGGGGTCAGTCTGCTCTCCCCTGGGTCAGTGACAAGACACAGTGGGGTCAGTCTGCTCTCCCCTGGGTCAGTGACAGAGACACAGTGGCATCAGTCTGCTCTCCCATGGGTCAGTGACAGAGACACAGTGGGGTCAGTCTGCTCTCCACCGGGTCAGAGACCCAGACATAGTGGGGTCAGTGTGCATTCCCCTGGGTCAGTGATAGAGACACAGTGGGGTCTGTCTGCTCTCCCCTGGGTCAGTGATAGAGACACAGTGGGGTCAGTCTGCTCTCCCCTGGGTCAGTGACCCAGACACAGTAGGGTCATTCTGCTCTCCCCTGGGTCAGTGACCCAGACACACAGTGGGGTCAGTCTGCTCTCCCCTGGGTCAGTGACAGAGACACAGTGGAGTCTTCTCTCCCCTGGGTCAGTGACAGAGACACAGTGGGGTCAGTCTGCTCTCCCGTGGGTCAGTGACAGATACACAGTGGGGTCAGTCTGCTCTCCCCTGGGTCAGTGACCCAGACACAGTGCGGTCAGTCTGCTCCTTCCAGGGTCAGTGACAGACACACAGTGGGGTCAGTCTGCTCTCCCCTGGGTCAGTGACAGAGACACAGTGGGGTCAGGCTGCTCTCCCCTGGGTCAGTGACAGAGAAACAGTGGGGTCAGTCTGCTCTCCCCTGGGTCAGTGACCGAGAAACAGTGGGGTCAGTCTGCTCTCCCCTGGGTCAGTGACAGAGACACAGTGGGGTCAGTCTGCTCTCCCCTGGGTCAGTGACAGAGACACAGTGGGGTCTTCTCTCCCCTGGGTCAGTGACAGAGACACAGTGGGGTCAGTCTGCTCTCCCCTGGGTCAGTGACAGAGACACAGTGGGGTCAGTCTGCTCTCCTCTTGGTCAGTGACAGACAAACAGTGGGGTCAGTCTGGTCTCCCCTGGGTCAGTGACAGAGAAACAGTGGGGTCAGTCGGCTCTCCCCTGGGTCAGTGACAGATACACAGTGGGGTCAGTCTGCTCTCCCCTGGGTCAGTGACAGAGACACAGTGGGGTCAGTCTGCTCTCCCCTGGGTCAGTGACCCAGACACAGTGGGGTCAGTCTGCTCTCCCCTGGGTCAGTGACCCAGACACAGTGGGGTCAGTCTGCTCTCCCCTTGGTCAGTGACAGAGACACAGTGGGGTCAGTCTGCTCTCCCCTGGGTTAGTGACAGACACACAGTGGGGTCAGTCTGCTCTCCCCTGGGTCAGTGACAGACACACACTGGGGTCAGTCTGCTCTCCCCTGGGTCAGTTTCAGACACACTGTGGGGTCAGTCTGCTCTCCCCTGGGTCAGTGACAGACACACTGTGGGGTCAGTCAGCTCTACCCTGGGTCAGTGACAGACACACAGTGGTGTCAGTCTGCTCTCCCCAGGGTCAGTGACAGAGAAACAGTGGGGTCAGTCTGCTCTCCCCTGGGTCAGTGACAGAGACACAGTGGGGTCAGTCTGCTCTCCCTCTACATCCGTGACAGAGACATAGTGGGGTCAGTCTGCTCTCCCCTAGGTCAGTGACCCAGACACAGTGGGGTCAGTCTGCTCTCCCCTGGATCAGTGACCCAGACACAGTGGGGTCAGTCTGCTCTCCCCAGGGTCAGTGACAGAGACACAGTGGGGTCAGTCTGCTCTCCCCTGGGTTAGTGACAGACACACAGTGGGGTCAGTCTGCTCTCCCCTGGGTCAGTGACAGACACACAGTGGGGTCAGTCAGCTCTCCCCTGGGTCAGTGACAGAGACACACTGGGGTCAGTCTGCTCTCCCCAGGGTCAGTGACAGACACACAGTGGGGTCAGTCTGCTCTCCCCTGGGTCAGTGACAGAGACACAGTGGGGTCAGTCTGCTCTCCCCTGGGTCAGTGACAGATACACAGTGGGGTCAGTCTGCTCTCCCCTGGGTCAGTGACAGATACACAGTGGGGTCAGTCTGCTCTCCCCTGGGTCAGTGACAAAGACATAGTGGGGTCAGTCTGCTCCCCCTGGGTCAGTGTCAGACACACAGTGGGGTCAGTCAGCTCTCCCCTGGGTCAGTTTCAGACACACAGTGGGGTCAGTCTGCTCTCCCCTGGGTCTGTGACAAGACACAGTGGGGTCAGTCTGCTCTCCCCTGGGTCAGTGACCCAGACACAGTGGGGTCAGTCTGCTCTTCCCTGGGTCAGTGACAGACACACAGTGGGGTCAGTCTGCTCTCCCCTGGGTCAGTGACAGATACACAGTGGGGTCACTCTGCTCTCCCCTCGGTCAGTGACAGAGACAAACTGGGGTCAATTTGCTCTCCCCTGGGTCAGTGACAGAGACACAGTGGGGTCAGTCTGCTCTCCCCTGGGTCAGTGACAGAGACACAGTGGGATTCAGTCTATCTCCGCTGGGTCAGTGACAGAGACACAGCGGGGTCAGTCTGCTCTCCCCTGGGTCAGTGATAGAGACACAGTGGGGTCAGTCTGCTCTCCCCTGGGTCAGTGACAGAGACACGCGGGGGTGAGTCTGCTCTCCCCTGGGTCAGTGACACAGACACAGTGGGGTCAGTCTGCTCTCCCCTGGGTCAGTGACACAGACACAGTGGGGTCAATCTGCTCTCCACTGGGTCAGTGACAGAGACACAGTGGGGTCAATCTGCTCTCCCCTGGGTTAGTGACAAGACATAGTGGGGTCAGTCTGCTCTCCCCTGGGTCAGTGACAGAGACATAGTGGGGTCAGTCTGCTCTCCCCTGGGTCAGTGACCCAGACACTGTAGGGTCAGTCTGCTCTCCCCTGGGTCACTGACCCAGACACAGTTGGGTCAGTCTGCTCTCCCCTGGGTCAGTGACAAGACACAGTGGGGTCAGTCTGCTCTCCCCTGGGTCAGTGACAGACACACAGTGGGGTCAGTCTGCTCTCCCCTGGGTTAGTGACAGACACACAGTGGTGTCAGTCTGCTCTCCCCTGGGTCAGTGACAGAGACACAGTGGTGTCAGTCTGCTCTCCCCTGGGTCAGTGACAGAGAAACAGTGGGGTCAGTCTGCTCTCCCCTGGGTCAGTGACAGAGACGCAGTGGGGTCAGTCTGCTCTCCCCTGGGTCTGTGACAAGACACACTCGGGTCACTCTGCTCTCCCCTTGGTCAGTGACAGAGACACACTGGGGTCAGTCTGCTCTCCCCTGGGTCAGTGACAGATACACAGTGGGGTCTGTCTGCTCCCCGTACATCAGTGACAGGGACATTGTGGGGTCAGTCTGCTATCCCCTGGGTCAGTGACCCAGACACTGTAGGGTCAGTCTGCTCTCCCCTCGGTCACTGACCCAGACACAGTGGGGTCAGTCTGCTCTCCCCTGGGTCAGTGACAAGACACAGTGGGGTCAGTCTGCTCTCCCCTGGGTCAGTGACAGAGACACAGTGGCGTCAGTCTGCTCTCCCATGGGTCAGTGACAGAGACACAGTGGGGTCAGTCTGCTCTCCACCGGGTCAGAGACCCAGACATAGTGGGGTCAGTGTGCACTCCCCTGGGTCAGTGATAGAGACACAGTGGGGTCAGTCTGCTCTCCCCTGGGTCAGTGATAGAGACACAGTGGGGTCAGTCTGCTCTCCCCTGGGTCAGTGACCCAGACACAGTAGGGTCATTCTGCTCTCCTGTGGGTCAGTGACCCAGACACATAGTGGGGTCAGTCTGCTCTCCCCTGGGTCAGTGACAGAGACACAGTGGAGTCTTCTCTCCCCTGGGTCAGTGACAGAGACACAGTGGGGTCAGTCTGCTCTCCCCTCGGTCAGTGACAGAGACAAACTGGGGTCAATTTGCTCTCCCCTGGGTCAGTGACAGAGACACAGTGGGGTCAGTCTGCTCTCCCCTGGGTCAGTGACAGAGACACAGTGGGATTCAGTCTATCTCCGCTGGGTCAGTGACAGAGACACAGCGGGGTCAGTCTGCTCTCCCCTGGGTCAGTGATAGAGACACAGTGGGGTCAGTCTGCTCTCCCCTGGGTCAGTGACAGAGACACGCGGGGGTGAGTCTGCTCTCCCCTGGGTCAGTGACACAGACACAGTGGGGTCAGTCTGCTCTCCCCTGGGTCAGTGACACAGACACAGTGGGGTCAATCTGCTCTCCACTGGGTCAGTGACAGAGACACAGTGGGGTCAATCTGCTCTCCCCTGGGTTAGTGACAAGACATAGTGGGGTCAGTCTGCTCTCCCCTGGGTCAGTGACAGAGACATAGTGGGGTCAGTCTGCTCTCCCCTGGGTCAGTGACCCAGACACTGTAGGGTCAGTCTGCTCTCCCCTGGGTCACTGACCCAGACACAGTTGGGTCAGTCTGCTCTCCCCTGGGTCAGTGACAAGACACAGTGGGGTCAGTCTGCTCTCCCCTGGGTCAGTGACAGACACACAGTGGGGTCAGTCTGCTCTCCCCTGGGTTAGTGACAGACACACAGTGGTGTCAGTCTGCTCTCCCCTGGGTCAGTGACAGAGACACAGTGGTGTCAGTCTGCTCTCCCCTGGGTCAGTGACAGAGAAACAGTGGGGTCAGTCTGCTCTCCCCTGGGTCAGTGACAGAGACGCAGTGGGGTCAGTCTGCTCTCCCCTGGGTCTGTGACAAGACACACTCGGGTCACTCTGCTCTCCCCTTGGTCAGTGACAGAGACACACTGGGGTCAGTCTGCTCTCCCCTGGGTCAGTGACAGATACACAGTGGGGTCTGTCTGCTCCCCGTACATCAGTGACAGGGACATTGTGGGGTCAGTCTGCTATCCCCTGGGTCAGTGACCCAGACACTGTAGGGTCAGTCTGCTCTCCCCTCGGTCACTGACCCAGACACAGTGGGGTCAGTCTGCTCTCCCCTGGGTCAGTGACAAGACACAGTGGGGTCAGTCTGCTCTCCCCTGGGTCAGTGACAGAGACACAGTGGCGTCAGTCTGCTCTCCCATGGGTCAGTGACAGAGACACAGTGGGGTCAGTCTGCTCTCCACCGGGTCAGAGACCCAGACATAGTGGGGTCAGTGTGCACTCCCCTGGGTCAGTGATAGAGACACAGTGGGGTCAGTCTGCTCTCCCCTGGGTCAGTGATAGAGACACAGTGGGGTCAGTCTGCTCTCCCCTGGGTCAGTGACCCAGACACAGTAGGGTCATTCTGCTCTCCTGTGGGTCAGTGACCCAGACACATAGTGGGGTCAGTCTGCTCTCCCCTGGGTCAGTGACAGAGACACAGTGGAGTCTTCTCTCCCCTGGGTCAGTGACAGAGACACAGTGGGGTCAGTCTGCTCTCCCGTGGGTCAGTGACAGATACACAGTGGGGTCAGTCTGCTCTCCCCTGGGTCTGTGACCCAGACACAGTGCGGTCAGTCTGCTCCTTCCTGGGTCAGTGACAGACACACAGTGGGGTCAGTATGCTCTCCCCTGGGTCAGTGACAGAGACACAGTGGGGTCAGGCTGCTCTCCCCTGGGTCAGTGACAGAGACACAGTGGTGTCAGTCTGCTCTCCCCTGGGTCAGTGACCGAGAAACAGTGGGGTCAGTCTGCTCTCCCCTGGGTCAGTGACAGAGACACTGTGGGGTCAGTCTGCTCTCCCCTGGGTCAGTGACAGAGACACAGTGGGGTCTTCTCTCCCCTGGGTCAGTGACAGAGACACAGTGGGTCAGTCTGCTCTCCCCTGGGTCAGTGACAGAGACACAGTGGGTCAGTCTGCTCTCCCCTGGGTCAGTGACAGAGAAACAGTGGGGTCAGTCGGCTCTCCCCTGGGTCAGTGACAGATACACAGTGGGGTCAGTCTGCTCTCCCCTGGGTCAGTGACAGAGACACAGTGGGGTCAGTCTGCTCTCCCCTGGGTCAGTGACCCAGACACAGTGGGGTCAGTCTGCTCTCCCCTGCGTCAGTGACCCAGACACAGTGGGGTCAGTCTGCTCTCCCCTGGGTCAGTGACAGAGACACAGTGGGGTCAGTCTGCTCTCCCCTGGGTTAGTGACAGACACACAGTGGGGTCAGTCTGCTCTCCCCTGGGTCAGTGACAGACACACACTGGGGTCAGTCTGCTCTCCCCTGGGTAAGTTTCAGACGCACTGTGGGGTCAGTCTGCTCTCCCCTGGGTCAGTGACAGACACACTGTGGGGTCAGTCAGGTCTACCCTGGGTCAGTGACAGACACACAGTGGTGTCAGTCTGCTCTCCCCAGGGTCAGTGACAGAGAAACAGTGGGGTCAGTCTGCTCTCCCCTGGGTCAGTGACAGAGACACAGTGGGGTCAGTCTGCTCACCCCTGAGTCAGTGACAGAGACACAGTGGGGTCAGTCTGCTCTCCCCTGGGTCAGTGACAGACACACAGTGGGGTCAGTCTGCTCTCCCCTGGGTCAGTGACAGATACACAGTGGGGTCAGTCTGCTCTCCCTCTACATCCGTGACAGAGACATAGTGGGGTCAGTCTGCTCTCCCCTGGGTCAGTGACCCAGACACAGTGGGGTCAGTCTGCTCTCCCCTGGATCAGTGACCCAGACACAGTGGGGTCAGTCTGCTCTCCCCAGGGTCAGTGACAGAGGCACAGTGGGGTCAGTCTGCTCTCCGCTGGGTTAGTGACAGACACACAGTGGGGTCAGTCTGCTCTCCCATGGGTCAGTGACAAAGACACAGTGGGGTCAGTCTGCTCTCCACCGGGTCAGAGACCCAGACATAGTGGGGTCAGTGTGCACTCCCCTGGGTCAGTGATAGAGACACAGTGGGGTCAGTCTGCTCTCCCCTGGGTCAGTGACAGAGACACAGTGGGGTCAGTCTGCTCTCCCCTGGGTCAGTGACAGATACACAGTGGGGTCAGTCTGCTCTCCCCTGGGTCAGAGACAGATACACAGTGGGGTCAGTCTGCTCTCCCCTGGGTCTGTGACAAGACACAGTGGGGTCAGTCTGCTCTACCCTGGGTCAGTGACAGAGACACACGGGGGTGAGTCTGCTCTCCCCTGGGTCAGTGACACAGACACAGTGGGGTCAGTCTGCTCTCCCCTGGGTCAGTGACACAGACACAGTGGGGTCAATCTGCTCTCCACTGGGTCAGTGACAGAGACACAGTGGGGTCAGTCTGCTCTCCCCTGGGTCAGTGACAGAGACACACGGGGGTGAGTCTGCTCTCCCCTGGGTCAGTGACACAGACACAGTGGGGTCAGTCTGCTCTCCCCTGGGTCAGTGACACAGACACAGTGGGGTCAATCTGCTCTCCACTGGGTCAGTGACAGAGACACAGTGGGGTCAATCTGCTCTCCCCTGGGTTAGTGACAAGACACAGTGGGTTCAGTCTGCTCTCCCCTGGGTCAGTGACAGAGACATAGTGGGGTCAGTCTGCTCTCCCCTGGGTCAGTGACAAGACACAGTGGGGTCAGTCTGCTCTCCCCTGGGTTAGTGACAGAGACACAGTGGCGTCAGTCTGCTCTCCCCTGGGTCAGTGACAGAGACACAGTGGTGTCAGTCTGCTCTCCCCTGGGTCAGTGACAGAGAAACAGTGGGGTCAGTCTGCTCTCCCCTGGGTCAGTGACAGAGACGCAGTGGGGTCAGTCTGCTCTCCCCTGGGTCTGTGACAAGACACACTCGGGTCACTCTGCTCTCCCCTTGGTCAGTGACAGAGACACACTGGGGTCAGTCTGCTCTCCCCTGGGTCAGTGACAGATACACAGTGGGGTCAGTCTGCTCCCCGTACATCAGTGACAGAGACATTGTGGGGTCAGTCTGCTCTCCCCTGGGTCAGTGACCCAGACACTGTAGGGTCAGTCTGCTCTCCCCTCGGTCACTGACCCAGACACAGTGGGGTCAGTCTGCTCTCCCCTGGGTCAGTGACAAGACACAGTGGGGTCAGTCTGCTCTCCCCTGGGTCAGTGACAGAGACACAGTGGAGTCTTCTCTCCCCTGGGTCAGTGACAGAGACACAGTGGGGTCAGTCTGCTCTCCCGTGGGTCAGTGACAGATACACAGTGGGGTCAGTCTGCTCTCCCCTGGGTCAGTGACCCAGACACAGTGCGGTCAGTCTGCTCCTTCCAGGGTCAGTGACAGACACACAGTGGGGTCAGTCTGCTCTCCCCTGGGTCAGTGACAGAGACACAGTGGGGTCAGGCTGCTCTCCCCTGGGTCAGTGACAGAGAAACAGTGGGGTCAGTCTGCTCTCCCCTGGGTCAGTGACCGAGAAACAGTGGGGTCAGTCTGCTCTCCCCTGGGTCAGTGACAGAGACACAGTGGGGTCAGTCTGCTCTCCCCTGGGTCAGTGACAGAGACACAGTGGGGTCTTCTCTCCCCTGGGTCAGTGACAGAGACACAGTGGGGTCAGTCTGCTCTCCCCTGGGTCAGTGACAGAGACACAGTGGGGTCAGTCTGCTCTCCTCTTGGTCAGTGACAGACAAACAGTAGGGTCAGTCTGGTCTCCCCTGGGTCAGTGACAGAGAAACAGTGGGGTCAGTCGGCTCTCCCCTGGGTCTGTGACAGATACACAGTGGGGTCAGTCTGCTCTCCCCTGGGTCAGTGACAGAGACACAGTGGGGTCAGTCTGCTCTCCCCTGGGTCAGTGACCCAGACACAGTGGGGTCAGTCTGCTCTCCCCTGGGTCAGTGACCCAGACACAGTGGGGTCAGTCTGCTCTCCCCTGGGTCAGTGACAGAGACACAGTGGGGTCAGTCTGCTCTCCCCTGGGTTAGTGACAGACACACAGTGGGGTCAGTCTGCTCTCCCCTGGGTCAGTGACAGACACACACTGGGGTCAGTCTGCTCTCCCCTGGGTCAGTTTCAGACACACTGTGGGGTCTGTCTGCTCTCCCCTGGGTCAGTGACAGACACACAGTGGTGTCAGTCTGCTCTCCCCAGGGTCAGTGACAGAGAAACAGTGGGGTCAGTCTGCTCTCCCCTGGGTCAGTGACAGAGACACAGTGGGGTCAGTCTGCTCTCCCTCTACATCCGTGACAGAGACATAGTGGGGTCAGTCTGCTCTCCCCTAGGTCAGTGACCCAGACACAGTGGGGTCAGTCTGCTCTCCCCTGGATCAGTGACCCAGACACAGTGGGGTCAGTCTGCTCTCCCCAGGGTCCGTGACAGAGACACAGTGGGGTCAGTCTGCTCTCCCCTGGGTTAGTGACAGACACACAGTGGGGTCAGTCTGCTCTCCCCTGGGTCAGTGACAGACACACCGTGGGGTGAGTCAGCTCTCCCCTGGGTCAGTGACAGACACACAGTGGGGTTAGTCTGCTCTCCCCAGGGTCAGTGACAGACACACAGTGGGGTCAGTCTGCTCTCCCCTGGGTCAGTGACAGAGAAACAGTGGGGTCAGTCTGCTCTCCCCTGGGTCAGTGACAGATACACAGTGGGGTCAGTCTGCTCTCCCCTGGGTCAGTGACAAAGACATAGTGGGGTCAGTCTGCTCCCCCTGGGTCAGTGTCAGACACACAGTGGGGTCAGTCAGCTCTCCCCTGGGTCAGTTTCAGACACACAGTGGGGTCAGTCTGCTCTCCCCTGGGTCTGTGACAAGACACAGTGGGGTCAGTCTGCTCTCCCCTTTGTCAGTGACAGAGACACAGTGGGGTCAGTCTGCTCTCCCCTGGGTCAGTGACAGATACACAGTGGGGTCAGTCTGCTCCCCGTACATCAGTGCCAGAGACATAGTGGGGTCAGTCTGCTCTCCCCTCGGTCAGTGACCCAGACACTGTAGGGTCAGTCTGCTCTCCCCTGGGTCAGTGACCCAGACACAGTGGGGTCAGTCAGCTCTCCCCTGGGTCAGTGACAGACACACAGTGGGGTCAGTCTGCTCTCCCCTGGGTCAGTGACAGATACACAGTGGGGTCAGTCTGCTCTCCCCTGGGTCAGTGACAGAGACACAGTGGGGTCAGTCTGCTCTCCCCTGGGTCAGTGACAGAGACACAGTGGGGTCAGTCTGCTCTCCCCTGGGTCAGTGTCAGACACACAGTGGGGTCAGTCAGCTCTCCCCTGGGTCAGTTTCAGACACACAGTGGGGTCAGTCTGCTATCCCCTGGGTCTGTGACAAGACACAGTGGGGTCAGTCTGCTCTCCCCTTGGTCAGTGACAGAGACACAGTGGGGTCAGTCTGCTCCCCGTACATCAGTGACAGAGACATAGTGGGGTCAGTCTGCTCTCCCCTCGGTCAGTGACCCAGACACTGTAGGGTCAGTCTGCTCTCCCCTGGGTCAGTGACCCAGACACAGTGGGGTCAGTCTGCTCTCCCCTGGGTCAGTGACAGACACACAGTGGGGTCAGTCTGCTCTCCCCTGGGTCAGTGACAGATACACAGTGGGGTCAGTCTGCTCTCCCCTGGGTCAGTGACAGAGACAAACTGGGGTCAATTTGCTCTCCCCTGGGTCAGTGACAGAGACACAGTGGGGTCAGTCTGCTCTCCCCTGTGTCAGTGACAGAGACACAGTGGGATTCAGTCTATCTCCGCTGGGTCAGTGACAGAGACACAGCGGGGTCAGTCTGCTCTCCCCTGGGTCAGTGACACAGACACAGTGGGGTCAGTCTGCTCTTCCCTGGGTCAGTGACACAGACACAGTGGGGTCAATCTGCTCTCCACTGGGTCAGTGACAGATACACAGTGGGGTCAATCTGCTCTCCCCTGGGTTAGAGACAAGACACAGTGGGGTCAGTCTGCTCTCCCCTGGCTCAGTGACAGAGACATAGTGGGGTCAGTCTGCTCTCCCCTGGGTCAGTGACCCAGACACTGTAGGGTCAGTCTGCTCTCCCCTGGGTCAGTGACAAGACACAGTGGGGTCAGTCTGCTCTCCCCTGGGTCTGTGACAAGACACAGTAGGGTCAGTCTGCTCTACCCTGGGTCAGTGACAGAGACACACGGGGGTGAGTCTGCTCTCCCCTGGGTCAGTGACACAGACACAGTGGGGTCAGTCTGCTCTCCCCTGGGTCAGTGACACAGACACAGTGGGGTCAATCTGCTCTCCACTGGGTCAGTGACAGAGACACAGTGGGGTCAGTCTGCTCTCCCCTGGGTCAGTGACAGAGACACACGGGTGTGAGTCTGCTCTCCCCTGGGTCAGTGACACAGACACAGTGGGGTCAGTCTGCTCTCCCCTGGGTCAGTGACACAGACACAGTGGGGTCAATCTGCTCTCCACTGGGTCAGTGACAGAGACACAGTGGGGTCAATCTGCTCTCCCCTGGGTTACTGACAAGACACAGTGGGGTCAGTCTGCTCTCCCCTGGGTCAGTGACAGAGACATAGTGGGGTCAGTCTGCTCTCCCCTGGGTCAGTGACCCAGGGGAGAGCAGACTGACCCTACAGTGTCTGGGTCACTGACCCAGACACAGTGGGGTCAGTCTGCTCTCCCCTGGGTCAGTGACAAGACACAGTGGGGTCAGTCTGCTCTCCCCTGGGTTAGTGACAGAGACACAGTGGCGTCAGTCTGCTCTCCCCTGGGTCAGTGACAGAGACACAGTGGTGTCAGTCTGCTCTCCCCTGAGTCAGTGACAGAGAAACAGTGGGGTCAGTCTGCTCTCCCCTGGGTCAGTGACAGAGACGCAGTGGGGTCAGTCTGCTCTCCCCTGGGTCTGTGACAAGACACACTCGGGTCACTCTGCTCTCCCCTTGGTCAGTGACAGAGACACACTGGGGTCAGTCTGCTCTCCCCTGGGTCAGTGACAGATACACAGTGGGGTCAGTCTGCTCCCCGTACATCAGTGACAGAGACATTGTGGGGTCAGTCTGCTCTCCCCTGGGTCAGTGACCCAGACACTGTAGGGTCAGTCTGCTCTCCCCTCGGTCACTGACCCAGACACAGTGGGGTCAGTCTGCTCTCCCCTGGGTCAGTGACAAGACACAGTGGGGTCAGTCTGCTCTCCCCTGGGTCAGTGACAGAGACACAGTGGAGTCTTCTCTCCCCTGGGTCAGTGACAGAGACACAGTGGGGTCAGTCTGCTCTCCCGTGGGTCAGTGACAGATACACAGTGGGGTCAGTCTGCTCTCCCCTGGGTCAGTGACCCAGACACAGTGCGGTCAGTCTGCTCCTTCCAGGGTCAGTGACAGACACACAGTGGGGTCAGTCTGCTCTCCCCTGGGTCAGTGACAGAGACACAGTGGGGTCAGGCTGCTCTCCCCTGGGTCAGTGACAGAGAAGCAGTGGGGTCAGTCTGCTCTCCCCTGGGTCAGTGACCGAGAAACAGTGGGGTCAGTCTGCTCTCCCCTGGGTCAGTGACAGAGACACAGTGGGGTCAGTCTGCTCTCCTCTTGGTCAGTGACAGACAAACAGTAGGGTCAGTCTGGTCTCCCCTGGGTCAGTGACAGAGAAACAGTGGGGTCAGTCGGCTCTCCCCTGGGTCTGTGACAGATACACAGTGGGGTCAGTCTGCTCTCCCCTGGGTCAGTGACAGAGACACAGTGGGGTCAGTCTGCTCTCCCCTGGGTCAGTGACCCAGACACAGTGGGGTCAGTCTGCTCTCCCCTGGGTCAGTGACCCAGACACAGTGGGGTCAGTCTGCTCTCCCCTGGGTCAGTGACAGAGACACAGTGGGGTCAGTCTGCTCTCCCCTGGGTTAGTGACAGACACACAGTGGGGTCAGTCTGCTCTCCCCTGGGTCAGTGACAGACACACACTGGGGTCAGTCTGCTCTCCCCTGGGTCAGTTTCAGACACACTGTGGGGTCTGTCTGCTCTCCCCTGGGTCAGTGACAGACACACTGTGGGGTCAGTCAGCTCTATCCTGGGTCAGTGACAGACACACAGTGGTGTCAGTCTGCTCTCCCCAGGGTCAGTGACAGAGAAACAGTGGGGTCAGTCTGCTCTCCCCTGGGTCAGTGACAGAGACACAGTGGGGTCAGTCTGCTCTCCCTCTACATCCGTGACAGAGACATAGTGGGGTCAGTCTGCTCTCCCCTAGGTCAGTGACCCAGACACAGTGGGGTCAGTCTGCTCTCCCCTGAATCAGTGACCCAGACACAGTGGGGTCAGTCTGCTCTCCCCAGGGTCCGTGACAGAGACACAGTGGGGTCAGTCTGCTCTCCCCTGGGTTAGTGACAGACACACAGTGGGGTCAGTCTGCTCTCCCCGGGTCAGTGACAGACACACAGTGGGGTCAGTCAGCTCTCCCCTGGGTCAGTGACAGACACACAGTGGGGTCAGTCTGCTCTCCCCAGGGTCAGTGACAGACACACAGTGGGGTCAGTCTGCTCTCCCCTGGGTCAGTGACAGAGAAACAGTGGGGTCAGTCTGCTCTCCCCTGGGTCAGTGACAGATACACAGTGGGGTCAGTCTGCTCTCCCCTGGGTCAGTGTCAGACACACAGTGGGGTCAGTCAGCTCTCCCCTGGGTCAGTTTCAGACACACAGTGGGGTCAGTCTGCTCTCCCCTGGGTCTGTGACAAGACACAGTGGGGTCAGTCTGCTCTCCCCTTTGTCAGTGACAGAGACACAGTGGGGTCAGTCTGCTCTCCCCTGGGTCAGTGACAGATACACAGTGGGGTCAGTCTGCTCCCCGTACATCAGTGACAGAGACATAGTGGGGTCAGTCTGCTCTCCCCTCGGTCAGTGACCCAGACACTGTAGGGTCAGTCTGCTCTCCCCTGGGTCAGTGACCCAGACACAGTGGGGTCAGTCAGCTCTCCCCTGGGTCAGTGACAGACACACAGTGGGGTCAGTCTGCTCTCCCCTGGGTCAGTGACAGATACACAGTGGGGTCAGTCTGCTCTCCCCTGGGTCAGTGACAGAGACACAGTGGGGTCAGTCTGCTCTCCCCTGGGTCAGTGACAGAGACACAGTGGGGTCAGTCTGCTCTCCCCTGGGTCAGTGTCAGACACACAGTGGGGTCAGTCAGCTCTCCCCTGGGTCAGTTTCAGACACACAGTGGGGTCAGTCTGCTATCCCCTGGGTCTGTGACAAGACACAGTGGGGTCAGTCTGCTCTCCCCTTGGTCAGTGACAGAGACACAGTGGGGTCAGTCTGCTCCCCGTACATCAGTGACAGAGACATAGTGGGGTCAGTCTGCTCTCCCCTCGGTCAGTGACCCAGACACTGTAGGGTCAGTCTGCTCTCCCCTGGGTCAGTGACCCAGACACAGTGGGGTCAGTCTGCTCTCCCCTGGGTCAGTGACAGACACACAGTGGGGTCAGTCTGCTCTCCCCTGGGTCAGTGACAGATACACAGTGGGGTCAGTCTGCTCTCCCCTGGGTCAGTGACAGAGACAAACTGGGGTCAATTTGCTCTCCCCTGGGTCAGTGACAGAGACACAGTGGGGTCAGTCTGCTCTCCCCTGTGTCAGTGACAGAGACACAGTGGGATTCAGTCTATCTCCGCTGGGTCAGTGACAGAGACACAGCGGGGTCAGTCTGCTCTCCCATGGGTCAGTGACACAGACACAGTGGGGTCAGTCTGCTCTTCCCTGGGTCAGTGACACAGACACAGTGGGGTCAATCTGCTCTCCACTGGGTCAGTGACAGATACACAGTGGGGTCAATCTGCTCTCCCCTGGGTTAGAGACAAGACACAGTGGGGTCAGTCTGCTCTCCCCTGGCTCAGTAACAGAGACATAGTGGGGTCAGTCTGCTCTCCCCTGGGTCAGTGACCCAGACACTGTAGGGTCAGTCTGCTCTCCCCTGGGTCAGTGACAAGACACAGTGAGGTCAGTCTGCTCTCCCCTGGGTCAGTGATAGAGACACAGTGGGGTCAGTCTGCTCTCCCCTGGGTCAGTGACAGACACACAGTGGGGTCAGTCTACTCCCCGTTCATCAGTGCCAGAGACATAGTGGGGTCAGTCTGCTCTCCCCTCGGTCAGTGACCCAGACACTGTAGGGTCAGTCTGCTCTCCCCTGGGTCAGTGACCCAGACACAGTGGGGTCAGTCTGCTCTCCCCTGGGTCAGTGACAGACACACAGTGGGGTCAGTCTGCTCCCCCCTGGGTCAGTGACAGATACGCAGTGGGGTCAGTCTGCTCTCCCCTGGGTCAGTGACAGAGACAAACTGGGGTCAATTTGCTCTCCCCTGGGTCAGTGACAGAGACACAGTGGGGTCAGTCTGCTCTCCCCTGGGTCAGTGACAGAGACACAGTGGGATTCAGTCTATCTCCGCTGGGTCAGTGACAGAGACACAGCGGGGTCAGTCTGCTCTCCCCTGGGTCAGTGATAGAGACACAGTGGGGTCAGTCTGCTCTCCCCTGGGTCAGTGACAGAGACACGCGGGGGTGAGTCTGCTCTCCCCTGGGTCAGTGACACAGACACAGTGGGGTCAGTCTGCTCTCCCCTGGGTCAGTGACACAGACACAGTGGGGTCAATCTGCTCTCCAGTGGGTCAGTGACAGATACACGGTGGGGTCAATCTGCTCTCCCCTGGGTTAGTGACAAGACACAGTGGGGTCAGTCTGCTCTCCCCTGGGTCAGTGACCCAGACACTGTAGGGTCAGTCTGCTCTCCCCTGGGTCACTGACCCAGACACAGTGGGGTCAGTCTGCTCTCCCCTGGGTCAGTGACAAGACACAGTGGGATCAGTCTGCTCTCCCCTGGGTCAGTGACAGAGACACAGTGGCGTCACTCTGCTCTCCCCTGGGTCAGTTTCAGACACACTGTGGGGTCAGTCTGCTCTCCCCTGGGTCAGTGACAGACACACAGTGGTGTCAGTCTGCTCACCCCTGGGTCAGTGACAGAGAAACAGTGGGGTCAGTCTGCTCTCCCCTGGGTCAGTGACAGAGACACAGTGGGGTCAGTCTGCTCAACCCTGGGTCAGTGACAGAGACACAGTGGGGTCAGTCGGCTCTCCCCTGGGTCAGTGACAGACACACAGTGGGGTCAGTCTGCTCTCCCCTGGGTCAGTGACAGATACACAGTGGGGTCAGTCTGCTCTCCCTCTACATCCGTGACAGAGACATAGTGGGGTCAGTCTGCTCTCCCCTGGGTCAGTAACCCAGACACAGTGGGGTCAGTCTGCTCTCCCCTGGATCAGTAACCCAGACACAGTGGGGTCAGTCTGCTCTCCCCAGGGTCAGTGACAGAGACACAGTGGGGTCAGTCTTCTCTCCCCTGGGTTAGTGACAGACACACAGTGGGGTCAGTAAGCTCTCCCCTGGGTCAGTGACAGACACACAGTGGGGTCAGTCAGCTCTCCCCTGGGTCAGTGACAGACACAGTGGGGTCAGTCTGCTCTCCCCAGGGTCAGTGACAGACACACAGTGGGGTCAGTCTGCTCTCCCCTGGGTCAGTGACAGAGACACAGTGGGGTCAGTCTGCTCTCCCCTGGGTCAGTGACAGATACACAGTGGGGTCAGTCTGCTCTCCCCTGGGTCAGTGACAGATAAACAGTGGGGTCAGTCTGCTCTCCCCTGGGTCAGTGACAGAGACACAGTGGGGTCAGTCTGCTCTCCCCTGGGTCAGTGTCAGACACACAGTGGGGTCAGTCAGCTCTCCCCTGGGTCAGTTTCAGACACACAGTGGGGTCAGTCTGCTCTCCCCTGGGTCTGTGACAAGACACAGTGGGGTCAGTCTGCTCTCCCCTTGGTCAGTGACAGAGACACAGTGGGGCCAGTCTGCTCTCCCCTGGGTCAGTGACAGATACACAGTGGGGTCAGTCTGCTCCCCGTACATCAGTGACAGAGACATCGTGGGGTCAGTCTGATCTCCCCTCGGTCAGTCACCCAGACACTGTAGGGTCAGTCTGCTCTCCCCTGGGTCAGTGACCCAGACACAGTGGAGTCAGTCTGCTCTCCCCTGGGTCAGTGACAGACACACAGTGGGGTCAGTCTGCTCTCCCCTGGGTCAGTGACAGATACACAGTGGGGTCAGTCTGCTCTCCCCTGGGTCAGTGACAGAGACAAACTGGGGTCAATTTGCTCTCCCCTGGGTCAGTGACAGAGACACAGTGCGGTCAGTCTGCTCTCCCCTGGGTCAGTGACAGAGACACAGTGGGGTCAGTCTATCTCCGCTGGGTCAGTGACAGAGACACACGGGGGTGAGTCTACTATCCCCTGGGTCAGTGACACAGACACAGTGGGGTCAGTCTGCTCTCCCCTGGGTCAGTGACACAGACACAGTGGGGTCAATCTGCTCTCCACTGGGTCAATGACCCAGACACACAGTGGGGTCAATCTGCTCTCCCCTGGGTTAGTGACAAGACACAGTGGGGTCAGTCTGCTCTCCCCTGGGTCAGTGACAGAGACATAGTGGGGTCAGTCTGCTCTCCCCTGGGTCCGTGACCCAGACACTGTAGGGTCAGTCTGCTCTCCCCTGGGTCACTGACCCCGACACAGTGGGGTCAGTCTGCTCTCCCCTCGGTCAGTGACCCAGACACTGTAGGGTCAGTCTGCTCTCCCCTGGGTCAGTGACCCAGACACAGTGGGGTCAGTCTGCTCTCCCCTGGGTCAGTGACAGAGACACAGTGGGGTCAGTCTGCTCTCCCCTGGGTCAGTGAGAAGACACAGTGGGGTAAGTCTGCTCTCCCCTGGGTCAGTGACAGAGACACAGTGGGGTCAGTCTGCTCTCCCCTGGGTCAGTGACAGATACACAGTGGGGTCAGTCTGCTGCCCCTACATCAGTGACAGAGACATAGTGGGGTCAGTCTGCTCTCCCCTTGGTCAGTGACCCAGACACAGTGGGGTCAGTCTGCTCTCCCCTGGGTTAGTGACAGACACACAGTGGGGTCAGTCTGCTCTCCCCTGGGTCAGTGACAGACACACAGTGGGGTCAGTCAGCTCTCCCCTGGGTCAGTGACAGACACACAGTGGGGTCAGTCTGCTCTCCCCAGGGTCAGTGACAGACACACAGTGGGGTCAGTCTGCTCTCCCCTGGGTCAGTGACAGAGAAACAGTGGGGTCAGTCTGCTCTCCCCTGGGTCAGTGACAGATACACAGTGGGGTCAGTCTGCTCTCCCCTGGGTCAGTGACAGATACACAGTGGGGTCAGTCTGCTCTCCCCTGGGTCAGTGACAAAGACATAGTGGGGTCAGTCTGCTCCCCCTGGGTCAGTGTCAGACACACAGTGGGGTCAGTCAGCTCTCCCCTGGGTCAGTTTCAGACACACAGTGGGGTCAGTCTGCTCTCCCCTGGGTCTGTGACAAGACACAGTGGGGTCAGTCTGCTCTCCCCTTTGTCAGTGACAGAGACACAGTGGGGTCAGTCTGCTCTCCCCTGGGTCAGTGACAGATACACAGTGGGGTCAGTCTGCTCCCCGTACATCAGTGACAGAGACATAGTGGGGTCAGTCTGCTCTCCCCTCGGTCAGTGACCCAGACACTGTAGGGTCAGTCTGCTCTCCCCTGGGTCAGTGACCCAGACACAGTGGGGTCAGTCAGCTCTCCCCTGGGTCAGTGACAGACACACAGTGGGGTCAGTCTGCTCTCCCCTGGGTCAGTGACAGATACACAGTGGGGTCAGTCTGCTCTCCCCTGGGTCAGTGACAGAGACACAGTGGGGTCAGTCTGCTCTCCCCTGGGTCAGTGACAGAGACACAGTGGGGTCAGTCTGCTCTCCCCTGGGTCAGTGTCAGACACACAGTGGGGTCAGTCAGCTCTCCCCTGGGTCAGTTTCAGACACACAGTGGGGTCAGTCTGCTATCCCCTGGGTCTGTGACAAGACACAGTGGGGTCAGTCTGCTCTCCCCTTGGTCAGTGACAGAGACACAGTGGGGTCAGTCTGCTCCCCGTACATCAGTGACAGAGACATAGTGGGGTCAGTCTGCTCTCCCCTCGGTCAGTGACCCAGACACTGTAGGGTCAGTCTGCTCTCCCCTGGGTCAGTGACCCAGACACAGTGGGGTCAGTCTGCTCTCCCCTGGGTCAGTGACAGACACACAGTGGGGTCAGACTGCTCTCCCCTGGGTCAGTGACAGATACACAGTGGGGTCAGTCTGCTCTCCCCTGGGTCAGTGACAGAGACAAACTGTGGTCAATTTACTCTCCCCTGGGTCAGTGACAGAGACACAGTGGGGTCAGTCTGCTCTCCCCTGTGTCAGTGACAGAGACACAGTGGGATTCAGTCTATCTCCGCTGCGTCAGTGACAGAGACACAGCGGGGTCAGTCTGCTCTCCCCTGGGTCAGTGACACAGACACAGTGGGGTCAGTCTGCTCTTCCCTGGGTCAGTGACACAGACACAGTGGGGTCAATCTGCTCTCCACTGGGTCAGTGACAGATACACAGTGGGGTCAATCTGCTCTCCCCTGGGTTAGAGACAAGACACAGTGGGGTCAGTCTGCTCTCCCCTGGCTCAGTGACAGAGACATAGTGGGGTCAGTCTGCTCTCCCCTGGGTCAGTGACCCAGACACTGTAGGGTCAGTCTGCTCTCCCCTGGGTCAGTGACAAGACACAGTGGGGTCAGTCTGCTCTCCCCTGGGTCAGGGACAGAGACACAGTGGGGTCAGTCTGCTCTCCCCTGGGTCAGTGACAGATACACAGTGGGGTCAGTCTGCTCCCCGTACATCAGTGCCAGAGACATAGTGGGGTCAGTCTGCTCTCCCCTCGGTCAGTGACCCAGACACTGTAGGGTCAGTCTGCTCTCCCCTGGGTCAGTGACCCAGACACAGTGGGGTCAGTCTGCTCTCCCCTGGGTCAGTGACAGACACACAGTGGGGTCAGTCTGCTCCCCCCTCGGTCAGTGACAGATACGCAGTGGGGTCAGTCTGCTCTCCCCTGGGTCAGTGACAGAGACAAACTGGGGTCAATTTGCTCTCCCCTGGGTCAGTGACAGAGACACAGTGGGGTCAGTCTGCTCTCCCCTGGGTCAGTGACAGAGACACAGTGGGATTCAGTCTATCTCCGCTGGGTCAGTGACAGAGACACAGCGTGGTCAGTCTGCTCTCCCCTGGGTCAGTGATAGAGACACAGTGGGGTCAGTCTGCTCTCCCCTGGGTCAGTGACAGAGACACGCGGGGGTGAGTCTGCTCTCCCCTGGGTAAGTGACACAGACACAGTGGGGTCAGTCTGCTCTCCCCTGGGTCAGTGACACAGACACACAGTGGGGTCAGTCTGCTCTCCCCTGGGTCAGTGACAGATACACAGTGGGGTCAGTCTGCTCTCCCTCTACATCCGTGACAGAGACATAGTGGGGTCAGTCTGCTCTCCCCTGGGTCAGTAACCCAGACACAGTGGGGTCAGTCTGCTCTCCCCTGGATCAGTAACCCAGACACAGTGGGGTCAGTCTGCTCTCCCCTGGGTCAGTGACACAGACACAGTGGGGTCAGTCTTCTCTCCCCTGGGTTAGTGACAGACACACAGTGGGGTCAGTCTGCTCTCCCCTGGGTCAGTGACAGACACACAGTGGGGTCAGTCAGCTCTCCCCTGGGTCAGTGACAGACACAGTGGGGTCAGTCTGCTCTCCCCAGGGTCAGTGACAGACACACAGTGGGGTCAGTCTGCTCTCCCCTGGGTCAGTGACAGAGACACAGTGGGGTCAGTCTGCTCTCCCCTGGGTCAGTGACAGATACACAGTGGGGTCAGTCTGCTCTCCCCTGGGTCAGTGACAGATAAACAGTGGGGTCAGTCTGCTCTCCCCTGGGTCAGTGACAGAGACACAGTGGGGTCAGTCTGCTCTCCCCTGGGTCAGTGTCAGACACACAGTGGGGTTAGTCAGCTCTCCCCTGGGTCAGTTTCAGACACACAGTGGGGTCAGTCTGCTCTCCCCTGGGTCTGTGACAAGACACAGTGGGGTCAGTCTGCTCTCCCCTTGGTCAGTGACAGAGACACAGTGGGGTCAGTCTGCTCTCCCCTGGGTCAGTGACAGATACACAGTGGGGTCAGTCTGCTCCCCGTACATCAGTGACAGAGACATAGTGGGGTCAGTCTGATCTCCCCTCGGTCAGTGACCCAGACACTGTAGGGTCAGTCTGCTCTCCCCTGGGTCAGTGAACCTGACACAGTGGAGTCAGTCTGCTCTCCCCTGGGTCAGTGACAGACACACAGTGGGGTCAGTCTGCTCTCCCCTGGGTCAGTGACAGATACACAGTGGGGTCAGTCTGCTCTCCCCTGGGTCAGTGACAGAGACAAACTGGGGTCAATTTGCTCTCCCCTGGGTCAGTGACAGAGACACAGTGGGGTCAGTCTGCTCTCCCCTGGGTCAGTGACTGAGACACAGTGGGGTCAGTCTATCTCCGCTGGGTCAGTGACAGAGACACACGGGGGTGAGTCTACTATCCCCTGGGTCAGTGACACAGACACAGTGGGGTCAGTCTGCTCTCCCCTGGGTCAGTGACACAGACACAGTGGGGTCAATCTGCTCTCCACTGGGTCAGTGACAGAGACACAGTGGGGTCAATCTGCTCTCCCCTGGGTTAGTGACAAGACACAGTGGGGTCAGTCTGCTCTCCCCTGGGTCAGTGACAGAGACATAGTGGGGTCAGTCTGCTCTCCCCTGGGTCAGTGACCCAGACACTGTAGGGTCAGTCTGCTCTCCCCTGGGTCACTGACCCCGACACAGTGGGGTCAGTCTGCTCTCCCCTGGGTCAGTGACAGAGACACAGTGGCATCAGTCTGCTCTCCCATGGGTCAGTGACAGAGACACAGTGGGGTCAGTCTGCTATCCACCGGGTCAGTGACCCAGACATAGTGGGGTCAGTGTGCACTCCCCTGGGTCAGTGATAGAGACACAGTGGGGTCAGTCTGCTCTCCCCTGGGTCAGTGATAGAGACACAGTGGGGTCAGTCTGCTCTCCCCTGCGTCACTGACCCAGACACAGTAGGGTCAATCTGCTCTCCCCTGGGTCAGTGACCCAGACACACAGTGGGGTCAGTCTGCTCTCCCCTGGGTCAGTGACAGAGACACAGTGGGGTCTTCTCTCCCCTGAAACAGTGACAGAGACACAGTGGGGTCAGTCTGCTCTCCCCTGGGTCAGTGACCCAGACACAGTGGGGTCAGTCTGCTCTCCCCTGGGTCAGTGACAGAGACACAGTGGGGTCAGTCTGCTCTCCCCTGGGTCAGTGACCCAGACACAGTGCGGTCAGTCTGCTCTCCCCTGGGTCAGTGGCAGACACACAGTGGGGTCAGTCTGCTCTCCCCTGTGTCAGTGACAGACACACAGTGGGGTCAGTCTGCTCTCCCCTGGCTCAGTGACAGAGACACAGTGGGGTCAGTCTGCTCTCCCCTGGGTCAGTGACAGAGAAACAGTGGGGTCAGTCTGCTCTCCCCTGGGTCAGTGACAGAGACACAGTGGGGTCAGTCTGCTCTCCCCTGGGTCAGTGACAGAGACACAGTGGGGTCAGTCTGCTCTCCCCTGGGTCAGTGACAGAGACGCAGTGGGGTCTTCTCTCCCCTGGGTCAGTGACAGAGACACAGTGGGGTCAGTCTGCTCTCCCCTGGGTCAGTGACAGAGACACAGTGGGGTCAGTCTGCTCTCCTCTTGGTCAGTGACAGACACACAGTGGGGTCAGTCTGCTCTCCCCTGGGTCAGTGACAGATAAACAGTGGGGTCAGTCGGCTCTCCCCTGGGTCAGTGACAGATACACAGTGGGGTCAGTCTGCTCTCCCCCTACATCAGTGACAGAGACATAGTGGGGTCAGTCTGCTCTCCCCTGGGTCAGTGACCCAGACACAGTGGGGTCAGTCTGCTCTCCCCTGGGTCAGTGACCCAGACACAGTGGGGTCAGTCTGCTCTCCCCTGGGTCAGTGACAGAGACACAGTGGGGTCAGTCTGCTCTCCCCTGGGTTAGTGACAGACACACAGTGGGGTCAGTCTGCTCTCCCCGGGGTCAGTGACAGATACACAGCGGGGTCAGTCTGCTCTCCCCCTATATCAGTGACAGAGACACAGTGGGGTCAGTCTGCTCTCCCCTTGGTCAGTGACAGACACACACTGGTGTCAGTCTGCTCTCCCCTGGGTCAGTGACCCAGACACAGTGGGGTCAGTCTGCTCTCCCCTGGGTCAGTGACAGAGACACAGTGGGGTCAGTCTGCTCACCCCTGGGTCAGTGACAGAGACACAGTGGTGTCAGCCTGCTCTCCCCTGGGTCAGTGACAGACACACAGTGGGGTCAGTCTGCTCTCCCCTGGGTCAGTGACAGATACACAGTGGGGTCAATCTGCTCTCCCCCTACATCCGTGACAGGGACATAGCGGGGTCAGTCTGCTCTCCCCTGGGTCAGTGACCCAGACACAGTAGGGTCAGTCTGCTCTCCCCTGGGTCAGTGACCCAGACACAGTGGGGTCAGTCTGCTCTCCCCAGGGTCAGTGACAGAGACACAGTGGGGTCAGTCTGCTCTCCCCTGGGTCAGTGACAGACACACAGTGGGGTCAGTCAGCTCTCCCCTGGGTCAGTTACAGACACACAGTGGGGTCAGTCTGCTCTCCCCAGGGTCAGTGACAGACACACAGTGGGGTCAGTCTGCTCTCCCCTGGGTCAGTGACAGAGACACAGTGGGGTCAGTCTGCTCTCCCCTGGGTCAGTGACAGATACACAGTGGGGTCAGTCTGCTCTCCCCTGGGTCAGTGACAGATTCACAGTGGGGTCAGTCTGCTCTCCCCTGGGTTAGTGACAGAGACACAGTGGGGTCAGTCTGCTCTCCCCTGGGTCAGTGACAGATACACAGTGGGGTCAGTCTGCTCTCCCCTGGGTTAGTGACACACACACTGGGGGGTCATCAGCTCTCCCCTGCGTCAGTTTCAGACACACAGTGGGGTCAGTCTGCTCTCCCCTGGGTCTGTGACAAGACACAGTGGGGTCAGTCTGCTCTCCCCTTCGTCAGTGACAGAGACACAGTGGGGTCAGTCTGCTCTCCCCTGGGTCAGTGACGGATACGCAGTGGGGTCAGTCTGCTCCCCGTACATCAGTGACAGAGACATAGTGGGGTCAGTCTGCTCTCCACTCGGTCAGTGACCCAGACACTGTAGGGTCAGTCTGCTCTCCCCTGGGTCAGTGACCCAGACACAGTGGGGTCAGTCTGCTCTCCCTTGTGTCAGTGACAAGACACAGTGGGGTCAGTCTGCTCTCCCCTGGGTCTGTGACAGAGACACAGTGGGGTCAGTCTGCTCTCCCATGGGTCAGTGACAGATACACAGTGGGGTCAGTCTG
Organism: Chiloscyllium punctatum; assembly: GCF_047496795.1. Taxonomy (NCBI): domain Eukaryota; kingdom Metazoa; phylum Chordata; class Chondrichthyes; order Orectolobiformes; family Hemiscylliidae; genus Chiloscyllium; species Chiloscyllium punctatum. The sequence continues at coordinate 36,839,549 of NC_092757.1, read as the reverse complement.
CTCTCCCCTGGGTCAGTGAGCCATACACAGTGGGGTCAGTCTGCTCTCCACCGGGTCAGTGACCCAGACACAGTGGGGTCAGTATGCTCTCCCCTGGGTCAGTGACCCAGACACAGTAGGGTCAATCTGCTCTCCCCTGGGTCAGTGACCCAGACACATAGTGGGGTCAGTCTGCTCTCCACTGGGTCAGTGACAGAGACACAGTGGGGTTAATCTGCTCTCCCCTGGGTCAGTGACAGAGACACAGTGGGGTCTTCTCTCCCCTGGGTCAGTGACAGAGACACAGTGGGGTCCGTCTGTTCTCCCCTGGGTCAGTGACGCAGACACAGTGGGGTCAGTCTGCTCTCCCCTGGGTCAGTGACAGAGACACAGTGGGGTCAGTCTGCTCTCCCCTGGGTCAGTGACAGAGAAACAGTGGGTTCAGTCTGCCCTCCCCTGGGTCAGTGACAGAGACACAGTGGGGTCAGTCTGCTCTCCCCTGGGTCTATGACAGAGACACAGTGGGGTCTTCTCTCCGCTGGGTCAGTGACAGAGACACAGTGGGGTCAGTCGGCTCTCCCCTGGGTCAGTGACAGAGACACAGTGGGGTCAGTCTGCTCTCCTCTTGGTCAGTGACAGACACACTCTGGGGTCAGTCTGCTCTCTCCTGGGTCAGTGACAGACACACTCTGGGGTCAGTCTGCTCTCCCTTGGGTCAGTGACAGACACACAGTGGGGTCATTCTGCTCTCCCCTGGGTTAGTGACAGACACACAGTGGGGTCAGTCTGCTCTCCCCTGGGTCAGTGACAGAGACACAGTGGGGTTAATCTGCTCTCCCCTGGGTCAGTGACAGAGACACAGTGGGGTCAGTCAGCTCTCCCCTGGGTCAGTGACAGAGACACAGTGGGGTCAGTCTGCTCTCCCCCTACATCAGTGACAGAGACATAGTGGGGTCAGTCTGCTCTCCCCTGGGTCAGTGACCCAGACACAGTGGGGTCAGTCTGCTCTCCCCTGGGTCAGTGACAGAGACACAGTGGGGTCAGTCTGCTCTCCCCTGGGTCAGTGACAGAGACACAGTGGGGTCAGTCTGCTCTCCCCTGGGTTAGTGACAGACACACAGTGGGGTCAGTCTGCTCTCACCTGGGTCACTGACAGACACACACTGGGGTCAGTCTGCTCTCCCCTGGGTCAGTTTCAGACACACTGTGGGGTCAATCTGCTCTCCCCTGGGTTAGTGACAAGACACAGTGGGGTCAGTCTGCTCTCCCCTGGGTCAGTGACAGAGACACAGTGGGGTCAGTCTGCTCTCCCCTGGGACAGTGACAAGACACAGTGGGGTCAGTCTGCTCTCCTCTTGGTCAGTGACAGATACACAGTGGGGTCAGTCTGCTCTCCCCTTGGTCAGTGACATAGACATAGTGGGGTCAGTCTGCTCTCCCCTGGGTCAGTGACAGAGACACAGTGGGGTCAGTCTGCTCTCCCCTGGGTCAGTGACAGACACACAGTATGCTCATTCTGCTCTCCCCTGTGTCAGTGACAGACACACAGTGGGGTCAGTCTGCTCTCCCCTGGGTCAGTGACAGAGACACAGTGGGGTCAGTCTGCTCTCCCCTGGGTCAGTGACAGAGACACAGTGGGGTCAGTCTGCACTCCCCTGGGTCAGTGACAGAGACACAGTGGGGTCAGTCTGCTCTCCCCTGGGTCAGTGATAAGACACAGTTGGGTCAGTCTGCTCTCCCCTGGCTCAGTGACAGATACACAATGGGGTCAGTCTGCTCCCCCTACATCAGTGACAGAGACATAGTGGGGTCAGTCTGCTCTCCCCTGGGTCAGTGACCCAGACACAGTAGGGTCAGTCTGCTCTCCCCTGGGTCAGTGACCCAGACACAGTGGGGTCAGTCTGCTCTCCCTTTGGTCAGTGACGGAGACACAGTGGGGTCAGTCTGCTCTCCCCTGGGTCAGTGACAGATACACAGCGGGGTCAGTCTGCTCTCCCCCTATATCAGTGACCGAGGCACAGTGGGGTCAGTCTGCTTTCCCCTGGGTGAGTGACCCAGACACAGTGGGGTCAGTCTGCTCTCCCCTGGGTCAGTGACAGTCACACAGTGGGGTCAGTCAGCTCCCCCTACATCAGTGACAGACACAGTGGGGTAAGTATGCTCTCCCCTGGGTCAGTGACCCAGACACAGTATGGTCAGTCTGCTCTCCCCTGGGTCAATGACCCAGACACACAGTGGGGTCAGTCTGCTCTCCCCTGGGTCAGTGACAGAGACACAGTGGGGTCAGTCTGCTCCCCCTGCATCAGTGACAGACACAGTGGGGTCAGTATGCTCTCCCCTGGGTCAGTGACCCAGACACAGTATGGTCAGTCTGCTCTCCCCTGGGTCAATGACCCAGACACACAGTGGGGTCAGTCTGCTCTGCCCTGGGTCAGTGACAGACACACAGTGGGGTCAGTCTGCTCTCCCCAGGGTCAGTGACAGACACACATTGGGTCAGTCTTCTCTCCCCCGGGTCAGTGACAGAGACACAGTGGGGTCAGTCGGCTCTCCCCTGGGTCAGTGACAGCTACACAGTGGGGTCAGTCTGCTCTCCCCTGGGTCAGTGACAGATACACAGTGGGGTCAGTCTGCTCTCCCCTGGGTCAGTGACAGAGACACAGTGGGGTCAGTCTGCTCTCCCCTGGGTCAGTGTCAGACAAACAGTGGGGTCAGTCAGCTCTTCCCTGCATCAGTTTCAGACACACAGTGGGGTCAGTCTGCTCTCCCCTGGGTCTGTGACAAGACACAGTGGGGTCAGTCTGCTCTCCCCTTCGTCAGTGACAGAGACACAGTGGGGTCAGTCTGCTCTCCCCTGGGTCAGTGACAGATACACAGTGGGGTCAGTCTGCTCTCCCCCTACGTCAGTGACAGAGATATAGTGGGGTCAGTCTGCTCTCCACTCGGTCAGTTACCCAGACACTGTAGGGTCAGTCTGCTCTCCCCTGGGTCAGTGACCCAGACACAGTGAGGTCAGTCTGCTCTCCCTTGGGTCAGTGATGTGCGAGATAAGTGGCTGTCCAGCCCCATCTACGGCACTTTTTATTTCCCTTCCCAGGAACAAAGACACGGAGGAGTCTGTCCAAAACTTTTTCATTCAACTTTGCAAAGTCGGGTGCTGTTCCCAAAGGTACACACACACAAGCATAGTAATCTCCACACATTATATACATGTATATGTGGGCTGGGTCTACTACTGCTGCCTTGACCAACGAGTGCTCGGATTCCGAACTGTTTTCCTTATTTGGGTTCTGGTGCCTGGGATTATTTTGTTATTCACTTGGCCAATCAGTGTTTGAGCTTCCCGTTCTTTCCTTATATGGATGATGTTGTACAACTGTGGTTAAGGGCGGCCTCTCAACTATCGAGGAAAGCTGTTACAACTGTTTCATTCATATAAACGTGGGGGAGGTCCGGCAACAGTTTCGAGTGTCTGCTTGTGTTTAGATTAAGGTAGAAAAGAATAAAAGGCAGCTAACCGTTTAAAAATTACACTACCCCCTACAAATCCCCCGTGTCTTTTCTTACGGCCTGTAATTTTTCAACCGTAAGTTTCTTCTCCAGGGCATTTAATAACTCCCGAGCTTGTTCATCAAACTGCCCTTCTCTAATACTACCCCCGCCCAAGAGGGATTCACGTTGTTCCATCTCGAGATTTATTCGTTCAACCTGCCCATAGGGAACATCCTTCTTAGTAAGGGCGGTTTCGATCAGTCGTTGAGTTAATCCCCGGACACAGGGAATAACGCAACACCCAAGGGCAGTGAGTACCCCTGCCACCACTATACATGAGACAAGAAAGGGAACGACCACCCCCGTCCATTTACCGAACCAAGCTTCCAACCAGTCCGTGAGGCCGGAGTTTTCGGCCAGTTCGTCCGCCAATGTGGTGAGTCCATCCAGGGCGCGGGTGATGGACCCATCAGGGGCTGTGTTGTTGGGGATGAAAGTGCAGCACTGAGTGCCTATCATGACACAAACATCCCCCTTCTCTGCCAACATCATGTCTAAGGCCAACCTATTTTCCCACGCCATCCGACTAGTGGCGTCCAGTTGTTCTGCTATTCCTTTCACTGCATCCCGGGTATAATTAATGAACCTCTGCTGATTGTAGTAAATATAATTAATCCAATCCACATTCTTATTGATGGTCACCCACCAGAACAGTGACGACTCAAAACCCGCCGCTATCTGGTTCCTAGCCTTGTATTCGTCAGGAACACCCCCTGGGGACCCCTATGGCATCTAAATATATGTTATCATCGAAAGAGGTCTCCAAAGCTCTCTCAGTTCTTCCACTAGAACGGGGTTGCTCTTGTTTTTCGAATGCCAGGGTGAATGGGATGGCCAATTGAACGATCGCACAAGTACCCGTCCATTTTTGGGGCAGGGTCGGTCGCAGAACCCTCCCACCACAGTACCGCCAGAGGTCTGCCCTAGGTACATGAATGTGGGAGTAATTCCCGCCCCCGGTAGTTTCATTGACCAGCCGGATTGATCCGCTGCACTTGTCAAATGTCCCCACATTGTCGTCCCACTGTAGTCCCGTCCGAGAGACGCAGGCCTGGTGCGTACCCGTTACCCCTGAGAATGATGGCAGGCGGGGCGCCCCCTCAGACCTGACGGTGGGAAACTTCAAACTCAAGGGTCGACAAGTGGGGTCGTTCCAGGCCTCTCGGTCCTGGTACAGCCTTATCATGCAGTCCATGGCTCGTGGGTGTTTCTCCCATCCCAGCGGGAATGGGACCACCTGAGGGTTAGGGCGGGCACTCGTGCATGCGTAGCAATCACTCTTTTTCATGCTCCTCACAGTATATTTCACCCATTCCATCCAGGCATTCGCCTCCCCGTATCCCGTTTCTATTTCAAAGGTCTTTTCCAAATCCGTCGTCTCAATTATTCTAATCTTTTCCTGCTTACCAGTGGTGGATGAGCCCCCAGACTCAGCTTCAATGACCGTGATATACGTGCAGCACAGCTGCATCCCCCTCCATCCTGCCTGGCCCCCAACTCTAATACCCAGTATTGTTCTATTAAGGCTCGCCTCGTTCTTTTCCAAGTTCTTTATGGTCAGATAAAGCGGATTGCACCGATTATGCCCACAATCTCGTCCAGGGGTGATGGGATCACGGACAACTGACACCATAGCCTGGACCCCGGGGGCTGGAAGCCTACTTAGGCCTTCCCTACCATGCAATTGTAATACTAACGTCTGACCCTGGAATCCCCTTTCTCTCTCTAGATTCTGCTTAGTTTGATTCAGTTGACTTTTACTCCTACAGGGCACCAACTCACATAGGTCTAAGCTAAGTGTCTGTGTTGATTGGTTGGCAAGCACGGAGATGGTGAACCACTGACGGTCCTCTATTTGTTTCATCCGGAGGCCAAATTGGGTAACACGCACACTATGACCCAGCCCAAGGACAATGGCATAGCAAGTTAACAATACGATTGACCGCATTTTGTCGCGACACCCGTAGCCCGAGGGCACAGTTCCTTTAGACTCGCCAAAGTCCGATTAGTTCGTTCTCAGAGTCTCTGTTCCTTAGATGCCTTTGTCAGAGAGGTTCATTCGTCCTCCGTCGGTTGTGGCACTGGTCCCTTGACTCGAGTGTAATGTGTCCAGCCCTTTTCGGCCGTACGGACAGCCGTTTCGGTCGTCAAAAGTACCAGGAAGGGACCGTCCCAAGTTGGTTCGAGGGTACGTTGCTTCCAGCTTTTAATCAGGACCCACTGACCCGGCTTGACGGTGTGCACCGCAAACTCGAGGGGCGGCGTCTGTGCCAAAAGTCCCTGTTGGCGTAAACGAGATAGAGCAGACCCCAGAGCCACCACATATTTTTGCACAAACATATCCCGAGACTCAAATACAGGAGGTTCCCCCTTCGGCCCATGGAACGGGAGGCCAAATAACATTTCGAAAGGGGAGTCGCCCAAATCCCGCCTTGGCTGGGTGCGAATTTGCTACAGGGCAAGGGGTAGGCATTTGGTCCAAGGCAGGCCGATTTCACTAGTGAGCTTGGTTAGCTGCTTTTTGATGGTCTGGTTCATTCTTTCGACCTTGCCCGAGGAGGAGGGATGCCAGGGGGTGTGCAAATCCCAGTCAATCCCCATTGCTTGCACTACATTCTGGAGGACGGTCGAGGTGAAGTGGCTCCCCTGGTCAGAGTCAATAGCGCGGGGTAGCCCAAATCGTGGGATGATTTGCTCGAGTAGAATCTTGCTAACCTGAGTTGCCGTTGCCGTGGTAGTGGGGAAAGCTTCCACCCATCCTGTCAGGTGATCTACCACTACTAATAGATACTTCAGGCGACCTATGGGGGGGAGCTCAGTGTAATCTACCTGGACATACTCAAACGGCCTATAGGCCGGACTCCTACCCCCTTGTCTTGCATGCTGCCGCAGCCCCCTTTTGTTAATCTTTCGACATGTTATACAATCTCCTGTGACCTGCTTGGCTACCGTGTACAGACCAGGGTGAGCATATCGGCGCAGGAAGGCATCACACAGTGCCTGGGCGCCCCAGTGACCCCCTTGGTGTAAACGGGCAATAATGTCCCGCGTCAACGGTCGATTTAGTAGCTGGCGGCTATCGGGTAAGGTCCACTTGCCTTCCCTATCCTTTGTACCCCCCAGAGACGCGAGAAGAGTTTCTTCTTTGTCAGTAAACGTGGGCACTTCGGTAATTTCGGATATCTGTGGAATCCTTACCAGGCAGTTTATTACTTCCTTCCCCATCCCAGCCAATTTTGCCTGTTCATCTGCCAATTGATTCCCCAGGGTCTCTATTTTATCGTCTTTCTGGTGTCCTTTCACAGGTACTACAGCAATCTCTTGTGGCAGCAACAAATCCTCCAAGATCATGGCTACTAGTTCCTCGTGGACCAACTCCTTTCCTCTACTATTTATCATTCCCCTTTCTTTCCAGATCTTCCCAAAGGTGTGTACTACCCCAAAGGCATACTTAGAGTCAGTGTAGATTGTCCCGGCTATTCCCTTTAAATTCCTCAGAGCCCGGTGCAAGGCGTACAATTCGCACGTTTGTGCGGACCAGGCATTCGGTAGCCGTCCACTTTCCACTAATTCCCAACCAGTCTCACTAATGACTGCATAACCGTTGTGTCTCTTCCCATCTATCACTCGAGAGGACCCATCAATGTACCACCGCCTTCCTGCATGTAAGGGGGTATCCCTCAGATCTTCCCTCACTTTACTCTGGTACTCTATTATGTCTGAACAGCAGTGTTCCAGTTCCTCCTCCCCTTCCCCTTTCCAAAGAAAGTCCGCCGGGTTCTGGCAGCCCCCGACTTCTATTCGGAGGTCTTCTCGGTCTAACAATATGGCTTCATATTTCAGAATTCTCAAGTCAGTCAGCCACCTCCCGGCCTTCTGATTCAGAATAGTTCTAACCTGGTGGGGAGTAGTGACTGTCAAGGGGGCCCCAAAAGTCAACTTCCTGCTTTCCTCTACCAGCTTTGCCGAGGCTGCCACCGCTTGGACACACTCCGGCCACCCTCGGGAGACTGGATCCAGAATTTTTGACAGGAAAGCCACGGGCTTCCTTTTACCCCCCCAGTCCTGGGTCAATACTCCAAGAGCGGTTCCCTTTCTGGAGTTCACAAAGAGGCGAAATGTCTTACTAAAATCCGGCAAGCTTAAAACAGGTGCGGCCATCAATTTTCCTTTTAGGATTTCAATTAACTTTTTCTCCTCCTCCTCCCATTTTATTCTGTTGGGTGCCTCCTCAATGAGTTTTAGGTACAAGTCTTTAGTAAGGGGGGCATAGTCGTCTATCCATAACCGACAATAGCCTAAGAGTCCCAAGAACTTCCGCAACTCCCTCTTGGTCGTTGGGAGGCCGAGTTCGATTATTGCCCGCACTCTTTCCGGACTTATTCGTTTCTGTCCCTGGCTTATCAAGTGTCCTAGGTACTTAACCTCTTTCTCGACATATTGGAGCTTCTTCTGACTCACTCTTAACCCCTTCTCAGCTGGGTAATTTAACAGGACATTAGTCCCAAGTAGGACGTCCTCCTCCGCCGGTCCGGATAAAAGGAGATCGTCCACGTATTGTATAAGCTTAAGGGCCGGGGACAAGGTTAGTCCCTCCAATAATTGTTCCAGAATCTGCCCAAACACAGTCGGGGACTCAGTGAATCCTTGGGGGAGTACGGTCCACCTGTACTGTTGTTTTCTGCCAGTATCAGGATCCTCCCATTCAAAAGCAAAAAGATCCCTACTGTCCTTGTCCAGGGGACACGCCCAGAAGGCATCCTTTAAATCTATAACACTAAACCAGCCGTGGTCCGGGGGGATTCGCCCCAGAATAGTGTATGGGTTCGGTACCACAGGGTGCCGTACTTGGACAATTTTATTTACTTCCCTTAGGTCTTGGACCATTCGGTAGCTCCCATCCGACTTCCGGACCGGCAGGATGGGGGAATTGTATCGTGACATACAGGGCTCTACCAATCCATCTTTTATTAGGTCTTCCATAACTGTCTTCAGGCCCTGCCTCCCTTCCCAAGAGATGGGGTATTGGCGCACTCTGACGTCGGGGCTCTGGGGCTTTAATTTTACCTCCACAGGTCGAATTGCGAGTCCCCCCCGGTTCCCTTTGGCGACCCAAACCCTAGGGTCTATCTCTGTCAATCGGGACTCACTAAGGTATGACATGGTAACGGCTAATTCTTCCTCTCTCACTTCTGCCCCGTCTCGCTTCTCTCCCTCTCCAACTTTTCTTCGACGTTCCTCTTTCCACCCCATAATCTCCCTCCCCCATTCCGGTGGACTTACAAGCTTCCCGTATGGCTGCCACCATCATTTTTGTCTTATGTTTCTCCCTTATTACATCCCTCTGAACGTACACCTTCTGTGCTTCCCGTAATAATTCTGCAACATCCTTTTCAGCCCAATCCTCCACTTTCTGTAATTTCTTCTGAATGTCAGGCCATGACTTAGTCACAAAGTGCACCTTAAGCATGCTCTTGCCTATTTCCCCATCGGGGTCTAAACCTGAATACTTTCGCATGGACTCCCGCAAACGGTCTAAAAACTCACTCGGGGATTCATCCTTTTTCTGTCCAACTTCAAATGCTTTTGCTAAATTCCGCTGTTTGGGCACGCAGGTTTGGATCCCCCTGATTATAAGGCTTCTGAGGTCTGTCATATTGGCCCTTCCCCCCGCGTCGTTATGATCCCACCGGGGGTCCTCTAAGGGGTACTTCTGCTCTCCACGCTGAGGGCCGTCCTGATGCTCCCTAACCCAAATGGCCATTGCACTATTCCGGATCATAACAATTTCATCGTAATTAAATAGTATTCTCATCATGGCCTGCAGTTCAGCCCATGTGTATATACTGGGCCCCAGAAATTGGTCCAGTTGTATTCCCACACTGACGGGGTCGTCCAGTAGACGGGGTAGTTCATTACGGAGTTGCCGGATATCCCCAGAATTTAAAGGTTGTACTACGAACCCGGTCCGTTCGTTCCCAAACGGCACCTCTCGTAAGGGGTTCAGCTGTTCAATATTGTCACTCCTCCCAGCTCTCAATCCCTCTTCTCGACCTCTCCGCATCTCGAGTCGGACTGATTTCCTAGTGCCTGGGGTGAGTTCTGTGCCCCCTCCTGTGCCCCCCCCAGCAGTCCCTTCCTCACTGGTCGTAGCCTGCTGGGACTCGGAATTATCCGTCGCAGGAGGGAGGTCCGCGCTGGACGCCTGGTCGTGCGCGGGTGGTATATACGGGGGTGGGGAAGACGGTGGCAAACCGTCGGTGAGGATGTCCCAAGACTTCTGGGGCTTCCTCGGGTCTGTTTGGGGAATCAGAGGATAGAGACGCGTGGGACTCTCGCCGTCTCCTGCCAACCAGGCGGCGGCATATTTGCTCTCCTCTGGGTCAAACAGTTGTTTTCTGTTAACATATACATTTAGGATTTGACACACCCAGTCTTCATCAGACCCATACTCGGGCCAAACTACCGAGGGGGCGCGGATAGGTTCTTTGGTCCATATAAAACAACAATATTTTATCATGGTCTCTTTCTTTAAGTCCTTCGTTCTACTACTGTCCGTCCATAGACTTAACTTCCGACCTAATGGACTATCGGGGGGTATTTCTTTCCCATTTGCAGTCTTCCCTGACTTTTCCTTAGTAAATCTAGAAGTCTGATTTCCCATGGTTTATCTTCGGTCCTGGTCTTAAACGCCCAAAGCGTTTTCACAGATGACCGTCAAAACCACAATTTCCCGTGGTTTATCTTCAGTCCTGGTCTTAAACGCCCAAAGCGTTTTCACAGATGACCGTCAAAACCACGCGGCCAACAAGGAAGAACAAAAGAATCTCTTACCTTGATCCGTGCACGGAGTTGTCTGGCCTTTTTAAATGTGTGTACCCCCGTGTATAGTCACTAACCGGTCGTCCCAGCACTCGTCCGTGTGTTCCTTTTCCAGGATTCAAAATTATTTTTAAATGAGCCGGGTCACATCGTCTCTTGGCCGACGGCCAACGGACCAAGCCGATCAGTGAGAAGTATAAATATATACTAGACGCGTCTTTGTTGTAATCAGGCTTGATCCGTGAGCCGAAGAGACTGCCCCCCCCGGAAATAATTATTTCATCCCGGACGAGCCCCCAATTGTGCGAGATAAGTGGCTGTCCAGCCCCATCTACGGCACTTTTTATTTCCCTTCCCAGGAACAAAGACACGGAGGAGTCTGTCCAAAACTTTTTCATTCAACTTTGCAAAGTCGGGTGCTGTTCCCAAAGGTACACACACACAAGCATAGTAATCTCCACACATTATATACATGTATATGTGGGCTGGGTCTACTACTGCTGCCTTGACCAACGAGTGCTCGGATTCCGAACTGTTTTCCTTATTTGGGTTCTGGTGCCTGGGATTATTTTGTTATTCACTTGGCCAATCAGTGTTTGAGCTTCCCGTTCTTTCCTTATATGGATGATGTTGTACAACTGTGGTTAAGAGCGGCCTCTCAACTATCGAGGAAAGCTGTTACAACTGTTTCATTCATATAAACGTGGGGGAGGTCCGGCAACAGTTTCGAGTGTCTGCTTGTGTTTAGATTAAGGTAGAAAAGAATAAAAGGCAGCTAACCGTTTAAAAATTACACTACCCCCTACAGTGACAAGACACAGTGGGGTCAGTCTGCTCTCCCCTGGGTCAGTGACAAGACACAGTGGGGTCAGTCTGCTCTCCCCTGGGTCAGTGACAGATACACAGTGGGGTCAGTCTGCTCTCCCATGGGTCAGTGACAGATACACAGTGGGGTCAGTCTGCCCTCCCCTGGGTCAGTGAGCCATACACAGTGGGGTCAGTCTGCTCTCCACCGGGTCAGTGACCCAGACACAGTGGGGTCAGTCTGCTCTCCCCTGGGTCAGTTACCCAGACACAGTCGGGTCAATCTGCTCTCCCCTGGGTCAGTGACCCAGACACACAGTGGGGTCAGTCTGCTCTCCCCTGGGTCAGTGACAGAGACACAGTGGGGTTAGTCTGCTCTCCCCTGGGTCAGTGACAGAGACACAGTGGGGTCTTCGCTCCCCTGGGTCAGTGACAGAGACACAGTGGGGTCCGTCTGTTCTCCCCTGGGTCAGTGACGCAGACACAGTGGGGTCAGTCTGCTCTCCCCTGGGTCAGTGACGCAGACACAGTGGGGTCACTCTGCTCTCCCCTGGGTCAGTGACAGAGAAACAGTGGAGTCAGTCTGCTCTCCCCTGGGTCAGTGACAGAGACACAGTGGGGTCAGTCTGCTCTCCCCTGGGTCAGTGACCCAGACACAGTGGGGTCAGTCTGCTCTCCCCAGGGTCAGTGACAGAGACACAGTGGGGTCAGTCTGCTCTCCCCTGGGTCAGTGACAGACACACAGTGGGGTCAGTCAGCTCTCCCCTGGGTCAGTGACAGACACACAGTGGGGTCAGTCTGCTCTCCCCTCGGTCAGTGACAGACACACAGTGGGGTCAGTCTGCTCTCCCCTTGGTCAGTGACAGAGACACAGTGGGGTCAGTCTGCTCTCCCCTGGGTCAGTGACAGATACACAGTGGGGTCAGTCTGCTCTCCCCTGGGTCAGTGACAGATACACAGTGGGGTCAGTCTGCTCTCCCCTGGGTCAGTGACAGAGACACAGTGGGGTCAGTCTGCTCTCCCCTGGGTCAGTGTCAGACACACAGTGGGGTCAGTGAGCTCTCCCCTGCGTCAGTTTCAGACACACAGTGGGGTCAGTCTGCTCTCCCCTGGGTCAGTGACAAGACACAGTGGGGTCAGTCTGCTCTCCCCTTCGTCAGTGACAGAGACACAGTGGGGTAGGTCTGCTCTCCCCTGGGTCAGTGACAGATACACAGTGGGGTCAGTCTGCTCTCCCCCTACATCAGTTACAGAGACATAGTGGGGTCAGTCTGCTCTCCACTCGGTCAGTGACCCAGACACTGTAGGGTCAGTCTGCTCTCCCCTGGGTCAGTGACAGAGACACAGTGGGGTCTTCTCTCCCCTGGGTCAGAGACAGAGACACAGTGGGGTCCGTCTGTTCTCCCCTGGGTCTGTGATGCAGACAGAGTGGGGTCAGTCTGCTCTCCCCTGGGTCAGTGACACAGACACAGTGGGGTCAGTCTGCTCTCCCCTGGGTCAGTGACGCAGACACAGTGGGGTCAGTCTGCTCTCCCCTGGGTCTGTGACAGAGAAACAGTGGGGTCAGTCTGCTCTCCCCTGGGTCAGTGACAGAGACACAGTGGGGTCAGTCTGCTCTCCCCTGGGTCAGTGACAGAGACACAGTGGGGTCTTCTCTCCGCTGGGTCAGTGACAGAGACACAGTGGGGTCAGTCTGCTCTCCCCTGGGTCAGTGACAGACACATTCTGGGGTCAGTCTGCTCTCTCCTGGGTCAGTGACAGACACACTCTGGGGTCAGTCTGCTCTCCCCTGGGTCAGTGACAGACACACAGTGGGGTCATTCTGCTCTCCCCTGGGTCAGTGACAGACACACAGTGGGGTCAGTCTGCTCTCCCCTGGGTCAGTGACAGAGACACAGTGGGGTCAGTCGGCTCTCCCCTGGGTCAGTGACAGAGACACAGTGGGGTCAGTCTGCTCTCCCCCTACATCAGTGACAGAGACATAGTGGGGTCAGTCTGCTCTCCCCTGGGTCAGTGACCCAGACACAGTGGGGTCAGTCTGCTCTCCCCTGGGTCAGTGACAGAGACACAGTGGGGTCAGTCTGCTCTCCCCTGGGTCAGTGACAGAGACACAGTGGGGTCAGTCTGCTCTCCCCTGGGTTAGTGACAGACACACAGTGGGGTCAGACTGCTCTCACCTGGGTCAGTGACAGACACACACTGGGGTCAGTCTGCTCTCCCCTGGGTCAGTTTCAGACACACTGTGGGGTCAGTCTGCTCTCCCCTGGGTCAGTGTCAGACACACAGTGGGGTCAGTCTGCTCTCCCCTGGTTCAGTGACAGAGAAACTGTGGGGTCAGTCTGCTCTCCCCTGGGTCAGTGACAGAGACACAGTGGGGTCAGTCTGCTCTCCCCTGGGTCAGTGACAGATACACAGTGGGGTCAGTCTGCTTTCCCCTGGGTCAGTGACAGAGACACAGTGGGGTCAGTCTGCTCTCCTCTGGGTCAGTGACAAGGCACAGTGGGGTCAGTCTGCTCTCCCCTTGGTCAGTGACATAGACATAGTGGGGTCAGTCAGCTCTCCCCTGGGTCAGTGACAGAGACACAGTGGGGTCAGTCTGCTCTCCCCTGGGTCAGTGACAGACACACAGTAAGCTCATTCTGCTCTGCCCTGTGTCAGTGACAGACACACAGTGGGGTCAGTCTGCTCTCCCCTGGGTCAGTGACAGAGACACAGTGGGGTCAGTCTGCTCTCCCCTGGGTCAGTGACAGAGACACAGTGGGGTCAGTCTGCTCTCCCCTGGGTCAGTGATAAGACACAGTGGGGTCAGTCTGCTCTCCCCTGGGTCAGTGACAGAGACACAGTTGGGTCAGTCTGCTCTCCCCTGGCTCAGTGACAGATACACAGTGGGGTCAGTCTGCTCCCCCTACATCAGTGACAGAGACACAGTGGGGTCAGTCTGCTCTCCCCTGGGTCAGTGACCCAGACACAGTAGGGTCAGTCTGCTCTCCCCTGGGTCAGTGACCCAGATACAGTGGGGTCAGTCTGCCCTCCCCTTGGTCAGTGACAGAGGCACAGTGGGGTCAGTCTGCTCTCCCCTGTGTCAGTGACAGATACACAGCGGGGTCAGTGTGCTCTCCCCCTATATCAGTGACAGAGACAGAGTGGGGTCAGTCTGCTCTCCCCTGGGTGAGTGACCGAGGCACAGTGAGGTCAGTCTGCTTTCCCCTGGGTGAGTGACCCAGACACAATGGGGTCAGTCTGCTCTCCCCTGGGTCAGTGACAGACACACAGTGGGGTCAGTCTGCTCCCCCTACATCAGTGACAGACACAGTGGGGTAAGTCTGCTCTCCCCAGGGTCAGTGACCCAGACACAGTATGGTCAGTCTGCTCTCCCCTGGGTCAATGACCCAGACACACAGTGGGGTCAGTCTGCTCTCCCCTGGGTCAGTGACAGAGACACAGTGGGGTCTGTCTGCTCTCCCCTGGGTCAGTGTCAGAGACACAGTGGGGTCAGTCTGCTCTCCCCTGGGTTAGTGACAGACACACAGTGGGGTCAGTCTGCTCCCCCTACATCAGTGACAGACACAGTGGGGTCAGTATGCTCTCCCCTGGGTCAGTGAACCAGACACAGTATGGTCAGTCTGCTCTCCCCTGGGTCAATGACCCAGACACACAGTGGGGTCAGTCTGCTCTCCCCTGGGTCAGTGACAGAGACACAGTGGGGTTAGCCTGCTCTCCCCTGGGTCAGTGACAGGGACACAGTGGGGTCAGTCTGCTCTCCCCTGGTTCAGTGACAGATACAGAGTGGGGTCAGTCTGCTCTCCCCTGGTTCAGTGACAGAGACACAGTGGGGTCAGTCTGCTCTCCCCTGGGTCAGTGACAGAGACACAGTGGGGTCAGTCTGCTCTCCCCTGGGTCAGTGACAGAGACACAGTGAGGTCAGTCTGCTCTCCCCTGGGTCAGTGACACAGACACAGTGGGGTCAGTCTGCTCTCCCCTGGGTCAGTGACAGAGACACATTGGTGTCAGTCTGCTCTCCCCTGGGTCAGTGACAAAAAAAAGTGGGGTCAGTCTTCTCTCCCCTGGGTCAGTGACAGACACACAGTGGGGTCAGTCTGCTCTCCCCTGGGTCAGTGACAGACACACACCGGGGTCAGTCGGCTCTCCCCTGGGTTAGTGACAGATACACCGTGGGGTCAGTCTGCTCTCCCCTGGGTCAGTGACAGAGACACTGTGGGGTCAGTCTGCTCTCCCCTGGGTCAGTGACAGAGACACAGTGGGGTCAGTCTGCTCTCCCCTGTGTCATTGACGGAGACACAGTGGGGTCAGTCTGCTGTCCCCTGGGTCAGTGACGCACACAGTGGGGTCAGTCTGCTCTCCCCTGGGTCAGTGACAGAGACACAGTTGGGTCAGTCTGCTCTCCCCTGGGTCAGTGACAGATACACAGTGGGGTCAGTCTGCTCCCCGTACATCAGTGACAGAGACATAGTGGGGTCAGTCTGCTCTCCCTTGGGTCAGTGACCCAGACACAGTGGGGTCAGTCTGCTCTCGCCTGGGTCAGTGACCCAGACACAGTGGGGTCAGTCTGCTCTCCCCTTGGTCAGTGACAGAGACACAGTGGGGTCAGTCTGCTCTCCCCTGTGTCAGTGACAGATACACAGCGGGGTCAGTCTGCTCTCCCCCTATATCAGTGACAGAGACATAGTGGGGTCAGTCTACTCTCCCCTGGGTCAGTGACCCAGACACAGTGGGGTCAGTCTGCTTTCCCCTGGGTCAGTGACCCAGACACAGTGGGGTCAGTCTGCTCTCCCCTGGGACAGTGACAGACACACAGTGGGGTCAGTCTGCATGCCCTACATCAGTAACAGACACAGTGGGGTCAGTATCCTCTCCCCTGGGTCAGTGATCCAGACACAGTATGGTCAGTCTGCTCTCCCCTGGGTCAATGACCCAGACACACAGTGGGGTCAGTCTGCTCTCCCTGGGTCAGTGACAGAGACACAGTGGGCTCTGTCTGCTCTCCCCTGGGTCAGTGACAGAGACACAGTGGGGTCAGTCTGCTCTCCCCTGGGTTTGTGACAGACACACAGTGGGGTCAGTCTGCTCCCCCTACATCAGTGACAGACACAGTGGGGTCAGTATGCTCTCCCCTGGGTCAGTGACCCAGACACAGTATGGTCAGTCTGCTCTCCCCTGGGTCAATGACCCAGACACACAGTGGGGTCAGTCTGCTCTCCCCTGGGTCAGTGACAGAGACACAGTGGGGTCAGTCTGCTCCGCCTACATCAGTGACAGACACAGTGGGGTCAGTATGCTCTCCCCTGGGTCAGTGACCCAGACACAGTATGGTCAGTCTGCTCTCCCCTGGGTCAATGTCCCAGACACACAGTGGGGTCAGTCTGCTCTCCCCTGGGTCAGTGACAGAGACACAGTGGGGTTAGCCTGCTCTCTCCCGGTTCAGTGACAGATACACAGTGGGGTCAGTCTGCTCTCCCCTGGTTCAGTGACAGATACACAGTGGGGTCAGTCTGCTCTCCCCTGGGTCAGTGACAGAGACACAGTGGGGTCAGTCTGCTCTCCCCTGGGTCAGTGACAGAGACACAGTGGGGTCAGTCTGCTCTCCCATGGGTCAGTCACTGAGACACAGTGGGGTCAGTCTGCTCTCCCCTGGGTCAGTGACAGAGACACAGTGAGGTCAGTCTGCTCTCCCCTGGGTCAGTGACACAGACACAGTGGGGTCAATCTGCTCTCCCCTGGGTCAGTGACAGAGATACAGTGGGGTCAGTCTGCTCTCCCCTGGGTCAGTGAGAAGACACAGTGGGGTCAGTCTGCTCTCCCCTGGGTCAGTGACAGAGACACAGTGGGGTCAGTCTGCTCTCCCCTGGGTCAGTGACAGATACACAGTGGGGTCAGTCTGCTCCCCCTACATCAGTGACAGAGACATAGTGGGGTCAGTCTGCTCTCCCCTGGGTCATTGACCCAGACACAGTAGGGTCAGTCTGCTCTCCCCTGGGTCAGTGACCCAGACACAGTGGGGTCAGTCTGCTCTCCCCTTGGTCAGTGACAGAGACACAGTGGGGTCAGTCTGCTCTCCCCTGTGTCAGTGACAGATACACAGCGGGGTCAGTCTGCTCTCCCCCTATATCAGTGACAGAGACATAGTGGGGTCAGTCTGCTCTCCCCTGGGTCAGTGACAGAGACACAGTGGGGTCAGTCTGCTTTCCCCTGGGTCAGTGACCCAGACACAGTGGGGTCAGTCTGCTCTCCCCTGGGACAGTGACAGACACACAGTGAGGTCAGTCTGCTCTCCCCTACATCAGTAACAGACACAGTGGGGTCAGTATCCTCTCCCCTGGGTCAGTGACCCAGACACAGTATGGTCAGTCTGCTCTCCCCTGGGTCAATGACCCAGACACACAGTGGGGTCAGTCTGCTCTCCCTGGGTCAGTGACAGAGACACAGTGGGGTCTGTCTGCTCTGCCCTGGGTCAGTGACAGAGACACAGTGGGGTCAGTCTGCTCTCCCCTGGGTTAGTGACAGACACACAGTGGGGTCTGTCTGCTCCCCCTACATCAGTGACAGACACAGTGGGGTCAGTATGCTCTCCCCTGGGTCAGTGACCCAGACACAGTATGGTCAGTCTGCTCTCCCCTGGGTCAATGACCCAGACACACAGTGGGGTCAGTCTGCTCCCCCCTGGGTCAGTGACAGAGACACAGTGGGGTCAGTCTGCTCCCCCTACATCAATGACAGACACAGTGGGGTCAGTATGCTCTCCCCTGGGTCAGTGACCCAGACACAGTATGGTCAGTCTGCTCTCCCCTGGGTCAATGACCCAGACACACAGTGGGGTCAGTCTGCTCTCCCCTGGGTCAGTGACAGATACACAGTGGGGTAAGTCTGCTCTCCCCTGGGTCAGTGACAGAGACACAGTGGGGTCAGTCTGCTCTCCCCTGGGTCAGTGACAGAGACACAGTGGGGTCAGTCTGCTCTCCCATGGGTCAGTCACTGAGACACAGTGGCGTCAGTCTGCTCTCCCCTGGGTCAGTGACAGAGACACAGTGAGGTCAGTCTGCTCTCCCCTGGGTCAGTGACACAGACACAGTGGGGTCAGTCTGCTCTCCCCTGGGTCAGTGACAAAAAAAAGTGGGGTCAGTCTGCACTCCCCTGGGTCAGTGACAGACACACAGTTGGGTCAGTCTGCTCTCCCCTGGGTCAGTGACAGACACACACCGGGGTCAGTCGGCTCTCCCCTGGGTCAGTGACAGATACACAGTGGGGTCAGTCTGCTCTCCCCTGGGTCAGTGACAGAGACACTGTGGGGTCAGTCTGCTCTCCCCTGGGTCAGTGACAGAGACACAGTGGGGTCAGTCTGCTCTCCCCTGGGTCATTGACGGAAACACAGTGGGGTCAGTCTGGTCTCCCCTGGGTCAGTGACACAGACACAGTGTGGTCAGTCTGCTCTCCCCTGCATCAGTGACAGAGACACAGTGGGGTCAATCTGCTCTCCCCTGGGTCAGTGACAGAGACACAGTGGGGTCAATATGCTCTCCCCTGGGTTAGTGACAAGACACAGTGGGGTCAGTCTGCTCTCCCCTGGGTCAGTGACAGAGACACAGTGGGGTCAGTCTGCTCTCCCCTGGGTCAGTGACAAGACACAGTGGGGTCAGTCTGCTCTCCCCTTGGTCAGTCACAGAGACACAGTGAGTTCAGTCTGCTCTCCCCTGGGTCAGTGACAGAGACACAGTGGGGTCAGTCTGCTCTCCCCTGGGTCAGTGACAGAGACACGTTGGTGTCAGTCTGCTCTCCCCCTATATCAGTGACAGTAACACAGTGGGGTCAGTCTGCTCTCCCCTGGGTCAGTGACCCAGACATAGTGGGGTCTGTCTGCTCTCCCCTGGGTCAGTGACAGAGACACAGTGGGGTTAGCCTGCTCTCCCCTGGGTCAGTGACAGATACACAGCGGGGTCAGTTTGCTCTCCCCCTATATCAGTGACAGAGACATAGTGGGGTCAGTCTGCTCTCCCCTGGGTGAGTGACCGAGGCACAGTGGGTTAAGTCTGCTTTCCCCTGGGTGAGTGACCCAGACACAGTGGGGTCAGTCTGCTCTCCCCTGGGTCAGTGACAGACACACAGTGGGGTCAGTCTGCTCCCCCTACATCAGTGACAGTCACAGTGGGGTCAGTATGCTCTCCCCTGGGTCAGTGACCCAGACACAGTATGGTCAGTCTGCTCTCCCCTGGGTCAATGACCCAGACACACAGTGGGGTCAGTCTGCTCTCCCCTGGGTCAGTGACAGAGACACAGTGGGGTCTGTCTGCTTTCCCCTGGGTCAGTGACAGAGACACAGTGGGGTCAGTCTGCTCTCCCCTGGGTTAGTGACAGACACACAGTGGGGTCAGTCTGCTCCCCCTACATCAGTGACAGACACAGTGGGGTCAGTATGCTCTCCCCTGGGTCAGTGACCCAGACACAGTATGGTCAGTCTGCTCTCCCCTGGGTCAATGACCCAGACACACAGTGGGGTCAGTCTGCTCTCCCCTGGGTCAGTGACAGAGACACAGTGGGGTTAGCCTGCTCTCCCCTGGGTCAGTGACAGGGACACAGTGGGGTCAGTCTGCTCTCCCCTGGTTCAGTGACAGATACACAGTGGGGTCAGTCTGCTCTCCCCTGGTTCAGTGACAGATACACAGTGGGGTCAGTCTGCTCTGCCCTGGGTCAGTGACAGAGACACAGTGGGGTCAGTCTGCTCTCCCCTGGGTCAGTGACAGAGACACAGTGGGGTCAGTCTGCTCTCCCCTGGTTCAGTGACAGATACACAGTGGGGTCAGTCTGCTCTCCCCTGGGTCAGTGACAGAGACACAGTGGGGTCAGTCTGCTCTCCCCTGGGTCAGTGACAGACACACAGTGGGGTCAGTCTGCTCTCCCATGGGTCAGTGACAGAGACACAGTGGGGTCAGTCTGCTCTCCCCTGGGTCAGTGACAGAGACACAGTGGGGTCAGTCTGCTCTCCCCTGGGTTAGTGACAGAGACACAGTGAGGTCAGTCTGCTCTCCCCTGGGTCAGTGACACAGACACAGTGGGGTCAGTCTGCTCTCCCCTGGGTCAGTGACAGAGACACATTGGTGTCAGTCTGCTCTCCCCTGGGTCAGTGACAAAAAAAGTGGGGTCAGTCTGCTCTCCCCTGGGTCAGTGACAGACACACAGTGGGGTCAGTCTGCTCTCCCCTGGGTCAGTGACAGAGACACAGTGGGGTCAGTCTGCTCTCCCCTGGGTCAGTGACAGACACACACCGGGGTCAGTCGGCTCTCCCCTGGGTCAGTGACAGATACACAGTGGGGTCAGTCTGCTCTCCCCTGGGTCAGTGACGCAGACACAGTGGGGTCAGTCTGCTCTCCCCTGGGTCAGTGACACAGACACAGTGTGGTCAGTCTGCTCTCCCCTGCATCAGTGACAGAGACACAGTGGGGTCAATCTGCTCTCCCCTGGGTCAGTGACAGAGATACAGTGGGGTCAGTCTGCTCTCCCCTGGGTCAGTGACAGAGACACTGTGGGGTCAGTCTGCTCTCCCCTGGGTCAGTGACAGAGACACAGTTGGGTCAGTCTGCTCTCCCCTGGCTCAGTGACAGATACACAGTGGGGTCTGTCTACTCTCCCCTGGGTCAGTGACAGATACACAGTGGGGTCAGTCTGCTCCCCCTACATCAGTGACAGAGACATAGTGGGGTCAGTCTGCTCTCCCCTGGGTCAGTGACCCAGACACAGTAGGGTCAGTCTGCTCTCCCCTGGGTCAGTGACCCAGACACAGTGGGGTCAGTCTGCTCTCCCCTTGGTCAGTGACAGAGGAACAGTGGGGTCAGTCTGCTCTCCCCTGTGTCAGTGACAGATACACAGCGGGGTCAGTTTGCTCTCCCCCTATATCAGTGACAGAGACATAGTGGGGTCAGTCTGCTCTCCCCTGGGTGAGTGACCGAGGCACAGTGGGGTCAGTCTGCTTTCCCCTGGGTGAGTGACCAAGGCACAGTGGGGTCAGTCTGCTTTCCCCTGGGTGAGTGACCCAGACACAGTGGGGTCAGTCTGCTGTCCCCTGGGTCAGTGACAGACACACAGTGGGGTCAGTCTGCTCCCCCTACATCAGTGACAGACACAGTGGGGTCAGTATGCTCTCCCCTGGGTCAGTGACCCAGACACAGTATGGTCAGTCTGCTCTCCCCTGGGTCAATGACCCAGACACACAGTGGGGTCAGTCTGCTCTCCCCTGGGTCAGTGACAGAGACACAGTGGGGTTGCCTGCTCTCCCCTGGGTCAGTGACAAGGACACAGTGGGGTCAGTCTGCTCTCCCCTGGTTCAGTGACAGATACACAGTGGGGTCAGTCTGCTCTCCCCTGGGTCAGTGACAGAGACACAGTGGGGTCAGTCTGCTCTCCCCTGGGTCAGTGACAGAGACACAGTGGGGTCAGTCTGCTCTCCCATGGGTCAGTCACTGAGACACAGTGGGGTCAGTCTGCTCTCCCCTGGGTCAGTGACAGAGACACAGTGGGGTCAGTCTGCTCTCCCCTGGGTCAGAGACAGAGACACAGTGAGGTCAGTCTGCTCTCCCCTGGGTCAGTGCCACAGACACAGTGGGGTCAGTCTGCTCTCCCCTGGGTCAGTGACAGAGACACATTGGTGTCAGTCTGCTCTCCCCTGGGTCAGTGACAAAAAAAAGGGGGGTCAGTCTGCTCTCCCCTGGGTCAGTGACAGACACACAGTGGGGTCAGTCTGCTCTCCCCTGGGTCAGTGACAGACACACACCGGGGTCAGTCGGCTCTCCCCTGGGTCAGTGACAGATACACAGTGGGGTCAGTCTGCTCTCCCCTGGGTCAGTGACAGAGACACTGTGGGGTCAGTCTGCTCTCCCCTGGGTCAGTGACAGAGACACAGTGGGGTCAGTCTGCTCTCCCCTGGGTCATTGACGGAGACACAGTGGGGTCAGTCTGCTGTCCCCTGGGTCAGTGACGCAGACACAGTGGGGTCAGTCTGCTCTCCCCTGGGTCAGTGACACAGACACAGTGTGGTCAGTCTGCTCTCCCCTGCATCAGTGACAGACACACAGTGGGGTCAATCTGCTCTCCCCTGGGTCAGTGACTGAGACACAGTGGGGTCAGTCTGCTCTCCCCTGGGTCAGTGACAGAGACACAGTGGGGTCAATATGCTCTCCCCTGGGTGAGTGACAAGACACAGTGGGGTCAGTCTGCTCTCCCCTGGGTCAGTGACAGAGACACAGTGGGGTCAGTCTGCTCTCCCCTGGGTCAGTGACAAGACACAGTGGGGTCAGTCTGCTCTCCCCTTGGTCAGTCACAGAGACACAGTGGGGTCAGTCTGCTCTCCCCTGCATCAGTGACAGAGACACAGTGGGGTCAATCTGCTCTCCCCTGGGTCAGTGACAGAGACACAGTGGGGTCAATCTGCTCTCCCCTGGGTTGGTGACAAGACACAGTGGCGTCAGTCTGCTCTCCCCTGGGTCAGTGACAGAGACACAGTGGGGTCAGTCTGCTCTCCCCTGGGTCAGTGACAGAGACACAGTGGGGTTAGCCTGCTCTCCCCTGGGTCAGTGACAGGGACACAGTGGGGTCAATCTGCTCTCCCCTGGTTCAGTGACAGATACACAGTGGTGTCAGTCTGCTCTCCCCTGGTTCAGTGACAGATACACAGTGGGGTCACTCTGCTCTCTCCTGGGTCAGTGACAGAGACACAGTGGGGTCAGTCTGCTCTCCCCTGGGTCAGTGACAGAGACACAGTGGGGTCAGTCTGCTCTCCCATGGGTCAGTGACAGAGACACAGTGGGGTCAGTCTGCTCTCCCCTGGGTCAGTGACAGAGACACAGTGGGGTCAGTCTGCACTCCCCTGCGTTAGTGACAGAGACACAGTGAGGTCAGTCTGCTCTCCCCTGGGTCAGTGACACAGACACAGTGGGGTCAGTCTGCTCTCCCCTGGGTCAGTGACAGAGACACATTGGTGTCAGTCTGCTCTCCCCTGGGTCAGTGACAAAAAAAGTGGGGTCAGTCTGCTCTCCCCTGGGTCAGTGACAGACACACAGTGGGGTCAGTCTGCTCTCCCCTGGGTCAGTGACAGACACACACCGGGGTCAGTCGGCTCTCCCCTGGGTCAGTGACAGATACACAGTGGGGTCAGTCTGCTCTCCCCTGGGTTCGTGACAAGACACAGTGGGGTCAGTCTGCTCTCCCCTGCATCAGTGACAGAGACACAGTGGGGTCAGTCTGCTCTCCCCTGGGTCAGTGACAGAGACACAGTGGGGTTAGCCTGCTCTCCCCTGGGTCAGTGACAGGGACACAGTGGGGTCAGTCTGCTCTCCCCTGGTTCAGTGACAGATACACAGTGGGGTCAGTCTGCTCTCCCCTGGTTCAGTGACACAGACACAGTGGGGTCAGTCTGCTCTCCCCTGGGTCAGTGACAGAGACACATTGGTGTCAGTCTGCTCTCCCCTGGGTCAGTGACAAAAAAAGTGGGGTCAGTCTGCTCTCCCCTGGGTCAGTGACAGACACACAGTGGGGTCAGTCCGCTCTCCCCTGGGTCAGTGACAGACACACACCGGGGTCAGTCGGCTCTCCCCTGGGTCAGTGACAGAGACACAGTGGGGTCAATCTGCTCTCCCCTGGGTCAGTGACGCAGACACAGTGGGGTCAGTCTGCTCTCCCCTGGGTCAGTGACAGAGACACAGTGGGGTCAGTCTGCTCTCCCCTGGGTCAGTGACAGAGACACAGTGGGGTTAGCCTGCTCTCCCCTGGGTCAGTGACAGAGACACAGTGGGGTCAGTCTGCTGTCCCCTGGGTCAGTGACAGACACACAGTGGGGTCAGTCTGCTCCCCCTACATCAGTGACAGACACAGTGGGGTAAGTATGCTCTCCCCTGGGTCAGTGACCCAGACACGGTATGGTCAGTCTGCTCTCCCCTGGGTCAATGACCCAGACACACAGTGGGGTCAGTCTGCTCTCCCCTGGGTCAGTGACAGAGACACAGTGGGGTTAGCCTGCTCTCCCCTGGGTCAGTGACAAGGACACAGTGGGGTCAGTCTGCTCTCCCCTGGTTCAGTGACAGATACACAGTGGGGTCAGTCTGCTCTCCCCTGGGTCAGTGACAGAGACACAGTGGGGTCAGTCTGCTCTCCCCTGGGTCAGTGACAGAGACACAGTGGGGTCAGTCTGCTCTCCCATGGGTCAGTCACTGAGACACAGTGGGGTCAGTCTGCTCTCCCCTGGGTCAGTGACAGAGACACAGTGGGGTCAGTCTGCTCTCCCCTGGGTCAGAGACAGAGAGACAGTGAGGTCAGTCTGCTCTCCCCTGGGTCAGTGACACAGACACAGTGGGGTCAGTCTGCTCTCCCCTGGGTCAGTGACAGAGACACATTGGTGTCAGTCTGCTCTCCCCTGGGTCAGTGACAGACACACAGTGGGGTCAGTCTGCTCTCCCCTGGGTCAGTGACAGACACACACCGGGGTCAGTCGGCTCTCCCCTGGGTCAGTGACAGATACACAGTGGGGTCAGTCTGCTCTCCCCTGGGTCAGTGACAGAGACACTGTGGGGTCAGTCTGCTCTCACCTGGGTCAGTGACACAGACACAGTGGGGTCAGTCTGCTCTCACCTGGGTCAGTGACACAGACACAGTGTGGTCAGTCTGCTCTCCCCTGCATCAGTGACAGACACACAGTGGGGTCAATCTGCTCTCCCCTGGGTCAGTGACTGAGACTCAGTGGGGTCAATATGCTCTCCCCTGGGTTAGTGACAAGACACAGTGGGGTCAGTCTGCTCTCCCCTGGGTCAGTGACAGAGACACAGTGGGGTCAGTCTGCTCTCCCCTGGGTCAGTGACAAGACACAGTGGGGTCAGTCTGCTCTCCCCTTGGTCAGTCACAGAGACACAGTGGGGTCAGTCTGCTCTCCCCTGCATCAGTGACAGAGACACAGTGGGGTCAATCTGCTCTCCCCTGGGTCAGTGACAGAGACACAGTGGGGTCAATCTGCTCTCCCCTGGGTTCGTGACAAGACACAGTGGGGTCAGTCTGCTCTCCCCTGGGTCAGTGACAGAGACACAGTGGGGTCAGTCTGCTCTCCCCTGGGTCAGTGACAGAGACACAGTGGGGATAGCCTGCTCTCCCCTGGGTCAGTGACAGGGACACAGTGCGGTCAATCTGCTCTCCCCTGGTTCAGTGACAGATACACAGTGGGGTCAGTCTGCTCTCCCCTGGTTCAGTGACAGATACACAGTGGGGTCAGTCTGCTCTCCCCTGGGTCAGTGACAGACACACAGTGGGGTCAGTCTGCTCTCCCCTGGGTCAGTGACAGAGACACAGTGGGGTCAGTCTGCTCTCCCATGGGTCAGTGACAGAGACACAGTGGGGTCAGTCTGCTCTCCCCTGGGTCAGTGACAGAGACACAGTGGGGTCAGTCTGCTCTCCCCTGGGTTAGTGACAGAGACACAGTGAGGTCAGTCTGCTCTCCCCTGGTTCAGTGACACAGACACAGTGGGGTCAGTCTGCTCTCCCCTGGGTCAGTGACAGACACACATTGGTGTCAGTCTGCTCTCCCCTGGGTCAGTGACAAAAAAAGTGGGGTCAGTCTGCTCTCCCCTGGGTCAGTGACAGACACACAGTGGGGTCAGTCCGCTCTCCCCTGGGTCAGTGACAGACACACACCGGGGTCAGTCGGCTCTCCCCTGGGTCAGTGACAGAGACACAGTGGGGTCAATCTGCTCTCCCCTGGTTTCGTGACAAGACACAGTGGGGTCAGTCTGCTCTCCCCTGGGTCAGTGACAGACACACACCGGGGTCAGTCGGCTCTCCCCTGGGTCAGTGACAGATACACAGTGGGGTCAGTCTGCTCTCCCCTGGGTTCGTGACAAGACACAGTGGGGTCAGTCTGCTCTCCCCTGCATCAGTGACAGAGACACAGTGGGGTCAGTCTGCTCTCCCCTGGGTCAGTGACAGAGACACAGTGGGGTTAGCCTGCTCTCCCCTGGTTCAGTGACAGATACACAGTGGGGTCAGTCTGCTCTCCCCTGGTTCAGTGACACAGACACAGTGGGGTCAGTCTGCTCTCCCCTGGGTCAGTGACAGAGACACATTGGTGTCAGTCTGCTCTCCCCTGGGTCAGTGACAAAAAAAGTGGGGTCAGTCTGCTCTCCCCTGGGTCAGTGACAGACACACAGTGGGGTCAGTCCGCTCTCCCCTGGGTCAGTGACAGACACACACCGGGGTCAGTCGGCTCTCCCCTGGGTCAGTGACAGAGACACAGTGGGGTCAATCTGCTCTCCCCTGGGTTCATGACAAGACACAGTGGGGTCAGTCTGCTCTCCCCTGGGTCAGTGACAGAGACACAGTGGGGTCAGTCTGCTCTCCCCTGGGTCAGTGACAGAGACACAGTGGGGTTAGCCTGCTCTCCCCTGGGTCAGTGACAGAGACACAGTGGGGTCAGTCTGCTGTCCCCTGGGTCAGTGACAGACACACAGTGGGGTCAGTCTGCTCCCCCTACATCAGTGACAGACACAGTGGGGTAAGTATGCTCTCCACTGGGTCAGTGACCCAGACACGGTATGGTCAGTCTGCTCTCCCCTGGGTCAATGACCCAGACACACAGTGGGGTCAGTCTGCTCTCCCCTGGGTCAGTGACAGAGACACAGTGGGGTTAGCCTGCTCTCCCCTGGGTCAGTGACAAGGACACAGTGGGGTCAGTCTGCTCTCCCCTGGTTCAGTGACAGATACACAGTGGGGTCAGTCTGCTCTCCCCTGGGTCAGTGACAGAGACACAGTGGGGTCAGTCTGCTCTCCCCTGGGTCAGTGACAGAGACACAGTGGGGTCAGTCTGCTCTCCCATGGGTCAGTCACTGAGACACAGTGGGGTCAGTCTGCTCTCCCCTGGGTCAGTGACAGAGACACAGTGGGGTCAGTCTGCTCTCCCCTGGGTCAGAGACAGAGAGACAGTGAGGTCAGTCTGCTCTCCCCTGGGTCAGTGACACAGACACAGTGGGGTCAGTCTGCTCTCCCCTGGGTCAGTGACAGAGACACATTGGTGTCAGTCTGCTCTCCCCTGGGTCAGTGACAGACACACAGTGGGGTCAGTCTGCTCTCCCCTGGGTCAGTGACAGACACACACCGGGGTCAGTCGGCTCTCCCCTGGGTCAGTGACAGATACACAGTGGGGTCAGTCTGCTCTCCCCTGGGTCAGTGACAGAGACACTGTGGGGTCAGTCTGCTCTCACCTGGGTCAGTGACACAGACACAGTGGGGTCAGTCTGCTCTCACCTGGGTCAGTGACACAGACACAGTGTGGTCAGTCTGCTCTCCCCTGCATCAGTGACAGACACACAGTGGGGTCAATCTGCTCTCCCCTGGGTCAGTGACTGAGACTCAGTGAGGTCAATATGCTCTCCCCTGGGTTAGTGACAAGACACAGTGGGGTCAGTCTGCTCTCCCCTGGGTCAGTGACAGAGACACAGTGGGGTCAGTCTGCTCTCCCCTGGGTCAGTGACAAGACACAGTGGGGTCAGTCTGCTCTCCCCTTGGTCAGTCACAGAGACACAGTGGGGTCAGTCTGCTCTCCCCTGCATCAGTGACAGAGACACAGTGGGGTCAATCTGCTCTCCCCTGGGTCAGTGACAGAGACACAGTGGGGTCAATCTGCTCTCCCCTGGGTTCGTGACAAGACACAGTGGGGTCAGTCTGCTCTCCCCTGGGTCAGTGACAGAGACACAGTGGGGTCAGTCTGCTCTCCCCTGGGTCAGTGACAGAGACACAGTGGGGATAGCCTGCTCTCCCCTGGGTCAGTGACAGGGACACAGTGCGGTCAATCTGCTCTCCCCTGGTTCAGTGACAGATACACAGTGGGGTCAGTCTGCTCTCCCCTGGTTCAGTGACAGATACACAGTGGGGTCAGTCTGCTCTCCCCTGGGTCAGTGACAGACACACAGTGGGGTCAGTCTGCTCTCCCCTGGGTCAGTGACAGAGACACAGTGGGGTCAGTCTGCTCTCCCATGGGTCAGTGACAGAGACACAGTGGGGTCAGTCTGCTCTCCCCTGGGTCAGTGACAGAGACACAGTGGGGTCAGTCTGCTCTCCCCTGGGTTAGTGACAGAGACACAGTGAGGTCAGTCTGCTCTCCCCTGGTTCAGTGACACAGACACAGTGGGGTCAGTCTGCTCTCCCCTGGGTCAGTGACAGACACACATTGGTGTCAGTCTGCTCTCCCCTGGGTCAGTGACAAAAAAAGTGGGGTCAGTCTGCTCTCCCCTGGGTCAGTGACAGACACACAGTGGGGTCAGTCTGCTCTCCCCTGTGTCAGTGACAGATACACAGCGGGGTCAGTTTGCTCTCCCCCTATATCAGTGACAGAGACATAGTGGGGTCAGTCTGCTCTCCCCTGGGTCAGTGACAGAGACACAGTGGGGTCAGTCTGCTCTCCCCTGGGTCAGTGACAGAGACACAGTGGGGTTAGCCTGCTCTCCCCTGGGTCAGTGACAGGGACACAGTGGGGTCATTCTGCTCTCCCCTGGTTAAGTGACAGATACACAGTGGGGTCAGTCTGCTCTCCCCTGGTTCAGTGACAGATACACAGTGGGGTCAGTCTGCTCTCCCCTTGGTCAGTGACAGAGACACAGTGGGGTCAGTCTGCTCTCCCATGGGTCAGTGACAGAGACACAGTGGGGTCAGTCTGCTCTCCCCTGGGTCAGTGACAGAGACACAGTGGGGTCAGTCTGCTCTCCCCTTGGTTAGTGACAGAGACACAGTGAGGTCAGTCTGCTCTCCCCTGGGTCAGTGACACAGACACAGTGGGGTCAGTCTGCTCTCCCCTGGGTCAGTGACAGAGACACATTGGTGTCAGTCTGCTCTCCCCTGGGTCAGTGACGCAGACACAGTGGGGTCAGTCTGCTCTCCCCTGGGTCAGTGACACAGACACAGTGTGGTCAGTCTGCTCTCCCCTGCATCAGTGACAGAGACATAGTGGGGTCAGTCTGCTCTCCCCTGGGTCAGAGACCCAGACACAGTAGGGTCAGTCTGCTCTCCCCTGGGTCAGTGACCCAGACACAGTGGGGTCAGTCTGCTCTCCCCTTGGTCAGTGACAGAGGCACAGTGGGGTCAGTCTGCTCTCCCCTGTGTCAGTGACAGAAACACAGCGGGGTCAGTTTGCTCTCCCCCTATATCAGTGACAGAGACATAGTGGGGTCAGTTTGCTCTCCCCTGGGTGAGTGACCGAGGCACAGTGGGGTCAGTCTGCTTTCCCCTGGGTGAGTGACCAAGGCACAGTGGGGTCAGTCTGCTTTCCCCTGGGTGAGTGACCCAGACACAGTGGGGTCAGTCTGCTGTCCCCTGGGTCAGTGACAGACACACAGTGGGGTCAGTCTGCTCCCCCTACATCAGTGACAGACACAGTGGGGTCAGTATGCTCTCCCCTGGGTCAGTGACCCAGACACAGTATGGTCAGTCTGCTCTCCCCTGGGTCAATGACCCAGACACACAGTGGGGTCAGTCTGCTCTCCCCTGGGTCAGTGACAGACACACAGTGGGGTTAGCCTGCTCTCCCCTGGGTCAGTGACAGGGACACAGTGGGGTCAGTCTGCTCTCCCCTGGTTCAGTGACAGATACACAGTGGGGTCAGTCTGCTCTCCCCTGGTTGAGTGACAGATACACAGTGGGGTCAGTCTGCTCTACCCTGGGTCAGTGACAGAGACACAGTGGGGTCAGTCTGCTCTCCCCTGGGTCAGTGACAGAGACACAGTGGGGTCAGTCTGCTCTCCCATGGGTCAGTCACTGAGACACAGTGGGGTCAGTCTGCTCTCCCCTGGGTCAGTGACAGAGACACAGTGGGGTCAGTCTGCTCTCCCCTGGGTCAGTGACAGAGACACAGTGAGGTCAGTCTGCTCTCCCCTGGGTCAGTGACACAGACACAGTGGGGTCAGTCTGCTCTCCCCTGGGTCAGTGACAGAGACACATTGGTGTCAGTCTGCTCTCCCCTGGGTCAGTGACAAAAAAAAGTGGGGTCAGTCTGCTCTCCCCTGGGTCAGTGACAGACACACAGTGGGGTCAGTCTGCTCTCCCCTGGGTCAGTGACAGAGACACTGTGGGGTCAGTCTGCTCTCCCCTAGGTCATTGACGGAGACACAGTGGGGTCAGTCTGCTGTCCCCTGGGTCAGTGACGCAGACACAGTGGGGTCAGTCTGCCCTCCCCTGGGTCAGTGACACAGACACAGTGTGGTCAGTCTGCTCTCCCCTGCATCAGTGACAGAGACACAGTGGGGTCAGTCTGCTCTGCCCTGGGTTAGTGACAAGACACAGTGGGGTCAGTCTGCTCTCCCCTGGGTCAGTGACAGAGACACAGTGGGGTCAGTCTGCTCTCCCCTGGGTCAGTGACAAGACACAGTGGGGTCAGTCTGCTGTCCCCTTGGTCAGTCACAGAGACACAGTGGGGTCAGTCTGCTCTCCCCTGGTTCAGTGACAGATACACAGTGGGGTCAGTCTGCTCTCCCCTGGGTCAGTGACAGAGACACAGTGGGGTCAGTCTGCTCTCCCCTGGGTCAGTGACAGAGACACAGTGGGGTCAGTCTGCTCTCCCATGGGTCAGTCACTGAGACACAGTGGGGTCAGTCTGCTCTCCCCTGGGTCAGTGACAGAGACACAGTGGGGTCAGTCTGCTCTCCCCTGGGTCAGAGACAGAGACACAGTGAGGTCAGTCTGCTCTCCCCTGGGTCAGTGACTCAGACACAGTGGGGTCAGTCTGCTCTCCCCTGGGTCAGTGACAGAGACACATTGGTGTCAGTCTGCTCTCCCCTGGGTCAGTGACAGACACACAGTGGGGTCAGTCTGCTCTCCCCTGGGTCAGTGACAGACACACACCGGGGTCAGTCGGCTCTCCCCTGTGTCAGTGACAGATACACAGTGGGGTCAGTCTGCTCTCCCCTGGGTCAGTGACAGAGACACTGTGGGGTCAGTCTGCTCTCCCCTGGGTCAGTGACAGAGACACAGTGGGGTCAGTCTGCTCTCCCCTGCGTCATTGACGGAGACACAGTGGGGTCAGTCTGCTCTCCCCTGGGTCAGTGACGCAGACACAGTGGGGTCAGTCTGCTCTCCCCTGGGTCAGTGACAGAGACACAGTGTGGTCAGTCTGCTCTCCCCTGCATCAGTGACAGACACACAGTGGGGTCAATCTGCTCTCCCCTGGGTCAGTGACTGAGACACAGTGGGGTCAATATGCTCTCCCCTGGGTTAGTGACAAGACACAGTGGGGTCAGTCTGCTCTCCCCTGGGTCAGTGACAGAGACACAGTGGGGTCAGTCTGCTCTCCCCTGGGTCAGTGACAAGACACAGTGGGGTCAGTCTGCTCTCCCCTTGGTCAGTCACAGAGACACAGTGGGGTCAGTCTGCTCTCCCCTGCATCAGTGACAGAGACACAGTGGGGTCAATCTGCTCTCCCCTGGGTCAGTGACAGAGACACAGTGGGGTCAATCTGCTCTCCCCTGGGTTCGTGACAAGACACAGTGGGGTCAGTCTGCTCTCCCCTGGGTCAGTGACAGAGACACAGTGGGGTCAGTCTGCTCTCCCCTGGGTCAGTGACAGAGACACAGTGGGGTTAGCCTGCTCTCCCCTGGGTCAGTGACAGGGACACAGTGCGGTCAATCTGCTCTCCCCTGGTTCAGTGACAGATACACAGTGGGGTCAGTCTGCTCTCCCCTGGTTCAGTGACAGATACACAGTGGGGTCAGTCTGCTCTCCCCTGGGTCAGTGACAGAGACACAGTGGGGTCAGTCTGCTCTCCCCTGGGTCAGTGACAGAGACACAGTGGGGTCAGTCTGCTCTCCCCTGGGTCAGTGACAGAGACACAGTGGGGTCAGTCTGCTCTCCCCTGGGTTAGTGACAGAGACACAGTGGGGTCAGTCTGCTCTCCCCTGGTTCAGTGACAGAGACACAGTGGGGTCAGTCTGCTCTCCCCTGGGTCAGTGACAGAGACACAGTGGGGTCAGTCTGCTCTCCCCTGGGTCAGTGACAGAGACACAGTGGGGTCAGTCTGCTCTCCCCTGGGTTAGTGACAGAGACACAGTGAGGTCAGTCTGCTCTCCCCTGGGTCAGTGACACAGACACAGTGGGGTCAGTCTGCTCTCCCCTGGGTCAGTGACAGAGACACATTGGTGTCAGTCTGCTCTCCCCTGGGTCAGTGACAAAAAAAGTGGGGTCAGTCTGCTCTCCCCTGGGTCAGTGACAGACACACACCGGGGTCAGTCGGCTCTCCCCTGGGTCAGTGACAGATACACAGTGGGGTCAATCTGCTCTCCCCTGGGTTCGTGACAAGACACAGTGGGGTCAGTCTGCTCTCCCCTGGGTCAGTGACAGAGACACAGTGGGGTCAGTCTGCTCTCCCCTGGGTCAGTGACAGAGACACAGTGGGGTTAGCCTGCTCTCCCCTGGGTCAGTGACAGGGACACAGTGGGGTCAGTCTGCTCTCCCCTGGTTCAGTGCCAGATACACAGTGGGGTCAGTCTGCTCTCCCCTGGTTCAGTGACACAGACACAGTGGGGTCAGTCTGCTCTCCCCTGGGTCAGTGACAGAGACACATTGGTGTCAGTCTGCTCCCCCCAGGGTCAGTGACAAAAAAAGTGGGGTCAGTCTGCTCTCCCCTGGGTCAGTGACAGACACACAGTGGGGTCAGTCCGCTCTCCCCTGGGTCAGTGACAGACACACACCGGGGTCAGTCGGCTCTCCCCTGGGTCAGTGACAGAGACACAGTGGGGTCAATCTGCTCTCCCCTGGGTTCATGACAAGACACAGTGGGGTCAGTCTGCTCTCCCCTGGGTCAGTGACAGAGACACAGTGGGGTCAGTCTGCTCTCCCCTGGGTCAGTGACAGAGACACAGTGGGGTTAGCCTGCTCTCCCCTGGGTCAGTGACAGGGACACAGTGGGGTCAGTCTGCTCTCCCCTGGTTCAGTGACAGATACACAGTGGGGTCAGTCTGCTCTCCCCTGGTTCAGTGACAGATACACAGTGGGGTCAGTCTGCTCTCCCCTGGGTCAGTGACAGAGACACAGTGGGGTCAGTCTGCTCTCCCCTGGGTCAGTGACAGAGACACAGTGGGGTCAGTCTGCTCTCCCATGGGTCAGTGACAGAGACACAGTGGGGTCAGTCTGCTCTCCCCTGGGTCAGTGACAGAGACACAGTGGGGTCAGTCTGCTCTCCCCTGGGTTAGTGACAGAGACACAGTGAGGTCAGTCTGCTCTCCCCTGGGTCAGTGACACAGACACAGTGGGGTCAGTCTGCACTCCCCTGGGTCAGTGACAGAGACACATTGGTGTCAGTCTGCTCTCCCCTGGGTCAGTGACAAAAAAAGTGGGGTCAGTCTGCTCTCCCCTGGGTCAGTGACAGACACACAGTGGGGTCAGTCTGCTCTCCCCTGGGTCAGTGACAGACACACACCGGGGTCAGTCTGCTCTCCCCTGGGTCAGTGACAGATACACAGTGGGGTCAGTCTGCTCTCCCCTGGGTCAGTGACGCAGACACAGTGGGGTCAGTCTGCTCTCCCCTGGGTCAGTGACACAGACACAGTGTGGTCAGTCTGCTCTCCCCTGCATCAGTGACAGAGACATTGTGGGGTCAGTCTGCTCTCCCCTGGGTCAGTGACCCAGACACAGTAGGGTCAGTCTGCTCTCCCCTGGGTCAGTGACCCAGACACAGTGGGGTCAGTCTGCTCTCCCCTTGGTCAGTGACAGAGGCACAGTGGGGTCAGTCTGCTCTCCCCTGTGTCAGTGACAGATACACAGCGGGGTCAGTTTGCTCTCCCCCTATATCAGTGACAGGGACATAGTGGGGTCAGTTTGCTCTCCCCTGGGTGAGTGACCGAGGCACAGTGGGGTCAGTCTGCTTTCCCCTGGGTGAGTGACCAAGGCACAGTGGGGTCAGTCTGCTTTCCCCTGGGTGAGTGACCCAGACACAGTGGGGTCAGTCTGCTGTCCCCTGGGTCAGTGACAGACACACAGTGGGGTCAGTCTGCTCCCCCTACATCAGTGACAGACACAGTGGGGTCAGTATGCTCTCCCCTGGGTCAGTGACCCAGACACAGTATGGTCAGTCTGCTCTCTCCTGGGTCAATGACCCAGACACACAGTGGGGTCAGTCTGCTCTCCCCTGGGTCAGTGACAGAGACACAGTGGGGTTAGCCTGCTCTCCCCTGGGTCAGTGACAGGGACACAGTGGGGTCAGTCTGCTCTCCCCTGGTTCAGTGACAGATACACAGTGGGGTCAGTCTGCTCTCCCCTGGGTTAGTGACAGAGACACAGTGAGGTCAGTCTGCTCTCCCCTGGGTCAGTGACACAGACACAGTGGGGTCAGTCTGCTCTCCCCTGGGTCAGTGACAGAGACACATTGGTGTCAGTCTGCTCTCCCCTGGGTCAGTGACAAAAAAAGTGGGGTCAGTCTGCTCTCCCCTGGGTCAGTGACAGACACACAGTGGGGTCAGTCTGCTCTCCCCTGGGTCAGTGACAGACACACACCGGGGTCAGTCGGCTCTCCCCTGGGTCAGTGACAGATACACAGTGGGGTCAATCTGCTCTCCCCTGGGTTCGTGACAAGACACAGTGGGGTCAGTCTGCTCTCCCCTGGGTCAGTGACAGAGACACAGTGGGGTCAGTCTGCTCTCCCCTGGGTCAGTGACAGAGACACAGTGGGGTTAGCCTGCTCTCCCCTGGGTCAGTGACAGGGACACAGTGGGGTCAGTCTGCTCTCCCCTGGTTCAGTGCCAGATACACAGTGGGGTCAGTCTGCTCTCCCCTGGTTCAGTGACACAGACACAGTGGGGTCAGTCTGCTCTCCCCTGGGTCAGTGACAGAGACACAGTGGGGTCAGTCTGCTCTCCCCTGGGTCAGTGACAGAGACACAGTGGGGTCAGTCTGCTCTCCCATGGGTCAGTGACAGAGACACAGTGGGGTCAGTCTGCTCTCCCCTGGGTCAGTGACAGAGACACAGTGGGGTCAGTCTGCTCTCCCCTGGGTTAGTGACAGAGACACAGTGAGGTCAGTCTGCTCTCCCCTGGGTCAGTGACACAG
Source organism: Chiloscyllium punctatum (assembly GCF_047496795.1). Classification (NCBI taxonomy): domain Eukaryota; kingdom Metazoa; phylum Chordata; class Chondrichthyes; order Orectolobiformes; family Hemiscylliidae; genus Chiloscyllium; species Chiloscyllium punctatum. Next base: position 36,804,332 of record NC_092757.1, on the reverse strand, counting down.
ACACAGTGGGGTCAGTCTGCTCTCCCCTGGGTCAGTGACAGAGACACATTGGTGTCAGTCTGCTCTCCCCTGGGTCAGTGACAAAAAAAGTGGGGTCAGTCTGCTCTCCACTGGGTCAGTGACAGACACACAGTGGGGTCAGTCTGCTCTCCCCTGGGTCAGTGACAGACACACACCGGGGTCAGTCGGCTCTCCCCTGGGTCAGTGACAGATACACAGTGGGGTGAGTCTGCTCTCCCCTGGGTCAGTGACGCAGACACAGTGGGGTCAGTCTGCTCTCCCCTGGGTCAGTGACACAGACACAGTGTGGTCAGTCTGCTCTCCCCTGCATCAGTGACAGAGACATTGTGGGGTCAGTCTGCTCTCCCCTGGGTCAGTGACCCAGACACAGTAGGGTCAGTCTGCTCTCCCCTGGGTCAGTGACCCAGACACAGTGGGGTCAGTCTGCTCTCCCCTTGGTCAGTGACAGAGGCACAGTGGGGTCAGTCTGCTCTCCCCTGTGTCAGTGACAGATACACAGCGGGGTCAGTTTGCTCTCCCCCTATATCAGTGACAGAGACATAGTGGGGTCAGTTTGCTCTCCCCTGGGTGAGTGACCGAGGCACAGTGGGATCAGTCTGCTTTCCCCTGGGTGAGTGACCAAGGCACAGTGGGGTCAGTCTGCTTTCCCCTGGGTGAGTGACCCAGACACAGTGGGGTCAGTCTGCTGTCCCCTGGGTCAGTGACAGACACACAGTGGGGTCAGTCTGCTCCCCCTACATCAGTGACAGACACAGTGGGGTCAGTATGCTCTCCCCTGGGTCAGTGACCCAGACACAGTATGGTCAGTCTGCTCTCCCCTGGGTCAATGACCCAGACACACAGTGGGGTCAGTGTGCTCTCCCCTGGGTCAGTGACAGAGACACAGTGGGGTTAGCCTGCTCTCCCCTGGGTCAGTGACAGGGACACAGTGGGGTCAGTCTGCTCTCCCCTGGTTCAGTGACAGATACACAGTGGGGTCAGTCTGCTCTCCCCTGGTTGAGTGACAGATACACAGTGGGGTCAGTCTGCTCTCCCCTGGGTCAGTGACAGAGACACAGTGGGGTCAGTCTGCTCTCCCATGGGTCAGTCACTGAGACACAGTGGGGTCAGTCTGCTCTCCCCTGGGTCAGTGACAGAGACACAGTGGGGTCAGTCTGCTCTCCCCTGGGTCAGTGACAGAGACACAGTGAGGTCAGTCTGCTCTCCCCTGGGTCAGTGACACAGACACAGTGGGGTCAGTCTGCTCTCCCCTGGGTCAGTGACAGAGACACATTGGTGTCAGTCTGCTCTCCCCTGGGTCAGTGACAAAAAAAAGTGGGGTCAGTCTGCTCTCCCCTGGGTCAGTGACAGACACACATAGAACATAGAACATAGAACATAGAACAATACAGCACAGAACAGGCCCTTCGGCCCACGATGTTGTGCCGAACTTCTATCCTAGATTAAGCACCCATCCATGTACCTATCCAAATGCCGCTTAAAGGTCGCCAATGAATCTGACTCTACCACTCCCACGGGCAGCGCATTCCATGCCCCCACCACTCTCTGGGTGAAGAACCCACCCCTGACATCTCCCCTATACCTTCCACCCTTCACCTTAAATTTATGTCCCCTTGTAACACTCTGTTGTACCCGGGGAAAAAGTTTCTGACTGTCTACTCTATCTATTCCTCTGATCATCTTATAAACCTCTATCAAGTCACCCCTCATCCTTCGCCGTTCCAACGAGAAAAGGCCGAGAACTCTCAACCTATCCTCGTATGACCTACTCTCCATTCCAGGCAACATCCTGGTAAATCTTCTCTGCACCCTCTCCAAAGCTTCCACATCTTTCCTAAAGTGAGGCGACCAGAACTGCACACAGTACTCCAAATGTGGCCTAACCAAAGTCCTGTACAGCTGCAACATCACCTCACGACTCTTGAATTCAATCCCTCTGCTAATGAACGATAATACTCCATAGGCCTTCTTACAAACTCTATCCACCTGAGTGGCAACCTTCAAAGATCTATGTACATAGACCCCAAGATCCCTCTGTTCCTCCACCTGACCAAGAACCCTACCATTAACCCTGTATTCCGCATTCTTATTTGTTCTTCCAAAATGGACAACCTCACACTTGGCAGGGTTGAACTCCATCTGCCACTCCTCAGCCCAGCTCTGCATCATATCTAAGTCCCTCTGCAGCCGACAACAGCCCTCCTCACTGTCCACAACTCCACCTATCTTTGTATCATCTGCAAATTTACTGACCCACCCTTCGACTCCCTCATCTAAGTCATTAATAAAAATTACAAACAGCAGAGGGCCCAGAACTGATCCCTGCGGAACTCCACTTGTAACTGGACTCCATGCTGAATATTTACCATCTACCACCACTCTCTGACTTCGACCGGTTAGCCAGTTTTCTATCCAATTGGCCAAATTTCCCTCTATCCCATGCCTCCTGACTTTCCGCATAAGCCTACCATGGGGAACCTTATCAAATGCCTTACTAAAATCCATGTACACTACATCCACTGCTCTACCCTCATCCACATGCTTGGTCACCTCCTCGAAGAATTCAATAAGACTTGTAAGGCAAGACCTACCCTTCACAAATCCGTGCTGGCTGTCCCTAATCAAGCAGTGCCGTTCCAGATACTCGTAAATCCTATCCCTCAGTACCCTTTCCATTACTTTGCCTACCACAGAAGTAAGACTAACTGGCCTGTAATTCCCGGGGTTATCCCTATTCCCTTTTTTGAACAGGGGCACAACATTCGCTACTCTCCAGTCCCCTGGTACCACCCCCGTTGCCAGTGAAGACGAGAAGATCATTGCCAACGGTACTGCAATTTCCTCTCTTGCTTCCCACATAATCCTAGGATATATCCCGTCAGGCCCGGGGGACTTGTCTATCCTCAAGTTGTTCAAAATGTCCAACACATCTTCCTTCCTAACAGATATCTCTTCTAGCTTATCAGTCCGTTTCACACTCTCCTCTTCAACAATACAGTCCCTCTCGTTCGTAAATACTGAAGAGAAGTACTTGTTCAAGACCTCTCCTATCTCTTCCGACTCAATACACAGTCTCCCACCACTGTCCTTGATCGGACCTACCCTCAGTGGGGTCAGTCTGCTCTCCCCTGGGTCTGCTCTCCCCTGGGTCAGTGACAGAGACACTGTGGGGTCAGTCTGCTCTCCCCTGGGTCAGTGACAGAGACACATTGGTGTCAGTCTGCCCTCCCCTGGGTCAGTGACAAAAAAAGTGGGGTCAGTCTGCTCTCCCCTGGGTCAGTGACAGACACACAGTGGGGTCAGTCTGCTCTCCCCTGGGTCAGTGACAGACACACACCGGGGTCAGTCGGCTCTCCCCTGGGTCAGTGACAGATACACAGTGGGGTCAATCTGCTCTCCCCTGGGTTCGTGACAAGACACAGTGGGGTCAGTCTGCTCTCCCCTGGGTCAGTGACAGAGACACAGTGGGGTCAGTCTGCTCTCCCCTGGGTCAGTGACAGAGACACAGTGGGGTTAGCCTGCTCTCCCCTGGGTCAGTGACAGGGACACAGTGGGGTCAGTCTGCTCTCCCCTGGTTCAGTGACAGAGACACAGTGGGGTCAGTCTGCTCTCCCCTGGGTCAGTGACAGAGACACATTGGTGTCAGTCTGCTCCCCCCAGGGTCAGTGACAAAAAAAGTGGGGTCAGTCTGCTCTCCCCTGGGTCAGTGACAGACACACAGTGGGGTCAGTCCGCTCTCCCCTGGGTCAGTGACAGACACACACCGGGGTCAGTCGGCTCTCCCCTGGGTCAGTGACAGAGACACAGTGGGGTCAATCTGCTCTCCCCTGGGTTCATGACAAGACACAGTGGGGTCAGTCTGCTCTCCCCTGGGTCAGTGACAGAGACACAGTGGGGTCAGTCTGCTCTCCCCTGGGTCAGTGACAGAGACACAGTGGGGTTAGGCTGCTCTCCCCTGGGTCAGTGACAGGGACACAGTGGGGTCAGTCTGCTCTCCCCTGGTTCAGTGACAGATACACAGTGGGGTCAGTCTGCTCTCCCCTGGTTCAGTGACAGATACACAGTGGGGTCAGTCTGCTCTCCCCTGGGTCAGTGACAGAGACACAGTGGGGTCAGTCTGCTCTCCCCTGGGTCAGTGACAGAGACACAGTGGGGTCAGTCTGCTCTCCCATGGGTCAGTGACAGAGACACAGTGGGGTCAGTCTGCTCTCCCCTGGGTCAGTGACAGAGACACAGTGGGGTCAGTCTGCTCTCCCCTGGGTTAGTGACAGAGACACAGTGAGGTCAGTCTGCTCTCCCCTGGGTCAGTGACACAGACACAGTGGGGTCAGTCTGCTCTCCCCTGGGTCAGTGACAGAGACACATTGGTGTCAGTCTGCTCTCCCCTGGGTCAGTGACAAAAAAAGTGGGGTCAGTCTGCTCTCCACTGGGTCAGTGACAGACACACAGTGGGGTTAGTCTGCTCTCCCCTGGGTCAGTGACAGACACACACCGGGGTCAGTCGGCTCTCCCCTGGGTCAGTGACAGATACACAGTGGGGTCAGTCTGCTCTCCCCTGGGTCAGTGACGCAGACACAGTGTGGTCAGTCTGCTCTCCCCTGCATCAGTGACAGAAACATTGTGGGGTCAGTCTGCTCTCCCCTGGGTCAGTGACCCAGACACAGTAGGGTCAGTCTGCTCTCCCCTGGGTCAGTGACCCAGACACAGTGGGGTCAGTCTGCTCTCCCCTTGGTCAGTGACAGAGGCACAGTGGGGTCAGTCTGCTCTCCCCTGTGTCAGTGACAGATACACAGCGGGGTCAGTTTGCTCTCCCCCTATATCAGTGACAGAGACATAGTGGGGTCAGTTTGCTCTCCCCTGGGTGAGTGACCGAGGCACAGTGGGATCAGTCTGCTTTCCCCTGGGTGAGTGACCAAGGCACAGTGGGGTCAGTCTGCTTTCCCCTGGGTGAGTGACCCAGACACAGTGGGGTCAGTCTGCTGTCCCCTGGGTCAGTGACAGACACACAGTGGGGTCAGTCTGCTCCCCCTACATCAGTGACAGACACAGTGGGGTCAGTATGCTCTCCCCTGGGTCAGTGACCCAGACACAGTATGGTCAGTCTGCTCTCCCCTGGGTCAATGACCCAGACACACAGTGGGGTCAGTCTGCTCTCCCCTGGGTCAGTGACAGAGACACAGTGGGGTTAGCCTGCTCTCCCCTGGGTCAGTGACAGGGACACAGTGGGGTCAGTCTGCTCTCCCCTGGTTCAGTGACAGATACACAGTGGGGTCAGTCTGCTCTCCCCTGGTTGAGTGACAGATACACAGTGGGGTCAGTCTGCTCTCCCCTGGGTCAGTGACAGAGACACAGTGGGGTCAGTCTGCTCTCCCCTGGGTCAGTGACAGAGACACAGTGGGGTCAGTCTGCTCTCCCATGGGTCAGTCACTGAGACACAGTGGGGTCAGTCTGCTCGCCCCTGGGTCAGTGACAGAGACACAGTGGGGTCAGTCTGCTCTCCCCTGGGTCAGTGACAGAGACACAGTGAGGTCAGTCTGCTCTCCCCTGGGTCAGTGACACAGACACAGTGGGGTCAGTCTGCTCTCCCCTGGGTCAGTGACAGAGACACATTGGTGTCAGTCTGCTCTCCCCTGGGTCAGTGACAAAAAAAGGTGGGGTCAGTCTGCTCTCCCCTGGGTCAGTGACAGACACACAGTGGGGTCAGTCTGCTCTCCCCTGGGTCTGCTCTCCCCTGGGTCAGTGACAGAGACACTGTGGGGTCAGTCTGCTCTCCCCTGGGTCAGTGACAGAGACACAGTGGGGTCAGTCTGCTCTCCCCTGGGTCATTGACGGAGACACAGTGGGGTCAGTCTGCTGTCCCCTGGGTCAGTGACGCAGACACAGTGGGGTCAGTCTGCCCTCCCCTGGGTCAGTGACACAGACACAGTGTGGTCAGTCTGCTCTCCCCTGCATCAGTGACAGAGACACAGTGGGGTCAATCTGCTCTCCCCTGGGTCAGTGACTGAGACACAGTGGGGTCAATATGCTCTCCCCTGGGTTAGTGACAAGACACAGTGGGGTCAGTCTGCTCTCCCCTGGGTCAGTGACAGAGACACAGTGGGTCAGTCTGCTCTCCCCTGGGTCAGTGACAAGACACAGTGGGGTCAGTCTGCTCTCCCCTTGGTCAGTCACAGAGACACAGTGGGGTCAGTCTGCTCTCCCCTGGGTCAGTGACAGAGACACAGTGGGGTCAGTCTGCTCTCCCCTGGGTCAGTGACAGAGACACATTGGTGTCAGTCTGCTCTCCCCTGGGTCAGTGACAAAAAAAAGTGGGGTCAGTCTGCTCTCCCCTGGCTCAGTGACAGAGACACAGTGGGGTCAGTCTGCTCTCCCCTGGGTCAGTGACAGAGACACAGTGGGGTCAGTCTGCTCTCCCCCTACATCAGTGACAGAGACATAGTGGGGTCAGTCTGCTCTCCCCTGGGTCAGTGACCCAGACACAGTAGGGTCAGTCTGCTCTCCCCTGGGTCAGTGACCCAGACACAGTGGGGTCAGTCTGCTCTCCCCTTGGTCAGTGACAGAGGCACAGTGGGGTCAGTCTGCTCTCCCCTGTGTCAGTGACAGATACACAGCGGGGTCAGTTTGCTCTCCCCCTATATCAGTGACAGAGACATAGTGGGGTCAGTATCCTCTCCCCTGGGTGAGTGACCGAGGCACAGTGGGGTCAGTCTGCTTTCCCCTGGGTGAGTGACCCAGACACATGGGGTCAGTCTGCTCTCCCCTGGTTCAGTGACAGATACACAGTGGGGTCAGTCTGCTCTCCCCTGGGTCAGTGACAGAGACACAGTGGGGTCAGTCTGCTCTCCCCTGGGTCAGTGACAGAGACACAGTGGGGTCAGTCTGCTCTCCCATGGGTCAGTGACAGAGACACAGTGGGGTCAGTCTGCTCTCCCCTGGGTCAGTGACAGAGACACAGTGGGGTCAGTCTGCTCTCCCCTGGGTTAGTGACAGAGACACAGTGAGGTCAGTCTGCTCTCCCCTGGGTCAGTGACACAGACACAGTGGGGTCAGTCTGCTCTCCCCTGGGTCAGGGACAGAGACACATTGGTGTCAGTCTGCTCTCCCCTGGGTCAGTGACAAAAAAAGTGGGGTCAGTCTGCTCTCCACTGGGTCAGTGACAGACACACAGTGGGGTTAGTCTGCTCTCCCCTGGGTCGGTGACAGACACACACCGGGGTCAGTCGGCTCTCCCCTGGGTCAGTGACAGATACACAGTGGGGTCAGTCTGCTCTCCCCTGGGTCAGTGACGCAGACACAGTGTGGTCAGTCTGCTCTCCCCTGCATCAGTGACAGAGACATTGTGGGGTCAGTCTGCTCTCCCCTGGGTCAGTGACCCAGACACAGTAGGGTCAGTCTGCTCTCCCCTGGGTCAGTGACCCAGACACAGTGGGGTCAGTCTGCTCTCCCCTTGGTCAGTGACAGAGGCACAGTGGGGTCAGTCTGCTCTCCCCTGTGTCAGTGACAGATACACAGCGGGGTCAGTTTGCTCTCCCCCTATATCAGTGACAGAGACATAGTGGGGTCAGTTTGCTCTCCCCTGGGTGAGTGACCGAGGCACAGTGGGGTCAGTCTGCTTTCCCCTGGGTGAGTGACCAAGGCACAGTGGGGTCAGTCTGCTTTCCCCTGGGTGAGTGACCCAGACACAGTGGGGTCAGTCTGCTGTCCCCTGGGTCAGTGACAGACACACAGTGGGGTCAGTCTGCTCCCCCTACATCAGTGACAGACACAGTGGGGTCAGTATGCTCTCCCCTGGGTCAGTGACCCAGACACAGTATGGTCAGTCTGCTCTCCCCTGGGTCAATGACCCAGACACACAGTGGGGTCAGTCTGCTCTCCCCTGGGTCAGTGACAGAGACACAGTGGGGTTAGCCTGCTCTCCCCTGGGTCAGTGACAGGGACACAGTGGGGTCAGTCTGCTCTCCCCTGGTTCAGTGACAGATACACAGTGGGGTCAGTCTGCTCTCCCCTGGTTGAGTGACAGATACACAGTGGGGTCAGTCTGCTCTCCCCTGGGTCAGTGACAGAGACACAGTGGGGTCAGTCTGCTCTCCCCTGGGTCAGTGACAGAGACACAGTGGGGTCAGTCTGCTCTCCCATGGGTCAGTCACTGAGACACAGTGGGGTCAGTCTGCTCGCCCCTGGGTCAGTGACAGAGACACAGTGGGGTCAGTCTGCTCTCCCCTGGGTCAGTGACAGAGACACAGTGAGGTCAGTCTGCTCTCCCCTGGGTCAGTGACACAGACACAGTGGGGTCAGTCTGCTCTCCCCTGGGTCAGTGACAGAGACACATTGGTGTCAGTCTGCTCTCCCCTGGGTCAGTGACAAAAAAAGGTGGGGTCAGTCTGCTCTCCCCTGGGTCAGTGACAGACACACAGTGGGGTCAGTCTGCTCTCCCCTGGGTCTGCTCTCCCCTGGGTCAGTGACAGAGACACTGTGGGGTCAGTCTGCTCTCCCCTGGGTCAGTGACAGAGACACAGTGGGGTCAGTCTGCTCTCCCCTGGGTCATTGACGGAGACACAGTGGGGTCAGTCTGCTGTCCCCTGGGTCAGTGACGCAGACACAGTGGGGTCAGTCTGCCCTCCCCTGGGTCAGTGACACAGACACAGTGTGGTCAGTCTGCTCTCCCCTGCATCAGTGACAGAGACACAGTGGGGTCAATCTGCTCTCCCCTGGGTCAGTGACTGAGACACAGTGGGGTCAATATGCTCTCCCCTGGGTTAGTGACAAGACACAGTGGGGTCAGTCTGCTCTCCCCTGGGTCAGTGACAGAGACACAGTGGGGTCAGTCTGCTCTCCCCTGGGTCAGTGACAAGACACAGTGGGGTCAGTCTGCTCTCCCCTTGGTCAGTCACAGAGACACAGTGGGGTCAGTCTGCTCTCCCCTGGGTCAGTGACAGAGACACAGTGGGGTCAGTCTGCTCTCCCCTGGGTCAGTGACAGAGACACATTGGTGTCAGTCTGCTCTCCCCTGGGTCAGTGACAAAAAAAAGTGGGGTCAGTCTGCTCTCCCCTGGCTCAGTGACAGAGACACAGTGGGGTCAGTCTGCTCTCCCCTGGGTCAGTGACAGAGACACAGTGGGGTCAGTCTGCTCTCCCCCTACATCAGTGACAGAGACATAGTGGGGTCAGTCTGCTCTCCCCTGGGTCAGTGACCCAGACACAGTGGGGTCAGTCTGCTCTCCCCTTGGTCAGTGACAGAGGCACAGTGGGGTCAGTCTGCTCTCCCCTGTGTCAGTGACAGATACACAGCGGGGTCAGTTTGCTCTCCCCCTATATCAGTGACAGAGACATAGTGGGGTCAGTATCCTCTCCCCTGGGTGAGTGACCGAGGCACAGTGGGGTCAGTCTGCTTTCCCCTGGGTGAGTGACCCAGACACATGGGGTCAGTCTGCTCTCCCCTGGGTCAGTGACAGACACACAGTGGGGTCAGTCTGCTCCCCCTACATCAGTGACAGACACAGTGGGGTCAGTATGCTCTCCCCTGGGTCAGTGACCCAGACACAGTATGGTCAGTCTGTTCTCCCCTGGGTCAATGACCCAGACACACAGTGGGGTCAGTCTGCTCTCCCCTGGGTCAGTGACAGAGACACAGTGGGGTCTGTCTGCTCTCCCCTGGGTCAGTGACAGAGACACAGTGGGGTCAGTCTGCTCTCCCCTGGGTTAGTGACAGACACACAGTGGGGTCAGTCTGCTCCCCCTACAACATTGACAGACACAGTGGGGTCAGTAGGCTCTCCCCTGGGTCAGTGATCCAGACACAGTATGGTCAGTCTGCTCTCCCCTGGGTCAATGACCCAGACACACAGTGGGGTCAGTCTGCTCTCCCCTGGGTCAGTGACAGAGACACAGTGGGGTCAGTCTGCTCCCACTACATCAGTGACAGACACAGTGGGGTCAGTATGCTCTCCCCTGGGTCAGTGACCCAGACACAGTATGGTCAGTCTGCTCTCCCCTGGGTCAATGACCCAGACACACAGTGGGGTCAGTCTGCTCTCCCCTGGGTCAGTGACAGAGGCACAGTGGGGTTAGCCTGCTCTCCCCCGGTTCAGTGACAGATACACAGTGGGGTCAGTCTGCTCTCCCCCTACATCAGTGACAGAGACATAGTGGGGTCAGTCTGCTCTCCCCTGGGTCAGTGACCCAGACACAGTGGAGTCAGTCTGCTCTCCCCTGGGTCAGTGACCCAGACACTGTGGGGTCAGTCTGCTCTCCCCTGTGTCACTGATAGAGACACAGTGGGGTCAGTCTGCTCTCCCCTGGGTCAGTGACAGCGACACTGTAGGGTCAGTCTGCTCTCCCCTGGGTCAGTGACAGAGACACAGTGGGGTCAGTCTGCTCTACCCTGGGTCCGTGACAGAGACACACTGGGGTCAGTCTGCTCTCCCCTGGGTCAGTGACAGAGAAACAGTGGGGTCAGTCTGCTCTCCCCTTGGTCAGTGACCCAGACACAGTGGGGTCAGTCGGCTCTCCCCTGGGTCATTGATAGAGACACAGTGGTGTCAGTCTGCTCTCCCCTGGGTCAGTGACAGACACACAGTGCGGTCAGTCTGTTCTCCCCTGGGTCAGTGACAGACACACACCGGGGTCAGTCTTTTCTCCCCTGGGTCAGTGGCCCAGACACAGTGGGGTCAGTCTGCTCCCCCCGGGTCAGTGACAGAGACACAGTGGGGTCAGTCTGCTCTCCCCTGGGTCAGTGACAGAGACACATTGGTGTCAGTCTGCTCTCCCCTGGGTCAGTGACAAAAAAAAGTGGGGTCAGTCTGCTCTCCCCTGGCTCCCTGACAGAGACACAGTGGGGTCAGTCTGCTCTCCCCTGGGTCAGTGACAGAGACACAGTGGGGTCAGTCTGCTCTCCCCCTACAACAGTGACAGAGACATAGTGGGGTCAGTCTGCTCTCCCCTGGGTCAGTGACCCAGACACAGTAGGGTCAGTCTGCTCTCCCCTGGGTCAGTGACCCAGACACAGTGGGGTCAGTCTGCTCTCCCCTTGGTCAGTGACAGAGGCACAGTGGGGTCAGTCTGCTCTCCCCTGGGTCAGTGACAGAGACACAGTGGGGTCAGTCTGCTCTCCCCCTACAACAGTGACAGAGACATAGTGGGGTCAGTCTGCTCTCCCCTGGGTCAGTGACCCAGACACAGTAGGGTCAGTCTGCTCTCCCCTGGGTCAGTGACCCAGACACAGTGGGGTCAGTCTGCTCTCCCCTTGGTCAGTGACAGAGGCACAGTAGGGTCAGTCTGCTCTCCCCTGGGTCAGTGACCCAGACACAGTGGGGTCAGTCTGCTCTCCCCTTGGTCAGTGACAGAGACATAGTGGGGTCAGTCTGCTCTCCCCTGGGTGACTGACCGAGGCACAGTGGGGTCAGTCTGCTTTCCCCTGGGTGAGTGACCCAGACACATGGGGTCAGTCTGCTCTCCCCTGGGTCAGTGACAGACACACAGTGGGGTCAGTCTGCTCCCCCTACATCAGTGACAGACACAGTGGGGTCAGTCTGCTATCCCCTGGGTCAGTGACCCAGACACAGTATGGTCAGTCTGCTCTCCCCTGGGTCAATGACCCAGACACACAGTGGGGTCAGTCTGCTCTCCCCTGGGTCAGTGACAGAGACACAGTGGGGTCTGTCTGCTCTCCCCTGGGTCAGTGACAGAGACACAGTGGGGTCAGTCTGCTCTCCCCTGGGTTAGTGACAGACACACAGTGGGGTCAGTCTGCTCCCCCTACATCAGTGACAGACACAGTGGGGTCAGTATGCTCTCCCCTGGGTCAGTGATCCAGACACAGTATGGTCAGTCTGCTCTCCCCTGGGTCAATGACCCAGACACACAGTGGGGTCAGTCTGCTCTCCCCTGGGTCAGTGACAGAGACACAGTGGGGTCAGTCTGCTCCCCCTTCATCTGTGACAGACACAGTGGGGTCAGTATGCTCTCCCCTGGGTCAGTGACCCAGACACAGTATGGTCAGTCTGCTCTCCCCTGGGTCAATGACCCAGACACACAGTGGGGTCAGTCTGCTCTCCCCTGGGTCAGTGACAGAGGCACAGTGGGGTTAGCCTGCTCTCCCCCGGTTCAGTGACAGATACACAGTGGGGTCAGTCTGCTCTCCCCCTACATCAGTGACAGAGACATAGTGGGGTCAGTCTGCTCTCCCCTGGGTCAGTGACCCAGACACAGTGGAGTCAGTCTGCTCTCCCCTGGGTCAGTGACCCAGACACTGTGGGGTCAGTCTGCTCTCCCCTGTGTCATTGATAGAGACACAGTGGGGTCAGTCTGCTCTCCCCTGGGTCAGTGACAGCGACACTGTGGGGTCAGTCTGCTCTCCCCTGGGTCAGTGACAGAGACACAGTGGGGTCAGTCTGCTCTACCCTGGGTCAGTGACAGAGACACACTGGGGTCAGTCTGCTCTCCCCTGGGTCAGTGACAGAGAAACAGTGGGGTCAGTCTGCTCTCCCCTTGGTCAGTGACCCAGACACAGTGGGGTCAATCTGCTCTCCCCTGGGTCAGTGACCCAGACACAGTGGGGTCAGTCGGCTCTCCCCTGGGTCATTGATAGAGACACAGTGGTGTCAGTCTGCTCTCCCCTGGGTCAGTGACAGACACACAGTGGTGTCAGTCTGCTCTCCCCTGGGTCAGTGACAGACACACAGTGGGGTCAGTCTGCTCTCCCCTGGGTCAGTGACAGACACACACCGGGGTCAGTCTTTTCTCCCCTGGGTCAGTGACCCAGACACAGTGGGGTCAGTCTGCTCTCCCTGGGTCAGTGACAGAGACACAGTGGGGTCAGTCTTTTCTCCCCTGGGTCAGTGGCCCAGACACAGTGGGGTCAGTCTGCTGTCCCCTGGGTCAGTGACAGACACACAGTGGGGTCAGTCTGCTCCCCCTACATCAGTGACAGACACAGTGGGGTCAGTATGCTCTCCCCTGGGTCAGTGACCCAGACACAGTATGGTCAGTCTGCTCTCCCCTGGGTCAATGACCCAGACACACTGTGGGGTCAGTCTGCTCTCCCCTGGGTCAGTGACAGAGACACAGTGGGGTTAGCCTGCTCTCCCCTGGGTCAGTGACAGGGACACAGTGGGGTCAGTCTGCTCTCCCCTGGTTCAGTGACAGATACACAGTGGGGTCAGTCTGCTCTCCCCTGGTTGAGTGACAGATACACAGTGGGGTCAGTCTGCTCTCCCCTGGGTCAGTGACAGAGACACAGTGGGGTCAGTCTGCTCTCCCCTGGGTCAGTGACAGAGACACAGTGTGGTCAGTCTGCTCTCCCATGGGTCAGTCACTGAGACACAGTGGGGTCAGTCTGCTCTCCCCTGGGTCAGTGACAGAGACACAGTGGGGTCAGTCTGCTCTCCCCTGGGTCAGTGACAGAGACACAGTGAGGTCAGTCTGCTCTCCCCTGGGTCAGTGACACAGACACAGTGGGGTCAGTCTGCTCTCCCCTGGGTCAGTGACGCAGACACATTGGTGTCAGTCTGCGCTCCCCTGGGTCAGTGACAAAAAAAAGTGGGGTCAGTCTGCTCTCCCCTGGGTCAGTGACAGAGACACTGGGGGGTCAGTCTGCTGTCCCCTGGGTCAGTGACAGAGACACAGTGGGGTCAGTCTGCCCTCCCCTGGGTCAGTGACACAGACACAGTGTGGTCAGTCTGCTCTCCCCTGCATCAGTGACAGAGACACAGTGGGGTCAATATGCTCTCCCCTGGGTTAGTGACAAGACACAGTGGGGTCAGTCTGCTCTCCCCTGGGTCAGTGACAGAGACACAGTGGGGTCAGTCTGCTCTCCCCTGGGTCAGTGACAAGACACAGTGGGGTCAGTCTGCTCTCCCCTTGGTCAGTCACAGAGACACAGTGGGGTCAGTCTGCTCTCCCCTGGGTCAGTGACAGAGACACAGTGGGGTCAGTCTGCTCTCCCCTGGGTCAGTGACAGAGACACATTGGTGTCAGTCTGCTCTCCCCTGGGTCAGTGACAAAAAAAAGTGGGGTCAGTCTGCTCTCCCCTGGCTCAGTGACAGAGACACAGTGGGGTCAGTCTGCTCTCCCCTGGGTCAGTGACAGAGACACAGTGGGGTCAGTCTGCTCTCCCCCTACATCAGTGACAGAGACATAGTGGGGTCAGTCTGCTCTCCCCTGGGTCAGTGACCCAGACACAGTAGGGTCAGTCTGCTCTCCCCTGGGTCAGTGACCCAGACACAGTGGGGTCAGTCTGCTCTCCCCTTGGTCAGTGACAGAGGCACAGTGGGGTCAGTCTGCTCTCCCCTGTGTCAGTGACAGATACACAGCGGGATCAGTTTGCTCTCCACCTATATCAGTGACAGAGACATAGTAGGGTCAGTCTCCTCTCCCCTGGGTGAGTGACCGAGGCACAGTGGGGTCAGTCTGCTTTCCCCTGGGTGAGTGACCCAGACACATGGGGTCAGTCTGCTCTCCCCTGGGTCAGTGACAGACACACAGTGGGGTCAGTCTGCTCCCCCTACATCAGTGACAGACACAGTGGGGTCAGTATGCTCTCCCCTGGGTCATTGACCCAGACACAGTATGGTCAGTCTGCTCTCCCCTGGGTCAATGACCCAGACACACAGTGGGGTCAGTCTGCTCTCCCCTGGGTCAGTGACAGAGACACAGTGGGGTCTGTCTGCTCTCCCCTGGGTCAGTGACAGAGACACAGTGGGGTCAGTCTGCTCTCCCCTGGGTTAGTGACAGACACACAGTGGGGTCAGTCTGCTCCCCCTACATCATTGACAGACACAGTGGGGTCAGTAGGCTCTCCCCTGGGTCAGTGATCCAGACACAGTATGGTCAGTCTGCTCTCCCCTGGGTCAATGACCCAGACACACAGTGGGGTCAGTCTGCTCTCCCCTGGGTCAGTGACAGAGACACAGTGGGGTCAGTCTGCTCCCACTTCATCAGTGACAGACACAGTGGGGTCAGTATGCTCTCCCCTGGGTCAGTGACCCAGACACAGTATGGTCAGTCTGCTCTCCCCTGGGTCAATGACCCAGACACACAGTGGGGTCAGCCTGCTCTCCCCCGGTTCAGTGACAGATACACAGTGGGGTCAGTCTGCTCTCCCCCTACATCAGTGACAGAGACATAGTGGGGTCAGTCTGCTCTCCCCTGGGTCAGTGACCCAGACACAGTGGAGTCAGTCTGCTCTCCCCTGGGTCAGTGACCCAGACACTGTGGGGTCAGTCTGCTCTCCCCTGTGTCATTGATAGAGACACAGTGGGGTCAGTCTGCTCTCCCCTGGGTCAGTGACAGCGACACTGTAGGGTCAGTCTGCTCTCCCCTGGGTCAGTGACAGAGACACAGTGGGGTCAGTCTGCTCTACCCTGGGTCCGTGACAGAGACACACTGGGGTCAGTCTGCTCTCCCCTGGGTCAGTGACAGAGAAACAGTGGGGTCAGTCTGCTCTCCCCTTGGTCAGTGACCCAGACACAGTGGGGTCAATCTGCTCTCCCCTGGGTCAGTGACCCAGACACAGTGGGGTCAGTCGGCTCTCCCCTGGGTCATTGATAGAGACACAGTGGTGTCAGTCTGCTCTCCCCTGGGTCAGTGACAGACACACAGTGCGGTCAGTCTGCTCTCCCCTGGGTCAGTGACAGAAACACACCGGGGTCAGTCTTTTCTCCCCTGGTTCAGTGACCCAGACACAGTGGGGTCAGTCTGCTCTCCCTGGGTCAGTGACAGAGACACAGTGGGGTCAGTCTTTCTCCCCTGGGTCAGTGGCCCAGACAATAGACAATAGACAATAGACAATAGATGCAGGAGTAGGCCATTCTGCCCTTCGAGCCTGCACCGCCATTCAATATGATCATGGCTGATCATTCCTAATTAGTATCCTGTTCCAGCCTTATCTCCATACCCCTTGACTCCACTATCTTTAAGAGCTCTATCCAATTCTTTCTTAAAAGAATCCAGAGACTGGGCCTCCACTGCCCTCTGGGGCAGAGCATTCCACACAGCCACCACTCTCTGGGTGAAGTAGTTTCTCCTCATCTCTGTCCTAAATGGTCTACCCCGTATTTTTAAGTTGTGTCCTCTGGTTCGGCACTCCCCCATCAACGGAAATATGTTCCCTCCTGCCAGAGTGTCCAATCCTTTCATAAGCCTATACGTTTCAATCAGATCCCCTCTCAGTCTTCTAAACTCAAGGGTATACAAGCCCAGTCGCTTCAGTCTTTCCGTGTAAGGCAATCCTGCCATTCCAGGAATTGACCTCGTGAACCTACGCTGCACTCCCTCAATAGCCAGAATGTCTTTCCTCAAATTTGGAGACCAGAACTGTACACAGTACTCCAGGTGTGGTCTCACCAGGGCCCTGTACAGCTGCAGAAGCACAGTGGGGTCAGTCTGCTCCCCCCGGGTCAGTGACAGAGACACAGTGGGGTCAGTCTGCTCTCCCCTGGGTCAGTGACAGAGACACATTGGTGTCAGTCTGCTCTCCCCTGGGTCAGTGACAAAAAAAAGTGGGGTCAGTCTGCTCTCCCCTGGCTCAGTGACAGAGACACAGTGGGGTCAGTCTGCTCTCCCCTGGGTCAGTGACAGAGACACAGTGGGGTCAGTCTGCTCTCCCCCTACATCAGTGACAGAGACATTGTGGGGTCAGTCTGCTCTCCCCTGGGTCAGTGACCCAGACACAGTAGGGTCAGTCTGCTCTCCCCTGGGTCAGTGACCCAGACACAGTGGGGTCATTCTGCTCTCCCCTGGGTGAGTGACCGAGGCACAGTGGGGTCAGTCTGCTTTCCCCTGGGTGAGTGACCCAGACACATGGGGTCAGTCTACTCTCCCCTGGGTCAGTGACAGACACACAGTGGGGTCAGTCTGCTCCCCCTACATCAGTGACAGACACAGTGGGGTCAGTCTGCTCTCCCCTGGGTCAGTGACCCAGACACAGTATGGTCAGTCTGCTCTCCCCTGGGTCAATGACCCAGACACACAGTGGGGTCAGTCTGCTCTCCCCTGGGTCAGTGACAGAGACACAGTGGGGTCTGTCTGCTCTCCCCTGGGTCAGTGACAGAGACACAGTGGGGTCAGTCTGCTCTCCCCTGGGTTAGTGACAGACACACAGTGGGGTCAGTCTGCTCCCCCTACATCAGTGACAGACACAGTGGGGTCAGTATGCTCTCCCCTGGGTCAGTGATCCAGACACAGTATGGTCAGTCTGCTCTCCCCTGGGTCAATGACCCAGACACACAGTGGGGTCAGTCTGCTCTCCCCTGGGTCAGTGACAGAGACACAGTGGGGTCAGTCTGCTCCCCCTTCATCTGTGACAGACACAGTGGGGTCAGTATGCTCTCCCCTGGGTCAGTGACCCAGACACAGTATGGTCAGTCTGCTCTCCCCTGGGTCAATGACCCAGACACACAGTGGGGTCAGTCTGCTCTCCCCTGGGTCAGTGACAGAGGCACAGTGGGGTTAGCCTGCTCTCCCCCGGTTCAGTGACAGATACACAGTGGGGTCAGTCTGCTCTCCCCCTACATCAGTGACCCAGACACTGTGGGGTCAGTCTGCTCTCCCCTGGGTCATTGATAGAGACACAGTGGGGTCAGTCTGCTCTCCCCTGGGTCAGTGACAGCGACACTGTGGGGTCAGTCTGCTCTCCCCTGGGTCAGTGACAGAGGCACAGTGGGGTCAGTCTGCTCTACCCTGGGTCAGTGACAGAGACACACTGGGGTCAGTCTGCTCTCCCCTGGGTCAGTGACAGAGAAACAGTGGGGTCAGTCTGCTCTCCCCTTGGTCAGTGACCCAGACACAGTGGGGTCAATCTGCTCTCCCCTGGGTCAGTGACCCAGACACAGTGGGGTCAGTCGGCTCTCCCCTGGGTCATTGATAGAGACACAGTGGTGTCAGTCTGCTCTCCCCTGGGTCAGTGACAGACACACAGTGGGGTCAGTCTGCTCTCCCCTGGGTCAGTGACAGACACACACCGGGGTCAGTCTTTTCTCCCCTGGGTCAGTGACCCAGACACAGTGGGGTCAGTCTGCTCTCCCTGGGTCAGTGACAGAGACACAGTGGGGTCAGTCTTTTCTCCCCTGGGTCAGTGGCCCAGACACAGTGGGGTCAGTCTGCTGTCCCCTGGGTCAGTGACAGACACACAGTGGGGTCAGTCTGCTCCCCCTACATCAGTGACAGACACAGTGGGGTCAGTATGCTCTCCCCTGGGTCAGTGACCCAGATACAGTATGGTCAGTCTGCTCTCCCCTGGGTCAATGACCCAGACACACAGTGGGGTCAGTCTGCTCTCCCCTGGGTCAGTGACAGAGACACAGTGGGGTTAGCCTGCTCTCCCCTGGGTCAGTGACAGGGACACAGTGGGGTCAGTCTGCTCTCCCCTGGTTCAGTGACAGATACACAGTGGGGTCAGTCTGCTCTCCCCTGGTTGAGTGACAGATACACAGTGGGGTCAGTCTGCTCTCCCCTGGGTCAGTGACAGAGACACAGTGGGGTCAGTCTGCTCTCCCCTGGGTCAGTGACAGAGACACTGTGGGGTCATTCTGCTCTCCCATGGGTCAGTCACTGAGACACAGTGGGGTCAGTCTGCTCTCCCCTGGGTCAGTGACAGAGACACAGTGGGGTCAGTCTGCTCTCCCCTGGGTCAGTGACAGAGACACAGTGAGGTCAGTCTGCTCTCCCCTGGGTCAGTGACACAGACACAGTGGGGTCAGTCTGCTCTCCCCTGGGTCAGTGACAGAGACACATTGGTGTCAGTCTGCTCTCCCCTGGGTCAGTGACAAAAAAAAGTGGGGTCAGTCTGCTCTCCCCTGGGTCTGCTCTCCCCTGGGTCAGTGACAGAGACACTGTGGGGTCAGTCTGCTCTCCCCTGGGTCAGTGACAGAGACACAGTGGGGTCAGTCTGCTCTCCCCTGGGTCATTGACGGAGACACAGTGGGGTCAGTCTGCTGTCCCCTGGGTCAGTGACGCAGACACAGTGGGGTCAGTCTCCCCTCCCCTGGGTCAGTGACACAGACACAGTGTGGTCAGTCTGCTCTCCCCTGCATCAGTGACAGAGACACAGTGGGGTCAATCTGCTCTCCCCTGGGTCAGTGACTGAGACACAGTGGGGTCAATATGCTCTCCCCTGGGTTAGTGACAAGACACAGTGGGGTCAGTCTACTCTCCCCTGGGTCAGTGACAGAGACACAGTGGGGTCAGTCTGCTCTCCCCTGGGTCAGTGACAAGACACAGTGTGGTCAGTCTGCTCTCCCCTTGGTCAGTCACAGAGACACAGTGGGGTCAGTCTTTTCTCCCCTGGGTCAGTGGCCCAGACACAGTGGGGTCAGTCTGCTCTCCCCTGGGTCAGTGACAGAGACACATTGGTGTCAGTCTGCTCTCCCCTGGGTCAGTGACAAAAAAAATTGGGGTCAGTCTGCTCTCCCCTGGCTCAGTGACAGAGACACAGTGGGGTCAGTCTGCTCTCCCCTGGGTCAGTGACAGACACAGTGGGGTCAGTCTGCTCTCCCCCTACATCAGTGACAGAGACATAGTGGGGTCAGTCTGCTCTCCCCTGGGTCAGTGACCCAGACACAGTAGGGTCAGTCTGCTCTCCCCTGGGTCAGTGACCCAGACACAGTGGGGTCAGTCTGCTCTCCCCTTGGTCAGTGACAGAGGCACAGTGGGGTCAGTCTGCTCTCCCCTGTGTCAGTGACAGATACACAGCGGGGTCAGTCTGCTCTCCCCCTATATCAGTGACAGAGACATAGTGGGGTCAGTCTGCTCTCCCCTGGGTGAGTGACCGAGGCACAGTGGGGTCAGTCTGCTCCCCCTACATCAGTGACAGACACAGTGGGGTCAGTATGCTCTCCCCTGGGTCAGTGACCCAGACACAGTATGGTCAGTCTGCTCTCCCCTGGGTCAATGACCCAGACACACAGTGGGGTCAGTCTGCTCTCCCCTGGGTCAGTGACAGAGACACAGTGGGGTCTGTCTGCTCTCCCCTGGGTCAGTGACAGAGACACAGTGGGGTCAGTCTGCTCTCCCCTGGGTTAGTGACACACACACAGTGGGGTCAGTCTGCTCCCCCTACATCAGTGACAGACACAGTGGGGTCAGTAGGCTCTCCCCTGGGTCAGTGATCCAGACACAGTATGGTCAGTCTGCTCTCCCCTGGGTCAATGACCCAGACACACAGTGGGGTCAGTCTGCTCTCCCCTGGGTCAGTGACAGAGACACAGTGGGGTCAGTCTGCTCCCACTTCATCAGTGACAGACACAGTGGGGTCAGTATGCTCTCCCCTGGGTCAGTGACCCAGACACAGTATGGTCAGTCTGCTCTCCCCTGGGTCAATGACCCAGACACACAGTGGGGTCAGTCTGCTCTCCCCTGGGTCAGTGACAGAGGCACAGTGGGGTTAGCCTGCTCTCCCCCGGTTCAGTGACAGATACACAGTGGGGTCAGTCTGCTCTCCCCCTACATCAGTGACAGAGACATAGTGGAGTCAGTCTGCTCTCCCCTGGGTCAGTGACCCAGACACTGTGGGGTCAGTCTGCTCTCCCCTGTGTCATTGATAGAGACACAGTGGGGTCAGTCTGCTCTCCCCTGGGTCAGTGACAGCGACACTGTAGGGTCAGTCTGCTCTCCCCTGGGTCAGTGACAGAGACACAGTGGGGTCAGTCTGCTCTACCCTGGGTCAGTGACAGAGACACACTGGGGTCAGTCTGCTCTCCCCTGGGTCAGTGACAGAGAAACAGTGGGGTCAGTCTGCTCTCCCCTTGGTCAGTGACCCAGACACAGTGGGGTCAATCTGCTCTCCCCTGGGTCAGTGACCCAGACACAGTGGGGTCAGTCGGCTCGCCCCGGGTTATTGATAGAGACACAGTGGTGTCAGTCTGCTCTCCCCTGGGTCAGTGACAGACACACAGTGCGGTCAGTCTGCTCTCCCCTGGGTCAGTGACAGACACACACCGGGGTCAGTCTTTTCTCCCCTGGGTCAGTGACCCAGACACAGTGGGGTCAGTCTGCTCTCCCTGGGTCAGTGACAGAGACACAGTGGGGTCAGTCTTTTCTCCCCTGGGTCAGTGGCCCAGACACAGTGGGGTCAGTCTGCTCCCCCCGGGTCAGTGACAGAGACACAGTGGGGTCAGTCTGCTCTCCCCTGGGTCAGTGACAGAGACACATTGGTGTCAGTCTGCTCTCCCCTGGGTCAGTGACAAAAAAAAGTGGGGTCAGTCTGCTCTCCCCTGGCTCAGTGACAGAGACACAGTGGGGTCAGTCTGCTCTCCCCTGGGTCAGTGACAGAGACACAGTGGGGTCAGTCTGCTCTCCCCCTACATCAGTGACAGAGACATAGTGGGGTCAGTCTGCTCTCCCCTGGGTCAGTGACCCAGACACAGTAGGGTCAGTCTGCTCTCCCCTGGGTCAGTGACCCAGACACAGTGGGGTCAGTCTGCTCTCCCCTTGGTCAGTGACAGAGGCACAGTGAGGTCAGTCTGCTCTCCCCTGTGTCAGTGACAGATACACAGCGGGGTCAGTTTGCTCTCCCCCTATATCAGTGACAGAGACATAGTGGGGTCAGTCTGCTCTCCCCTGGGTGAGTGACCGAGGCACAGTGGGGTCAGTCTGCTTTCCCCTGGGTGAGTGACCCAGACACATGGGGTCAGTCTGCTCTCCCCTGGGTCAGTGACAGACACACAGTGGGGTCAGTCTGCTCCCCCTACATCAGTGACAGACACAGTGGGGTCAGTCTGCTCTCCCCTGGGTCAGTGACCCAGACACAGTATGGTCAGTCTGCTCTCCCCTGGGTCAATGACCCAGACACACAGTGGGGTCAGTCTGCTCTACCCTGGGTCAGTGACAGAGACACAGTGGGGTCAGTCTGCTCTCCCCTGGGTTAGTGACAGACACACAGTGGGGTCAGTCTGCTCCCCCTACATCAGTGACAGACACAGTGGGGTCAGTATGCTCTCCCCTGGGTCAGTGATCCAGACACAGTATGGTCAGTCTGCTCTCCCCTGGGTCAATGACCCAGACACACAGTGGGGTCAGTCTGCTCTCCCCTGGGTCAGTGACAGAGACACAGTGGGGTCTGTCTGCTCTCCCCTGGGTCAGTGACAGAGACACAGTGGGGTCAGTCTGCTCTCCCCTGGGTTAGTGACAGACACACAGTGGGGTCAGTCTGCTCCCCCTACATCAGTGACAGACACAGTGGGGTCAGTAGGCTCTCCCCTGGGTCAGTGATCCAGACACAGTATGGTCAGTCTGCTCTCCCCTGGGTCAATGACCCAGACACACAGTGGGGTCAGTCTGCTCTCCCCTGGGTCAGTGACAGAGACACAGTGGGGTCAGTCTGCTCCCACTTCATCAGTGACAGACACAGTGGGGTCAGTATGCTCTCCCCTGGGTCAGTGACCCAGACACAGTATGGTCAGTCTGCTCTCCCCTGGGTCAATGACCCAGACACACAGTGGGGTCAGTCTGCTCTCCCCTGGGTCAGTGACAGAGGCACAGTGGGGTTAGCCTGCTCTCCCCCGGTTCAGTGACAGATACACAGTGGGGTCAGTCTGCTCTCCCCCTACATCAGTGACAGAGACATAGTGGAGTCAGTCTGCTCTCCCCTGGGTCAGTGACCCAGACACTGTGGGGTCAGTCTGCTCTCCCCTGTGTCATTGATAGAGACACAGTGGGGTCAGTCTGCTCTCCCCTGGGTCAGTGACAGCGACACTGTAGGGTCAGTCTGCTCTCCCCTGGGTCAGTGACAGACACACAGTGGGGTCAGTCTGCTCTCCCCTGGGTCAGTGACAGAGACACACTGGGGTCAGTCTGCTCTCCCCTGGGTCAGTGACAGAGAAACAGTGGGGTCAGTCTGCTCTCCCCTTGGTCAGTGACCCAGACACAGTGGGGTCAATCTGCTCTCCCCTGGGTCAGTGACCCAGACACAGTGGGGTCAGTCGGCTCGCCCCGGGTTATTGATAGAGACACAGTGGTGTCAGTCTGCTCTCCCCTGGGTCAGTGACAGACACACAGTGCGGTCAGTCTGCTCTCCCCTGGGTCAGTGACAGACACACACCGGGGTCAGTCTTTTCTCCCCTGGGTCAGTGACCCAGACACAGTGGGGTCAGTCTGCTCTCCCTGGGTCAGTGACAGAGACACAGTGGGGTCAGTCTTTTCTCCCCTGGGTCAGTGGCCCAGACACAGTGGGGTCAGTCTGCTCCCCCCGGGTCAGTGACAGAGACACAGTGGGGTCAGTCTGCTCTCCCCTGGGTCAGTGACAGAGACACATTGGTGTCAGTCTGCTCTCCCCTGGGTCAGTGACAAAAAAAAGTGGGGTCAGTCTGCTCTCCCCTGGCTCAGTGACAGAGACACAGTGGGGTCAGTCTGCTCTCCCCTGGGTCAGTGACAGAGACACAGTGGGGTCAGTCTGCTCTCCCCCTACATCAGTGACAGAGACATAGTGGGGTCAGTCTGCTCTCCCCTGGGTCAGTGACCCAGACACAGTAGGGTCAGTCTGCTCTCCCCTGGGTCAGTGACCCAGACACAGTGGGGTCAGTCTGCTCTCCCCTTGGTCAGTGACAGAGGCACAGTGAGGTCAGTCTGCTCTCCCCTGTGTCAGTGACAGATACACAGCGGGGTCAGTTTGCTCTCCCCCTATATCAGTGACAGAGACATAGTGGGGTCAGTCTGCTCTCCCCTGGGTGAGTGACCGAGGCACAGTGGGGTCAGTCTGCTTTCCCCTGGGTGAGTGACCCAGACACATGGGGTCAGTCTGCTCTCCCCTGGGTCAGTGACAGACACACAGTGGGGTCAGTCTGCTCCCCCGACATCAGTGACAGACACAGTGGGGTCAGTCTGCTCTCCCCTGGGTCAGTGACCCAGACACAGTATGGTCAGTCTGCTCTCCCCTGGGTCAATGACCCAGACACACAGTGGGGTCAGTCTGCTCTACGCTGGGTCAGTGACAGAGACACAGTGGGGTCAGTCTGCTCTCCCCTGGGTTAGTGACAGACACACAGTGGGGTCAGTCTGCTCCCCCTACATCAGTGACAGACACAGTGGGGTCAGTATGCTCTCCCCTGGGTCAGTGATCCAGACACAGTATGGTCAGTCTGCTCTCCCCTGGGTCAATGACCCAGACACACAGTGGGGTCAGTCTGCTCTCCCCTGGGTCAGTGACAGAGACACAGTTGGGTCAGTCTGCTCCCCCTTCATCTGTGACAGACACAGTGGGGTCAGTATGCTCTCCCCTGGGTCAGTGACCCAGACACAGTATGGTCAGTCTGCTCTCCCCTGGGTCAATGACCCAGACACACAGTGGGGTCAGTCTGCTCTCCCCTGGGTCAGTGACAGAGGCACAGTGGGGTTAGCCTGCTCTCCCCCGGTTCAGTGACAGATACACAGTGGGGTCAGTCTGCTCTCCCCCTACATCAGTGACAGAGACATAGTGGGGTCAGTCTGCTCTCCCCTGGGTCAGTGACCCAGACACAGTGGAGTCAGTCTGCTCTCCCCTGGGTCAGTGACCCAGACACAGTGGGGTCTGTCTGCTCTCCCCTGGGTCAGTGACAGAGACACAGTGGGGTCAGTCTGCTCTCCCCTGGGTCAGTGACAGATACACAGTGGGGTCAGTCTGCTCTCCCCTGTGTCATTGATAGAGACACAGTGGGGTCAGTCTGCTCTCCCCTGGGTCAGTGACAGAGACACAGTGGGGTCAGTCTGCTCTACCCTGGGTCAGTGACAGAGACACACTGGGGTCAGTCTGCTCTCCCCTGGGTCAGTGACAGAGAAACAGTGGGGTCAGTCTGCTCTCCCCTTGGTCAGTGACCCAGACACAGTGGGGTCAATCTGCTCTCCCCTGGGTCAGTGACCCAGACACAGTGGGGTCAGTCGGCTCTCCCCTGGGTCATTGATAGAGACACAGTGGTGTCAGTCTGCTCTCCCCTGGGTCAGTGACAGACACACAGTGGGGTCAGTCTGCTCACCCCTGGGTCAGTGACAGACACACACCGGGGTCAGTCTTTTCTCCCCTGGGTCAGTGACCCAGACACAGTGGGGTCAGTCTGCTCTCCCTGGGTCAGTGACAGAGACACAGTGGGGTCAGTCTTTTCTCCCCTGGGTCAGTGGCCCAGACACAGTGGGGTCAGTCTGCTCCCCCCGGGTCAGTGACAGAGAAACAGTGGGGTCAGTCTGCTCTCCCCTGGGTCATTGATAGAGACACAGTGGTGTCAGTCTGCTCTCCCCTGGGTCAGTGACAGACACACAGTGGGGTCAGTCTGCTCTCCCCTGGGTCAGTGACAGACACACACCGGGGTCAGTCTTTTCTCCCCTGGGTCAGTGACCCAGACACAGTGGGGTCAGTCTGCTCTCCCCGGGTCAGTGACAGAGACACAGTGGGGTCAGTCTTTTCTCCCCTGGGTCAGTGACCCAGACACAGTGGGGTCAGTCTGCTCTCCCCGGGTCAGTGACAGAGACACAGTGGGGTCAATTTGCTCTCACCTGGGTCAGTGACAGAGACACAGTGGGGTCAGTCTGCTCTCCCCTGGGTCAGTGACGGACACACAGTGGGGTCAGTCTGCTCTCCCCTGGGTCAGTGACAGAGACACAGTGGGGTCAGTCTGCTCTCCCCTGGGTCAGTGACAGACACACAGTGGGGTCAGTCTGCTCTCCCCTGGGTCAGTGACAGAGACACAGTGGGGTCAGTCTGCTCTCCCCTGGGTCAGTGACAGAGACACAATGAGGTCAGTCTGCTCTCCCCTGGGTCAGTGACACAGACACAGTGGGGTCAGCCTGCTCTCCCCTGGGTCAGTGACAGAGACACATTGGTGTCAGTCTGCTCTCCCCTGGGTCAGTGACAAAAAAAAGTGGGGTCAGTCAGCTCTCCCCTGGGTCAGTGACAGACACACAGTGGGGTCCGTCTGCTCTCCCCTGGGTCAGTGACAGAGACACAGTGGGGTCAGTCTGCTCTCCCCTGGGTCAGTGACAGATACACAGTGGGGTCAGTCTGCTCTCCCCTGGGTCAGTGACAGAGACACAATGAGGTCAGTCTGCTCTCCCCTGGGTCAGTGACACAGACACAGTGGGGTCAGTCTGCTCTCCCCTGGGTCAGTGACCCAGACACAGTGGGGTCAGCCTGCTCTCCCCTGGGTCAGTGACAGAGACACATTGGTGTCAGTCTGCTCTCCACTGGGTCAGTGACAAAAAAAAGTGGGGTCAGTCAGCTCTCCCCTGGGTCAGTGACAGACACACACCGGGGTCAGTCGGCTCTCCCCTGGGTCAGTGACAGATACACAGTGGGGTCAGTCTGCTCTCCCCTGGGTTAGTGACAGAGACACTGTGGGG
This sequence comes from Chiloscyllium punctatum, assembly GCF_047496795.1. Lineage (NCBI taxonomy): Eukaryota > Metazoa > Chordata > Chondrichthyes > Orectolobiformes > Hemiscylliidae > Chiloscyllium > Chiloscyllium punctatum. The sequence goes on along the minus strand of NC_092757.1, from coordinate 36,778,016 downwards.
TCAGTCTGCTCTCCCCTGGGTCAGTGACAGAGACACAGTGGGGTCAGTCTGCTCTCCCCTGGGTCATTGACAGAGACACAGTGGGGTCAGTCTGCTGTCCCCTGGGTCAGTGACGCAGACACAGTGGGGTCAGTCTGCTCTCCCCTGCATTAGTGACAGAGACACAGTGGGGTCAATCTGCTCTCCCCTGGGTCAGTGACAGAGACACAGTGGGGTCAGTCTGCTCTCCCCTGGGTCAGTGACAGAGACACAGTGGGGTCAGTCTGCTCTCCCCTGGGTCAGTCACAGAAACACAGTGGGGTCAGTCTGCTCTCCCCTGGGTCAGTGACAGAGACACAGTGGGGTCAGTCTGCTCTCCCCTGGGTCAGTGACAGAGACACAGTGGGGTCAGTCTGCTCTCCCCTGGGTCAGTGACAGAGACACAGTGGGGTCAGTCTGCTCTCCCCTGGGTCAGTGAGAAGACACAGTGGGGTAAGTCTGCTCTCCCCTGGGTCAGTGACAGAGACACAGTGGGGTCAGTCTGCTCTCCCCTGGGTCAGTGACAGATACACAGTGGGGTCAGTCTGCTGCCTCTACATCAGTGACAGAGACATAGTGGGGTCAGTCTGCTCTCCCCTGGGTCAGTGACAGAGACACATTAGGGTCAGTCTGCTCTCCCCTGGGTCAGTGACCCAGACACAGTGGGGTCAGTCTGCTCTCCCCTTGGTCAGTGACAGAGACACAGTGGGGTCAGTCTGCTCTCCCCTGTGTCAGTGACAGAGACACACCGGGGTCAGTCTGCTCTCCCCTGGGTCAGTGACAGAGACACAGTGGGGTCAGTCTGCTCTCCCCTGGGTCAGTGACAGAGACACAGTGGGGTCAGTCTGCTCTCAGCTGGGTCAGTGACAGAGACACAGTGGGGTCATCTGCTCTCCCCTGGGTCAGTGACAGAGACACAGTGGGGTCAGTCTGCTCTCCCCTGGGTCAGTGACAGAGACACAGTGGGGTCAGTCCGCTCTCCCCTGGGTCAGTGACAGAGACACAGTGGGGTCAGTCTGCTCTCCCCTGGGTCAGTGACAGAGACACAGTGGGGTCAGTCTGCTCTCCCCTGGGTCAGTGACAGAGACACATTGGTGTCAGTCTGCTCTCCCCTGGGTCAGTGACAAAAAAAAGTGGGGTCAGTCTGCTCTCCCCTACATCAGTGACAGAGACATAGTGGGGTCAGTCTGCTCTCCCCTGGGTCAGTGACCCAGACACACAGTGGGGTCAGTCTGCTCTCCCCTGGGTCAGTGACAGAGACACAGTGGGGTCAGTCTGCTCCCCCTTCATCTGTGACAGACACAGTGGGGTCAGTATGCTCTCCCCTGGGTCAGTGACCCAGACACAGTATGGTCAGCCTGCTCTCCCCTGGGTCAATGACCCAGACACACAGTGGGGTCAGTCTGCTATCCCCTGGGTCAGTGACAGAGGCACAGTGGGGTTAGCCTGCTCTCCCCCGGTTCAGTGACAGATACACAGTGGGGTCAGTCTGCTCTCCCCCTACATCAGTGACAGAGACATAGTGGGGTCAGTCTGCTCTCCCCTGGGTCAGTGACCCAGACACAGTGGAGTCAGTCTGCTCTCCCCTGGGTCAGTGACAGATACACAGTGGGGTCAGTCTGCTCTCCCCTGGGTCAGTGACAGAGACACAGTGGGGTCAGTCTGCTCTACCCTGGGTCAGTGACAGAGACACACTGGGGTCAGTCTGCTCTCCCCTGGGTCAGTGACAGAGTAACAGTGGGGTCAGTCTGCTCTCCCCTTGGTCAGTGACCCAGACACAGTGGGGTCAATCTGCTCTCCCCTGGGTCAGTGACCCAGACACAGTGGGGTCAGTCGGCTCTCCCCTGGGTCATTGATAGAGACACAATGGTGTCAGTCTGCTCTCCCCTGGATCAGTGACAGACACACAGTGGGGTCAGTCTGCTCTCCCCTGGGTCAGTGACAGACACACACCGGGGTCAGTCTTTTCTCCCCTGGGTCAGTGACCCAGACACAGTGGGGTCAGTCTGCTCTCCCTGGGTCAGTGACAGAGACACAGTGGGGTCAGTCTTTTCTCCCCTGGGTCAGTGGCCCAGACACAGTGGGGTCAGTCTGCTCCCCCCGGGTCAGTGACAGAGAAACAGTGGGGTCAGTCTGCTCTCCCCTGGGTCATTGATAGAGACACAGTGGTGTCAGTCTGCTCTCCCCTGGGTCAGTGACAGACACACAGTGGGGTCAGTCTGCTCTCCCCTGGGTCAGTGACAGACACACACCGGGGTCAGTCTTTTCTCCCCTGGGTCAGTGACCCAGACACAGTGGGGTCAGTCTGCTCTCCCCAGGTCAGTGACAGAGACACAGTGGGGTCAGTCTTTTCTCCCCTG